>NC_049260.1:27366838-27998344 GCF_011100685.1 Canis lupus familiaris | reverse complement strand
GAGGCCGAGACACCGGCAGAGAAAGCAGAGAGCAGGCTCCATGCACCGTGAGCCCGACGTGGATTCATCCCGGGTCTCAGGACGCGCCCTTGGCCAAAGCATCCCCAAAACCGCTGCCGCCACCCAGGATCCCGTAGTTCAGTTTTTCAAATGAAGTGCAAGACTTTAGACATATACTTTATGGTTATGTATTTAAAATTAATCCATGGATCCTGTCTTATTGGACTGATTTATTTCATCTAATTTTTATTTAAAAGTAAATTTTTTCAAATGAGTAACAGGTAAACAAATATTTGTTTACTTTTTAGGAGTAGAGTACCTGGTCTGAAATAGGCCCAATGAAACCTGTTTTATGGGACTTCTTTTGAATCGTTGCTGTAGAAACTGGAATCAATAGGTGAGGTAAGATTAGGGAGGAAGGACTGCAAAACATAGATTGTGGCCTGATGAGCATGGAGGTGCCACTGGCTTTAGAATTATAATTGGTACAAAGGGCAGAATTTAATTGACTATGTGCCCTGTTTGTGAACTGAAAGTCTGAGTGAACTAGGAAGCATAACTACAGTCATAATAGCGAAGAACAAAATAGTTAGAGCACAATATAAGTCATTCACAGAGATGAGCAATGGAGGGAAAAAGTTCCTAAATTTTTGAAATTGGTTCAATGATATTGAAATGTCTCAGATAAAGACTACACATAACAACACGCACCCCCCCACACACATACATAGAAGTATAAAATGAATACATGCCACAACCTGGGTACACTCACACAGCACACAAGGTGGTGTCAATGCAGTGATTCAGAGGCAAGACCTATAATCAAAATAAGGTTTGACTCCCAGTACAGTCACTGCAGCAAAAATAATTCTCGGCTTACAGCCAGGTCACTCCTGCATAGAAACATAATAAACAGTCAATATTATTTAAGCAATTATCCCTGTTTTTTTATTTTTTTCACACTGTTAGCATAATAAATAAATAAGGTAGGCATGAATTTCAATTTTAGGCTTTTTTTTTAAAAAATGAAAATCTGAATACTAATGTCATCATGAGTAAAGACTAGATGAAAAAAAAAAAAGTTTTAGGATTTAAAATTCATCTAATAACCCTGATGAAGTTAAAACTCTTTTGCTACCACATATAGTCAGACCAGCAGCAATGGGTATCAACTGGATCTTGTTAGAATTGCAAAAGCTCAGGACCACATCAATGTGGTGACTCCGAATCTGCATTATGAAAGAATTTCAAGGAATTTTATACACATCATATTAAGAAAACCCCCTGAAATTAGGTATGAGTACTTAACTTCATAACGGGTAGAGCACTAAAAAATATAAATTACAGAAGGTATACTGATAAAGATCCACAGAGATCATTTACTTCAAGACTACATTAGACTTTATGAGAAATTAACCCAGAAGGGGTAAGCTTTGCTTCAAAGCCACATGGCTAGGCTATTTATAACTTGCTTTAATAATTATGGATTGTCCCACGGTATTTTCAGATTTTTAACTTTAATATTTTAAAAAGCATTGTGCATATCAGTATGAACGTATACATATATCATCAATATATAAATGAAAAAGAAGAATACTAAAATTTGTAACAGAGAAATCGCAAATAAATAATTTTTTATTGACTAATGTTTTTTAAAAGCCACATATAATGTGTTTATAATATATCCAGGCAAATTTAGTTGCTAAGGCTGCCATAACAAATACACAGACTGTGTAGACTCAAAAGAGAAATGTGTTGTCTCAGTTGCGATGCTAGTAGTCCTGGGATTAAGGTACTGCAACGGGATTGGTTCCCTGTGAGGCGTGAGGTAGGACCTGTTCCTTGCCTTTCTCTAGCTTTTGGTGGTTGCAACATGTTTTTGTGTTCTTTGGCTTGGGTTGAAGTATCATCTCAATTTCTTGTGGTTTTTTTTTTTTTTTTTACATTTTTATTTATTTATTCTTAGAGACCACAAGAATGATCAGAGACATAGCCATAGGGATGAAGCAGCTCCTCTGGGAGCCAGATGGCAGGACTGCAGCCCAGACCCTGGGATACGACCCTAGCCTAAAGGCAGACAGTCAAGCATTGAGGCTAATCACGTGCCTCATAGCCCAATTTCTGTCTTTATCTCCTGTGTGTTCTCCTTGGTCTGTTTTCTCCAGCCCAATTTCCCTTTCATCAAATGCAACTAGTCACAGTGTGCTTAACACACACCTTAATGACTCATCCTTAACCCAAATTTTTGGCAAAGGGGGCAATTTGCCAAAACCTTATTTCCAAATAAGACATTCTTAATACCTGTGTTTAGGGCTTCAAACAAATGATTTTGAAGGGACATTATTCACAAATCCATAACAACCATTTTTTAAATCTCTCGAGAAAAGAGAAACCTGTTATAAACTTAAAATTTGGAAATTGTTATCAGTGGCTGCCAAAATACTTGGAAATCGTGAAGTTTTTTACGAATGAGCTCCTTTAATTGCTATTTAAAAAATAAATCATTAAAATATGAAAACAATTAATTTATAAAAACTTTGAAAATATATCTTAATTTACCCTACAATTCTTTTTCATGATGTAAAAGAACGAATATATAAGCACAGAAGTGAAAGCAATTGTAATAATTAGTTAAAATTCCAGTTTTTATAACATTTTTGAGCATATTGTTGGGGGGTAATTTCAAACTTCAAAATTGAATTATCTAAAATTTCTTCTTCTAGAATAAATATAGAAACTAAGAACATTTCATTCTCTAGGCTAACACACCTTAACTAAAGCAAATTTCACATATTTCACAGGAAACGACAAAATACTGCAAACGGAGTAATCATGGAAAGGTGATATTCCTAGTCATTTTTCCTAGTGCTTTGTGAGGAGAGCCAGCCACACGTGACTCTCCTCTCCCTCCCTTTCCACTAATGGTTTAGTCAGTATCTAAATCCAAAGTAATCCTTACTTCACTTCTTTCCACTTGTTCCCCAGTCTAGACCTACTGTAATCCCCTCAACAATATTACTATTTAATACTGTGGTGTTGTTTTGCTTCTCTCTCTTTCTCTATGCTCCTTATTTTCGTTCTTAAATTGGCACATAAATGAGTGAAAAGCTGTATGTTAGATTGTTGAATCCCTAAATTGTACACCTTGACACTAATATGACACTGTTGTTAACTACTGGACTTAAATAAAAACTTAAAAAAAATAGGACCTATAGGAAAACAAATCTCCCACATTTCAACTTGCTTTAATGCGAATTAGCTGAGAAATTGGACTTCGGTAGACCTTTATTTATATTTACCATGGTATCGACTTCTTATCTGTGAAGCAGTGATAAAAATATTACCTGCCTTATGGGGATACTAAATGGGGAAATAACAGTATAGAACTGCAACATTGAAGGACTATATAACTGTCATCAGCATTGTCATTACTGAAAACTTTCATGCAAAAGTTACTAAAAGATATGGCCAAGGAATTTTGGCCTCTTAAACAACAAATTTAACATCAGACCTATTTCTGAAGCACAATTCCCTATTTTTATTGAAATAGAGCTACTGTCACTAGTCTCAACCTTATTATTACTAACATCACTTTCATTGTAAGAAATGTCTCTGGTATAAAGGCTATGTGCTGTATTTATATCTCCTATTGTCATCCACAAGGATTTTATACATTTACTTAAGAATTTTAAATTAAAACAATAATTTAAAATCACACTGTGGTGAGCTCTTCCAAAGAGTAACAGTTTCAGCTGGCTTACTTACATCAAACCTATTGAGACTAACATGGATTGACGAAGAATCGGATAAAAAGAGCAAGAGTGGAGAGCAAAGTACACAGTGAAGAGACACTACACATTCTGCTCTCGACTCGCTAAAAAACCGCTTGAGCCACCCAGGCTGCCCAAATTCTTTTTTTGTCTTGAATATCCCGCATACTTTGTTTGTAATCTTTTTGGCTTTTGCCAGATGCTCCCTTCCTTCCTGCTACATATTCAACAGGACCACAGTCCCATTAACTCTTCTATATGATCTCACTTCAAACCATTATCAAGGCAATTGCCTGCTAACTTTTTTTAACTCTTTTATTGTATATTGTGCTTCATTGGGGAAGTAACTATTCATGTTTAACCACTGCATATAACTCTAATTATTAGTATAATTAACTACTAGAAGTCAGCAATGTATTATCCATGGGCTTTATAATCTTTAATCTGTCATGCAGAAACACATGGCCATGATCTCTATCATTTATTATTTATTCAGAATCTACGCAAATTATAATCAATGGAAAAAGATATTCAAGTAAAATTTATAATTAAAATACAGTAAAAATAAACTAAATATCACCATGAAAGTGACTAACTATACAGATCATAGTCATGCTAACAAACCATGTAATGCTGCCACTTAGAGCCTTTTAGCTACAGAAAGGGAAGAAGAGGATTGACTAGAAGATGTTTTTGGAGAGTCCAGTATAGGGGGGGACGTTTTTCCCTCTTGAAATAGCCTCCACTATCTAAAACTGTGTTCTTTGGCCTACATTTAAGGCAATCCAAAAAAGTTATACTGAGGAAGATGAAATAAGAAACACATTATTCTAATCCCAGAAAAATTAGGAACGAAAGCAGAGATTGAGAAACCGCTGGGAATAGCTCATGAGTCTGCCTCTTGTGATTTTCTGTTGCTTTATATCCAGTTTAATTTTAATGCAAAAACGGTAAACTCAGAAATTGGGGTTGATAAGAGGAAAAAAAAAATAAGGCTTTTCCTGTTGGGGGAGCAAACAACTGATTCATATTAAAAGAATGAACATAGTTTTTGATGTTATAAGTAATATTACGTGTTCGTTTGAGATAATAAATATGATCTTCCTAATCCTACCTTTATATGCGTTGGAACCCTATGTTTTTAGTTGATTATTATGAAAACCATTGGTATAATAAATAGCTCATTAACATAACTGATTAATAACTTTCCGAGTTATGTATTAATATCACATTCAAGTGATTTTGATATTAAATGAAAAAGCTACTATCTCACTGTTTAAAAAGGGAGCATAATCCCTTAGTGTTGTAAGTCAATCGATTTGATGGGTTTGAAATTGTATGTTACTATTATCCGTTTGCTTGATTCGTTATATGGAGGTGCTAGGGGTACGGGGGATATTATTGTGAGGGGTGTCGAGTGAAGTTTTGGGGTTTGAGGAGAGTAATGGCTTTCCTTCTTTAAAAATATGAGTATAACTGAGCTTAGGTACCCATATGAAAGGTATAAAACCAGTGAGTAGAGTCCAAAATTTCAAACTGAAATCTCTATGTTTCTTAACCACTAAAAGGAATGTTCTCTTTCGCTAGAATTTATTAAGGTGTTTGTTAGTTTTTCACAACTGTGATACAAAACTTGAATGGGCATAATATTTCCCTTCAAATAACACATGTCTTACTAACAAGGCTTTTCATTTTAACTTCCACAGTATTTACAAATTAAACTACATTCGCCCATTAGTTTAATTCTGTTACTTAGCTTATTGTAACACTTTTTTCCCAGTATAAAATATTAAACTACAAGGACAAAGATAGCCTAGGCAGGTAATACTAAATGATTTAGCTCATCAAATAGTATCAAACCATGTTGAGACCTGAAGCATAGCAAGAGATTACTATAATAGGTTGAAACATGTCCGCATCAATAGTGTCAAAAAGACAAAGGTGGGGATCTTGGTGGTTATCTTATTTTCTTAAAGACATTTCAAGTTTCCAGTAACACATACAAATTAATTACATAAATTATTACTGGAAAATTTATATAAAATGCTTAAATGAAGATTTTTTATTTTCCATCACACTGACATCCTTTAGTGTTAAGCATATATGGTGCATATAGAAAGTTGCAACCTATTTTTGTTAATTCCGAGAATAAGTGGGTTTAGGTGACTGACTCTTTATTGTATTTGTTTCCATGTCACCAGTAGAAATACTTAATAATTGGTTTTAGAATTTGTAAATTCAAATATCCTACCGTCCAAATTAAGAAATGTAGGCCACTGGCACAAAATTAAATTACGTTAACATTCAGTCATTATAAGATTACACATATCCCAACACCACTTCACTTGGTTCTCACTGAGTGTAAACAAGGGCACAAGTGGATACCACACAGAGGTCAGGGCCCACAATGATTACAACGACATTACTAACTCTTTAGCTCAGTGGTCGCAAAAAGGGATTCTGTCTGTGAGAATATCCTCAGCAAATCTCGTTGGATCTCTCCCAAAGAAATAGCTTGGGGGACTAAATCAACCCCTCCCCATGTGTGTTATGGTGATTATATCTAATTCATTACCTCTGTTAGGAGGGTTAAGGAAGATGAATTGTACGAAGACCCTTCCATGGTCCAGGCACATTGTGGCTTCTCAAAAACTGACACCAATATCAGGCTTACTACTTTAAGTACATCAGGCATTAAATGAACTTTTGTGTTCCGACCTGAGGACCTTATATTTTATTCAGGTTGATGCGAAGATATAGCCTGGGTTCTAAACTGCTTTATTAACAAACTTGTAAATTGAAACCTGTGTAGAGTTTGGCAACTCCATGAGATAATGTAAAGGATAAAGGACTCTAAAGAAAAGCATATGCTTTGTAGCACTAAAGATACTGAGGAATAATCTTAGAACCATGTGAAGTGGAATATAGCAATGCTTCCTTCTAAAGCAGAAAAAAAAAAAGCACTTTTAGGTGGTTTTAGGGCCAGTGTTTCTACATAGGGAGAAGATAGGGGAAGAGGAGACTCTTCACTCTGTCCCTGCCATTGGCCCCTCACAATACAACTTGTCCCTTACTTAGCTGGCACGAAGATTGTACAGAAGAATTGGCAGACAGGGTTCAAAGCCAGTCAGTGGGGAGAAATCCTTAGATTAAAAGCACCATTGATCTGCTTCGTGGAAGCCTTTATACTTTCTGATGTCACTGAACAAGTGACCTAGAAACAGATTGTCAGGTTTGAGCTTAGCTCTAAAATCGATGCACTGAAGATTACCAAGCAAAATCTTGAAAGTCTGTGTGTGTGTTTGTGTGTGTGTGTGTATGGGGGAGGGGTGGACTTCAGAAGGAATATAGGTATATTACTTGGAACAAATACATTCTTACCTTTCAATTTTTTTAAATCTATAAAATGAGAAGAGGGAAAAGACCCACCTGGCTAAATAACACTATCTGAAATATTTCTGAATTTTTCAGTGTCTGGTATACAAAAGTCTTATATTTAGAGTCAGATTTTTGAGTCAGACATCTTAATATTAATGGTACTTATTTACTTAATCAGTATGCATTGAGCACAAACTATATAGTAGAAATCTTATAGCTCTTGAATTTTTTAAATGAGTAAGATGGAAGTGCTACCTGCTTTCATAAACTTAATTTAAAGATGAGAAAAGAGACCAAAATGTTTTAAAAAATCAAATTAAAAAATTAAGTATAAATTGTTACAAATACTGTAAAGGATACAAGGCCTGAGATTTTTTAGAAATAATGGAAAATTTTAAAGTTAGAGGGACATTTTATAGCTAAAAGTATTAGTAGAGCCTTCTCTTGAGCTGAAAACAGGAGGGTGAGAGGAAGCTAATCTGGTTCAAACTCCAGCCCTACTATTTTAAGTAATTTTCTGTGGGACCTGAGTATATCACTTTCACTCTATGACTCAGTTTTCTCATCTCTAAAATGGAGTCAATTTCCACTTTATATGGTGGCTAAAATAACACATAGAGCATGTAAAAAAAAAAGCCTTCACTCACCTTCTTACTGAATAAGCACTAAGTAAGTGTTTAGGGGTGAAGAAATACATATATTAATGCATGTGAACTTTCTTGCATTTTACATTATAGTTACAAATCATGATATCAGCTGAAAAAGAAACTAAATCCAAAAGTGTAGAATGAAATTCCCATTTTTACCTTTGGCAAGGATACTCACAGTTTTTGGAGAAAATGATAGATAGTTTAACCAGCCGTGCTGAAAACTGACTTTTCCCATCTGTCTCTTGATTACCAGAGATAGCTCTGTAGGTGCAGCTGGAAATGATACAAAAGTGAAGTCAATTTCTGCAAAAAATAAGGGGGGGTATCTGAAAGTCCCCCATTTACTTCATGTTTATCACATTTTATGGGGCTTGGTGGGTTGGAAGAATTATTGGATGGAATCTCAGTTAATCTCTTTGGGTAACAATCTTTAAAAAGGTCAAGTGGCTTATTTGTAATCACTACTAAACTGGAACTTTTCATGTAGACCTGAGTAGTATGTCTTGGTTAGCTTATTTTTGGCCTTTTAGGGAATATTAATGTCAAACATTTATTTAAATACTTTTTGCAAAGAAAACATATCTTTGAAGAATCATGATGTAATAAGAATATCCTTAAAATTCTGATTCATCTTCTTACTTGCTGTGTTATACAGATGTTTCTCTCTTAACTCACCTGTGTAATATAGTCGTGCTTATCTTGCTCTCCAGTTATTGCTATGTAGCAAATCTCTTCAAAATTTAAGAGCTTACAAAAATAAGTCATTATTGCCATGATGTCTCATGATTCTGTGAGTTAACTGGGCTTGTGGCTTCTCATGTAGTTGAAATAAGACAGTAGCAGAAGCTGGAGTCCTTGCTAAGGCTTCTTCACTCAAATGTCCAGTGGATAGTGCTAGAACTTCATCCAGAGCAGTTGGCAGGAATACCTACATGTGGCCTCTCCATGTGTCTTTGTGGTCTTTTACAAAATGTTGCCTGAGTTCCAAGAACAAGTGACCTAAAAAGCAACCATGTGGAAGCTGTATTACCCTTTGTATCTTGCAAGTCACATAGTGTAATTTGCTCCATGGTCACAAGTCCACGCATATTCCAGGGGAGGGAAAATAAACCAAACTCATCACAGAGAAGTGTTACTGTTGTTATTTATTTGAGAGAGAGAGTGTGGGGGAGAGGGTAGGAAGGGCAGAGGGAGGAGAGAGAAACTTAAGCAGATTCTGCACTGAGCAAGGAGCCTGACCTAGGGCTCAATCTCACAACCCTGAGCTCAGGGCCTGAGCCAAAACCAAGAGTCATTCACCCATATGACTGTGCCACTCAGACAGACCTCATCACTTATATTTTTGAGAATATGTAGGGTTGGGAAATTTTGTTGTATCCATCTTGAAAAATACAGTGCTGCAATTTATGAAATTCTTATGAGGAAAAGTGATCAATTGTGAAAAGTAGCCAGCATTGGTACCTAACAGGTTTTCATGAATGAGTACTCAATTTACTGGTGTCTGTATTTAAGTAGGCTTGTACAGATCTTCAGATATCCAAATTCCTGATTAACTCAGAAGCTTGAGAGTGTCTTGCCTTTAAGTGTCGTATAGTAAATTCTGCAATGGGGATCAATTGCTTTCCAACCCAAGTGAAATTTCAAATTCACTTTGCAAGAATTTGTGTTATTTAATGTAAAGAGTACTAAGTAGTTGGAGCATTTCCTATCCTTTCCTTTCATAGGTAAAGAAACTGAAGTCCAGAGATGTTAAATCATTTAAGGAAGGTCACAGAGAGGAATAATGGATCTGGGAACTAATGTCCTGAAATCTATTCAGTATTATTTATATCATAGGATTATAAATATTTTAAGCAAATTCACCACATTTTCACATTTTCTGTACAACCTCTAGTTTACGTTCATTAAGTAATTTGATTTTCTGTTTTTCATTGATTTTATTTATTATTTTATTTTATTTGTTTTCAGAAAGTATTTTAGTATTTTGACAGTTATTCTTTAATTAAATGTATTAACCCTACTTTTAAATGAAACCATACTCTAAGTGTGGTAATATCAAAATTATGTATGACAACTTGGAAACTTATTTTATATGAATATATTTACTAAAATATATAATTAGCAGGTGCCTATGTGTAATTATGAATCCTGCTACAGAATTCTGTCAGAACATTTCCTTGCATATTAGTTTTGTGGTTTTTGCCTCTTTGCCAATATCAGTACAAAAACAGAATAATGCTAAGTTAAGCAACATAAACTTATCAAAATGGCAAAGCAACATAGGTAAATATGTGGTAAATTCAATGTCTTTGGATCTCAAATCTACTAGCAAATGTTTTATTTTAACTAAAACTTTACTCTGTTAAGCTTGTACATATAAAGATTTTTTTTTAATGTGATACATTAAATCCTTGGGGGAAGAGACTATCTTTGAAGGGATTAATGATGAGTTGACAGTATTGTTATGTGACTTGTTGTTTTCAGATCATCTTCCTGCTGATCCAGTTACAGAAGGTCATGTTCCTCTTTTACCTATATCAAATGCAGATTTGGAATATGAGCATTTTAAATATTTATTTCTATTCAGTTATTCATGGTGTAATGATGCCTATGATGAGAGCTATATATAACAATAGGATTACTTCACAATAAAATTTACTTATAGTGAACATTTATGAAAATGTTTATTAGGTTTCCTTGAGATCTCTGGTTATTTAAAATCTTAGTACATTTTATCTTCATTATAACATGTCCCAAGGAAATTTTTAGCTGAAAGATTAGCATTATAAAAAGCAGACTTTAATTAGAAATTTCTATATTGTGGGTCAGATTGCTAAATCCAGTGGCAATTATCTGCTTCCTAAGATATGTAGTTCTCTTTCTGAAACATTAAATTTTACTTTATAATACCTCAAAAAGTAATTTCAAGAGGAATTTTGGATCATTAATGGAATTAGAAATAAGATGTGCCCATGGATTCTTCTACTTCTATTTCATCATTTAAATTTTGTGTAAGCTAGGCGATTAGTGGCTTTTTAACTATTTGGTACCTCAAATAGTTCAAGAGCAGTATGCCAGAAGCACTATAGTATTACCATTAATTTTACTAATTTTTCATTGCCCACTTGATCCTAGAAGCCAGGAATGAATGTGAAAGAAAGTATTAAGCTCTTAAAAATCTCAATATAGTTATTATATCACATTCTGTGATTATAGAAATTATTTATTGAGTAGATGAATATTTAGTAAGGCAATTCTTGTATCATGTATTGACTAAAATTTATATGGGAAATATAAAGTTAAAAGTCAAATAATGAGTTAGGAAATTATTTGTAACATTTATAACATACTAAATTTTAATAGCCTTCATGTACACATAACTCCAGTAAATCAATAAAAAATAGAGCATCCCATTAGAAAAATTCACAAAGAACATGAACAAGAAAATGACAAGAGAAAAAAAAAGTCAGTGTATCTTTAAGGATATAAAAAGACGTTCTACCTAACTAGTATTGAAAGATACACAATTTTAAATAATAAAGTCATTTTTACCTACCAGATAGGCAGATTGGAAGGGTGGTAATACCCACAATTTTCTAGAGCTTAAAGAAACAGGATATCTCATGACTTAAGAAAAGATTTATGATAGAATCAATCGAGTTTTCTTTCTGAAGCATAATTTTTTAATCAAAAAGTTCTAAGTATGTGTAATCAAGGACCAACATTCATACCTTTGGAAATTTATCTAAGGGCTTTGATCTGGCCAGTGAAATGATGTAAGCAAAAAATAGTCAAACCTTTTTTTAAAGTGAAACTTTATGGTTCCATACACATTTAGGATTCTTTGTTTTATTTCTTCGAAAAATGCCATTGAAATTTTGATAGGGATTGTATTAAGTCTGTAGATTGCTTTGGACAGTATGGACATTTTAATAGTATTAATACTTCCTGTCACTGAACACAGAATATTTTTCCGTTGGTTTGTGTGTTCCTCAGTTTCTTTGGTCAGTGTCATATATTTCAATGTACAGGTATTTCACCTCCTTGATTAAATTTGTTCATAGGCATATTACTTTTTTTGATGTGAGTATAAATGGGATTGTTTTCTTGATTTCTCCTTTTGATAGCTATAACTGTATAGAAACACGACAGATTTTTGCTTATCAGTTTTGTATCTGGAATTTCACTAAATTCTCATATTAGTTCTAACAGATTTTTGGTGGGGTATTTAGGGTTTTCTAGGTATAATATCATGCCATGTACAAATAGTGACAGTTTTACTTCTTCCTTTCCACTTTGCATGCCTTTTATTTGTTTTTCTTGCCTAATTGCTCCAGCTAGGACATCCAAAACTATGTTGAATACAATTAGTGAGAATGGGCATTCTTGTCTTGTTCCTGATCTTGGGGTTGAGTATGATATTAGCTTTGGGCTTGCCATATATTACCTTTATTACAGATAAGACCCTGAATATCCATTACTCTGGACTGGTAAAGCTTACAGTAATGCAAGATCATGAAACCTTTAAAATTCATGCTCTAGAGGTATATTCATTGCCATCTTGTAAAGGTAGCCCTCATATATGGTTATGTAATAGAGAAAGTTGTGAATAGTAGATGAAATATAATTATATATTATATACATAAGTAAATATATGTATATGTATGTACATGTTTATATACATACAAGTACATATTACTGCCGTTAATATCAAACACTTATATAGCTTATATGTTCTGTTGTAAGTTAAATATACGGGCTGTCTTCAACAACCCCTATCCTTATGTACCTGATTCCTTAGTCCTATCCCCAAAGCTAGGATTCCAAATCATGATACATGATATATGATATTATGAGTGTATATACTTATTTAATTCTCATCTATCCCTATTTGTAGTTATTCATGGATCCCATTAGCTTTAATAGAACTTGACAATTTTTAAGGAGGTAGAATTAAGTCAAAATATCTGGTGCATATTTAATTTAGGTTGTTGTTCATCACATCCATTGATCTCCTCTCCCCAAGTCCCTGGAAGAAGTAGTAGCTCTGCCTCTTGGGATAATATTCATGTGAAAGTGTACAATGGATGACTTGGGAAGAAAAAAGCCCACATTCTCAGTCCAGTTGTATTTGAAAAAAGCAACAGCCTATTTTGCTAAACTTTTATTTGTTTCAATCTTTCCCTCAGAAGAGATTTTTTTTTTATTTTGTTGCTTTTATTCAAAATCCTTACAGTTTAGTGAGGTGAATAACTTCAAATTTAATTATTGGCTTGTGTATGTGAGATAACATTTCATTTTTGCTTCTGTGATACTAATTTTTTTCATTGGAAATTTAGCAACTTAGTAAGCAGATTTCTACCCACTTGAGTTTAAAAGAAATAAGCCATATTACTCAATGGCCCTTGAAAAATGGAGACAGTAAGTCTAAATAGCCTCCTGTTAGATGAATAGTTATGTTCATTCCTTCATTCAATAAACAATTATTGAGTAATTATTATGTACTATTAATAATGAAATTGCTTACTAGGACAACCCAATTCTGGCTTGGAGATTTACTAATGTATCAATATGCAGACTAAGGACTGCTACTGGAATGTATTAGAAGCCACCAAACAGTATTTATTGTCATCTCTCTCAGTCCAAATAAGGTTGTCAAATTTCAGTACCTTCAAAAAACTTGCTAAAAGTCCATGTGCATTATGGGTCAGCAAAGGGACTCTATTCATTTTGATCATTCAGTGACCCAGCCTGCTGAAACAACCACATCTAGCATATTTCCAGTCACTGTACAAAGGGATAGTAAGCTTTGTAATTTCTTTCACTGGCAATTAAATTCTTGTACAGGAAGTGATATGTTACCTCACTCACAAATCACTGGCCAAGACTAGTCATATGCCCTCACTCATTTATAGGACACAAGATAGTGTATTAATATTACATGTCTCAAGTGTGGAAGGCTGGAAATGAGCATGAGCTGAGAATTGTTTATAACTAGTACAACATCTGTGCAATGATTGGTACAAACAGCAAAATGCAAAAAGGAGATATGACCTTTTAGATAAAAAATGACCAAAATGATAAAATATGACCATGTCCTTAAGAAATTGGCTTCATGAAGTGAATCTTCAAATCTAAAATATTAATTTAGAACTCTAAAAAAAATAAAGTCATTTAATTTGCTGAAACTTATGGGACCATATACATGATTTTTACCTATTACTTAACTTTCTAATAGAAATACCAATGTTAGGGACACCTGGGTGGCTCAATTGGTTAAATGTCCAACCCTTGGTTTTGGCTCAGGTCATGATCTTGGGGTCATGAGATTGTGCCCAGGACGGGGCTTTGTGCTCAGTGCAGTCTGCTCAAGATTCTCTGCCTGTCTCTCTCCATTTGACCCTCCCCATGCTTGTACTTGCACTATGCATGCTCTCTCTCTAAGATAAATTAAAATAAAAAAAATACAGTAGAAGGTTTTGGAGGAGGATGAGCTCTCTGTTAGAAGAGTGCTTAGGCACAGACCAGATTATGACCCTACTTCTAAAAGAGAACATGTCATTGGATATGTAGTTCACTAACTTGTTCACTATGTGCAGTAGCCACAAAGCTTTCCAAGATGACTTTTGGCTTTTTTGTAAGCCAGCAACCTATGATCCTAATCTATGAATCTTGTTGAACAGTGGTAACTATTGTGGAATGAGCAACAGTGAACAAAGCATGGGGGACACATAAAAAACTACATTACTGCTCATAAGGAATTTACATATTTAATAAGTAGAGAAGTTATTTGGAGTAACTTTGATCCTTGAACAATTTCACTTTACACCCAGAAGAAAATGAAAAATCCCTACATGATCTCGTCCCTACGTATCCTACTTTTTTTTCCCTCTATCCTCAGCATCACTCAGCTCCAGATGCACTGGCCTGCTAGTTTTCCTTCTAATAGACAAAGCCTGCTTCCGTCTCAGGTATTTGACATGTGTATCTCTTTTCCTGGAATATCTGTTTTTCAGATATTCACATGGCTTGCTTCCTAGGCTTACTGGGACCTCAGAAAGGACATTTCTGGCTTACCCTATTTAAAATACCACCATAATTACTTTCCATGTTTTCGTGTTTTCCTCATAGTATTTATCACTACTGGTATTATGCTATATATTTATTTGTAGGTTGTTTTCCCCTAATGAATGAAAATGAATGAAAACTCCAGAGAGAAGGGACTCAGAGTCTAGAACACATACTCAAAAATTACTAATGGAGTAAATGAATTAATGACTGAATAGTAAATATATATATTATACATGCATATATATGCACACATATTACTAGAAAAGCATTAAGATGTTAGCATGATTACATTTTATAATGAAATGATGACCACATACAAACTTTAATTTAAAAAACAGATTTTTAAAAAGATTTTATTTATTTATTCATGAGAGACACAGAGAGAGAGAGAGAGAGAGAGAGAGAGAGGCAGAGACACAGGCAGAGGGAGAAGCAGGCTCCCTGCAGGAAGCCTGATGTGGGACTTAATCCCAAAACCCCGGGATCACGACATGAGCTGAAGGCAGACGCTCAACCACTGAGCCACCTGGGCGTCCCAAAAAAGACAGATTTTATTTCCAAGATTGGCAGTGGACAGTGAGTCAGGGTACCTTGGCCAGTTACTTATGTAACTGTACTTCTTAAGAATGACAAAGTGGATGATTTTACATTTACTGGTTATGAGAGCCGGTGGGAAAGAGAGACAGCAATTACATATTCATGTTTGTTCTCATTGGATGGGGTGAGACATTTCTCTCCTGTATAGAGCCCATACCCATGCACTTATACTGGCTTAAGCAGCTGCCTTTTAATTTCATGAGATTAAAATTTCCTAAATACATATAAAATTGCTAATCAGTCTGACTGCCCATGGCCTCTCCTGGTTCTGCTACTTACTGATTGTGTGAATGAGGATATATTACTGAAATTGTATTCACTTAAAAAGGTGGCTTAAAAATAGTTCTTGCCTCATACTAAGAATTCATTGAGCTAATAGGTATAAATATGATCACAGGATAAACCTGGTAGATACTATTTTTTATTCATGGAGGATTTTTATAGTAATTTTTTAAATAAAAGTTGGTCTTTTTTTCTCTTTAGTTGTTGGAATTCATTAGTTTTAGTGGAGTTTTGTAAAATTTAAGAGATAGAAGCACAAAGAAAATACTTGTTGCTTCTGTAATTCTTTCAGTTTTAAGTGTGAGATTACTGAATAGTGTTCCAATGAGACATCTGGAAAGAAAGTAGTTTACTCCTGAATTCCTTAGGTCTTTTTATTTATATTTCTTTTTTGTTATGGAATTGATGTGCTTTTCTGTGGAAATTTGCATCACCACATATTCTCTATTAGTTTCTTTAAGTAAATTATTATATATCCAAATGGGATAGTACCATAGAGCCACTAAGAACCAAGTAATAAAAGAAAGTTTAATGGCATTGGGAAATGTTTACAATGAGTAAAAATGTAGATGGGCTAACATTGAGTTGTTTGAAAAAACAACCTATATTTGTGTGGTATACATTTATAATAAAGACAGTAACTTCTAGAATATTTTACAATAAATTGTTTCATGGTGTTTTTTATAAGGTTTAATTATTTGATTTTTCCATTTTTTCTTGTTTCTTCAATGGATTTACATGTTTTAAATATATATGCAACTATATTTCCTGGAAGGCAGGAAAAGGAAATAGTGACCTAATGTTCAGAAGTCACAACCCAACAAGAAATACTGAAAACAAGAAATTATTTTCTAATTGAGGATTATGTATAAATTCTAGTAAAATGGAAAATAGTGCACTATAAAATTTCACATTAAAAATGTAACCACAGTAGGGAACCTGGCTGGCTCAGTCAATGGTGCATGTGCAAGGTTGATCTCAAGGTTGTGAGTTCAAGTCCCATGTGGGGTGTAGAGATTACTTAAAATTGTTTTTGCTTTTTTTAAAAAGATTTATTCATTTATTTTGAGAGAGAGAGAGAGTGTGCGGTGTACATGGGGAAAGGGGCAAAGGGAGGGGGAAAATCTCAAGCAAACTCCCTGCTGAGTGTAGAGCCCAACTTGGTGTCGACCTCATGACTTGAGATCATGACCTGATAACCAAAGGTCTCATGCTCAACCTACTGAACCACCCAGGTGCCACTTAAAAATAAAATCTTTAAAAAAATTGTAACCAGAGTTTATAATAGTACATTAGATTTGTGATTATATTGTTAGACAGTTTTTTTTAAAGGAGTTGGTTAACATTACTGACTATAGAAGCTTGTAGAATTTTAACCGGACACAGAATGCTAGGTCACTGCAGATTATGAAAGACAAAAGGATGTAAGAATCATTAGAGTTCCTAAGACCCTAAGAGTTCTTTTTTTTTTTTAAATTTTTATTTATTTATGATAGTCACAGAGAGAGAGAGAGGCAGAGACACAGGCAGAGGGAGAAGCAGGCTCCATGCACCGGGAGCCTGACATGGGATTCGATCCCGGGTCTCCAGGATCGTGCCCTGGGCCAAAGGCAGGCGCCAAACCACTGCGCCACCCAGGGATCCCGACCCTAAGAGTTCTTGAAGTGTACGTAATTGTGTCCATTACTCTGTTAACATAATTTTCAAAATGTTTTTGTATGTATATATAGGGGTAAAGGATCTGCAATTTTCATCATATTCTCAAAGGAGTTCATTGTCCCCAAATAGTAGAATACCCCTGCCAAAAACAAGATATGCTAGGGTTCTGAGGCATTGGGAAGCCAGGCAAATTTTTCTTTTCTATGCTACAACAGATAATTGCTTCATCTTATGCTGTCCATATCTGAAATCAAGTAGATGGAGAAGCAAGAAGAAGGTTTTATGTTTCAACTAACAATTGTGTGTTCATGGAAGGAAAGGAACAAGTGCCACATGTTTCCAGTGCCGCATGTACTTCCCAGAAGAGGTGGTGAAAGAAATTTTGTTGATTCAGCAGCAGATCGTATACTCTCCTTATGTATCAAAAGATTTGTTTTATAACATGTTTATATCCCTTGTACATGCTTTGTGTCCTTTTGTCCACTCCTGCACTTGTGATGTAGTAGATGGAATTTTCTATAAACTAAGAACATGTTGAATTATTTGACTAAAGCAGCACCTTTAGAAAGCATTAGAAATGGACTCAACACCAGTTTTTGAATTCCTAGGCTTCTATCTACTGTATTATCCCAAGATCCTTCCCAGGTATTGATCTTAATGTTATTAGATGTCTATAATGATGAATAATAACCCCAAAATTGATAACACAAATTAAATACCATTATGAACCAAGCATTACTCTAAACCCTCATCATACTTTAACTCAATCTGCTAACAGCCCTGCAAAGAAGATTCTTTTGTTATCTCCACCTTACTTAAGAGGAAATTTAAAAAATAGACTGTTTAAGAAATATACCCAGTCATGTAAATGAAAAGTGGCTGGACCAGGATTCAAACACACAATTTTGATTCCAGAATTTATCTTATTAGTCCCTAAGCTAAACTGACACAAAAAGGAGTTACAGTTAGTAAATAAAGGTAATGTTTTCACAAACACACATTCTTCATTATTTACTAAAAGTGAATGAACATATAAACAATTTAATGACAGATACCACAAGTTTGCCAACCTGAAAATAAAGAGGAAAATAAAAGCAACTTCAAAAAAATGAAGACTGAAGTTTGGGCAACTGGTAATGAAGAATGATTGCTCTGAAATCTATCAGCTGTTGATTTCAGTGTGGTCTGCTTTCTTTGGAAGAATTTCAGATGATATTGCTTTAGCTTAGTTGAGAAAGAGACATAGAGGCAGGGAGGAAGTGAAAGAGACAGAGGGAGAGGAATAGAGGGGGAGAAAGAGAGAGGGAGATAGAAAAGAGAGAGAAAGGAAGAATTTCAAAGATTCCAATTTATAGCCAGCTTGTGGGGAAAAATGGTGCATTAAATTCCCATTTTGCACCCTGATTGTGATAAGATAATACATCCTTTCTAAAAATTTTCATTTGATGAGTAAGTGAACCAATTCAAATTGTCTTCATTTTATTGATAATAGCATCGGTGGCATTAATGATAATTCTCTTTGAGTAGCAGCAATTAACTAGATTTGGTGAACTGAGCAATTGAGCATTGAATTTGAAATGAGAACATTTGGCACTGAAGATGCCATGAGTACATGTTAAAATGATTGTTGGTTATTTAAAATTTATTAAGTTGATGAAGAACGTTAAAATATATTATATCCTGTGTTCTTTAGGATGCTATTGGTTTCAGACCCACTTAAGCCACAAAACATTTATTGACTCAGTAAGTGATAAGTTCAAGTTTTCCTCAGGGGTTTTAATAGAATTTTATTATGGAGTCAGGGATGGGTCTCTGTTTCTCTCTTGATTTTCGACCCTATCTTTCATGGCTTGTAAGATTGATATAGGCTGGCTTCCCTCAGCAGCCCTTGGAAACTCTTGTTTTCCTGTTCCCAGTTAGATATGAATAGTTTATCTTTTACCAAATATCAAACAAAAGGTGTGAGCTCCTATCTGATTTGAACCTCTTAGATCATGTACCTGCCCTGAGCATATCACATAGCAAAGGGGATAGAATTATAAGGTGACTTGCACGAAAACCAAGCTCATATCTGGAACTGAGGGTAAGTTTTATTCTATCCCAATCACCAGGCTGCTCTAGAGGGACTAGTAGATAGGAAATGAGGCATCCAATCAAAATGTCTATTGCAGTCCTACTCTTTGAATATCCAACATTGCTGCACACCCTCCTTAGCATATACATTTCACAAACACCAAATAACATCCCTGAAACAAAAGAGTCTAAAATATTTTCAGTGACGATGTCCTATTGCAAGATCAGGACATTTGGGTGATCTGCAGTCCTTTTCAATCAAATTATAATTCAGCAGTTCGTGATCTTATGGACTCTGATAAAGTGAAGAAAAATAAAGATTGAAGTCTAATATCCCTAAATACGAAGTTAAAAGATAACAAGATAGTCTAATGTAAAAAAAAAAAAAAACGTGTAAAAGGAAAGAATGGAACCAAACATATATCATATCCTGCACAGTCTGAGAGTTCGTGGCTCTTTTCCCTTCTGCTCATTAAAAGTCTCATTTAAAAGTTATCTTCATGATTATACCTGAGATTAACATTGGAGAAAATGTCACTTCAGGGACATTTGCCACTTTAAGCTTCTATTTATTGCATTATTTTGGGGTCCTGGTGTCTATCCTAGGGTTGAGTAATAAAAAGGTATTTTTAGTGAGAACTAGGATTTCTTTGAAAATCAGATTCCCTAAAACTTTTAAGCTTTTAGTATTTTTTTCTCTTTCAGTACTCTGACCTTTTATCCAGAGTCCTCTGGTCCAGGTCTGGTCTTCAAATGTGAACACCTTTGTCTTCTTTATTAGGTTTCTGTACTTTGCACATCCTCTGACTGAGGCATTTGTCAGTAAATATTTAGGAGAGGAGGCATAGCCAAATCTACTTTTTGAGTGTAGATTACATCTGAGTTGTGATCATCTACTTAATCAGAAAAGTGCTTTAGGGAAGCCCTATAGTTGACTTTTTTTTTGGTACTTAAGTCTTAAATTCTGCCCCTCCTGCCTCTAGTCATTAGATTTGGAATAGCAATTTTAAAAAATAGGCTTTCCAATCCTGTCAAGGTTTCAAATTATCAACATCTCAAGCTGTTTACATTATAGACCACAAACAGCAAAGGTCTTTTCAAACAAAGCCATATTTTCTTTATTCTCTTTCAAATAGATGACATCTAGCATAAGCTTCTTTCTTCCTTGGTATAAAGAGGCCAGTAGGGGCCAACTTCTTTGTTTCTGTTAAGTCTCCTAAGAGTTTTGGCAGATACAAGGTATGTATGTGTCTCCAGAGAAAATAGACCATTGTTTGATTATTTGTTTTTTAAACATGTAATAACTATGCCCTGAGATAGGAGTGTCTTTCTCACTCTTGGTCCTCATCTCTGACATAATTCATCCTACTTCACATTTGGGATCTGTTACTTGCAACCCTCCACTCTCTGGTACTAAATTCTGTATAAATTAGAATGCTTCTTGTTACGATAATGGAAAACTCATGCATAAGATTTCTGTGTTAAAGTCTCCTATGGAAAATAATTGCATTTTAACCTGGATCAGTGTCAAAAGCCAATGAAGGAAAAACTCACAATGCAATTTCAGGCATTAATCATCTTATTGATTCAAATTTGTCCCCATACTCTCTCATACGCCAAACTACGAACAAAGGAAATTAGGGTTTTTTGTAAATAGCTCCTGAGTAAGTTCGCTGTTAAATGTGTGTATGTGTGTGTGTGTGTGTGTGTGTGTGTGTAATGGGTGACCTGCTGAGGAGTTAGTACTCCCTTCAAAAAATCTAGAACTTTTGAGATTAATGGTGTTTTTAAAATGGGAATTCATGGGGATCCCTGGGTGGCGCAGCGGTTTAGCGCCTGCCTTTGGCCCAGGGTGCGATCCTGGAGACCTGGGATCGAGTCCCACATCGGGCTCCCGGTGCATGGAACCTACTTCTCCCTCTGCCTATGTCTCTGCCTCTCTCTCTCTCTCTGACTATCATAAATAAATAAAAATTAAAAAAAATAAAAAAAAATAAAATGGTAATTCATGCTAAACTTTTATCATTTTATCTCTTCCTATCACATATATACCTGAAACTGAAAAATGTTCTTCTTTTTCTTAGTAAGTCTAATTTGGTTCTTTAGCAAGTGTATTAGGAGAAAGCATTTCTCTTTACATATCATAAGGGAAATATGTAAACAAAAAATGTTAAAATTTTAATATTTTCTCCTCAGTTGTACTGAAATTAAAAATAATTGCGTTAGTACATTTTACCTATTTACAGAGTTCTCATATTGTAAAATATAATCACCTAGATTCTCTTAGTTGAATAAGTTACTTTTAGATAATATTTTTGGAAATGCATTTGTAGAACATTTAGCCTCTTGTAAGAGTGAATTAGATGATACCCCTTTTTAATTTTTATATTTATATTAAATAGAAATGCACTTGCTTTGCACAGAGTGATGTTAGTGCTTTCTTTTGTTAAAATAATGAGATTTCCAATCGATTCTCACCCCAAAAGACACATTCAAATACACACATATATACACAGAAAATACCTACATTGGAACAGTCATATGTGACATTTTTTTCACAAATATTTCTTGTGATTATACTTTGGAAATTATTGGTTTGTATAACAGGAAATTCTGGAGTAATGGTGAGATTCTAGTGAGAATTTAATCTTGGATGTTCACACTATCCTCACACTGTAGCTCCATTACTCTGTGATCCTATGGGCTTTCTCCTCCCCTACCTATGTCAACTAGTTGATTCTTTTCCAGGCTGGTTTTATTGTAATAGCACAATGGCTACCAGAACCTCCAGTAGTTCTTTTCTTCTTCATGTCCAAGGAAAAATAATTATTTTTTTCTCAATAATCATACAGAAAGCTCGGGCACTCTTTTGATTGGAACATGTTAGTTTGTATCTTCATGATTACTATACTGTGACCAGCAGAAAGCCATGCATTTGGGTTTATATTACATGTTTTTGTGCCAATTACTGTGGCAGGGAGGCTTCCCTAAATCAGTCAGGGCTCATCCCCAGATTGTAGTTGAGATTAATCCCATCCAAACCACAAGGCTGCTATAAAGATGGGATAGATTGAAATCATTTTGGGAATTCTTTTGTGGTAATATTTGAATGACTTCAATGTCTTTCCATGTTTTGATCACATAAATCTTTAATGGGATAAGAGATATGTGTGATTGTTCCAATGTATGTGTATTATTTGTGATTATATGTGTGCATGAGCATTTGAAAGAAAACTATATATATTTGGTTCTAAGATTATGTTTTTCCTTGGAATATATTTTTCATGTCTAATAAATTTCTATCTTATATAATTTTCAGTGGGATACTTTTCAAAGAGGCTACCCCACACCAATCAAAGTCATGCTTAGTGTAGGTTGGATTATTACTGATGAGACAAGTATTTCTAGAGCAATACTTTAGGCTCTGTCCCAGAGCAAAATATATTCAATATTTAGCAAACATTTATTGAGCACCTGTTATAAGCAAAGTGCTATACTAGGTACTCTTGTGTATATGAAGATAAATATGTGTCATAAAACAATGACAAATTGGCATTCAGAGTGTGCTTATTTCCAATATCATTGCATTTTTCTTTTCTGTCATTTTTCATTTTATCATAGGAAGACCGTGAGTGTTTTTTAGAATAAAGAAGAAAATTATGACACAAGAGCTCACTTGAATTAGTTGCATACTATACAGCTTATATAAGAATATAAGCATGTAAGAAATGTAATGCATATATTTACATAGTTTAGATTATTATTTGCCATTTTTCTATCTTCTCACAGATGGCTGGCTTTCAATATGCACCATTGTATTCATAAAAACAAAAGAGTTTAATAAGTTAAGTGAAATGAAACTATTTATCTGGATACATTACTTTGTAAAGTACAAGAATAAAAGACCCTCCCAGGTCAATCTTATAGTACTTCTAAAAAAGTTTGTTGACTTATACATTTTATCAATAATTACTAGCTTTAGAGTAAATACCAGATAATATCTCGTTTAATCATAAATTACAATGGTACTTGGATCATACAGTAAAATATATATCTCCAGAAATTTCCAAGCAATTTCTATTTGTTTTTTTTTCTATTAATAATAAAAAGATTGTAAGCCGAATATGGTTTCCTTTTTTGTTTAAAAATGATAAGCTTATGAAATATATATAATGCATATATATGCAACATATTTATGTAGGGTAGGTTTGGGAGATGAATAAGAACCTAGATGAATATGAACTATGTATGTATGTGTATGTTAATGTGTGGGATCATAAATTGAAAAATTGAAGCAATGGTTAATTTGAATAAGAAATTAAGTTTGATGAAAACAAACAGTTGGATATCTGGTAATTGAGAAATGTTTATGAACCATGTACAACTCACTAAATAATAGAGAGATCTACATTATTCAGGAAATTCTACAAGGACATAGACCAAATTTCAGAAGGAGACAAGGAGAGAGGTATAAATACCTTGGGGGCAATTTGCCCCTGAGTATTATTGGCAGTGGGATATTAACCATTTATACCTACTCACTTGTGGTGGAGTTGCTTTCATTTTTATTCTTATTTTATTTTTTTGTATATTTTTTATTGGAGTTCAATTTGCCAACATATAGCATAACACCCAGTTGCTCATCCTGTCAAGTGCCCCCATCAATGCCCGTCACCCAGTCACCCCATCCCCCCGCCCACCTCCCTTCCACTACCCCTTGTTTCTTTCCCAGAGTTAGGAGCCTCTCATGTTCTATCACCCTCACTGATATTTCCTACTCATTTTTTCTCCTTTCCCCTTTATTCCATTTCACTATTTTTTATATTCCCCAAATGAATGAGACCATATGATGTCTGTCCTTCTCCGATTGACTGACTTCATGCAGCCTAATACCCTCCTGTTCTATCCACGTCGAAGCAAATGGTGGGTATTTGATGTTTCTAATGGCTGAGTAATGTTCCATTGAATACATATACTGCATCTTTATCCATTCATCTTTCGATGGACACCGAGGCTCCTTCCACAGTTTGGCTATTGTGGACATTGCTGCTATGAGCATTGGGGTGCAGGTGTCCTGCCATTTCACTGCATCTGTATCTTTGGGGTAAATCCCCAGTACTGCAATTGCTGGGTCGTAGCGCAGGTCTATTTTTAACTCTTTGAGGAACCTCCACACAGTTTTCCAGAGCGGCTTCACCAGTTTACATTCCCACCAACAGTGCAAAGGGTTCTCCTTTCACCACATCCTCTCCAACATTTGTTGTTTCCTGTCTTGTTAATTTTCTCCATTCTCACTGGTGTGAGGTGGGATCTCATTGTGGTTTTGATTTGTATTTCCCTGATGGCAAGTGATGTGGAGCATTTTCTCATGTGCTTGTTGGCCATGTGTATGTCTTCCTCTGTGAAATTTCTGTTCCTGTCTTTTGCCCATTTCATGATTGGATTGTTTGTTTCTTTGCTGTTGAGTTTAATAAGTACTTTATAGATCTTGGATACTAGCCTTTATCTGATAATGTAATTTGCAAATATCTTCTCCCATTCTGTAGGTTGTCTTTTACTTTTGTTGACTGTTTCTTTTGTTGTGCAGAAGCTTTTTATCTTAAGTCCCAAAAGTTCATTTTCGCTTTTGTTTCCCTTGCCTTCATAGGTGTATCTTGCAAGAAGTTGCTGTGGCCAAGTTAGAAAACGGTGTTGCCTGTGTTCTCCTCTAGGATTTTGATGGATTCTTGTCTCACATTTAGATCTTTCATCCATTTTAAGTTTATATTTGTGTATGTTGTAAGAGAATGGTCTAGTTTCATTCTTCTGCACATGGCTGTCCAATTTTCCCAACACCATTTATTGAAGAGACTGTCCTATTTCCAGTGGATAGTCTTTCCTGCTTTGTCGAATATTAGTTGACCATAGAGTTGAGGGCCCATTTCTGGATTCTCTGTTCTGTTCCATTGATCTATGTGTCTGTTTTTGTGCCAGTACCACACTGTCTGGATGACCACAGCTTTGTAGTACAACTTGAAATCCAACATTGTGATGCCCCCAGCTCTGGTTTTCTTTTTCAATATTCCCCTGGCTATTCGGGGCCTTTTCTGATTCCACACAAATTTTAAGATGATTTGTTCCAACTCTCTGAAGAAAGTCCATGGTATTTTGATAGGGATTGCACTGAACGTGTAAATTGCCCTGGGTAGCATTGACATTTTCAATATTAATTCTTCCAATCCATGAGCATGGAATATTTTTCCATCTGTTTGTGTCTTCCTCAATTTCTTTCAAAATTGTTCTGTAATTTTTAGGGTATAGATCCTTTATCTCTTTGGTGAGGTTTATTCCTAGGTATCTTATGCTTTTGGGTGCAATTGTAAATGGGATTGACTCCTTAATTTCTCTTTCTTCAGTCTCATTGTTAGTGTATAGAAATGCCACTGACTTCTGGGCATTGATTTTGTATCCTGCCACATTGCTGAATTGCTGTATGAGTTCTAGCAATCTTGGGGTGGAGTCTTTGGGTTTTCTATGTAGAGTATCATGTAATCTGCAAAGAGAGAGAGTTTGACTTCTTTGCCAATGTGAATGCCTTTTATTTCTTTTTGTTGCCTGATTGCTGAGGCTAGGACTTCTAGTACTATGCTCAATAACAGTGGTGAGAGTGGGCATCTTTGTCATGTTCCTGATCTTAGGGGACAGGCTATCACTTTTTCTCCATTGAGAATGGTATTTGCTATGGGCTCTTTGTAGATGGCTTTTAAGATGCTGAGGAATGTTCCCTCTATCCCTACAGTCTGAAGAGTTTTGATCAGGAATGGATGCTGTATTTTGTCAAATGCTTTCTCTGCATCTATTGAGGATCATATGGTTCTTGTTTTTTCTCTTGTTGATATGATCTATCACATTGATTGCTTCATGAGTGTTGAACCAGCCTTGCATCTGGAGATAAATCACTTGGTCATGGTGAATAATCTTCTTAATGTATTATTGGATCCTACTGGCTAGTATCTTGTTGAGAATTTTTGCATCTGTGTTCATCAGGGATATTGGTCTATAAATTCTTCTTTTTGGTGGAGTCTTTGTCTGCTTTTGGAATTAAGGTGGTGCTCCTCATAAAAGGAGTTTGGAAGTATTCCATCCCTTTCTGTCCTTCAAATCAGCTTTAGTAGAATAGGTATTGTTTCTTCTTTAAATGTTTGATAGAATTCCCCTGGGAAGCCATCTGGCCCTGGACTTTTGTGTTGTGGGAGGTTTTTGATGACTGCTTCAATTTCATCCCTGGTTATTGGCCTGTTCAGGTTTTCTATTTCTTCCTGTTCCAGTTTTAGTAGTTTGTGGTTTTCCAGAAATGCGTCCATTTCTTCTAGATTGCCTAATTTATTGGTGTATAGCTGCTCATAATATGTTTTAAAATCGTTTGTATTTCCTTGGTATTGGTTGTGATCTCTCCTTTTTCATTCATGATTTTATTAATTAGAGTCTTTTCTCTTTTGTTTTAATAAGGCTGGCTATTAGTTTATCTATCTTATTACTTCTTTCAAAGAACTGATCCTGGTTTTGTTGATCTGTTCCACAGTTCTGGTCTCTATTTCATTGAGTTCTGCTCGAGTCTTTATTAACTCTCTTTTGCTTGGTGGAGGTTTTATTTGATGTTCTTTCTCCAGTGCCTTTAGGTGTAAGGTTAGCTTGTGTATTTGAGTTTTTCCCCAGTGTTTTGAGGGGTACTTGTATTGCGATGTATTTCCCTCTCAGGACTGCTTTTGCTGTATCCCAAAGATTTTGAATGGTCGTGTCTTCATTCTCATTAGTTTCCATGAATCTTTTTAATTCTTCTCTAATTTCCTGGTTTACCCTTTCATCTTTTAGCGGGATGCCCTTTAACCTCCATGTGTTTGAATTTCTTCTAAATTTCTTCTTGGTATTGAGTTCTAGTTTCAAAGCGTTATCATCTGAAAATATGCAGGGGACAATCCCAATCTTTTGGTATTGGTTAAGACCTGATTTGTGACCCAGTATGTGGTCTATTCTGGAGAAAGTTCCATGTGCACTTGAGAAGAATGTGTATTCATTTGTGTTTGGATGTAAAATTCTGTAAATATCTGTGAAATCCATCGGGTACAGGGAATCATTCATTCATTTATTTTTATTTTATTTTTTATTGGATTTCAATTTGCCAACATATAGCATAACACCCAATGCTCATCCCATCAAGTGCCCCTCAGTGCCCATCACCCAGTCACCCCCACCCTGCCCACCTCCCTTTTCACTACCCTTGTTCATTTCCCAGAGTTAGGAGTCTCTCATGTTCTGTCTCCCTGTTTGATATTTCCCACTCATTTTTTCTCCTTTCCCCTTTATTCTCTTTTAGTGAATCATTTAAAGCTCTTGTTTCTTTGGAGATGCTGTGCTTAGAAGATCTGTCATTTGCAGAAAGTGCCATGTTGAAGTCTGCCAGCATAAGTGTATTATTATCTAAGTATGTCTTAACTTTGGTTATTAATTGATTGATATACTTGGCAGCTCCCACATTAGGGCATAAATATTCATGATTGTTAGGTCCTCTTGTTGGATAGACCCTTTAAGTATGATATAGTGTCCCTCTTCATCTCTTACTACTGTCTTTGGGATATACTTTAATGTATCTGATACGAGGATTGCTACCCCTGCTTTCTTTTGAAGACCATTTGAATGGTAAATCGTCTCCAACCTTTCATTTTCAGGCTGTAGATGTCCTTACATCTAAAATGAGTCTCTTGTAGACAGCAAATAGATGGGTCTTGCTTTTTTTTATCCAGTCTGAAACTCTGTGTCTTTTGATGGGATCATTAAGCCCATTCATGTTCAGAGTTACTATTGAAAGATATGAATTTAGTGTCATCATAATACCTATTCAGTCCCTGTTCTTGTGGATTGTTTCTTTGGTCTTCCTCTTTCTTTTTTTTTTTTTTAATCTTTTTAAAAAATTTTTAAATTTATTTATGATAGTCACACAGAGAGAGAGAGAGAGAGAGGCAGAGACACAGGCAGAGGGAGAAGCAGGCTCCATGCACCGGGAACCCGACGTGGGATTCGATCCCGGGTCTCCAGGATCGCGCCATGGGCCAAAGACAGGCGCTAAACCGCTGTGCCACCCAGGGATCCCAAGGTCTTCCTCTTTCTTTTATAGAGTCCCCCTTAATATTTCTTGCAGAGCTTGTTTGGTGGTCACATATTCTTTCAGTTTCTGCCTATCTTGGAAGCTCTTGAACTCTCCTTCTATCCTGAATGAGAGCCTTGCTGGATAGAATATTCTTGGCTGCATGTTCTTCTCATTTAGGATCCTGAATATAGCCTGCCAGCCCTTTCTGGCCTGTCTGGTCTCTGTGGAGAGGTCTGCTGTTAATCTAATATTTTTCCCCAGATAAGTTAGGGATCTTGTATCTTGCTGCTTTAAGGATTTTCTCTTTATCTTTGGAATTTGCCTGTTTCACTACTAGATGTCGAGGTGTTGAACGGTTTTTATTGATTTTAGGAGGGGGGTTCTCTGTCTCCTGGATCTGAATGCCTGTGTCTCTCCCCAAGTTAGGGAAGTTCTCAGCTATGATTTGTTCAAATACTCTTTCTCGTCCGCTGTCCCTTTCAGTGCCCTCTGGAATCCCAATTAAATGTAGATTTTTCCTTCTGAGGCTGTCATTTATTTCCCTTAACCTTTCCTCATGATCTTTTCATTGTTTTTCTCTTTTTTCCTCAGCTTCCTTCCTTGCCATCAACTTGTCTTCTATGTCACTCATTTGTTCTTCTACCTCATTAACCCTCATCATTAGGAACTCCAGTTTGGATTGCATGTCATTTAATTGACTTTTAATTTTGGCCTGATTAGGTCTAAACTCTGCAGTCATGAAGTCTCTTCAATCCTTTATGCTTTTTTCCAGAGCAACCAGTGGCTTTATCATTGTGCTTCTGAATTGGCTTTCTGACATCAAATTGTAATCCAAATTCTGTAACTCTATGGCAGAGAGGACTGTTTCTGATTCTTTCTTTTGTGGTGAGTTTTTCCTTCTAGTCATTTTGCTCAGTGCAGAGTGGCTAAAAACGATCTGTAAGGAAATGAAGAAAGAAAGAAGGAAAAAAACAAAAACAAAAACAAAAAACAAAAAAACCAAGTTGGGGTATCCTCTGGTTCTGTATACTATAAATCCCTCAACTTCCCGTGAATCTTTCCAGTGCTGCTCGGTCAAGAACTTGCTCTTCCCACGTCCTTCCATCTGGTCTTCTGGGGGCGGGGCCTGCTGTGCTGATTCTCAGGTGTGTGCACCTGGGGAGCTGCCCCGCCCCCTGCTGGGTGCTGGCTAAGTGGGAGCTGTTTATCCTGTGAGGCCTCTCTTCCCTGGTGGCCCCATCCCTCCCAGGCACAGGGTGACACCAGGAGGAACACCACCACTGGCGGTGGCCAGCTCCCCAGCTCTGGAGTCACCTGCCCCAGTAACTACCACAGTCTCCCAGTCAGCACTGGCCTGGATGCTCCTGGGGTGGTGGGTGCTGATCTGCACAGCTCAGGGCACCCGGCGGCAGGAGAGTCCTCACTGCCCTGTGCCCTCCCCGTCTCTGACTGTCCTGGGGGAGCACAGGATTGTGGGCCGTGTCCCTTGGCGCCCTGGGATCTGGCCCTTGTGCTGCTGGAATCGCGCTTGGGGGGCCATGGCTCCCAAGGGCAGCAGGGCGCAGCCCCCTCCTCCCAGACCCGCTACCTGAGCCACTGCCTGAGCTATTCCCGAGGCCCCACCAGACGTACGCTCCAGCCCTTTACTGAGATGGGCCCATGGTGTGTGGGGCGCTCTCCCCCGGAGGGACCTTTGTTAGTGACCCCGGGAGACTGGAGGCTCTACTCCCCATCCTGTGGTTCTGCCCGAGTTCTCTGCTAAGCACCTTTCTGTCCGGGAAGAATCTGGGGTGGATTTTTAAAGTTCCTGCTTCTCCGGGGCTGGGCTTTCCTGTCCTGGAGGCGCTCGCCACCTGGCTTTAGCCCGGCTCCTCAAGGGGCCTCTCCCCCAATTGATTATTTTATTTTATTTTATTTTATTTTATTTTATTTTATTTTATTTATTTTATTTTATTTTATTTTATATTTTTTATTTTATTTTATTTTATTTTATTTATTTTATTTTTTATTTTATTTTATTTTATTATTTTATTTTATTTATTATTTTATTTTATTTTATTTTATTTTATTTTATTTATTTTATTTATTTATTTTATTTTATTTTATTTTATTTTAAATTTTTCCATCTTCCTACCTTGTTAGAAACACAAACCTTTCTCTCTGTAGTGTTCTGTCTGTTCTCTCTTTAAATCTCAGGTCCAATTCGTAGGTTTTCAGGATGATTTGAAAGCTATCTAGGTGGGATCCCTGGATGGCGCAGCGGTTTAGCACCTGCCTTTGGCCCAGGGTGTGATCCTGGAGACCCAGGATCGAATCCCACGTCGGGCTCCCGGTGCATGGAGCCTGCTTCTCCCTCTGCCTATGTCTCTGCCTCTCTCTCTATTTCTCTCTCTGTGACTATCATAAATAAAATAAATAAATAATAAATAAATAAATAAAAAGAAAGTTATCTAGGTAAGTTGGTGAGGACAGGTGACTTGGGGACCCTACTCCTCTGCCGTCTTGCCCCACCCCCCGTGGGGTTGCTTTCTTAAAGTGTTTAAGAACATGTACCTTTATCCACACTGGTGGATCTTTACAGTTCTTTGTTTAGGTAAAAAAAAATCTAAGAAAATCCTACAGAATGTAATGTGTATACATTTTTCTCCCATTTGCCCACACATATCCTCCGTGTTTGTGAGATCACATTTGTCTTGATATTATAATGCTTTTGACCTTGACAGAATTTGTTCAGATTAATACAGTGTACACTCCTGCAATACCACAATATGCTCTAATCCTGCAACTTTTGTTTTCAAATCATTTGAAGCAGAAAGTTCTGATAAGCTACCATTATGAATCCTCAGTAAAATATAAAGGTCTTCATTACAAATAATTCTTTATAAATTTTTAAAAAGATTTTATTTATGTATTCATGAGAGAGAGAGTGGAAGAGGCATAGGCAGGCAGAGAAGCAGGCTTCCTGCGAGGAGCCCGATGTGGGACTTGATCCCAGGACCCTGGGACTGCGCCTCAAGTGGAAGGCAGGTCCTCAACCAGAGCCAGCCCGGTACCCTACAAATAATTCTTTATAACATCTCAATCAATGGTTTTATCTTGCTTACTTTCTTGAAATTTGGAATACACTTAGATTTTCAAAATGGTCACATGTAAATGTTATCACTATTAATTGATACTAAAATCATTTTGTTACCATTCATTGTATACCTACTATATGGCAGGACCATGTGGCAGTTGTTTCAGAGTTTAATGTTTACCATCAATCTTCCCACTTTATGGATTAAGTTAAATAATTTGCTGAAAGCCACAAAAGTAGGAAGTAGGAGAGTAAAATGCAGTCTGGGCATCTTGGAGTCCTAAGCCTATGATTCTTAAATGATATCTTCTCACCTTTCTATTAAAATTTATTTTTAATTTATAATGGTACTTTAAAATTTACATAATAGTGTACTATGTGAAGGTCAATCACTGATGGCTCAATCCATCACACATTTATTGATGATCTAATTTGTGTTAACTACCGGGTGCTATTTGACTTGTCCTTAGGGTCCTTATGGACTAAAAGAAGAGAGAGCCACTCTTACAACTGCTGTAAGGCACAGTAGAATTGAGAAGTGTATTAGATGTTCATACAAGTCCTTTGGGAGCACAAACTGCAGCTTCATAAATCTTTACCTAGCAGGTTGCAGGAGGTTAACTGAAAGATGAGCCCTGATAGGTAAGTGTGGTTTTTATAGGGGGATCTTTCTATAAAGATAACTCTACTTTATGAAACTACATGAGAAGGACTTAGAAGCATGAATCTCCAGTTCATTTTGCAAATGACTTGCAGGCTCTGACAATGGGAGAAGTGTAGGAGAGGCAACTGGAAAGGAAGGTTGAGGACAAATTATAGAGGATTCTAATATCACATTAAGGAGAATGTGTATTATTCAGAAGGCAAGAGAAAGCAATTGACAGGTTTTGAGTATGGAGCTCTGTTTTAATCCAGGAATTGAGGGAGCTAAATCTAGAGGCATTTTGGCATTAGGATGGACAGAAAAGGTCCTGCTGATTTGGAGGTGCCAGTGATTCCTATAGGTGGTGCTGTCTAACTGTATTTGGAAACTAGGATTTCTCAAGGTACCGATTAAGACCAGTGACCCAGACGTGCAAATGGAGTGGTAGTGACTGGGATGGAAGGAGCCATTTATAAGATGGAAGCAGAGCAATCCATAAGAGTTTATGACATTTCACTGAGAGAAAAAAATGCAATGAAGTTTGAAGAGGTTCAAGGATAGAATATTTGTGGTAATATATAAACAGGCAAAATAGAAGGAATCCATGACCAGAGGGTTGGTGATAGGGGGGATTCGGTACAATTATAGATCATTCTCGTGAGAGTAGTATAGCACAAAAGACTTTTTAAAAGTCTTTAATTCCAGTATAATTAACATACAATGTAATACTAATTTCAGGTGTACACTATACTGATTCAACACTTACATGCAGCTCGGTGCTCATCACAAGTGCACTATTCACCACAAAAGGTTTTTAAAAAGACTTTTAAAAAGGTGGTCGTGTTCAACAGTGTCAAGTGCTGTAGTGGAGTTGAAGAGGATGCATATGGGGAAGAAGCAGCTGGGTCTGGCATTTTAGAAATAGACTTGTATGCTTGGAGAAGGCTGTTTCAGTAGAGGGGTGGGGAATAAGAAAGAGAGAGAGTGGAAGAGGCATAGGCAGTCAGAGAAGCAGGCTTCCTGCGAGGAGCCCGATGTGGGACTTGATCCCAGGACCCTGGGACTGCGCCTCAAGTGGAAGGCAGGTCCTCAACCAGAGCCAGCCTGGTACCCTACCAATAGGCTAGAGGCTAGGCTCTAGCTAGCCTAGGTAGCATAGGCTAAAGGTCAATGGTGGTAGATTGGAAGCAGAAAAGTGGAGGAATCTATTCAGAAATTCAGTGACAAAAGCAAGGGGGAGATGAAATAGTATATGGAAGAGTGATAGGATGTGTTTAGATGGGGAAAGACTGAAGCAAGAGTTTTGATGTACTCTGCGGTAGTCCACTATGTGGTAGGAATCTATAATACACTTTGTATACTCTATAATGTGCTACTTATAATGTATAGAATGAAATTCTCAAAGTTGATTTCATGGACAAACAGGCACATACAAAAATCTATGAACATTCATGATGCATCCTCAATAACAAGTTGTGATTCCGTTAATATTTAACTAATATAATTCCATTTTTAGTAAGTGATCATTATTAGTATTGATTCCTGCTTACTCCTTATCGATGCCTATGAGTCTCAGTGTATTTCTGCCCTTTATTAAGAAATAATCTTTCAAATTCACATTTTGTCAGAGAGCAATATGGCATAGGGCATAGAGCACAGACCATGACACAGCTGGAACATTTTGACATGGTTTGATTTTATAAAACACAGTAAAATAAGGATTAGGCGTTGCTTTGTTTTAAAACATTCACTGCTGGAATTCTGTTGTTTATGCAAAATCTTTGCTGATCAGTAGGGCTTTGTCCCCTGATGCCAAATTTTTAGCACCTTCCAGGGCTCCCTGTGAATAATGCAGAGAGGTGATGGGACCCTGTAAGCTAACTCTGGAAACAAGCCCTCTCAAAAACATGATTTCCCACAGTTAAGTAATGCAACAACTTTCCTATTTAGAAAAATGCCAATAAATGTTCTGAGTTTTGATAACTAGTATTTACATTTGTAAAGCTAAGGAAAAGGAAAGCATTTTTAACAGTCCACAGAGCTGATATATATATATATCTATATATATAACATTATAAGTATATGCCTTATGTATCTTTAATGATTAAATGTGATTTACAAATAAGACACGACAGGAACCAGTGTTCACTTTTTGACCACATTCATTTACCTGATGATCTCATCTAGCATCATGATACAAATGCCATCTGTAGGTTGACACCCCCCATATGTTTATCTCAACTTAGAAGTTTCTGATAACCTTCAAACTTAGATACAGAACAATTTACTCATTCCTAGTCAGTTTGAATTTAACATATTCAAAACTAAACTGATTCACCCCCAGATACGCTTCATTAAAAGCCCTATTACAGTAAATGGTGACACCATGTTTTTATGTACCCCAACCAAACACTTTGGAGTCAAATTTAGTCTCTCTTTTTCTCACATTCCATACTATCAGTCTGAAAATTATGCTAGGTCACCATTACCAGTCTACATCTGGAATCTGATCACTTCTCACCATCTCTCTTGCCACCACCATCATGTCCAGTCTGGATTATTGAAATAGCCCTCCAAGCTGATCTGCCCACTTTGTTCCTTGCTTTACCTGTAATCCATTTTGTCTGCCAGATGGTCTTCTTTTTTTTTTTTTTTAATAATTTTTTTAAATTTATTTATGATAGGCACACAGTGAGAGAGAGAGAGGCAGACACACACACAGGCAGAGGAGAGGGAGAAGCAGGCTCCATGCACCGGGAGCCCGATGTGGGATTCGATCCCGGGTCTCCAAGATCGTGCCCTGGGCCAAAGACAGGCGCCAAACCGCTGCGCCACCCAGGGATCCCCAGATGGTCTTCTTAAAATGTAAGTCAGATTACATCACATTGCTGTTGAAAATCCTCTAAGGGCTTGCCAGTCAGAGTAAAATGCTGTCCTGCTATTTTATAAACCCGTATACAAGTCACCTTTCTTTTCCTCTTTCATTTCTCCTCTGGCTTTGGATTGACTATTCTTACCTTTTCTCATTCTACTGAAGCCACTGTGGCCTCCATACCTTTGCCCAGAACACATCTTCCTCATATAGTCCAACAATTGTGTCTCTCTCACATCTTTTTCTTTTTCTCAAATGGCATTCACTCAGCAGTATTTTCCCTGACTATCCTTTTTTAAAAAGATTTATTTATTTATTTATCATAGAGAGAGAGAGGGGGGCAGAGACACAGGAGGAGGGAAAAGCAGGCTCCATGCCAGGAGCCCGATGTGGGACTCGATCCCGGGACTCCAGGATCGTGCCCTGGGCCAAAGGCAGGCGCTAAACCGCTGAGCCACCCAGGGATCCCTCCCTGACTGTCCTAATTAAATCCACAATGTCCCCTTCCCTTCTGCTGCTTATTCCCCTCCCTTGCTTTATTTTTCTCCATAGCACTTACCAGCTCCCAATTTATTTATTTGTATAGCATGCCTCCCTTAATATGGTTAAATCCATAAAAATATGGATTTTTGTCTGTTCTGTATATGTCTGCTTACCATTGCCTAGAACAGTGCCTAGCCCTTCGTGGTTGCTCAGTGAATATTTGTTGAAGAATCACTGTATTTAATGAGTAGTAGAGCCAGAATTTCATATTATTTCAGTCTTTATGAAATAAATAAAAATGTAATGTGTTGAATGTATGATATTTATTTTGCTAGTTGTTCCTCTGCTTGGCAAATCTGCAGTTATAACAGCTTTATGACAAATTATCTGTTTGAAGTTTTCAGTATTACTCAGTTGCCCCTGCATAGGGTAGGAAAAGATAGGTTTACCAATTGACCATGAATATCTTGCTTACTTATTAAAAAAATGATAATGGATCTAACATATCACAAATTCCATGTTTAAGGATGTATTATTACCTGTGATGAATAGGTAATAAAAGGCTTACTTTTCTGAATTCTTTATTTATTCCTAAAGCAAAGATATATATGTGTGTATAGCTTCTAGTCTACAATTGAAATATTTTGTTATAATTAAGCATTTTAATGTAGTTATGAAAATATAGGTATCTATATTCTTTTTGGATAATCTTTTGGAAAAGAATCTCAGAGGCAATAAAATACATTTTGGCATGATCTGACAATTTCTGTAAAAGAAAAACACTAAATTTCAAATCCGTTGATTTTAGACATGAGTATCTTATTTTTTTCTCACTCATCACACACCACACAGACATGCATACACATGTGTGCACGTGTGTGCACACACACCCTCGCCATGTAGCAGGACATCCAGTAAGAACTCAATATCAGCGAGATAGAGGTTACCTCTCAGTGGTTACTGACAGGAGAAGAACTGTAACAGAGAAACAATCTATTCTTTTTGTTGGCCTTGGTATGACCAGATCTCAGGAATTTTTTTAAGACATTTTTTTATTTATTCATGAGAGATAGAGAGGCAGAGACACAGGCAGAGGGAGGAGCAGGCTCCATGCAGGGAGCCCGACATGGGACTCGATCCCTGGACTCCAGGATCATGCCCTGGGCCAAAGGCAGACGCTCAACTGCTGAGCCACCCAGGCATCTCAGGTCTCAGGAATTTAAACAGATCAGTCCCTTAGGATTCTCAGGGAGACTTGTCCATTGATAAAGGACCTTGGAATTTCTAAATTAGTTTCAGATTTCATAGGCAGCATCTTTTCCCACCCAAGAGTGTTACTTGAAAGAACTGAGGATCAGGATATTTTATGTTTCCTGCCCTCTTGTGCTAGACAATGTACCCCTAGCCCTAGAATCAGAATCTACCTAGAACCAACCACCTTGACCCCAAACCCAAAACAAATCTGATTCAAGGAAGTCCTAGGGGACATATTACATGTTGAATCCTACTGGTAGTAGGATGCATTGAGACTGTATAATTAGAATAACCTTAAAAATTGATACATTTTAAAAACCGTTCAAAATCCCAAACACTGTACTTGAAGGTGTTCTAGTGCTGAAGGCCCACACCAGTGTCTTTCCAGAGGTGTGTTAAGGGAGATCCAGTCCAACATAGGACTCCAGGAAATGCAAAGGATAGTATAGTTTCGGTGATCCCTGCGTGACTCAGCGGTTTGGTGCCTGCCTTCGGCCCAGGGCATGGTCCTGGAGTCCCGGGATCGAGTCCCGCTTCGGGCTCCCTGCCTGGAGCCTGCTTCTCTCTCTCTCTCTCTCTCTCTCTCTCTCTCTCTCTCTCTCTCTCTCTCTCTCTCTCAAGTAAAATCTTAAAAAAAAGGATAGTATGGTTTCTTTGAACATAGCAGTTAGGTTCTTTTTAGGTACCACATTTGTGACCTAGAATTCAGCTACTGTCTCATGAACCTTGATAGGAATTTGGTTATGCATTTGTACACATCATTTATGCTATGTTTTAGATGATATGTGTTGCCTCCTGAGAAGGCTCAGTTTTATTAAGAAGATCTACATTATTATAGTCAGCACTTTTATTAAACCCATGTTTTACTGGTCTTCACAGAGTGAAAACTGCATAAAGAAGGCTTAGTTGAAAAAGAGAATCAGTCTTAAGAAATCCAGTGTGTGATGAATGGAAAGAAAGTTATTTTGATCTTTTCTATATATTTCTAATGATATGAAATTGACATTACAGACATCACTAGTAATAACCCTTATATATACATTATATAGTTTTTTTTATTTTTTATTTTTTATTGGTGTTCAATTTACTAACATACAGAATAACCCCCAGTGCCCGTCACCCATTCACTCCCACCCCCCGCCCTCCTCCCCTTCCAACACCCCTAGTTCGTTTCCCAGAGTTAGCAGTCTTTACGTTCTGTCTCCCTTTCTGATATTTCCCACACATTTCTTCCCCCTTCCCTTATATTCCCTTTCACTATTATTTATATTCCCCAAATGAATGAGAACATATAATGTTTGTCCTTCTCCGACTGGCTTACTTCACTCAGCATAATACCCTCCAGTTCCATCCACGTTGAAACAAATGGTGGGTATTTGTCATTTCTAATCGCTGAGTAATATTCCATTGTATACATAAACCACATCTTCTTTATCCATTCATCTTTCGTTGGACACCGAGGCTCCTTCCACAGTTTGGCTATTGTGGACATTGCTGCTATAAACATCGGGGTGCAGGTGTCCCGGTGTTTCACTGCATCTGTATCTTTGGGGTAAATCTCCAGCAGTGCAATTGCTGGGTCGTAGGGCAGGTATATTTTTAACTGTTTGAGAAACCTCCACACAGTTTTCCAGAGTGGCTGCACCAGTTCACATTCCCACCAACAGTGTATGAGGGTTCCCTTTTCTCCACATCCTCTCCAACATTTGTTGTTTCCTGCCTTGTTAATTTTCCCCATTCTCACTGGTGTGAGGTGTTACCTCATTGTGGTTTTGATTTGTATTTCCCTGATGGCAAGTGATGCAGAGCATTTTCTCATGTGCATGTTGGCCATGTCTATGTCTTCCTCAGTGAGATTTCTGTTCATGTCTTTTGCCCATTTCATAATTGGATTGTTTGTTTCTTTGGTGTTGAGTTTAAGAAGTTCTTTATAGATCTTGGAAACTAGCCCTTTATCTGATATGTCATTTGCAAATATCTTCTCCCATTCTGTAGGTTGTCTTTGAGTTTTGTTGACTGTATCCTTTGCTGTGCAAAAGCTTCTTATCTTGATGAAGTCCCAATAGTTCATTTTTGCTTTTGTTTCTTTTGCCTTCATGGATGTATCTTGCAAGAAGTTACTATGGCCGAGTTCAAAAAGGGTGTTGCCTGTGTTCTTCTCTAGGATTTTGATGGAATCTTGTCTCACATTTAGATCTTTCATCCATTTTGAGTTTATCTTTGTGTATGGTGAAAGAGAGTGGTCTAGTTTCATTCTTCTGCATGTGGATGTCCAATTTTCCCAGCACCATTTATTGAAGAGACTGTCTTTCTTCCAATGGATAGTCTTTCCTCCTTTATCGAATATTAGTTGCCCATAAAGATCAGGGTCCACTTCTGGATTCTCTATTCTGTTCCACTGATCTATGTGTCTGTTTTTGTGCCAGTACCACACTGTCTTGATGACCACAGCTTTGTAGTACAACCTGAAATCTGGCATTGTGATGCCCCCAGATATGGTTTTCTTTTTTAAAATTCCCCTGGCTATTCGGGGTCTTTTCTGATTCCACACAACTCTTAAAATAATTTGTTCTAACTCTCTGAAGAAAGTCCATGGTATTTTGATAGGGATTGCATTAAATGTGTATATTGCCCTGGGTAACATTGACATTTTCACAATATTAATTCTGCCAATCCATGAGCATGGAATATTTTTCCATCTCTTTGTGTCTTCCTCAATTTCTTTCAGAAGTGTTCTATAGTTTTGAGGGTATAGATCCTTTACATTTTTGGTTAGGTTTATTCCTAGGTATCTTATGCTTTTGGGTGAAATTGTAAATGGGATTGACTCCTTAATTTCTCTTTCTTCAGTCTCATTGTTAGTGTATAGAAATGCCACTGACTTCTGGACATTGATTTTGTATCCTGCCATGCTACCGAATTGCTGTATGAGTTCTAGCAATCTTGGGGTGGAGACTTTTGGGTTTTCTATGTACAGGATCATGTCATCGGCGAAGAGGGAGAGTTTGACTTCTTCTTTGCCAATTTGAATGCCTTTAATGTCTTTTTGTTGTCTGATTGCTGAGGCTAGGACTTCCAGTACTATGTTGAACAGCAGTGGTGAGAGTGGACATCCCTGTCTTGTTCCTGATCTTAGGGGAAAGGCTCCCAGTGCTTCCCCATTGAGAATGATATTTGCTGTGGGCTTTTCATAGATGGCTTTTAAGATGTCGAGGAATGTTCCCTCTATCCCTATACTCTGAAGAGTTTTGATCAGGAATGGATGCTGTATTTTGTCAAATGCTTTCTCTGCATCTAATGAGAGGATCATATGGTTCTTGGTTTTTCTCTTGCTGATATGATGAATCACATTGATTGTTTTACGGGTGTTGAACCAGCCTTGTGTCCCAGGGATAAATCCTACTTGGTCATGGTGAATAATTTTTTTAATGTACTGTTGGATCCTATTGGCCAGTATCTTGTTGAGAATTTTTGCATCCATGTTCATCAGGGATATTGGTCTGTAATTCTCCTTTTTGGTGGGGTCTTTGTCTGGTTTTGGAATTAAGGTGATGCTGGCCTCATAGAACGAATTTGGAAGTACTCCATCTCTTTCTATCTTTCCAAACAGCTTTAGGAGAATAGGTATGATTTCTTCTTTAAATGTTTGATAGAATTCCCCTGGGAAGCCATCTGGCCCTGGACTCTTGTGTCTTGGGAGGTTTTTGATGACTGCTTCAATTTCCTCCCTGGTTATTGGCCTGTTCAGGTTTTCTATTTCTTCCTGTTCCAGTTTTGGTAGTTTGTGGTTTTCCAGGAATGCGTCCATTTCTTCTAGATTGCCTAATTTATTGGCGTATAGCTGTTCATAATATGTTTTTAAAATCGTTTGTATTTCCTTGGTGTTGGTAGTGATCTCTCCTTTCTCATTCATGATTTTATTAATTTGAGTCTTCTCTCTCTTCTTTTTAATAAGGCTGGCTAATGGTTTATCTATCTTGTTAATTCTTTCAAAGAACCAACTCCTGGTTTTGTTGATCTGTTCCACAGTTCTTCTGGTCTCGATTTCGTTGAGTTCTGCTCGAATCTTTATTAACTCCCTTCTTCTCTTGGGTGTAGGATCTATTTGCTGTTTTTTCTCTAGCTCCTTTATGTGTAAGGTTAGCTTTTGTATTTGAGTTCTTTCCAGTTTTTGAATGGATGCTTGTATTGCGATGTATTTCCCCCTTAGGACTGCTTTTGCTGCATCCCAAAGATTTTGAACGGTTGTATCTTCATTCTCATTAGTTTCCATGAATCTTTTTAATTCTTCCTTAATTTCCTGGTTGACCCTTTTATCTTTTAGCAGGATGGTCCTTAACCTCCACGTGTTTGAGGTCCTTCCAAACTTCTTGTTGTGATTTAGTTCTAATTTCAAGGCATTATGGTCTGAGAATATGCAGGGGACGATCCCAATCTTTTGGTATCGGTTCAGACCCGATTTGTGACCCAGTATGTGGTCTATTCTGGAGAAAGTTCCATGTGCGCTTGAGAAGAATGTGTATTCAGTTGAGTTTGGATGTAAAGTTCTGTAGATATCTGTGAAATCCATCTGGTCCAGTGTATCATTTAAAGCTCTCGTTTCTTTGGAGATGTTGTGCTTAGAAGACCTATCGAGTATAGAAAGAGCTAGATTGAAGTCACCAAGTATAAGTGTATTATTATCTAAGTATTTCTTCACTTTGGTTAATAATTGATTTATATATTTGGCAGCTCCCACATTCGGGGCATATATATTGAGGATTGTTAAGTCCTCTTGTTGAATAGATCCTTTAAGTGTGATATAGTGTCCCTCTTCATCTCTCACTACAGTCATTGGGGTAAATTTTAGTTTATCTGATATAAGGATGGCTACCCCTGCTTTCTTTTGAGGACCATTCGAATGGTAAGTGGTTCTCCAACCTTTTATTTTCAGGCTGTAGGTGTCCTTCTGTCTAAAATGAGTCTCTTGTAGACAGCAAATAGATGGGTCCTGCTTTTTTATCCAGTCTGAAACCCTGCGCCTTTTGATGGGGTCATTAAGCCCGTTCACATTCAGAGTTACTATTGAGAGATATGAGTTTAGTGTCATCATGTTATCTATTCAGTCCTTGTTTTTGTGGACTATTCCACTGAACTTCTTCTTAAAGGGGAATTTTAAGAGGCCCCCTTAAAATTTCTTGCAGAGCTGGTTTGGAGGTTACATATTCTTTTAGTTGCTGCCTGTCTTGGAAGCTCTTTATCTCTCCTTCCATTTTGAATGAGAGCCTTGCTGGATAAAGTATTCTTGGTTGCATGTTCTTTTCATTTAGGACCCTGAATATATCCTGCCAGCCCTTTCTGGCCTGCCAGGTCTCTGTGGAGAGGTCTGCTGTTACCCTAATACTCCTCCCCATAAAAGTCAGGGATTTCTTGTCTCTTGCTGCTTTAAGGATCATCTCTTTATCTTTGGAATTTGCAAGCTTCACTATTAAATGTCGACGTGTTGAACGGTTTTTATTGATTTTAGGGGGGATCTCTCTATTTCCTGGATCTGAATGCCTGTTTCCCTTCCCAGATTAGGAAAGTTTTCAGCTAGAATTTGTTCAAATACATATTCTGGCCCTCTGTCCCTTTCGGCGCCCTCGGGAACCCCAATTAAACGTAGGTTTTTCTTTCTCAGGCTGTCGTTTATTTCCCTTAATCTATCCTCATGGTCTTTTAATTGTCTGTCTCTTTTTTCCTCAGTTTCCCTCTTTGCTATCAACTTGTCTTCTATGTCACTCACTCGTTCTTCCACCTCGTTAACCCTCGTCGTTAGGACTTCTAGTTTGGATTGCATCTCATTCAATTGATTTTTAATTTCTGCCTGATTAGCTCTAAATTCTGCAGTCATGAAGTCTCTTGAGTCCTTTATACTTTTTTCTAGAGCCACCAGTAGCTGTATAATAGTGCTTCTGAATTGGCTTTCTGACATTGAATTGTAATCCAGATTTTGTAACTCTGTGGGAGAGAGGACTGTTTCTGATTCTTTCTTTTGAGGTGAGGTTTTCCTTCTAGTCATTTTGCTCAGTGCAGAGTGGCCAAAAGCAAGTTGTATTGGGAAAAAGAGAAAAAGAGAGGAGAGAAAGAAGGAAAGAAAAGAGAAAGAGGAAAAAAAAGGGAAGAAAAAAAAAAACGAAAAGAAAAAAGAGAGAAGAAAAAGAGAAAGAGAAAGGAGAAAAAAAGGGGGTGGGAGAAGGAAACAAATCAAAAAGCAAAACAAAACAAAACAAAACAAAACAAAAAAAAAAAAAAACAAAAAAAAAAAAAAAGAAGAACCACCGGGGAGTATCTTCTGATTCTGTGTACTTTAAGTCCCTTGGCTTCCCCTGGAAGTTGTCAGTCTAGCTGGTCTTCTGGGGGAGGGGCCAGCTGTGCTGATTTTCAGGTGTTAGCAGTTGGGGGAGCTGCTGTGCCCCTGCCTGGTGCAGGGCTCAGTGGGGGTTGTTTACCCCGTGAGGCCGCAGGAGGAACAGCCCCAGTGGCGGGGCAGCTCTGGAAACCTGGATTCACCCCCCGCAGGAACTCCGGAGGTCTCGGTCTGCAGGGCCTGGAGGCTCCCGGGCGGGGCCGCTGATCTGCTCAGCTGGGGCAGGAGCGTCCTTGCTGTCCTGGGCCCTCCCGGCCTCTGCCTGTCCCGGGGGAGGCCGGATCCTGGGCTGTGTCCCGGAGCCCTGTGCTTCGGAGCCTGCGCTGGTGGATTCGAGCTCCCGGGCCGCGCAGCCCCCTCCGCGGAGCCGCCCCCGAGCCCCACCGAGCTGTTCCTGGAACTGCGCAGCCCCCTCCGCACGGAGCCTCTTCCTCTGCCCGAGCCCCTCCGAGCTGCTCCCGGGGCCGCGCAGCCCCCTCCGCGGAGCCGCCGCCCGAGCCCCTTCAGCTGCTCCGGGTCCCGCCGGGTCCCGCCGTGCGCGCTGCAGCCCTTAGGGAGCTCGGCGCACTCTCCTGGGCGCGCAGTTGCTGTTACTGTCCCGGGGAGCCCGAGGGCATCCCCGCCCTCCTGGGTCCTGCTCCACCTCCCCACGAGCCCCTTTCCGCCCGGGAAGGTCGGTGCAGCTCCTGCTCCTCCGGGACGGGGCTCTCCTGTCCTGGGGACACTCGCCCCGGCCTCAGCCCGGCTCCTCGCGGGGCCCCTCCCCCTTGGAGGCCTTTGTTTCTTTACTTCTTTTTCCCCGTCTTCCTACCTTGAGAGAAGCGCGAACTCTTCTCACTGTTGCATTCCAGGTGTTCTCTCTTTAATTCTCAGGCCGAATTCATAGATTTTCAGGATGATTGGAAGGTTTTCTAGGTAATTTGGTGGAGACAGGTGATTTGGGGACCCTACTCTTCCGCCATCTTGCTCCTCCCCCCCCTACATTATATAGTTTAAAGGTTTGTTTCCTCTATGACATTTTCTGTTTTGTGTAGCATTTTCTGAAGAATGCATTAGATTTCTTTATTATTTTATTTTTATTTTTTTCTTTATTATTTTAATCTGAATTTGTTTTGCTGACATTTATATTCCTAAGGAACAATCGATATCTGTTTTATTAAAAAAAGTGTGCTTATGTATTTGTCATAGAACTATTAGATTCTGAAAGAACCTAAGGCAAACTCAATTAGCCATCAGTTCTAATTGTGCTTTACCTCAAGTGGTTTTTCTTTCCCTAGAGGACAGTCAGGGATGCTGTTGATATTAAATGTAAAGGGAAATAAAAAATCAAACAAGATTTCTAGTTGACATTTCTCACTGGACATACTCTTTCCTCCCCAAGAAACTATTTCTTCGTTAAAAATGTTCTTTTGGAAAGCTGATCTCAGTTTCTTGTCTTCATACTGAAAAATGGTCCATATATTGGCAGTGAATGTTTTGTATTGCTCACTGGCAAGTGATATCTCTAAGGGTGGCCTGTTATATGCTAAAAACAAAGAACTTTTGAGTCCTGAAGAATGCTGCAACCTCTAGTTAGGTCAATTTTCAGAAAATATAGTAGGAAAAATTCAGCCAGGGCAAATTACTGTTATATACATTAAATACCTTTGTGGATTTCATTTTGGTTACTTTTTCCAGCATTTCTAAATGCTTTACTGCATATTTCTCTGACAAGGAGCAAATTTAATAATTTTAAATTTTGGCAGCCTTTCTTTCCTTAGCCTTAACTTTCTTGTTGAGGTGCTAATGAGCTGTGAAAAGGCCAAATGGAAGAGAAATAAGAGCTCCAGATAATCCATACTCTGATAAACTACTCCCATGATAATTGGCAGTTTATGGTTCTTGTGGGACAGTGGGAGAAATCAGCAATGTTGGCCAAGTACACGGGGCAACTGTGTTAATAACGTTGTAAAAGAAGTTTACAAGGCAATCACAATCCTTTTAAACAAATGTCATGTGTGTACCTTCAGGCCTAGGCACAATTGGATTTTCTGAAAAGCTTTATAGGTCAGATTGGGTTATATCCCAGCATTTCTAAATCGGGAGATTCTACTACATCTGAAACAAATGATGTTCTATGTGTTGGTAAATTCAATTTAAATTAAAAAAAAGCTAAATCAGGAGATTCTAAACATACTTGTGACTCTTTACCTTGTAGTTCAAATGAATTTCCTTTCCTTGGTTTATAGTTTCCCCAGAATGAACATACATTTGGCCTTTTCTGCTCATTTGCATGATTTTTAATTCATCTTCATGTTAAGGTTTTTAATTGCTGCCATATTTTAATACTCAAGGTTTAATTCATTGTTTTAATTTGTGAATTTGATGATAATTCTGTTCTCTTCCTATATGAAATGAGGCCAACCTATAAAAATATATTTTTATAGAATAAATAGAGATTTTGTAGAAAATTTCCAAGGGTTATACAAATCAAGAAAATGGTAACTGATTCACCTCGAGAGTATTTTTATTTTTTTATTTTTTATTTATTTTTTTTAAAGATTTTATTAATTTATGATAGTCACGCAGAGGGAGAAGCAGGCTCCATGCAGGGAGCCCAATGTGGGATTCCATCCCGGGTCTCCAGGATCGCACCCTGGGCCAAAGGCAGGCGCCAAACCGCTGCGCCACCCAGGGATCCCCTTCGAGAGTATTTTTAAAATGTAATGAAGCATTGTTTTTAAATTTAGTATTTGTTATCTCAGTATGTGAATAAAGGAAGTATTTTTATTCCTTTTGTTTCTTTCCTTTTTTTAAAAGTAGAGCAATCTGAAGTATGCCAATAGGCATGTTTTTTTATGTTTTATATTTTCCTTTTTCAAATATTTATTTAAATGCCAGTTAGTTAACCTACGGTGTTAATATTAGATCTAGGTATAGAATTTTGTGATCCATTACTTCCATATAACACTGAGTGCTCATCATGACAAGTACCCTCCTTAATTCCTATCACCTGCTTACCACGCACCTCCCCCCCGCCCCCACCGCACCAGCAACCCTCAGTTTGCTCTCTATAGTTAAAGTCTGTTTTCTGGTTTGTCTCTTCCGTCTCATCCCATGCTCATAGGCATGTTTTAAATTTTGACATGCGTATGTTCAGATTATGATTATGTATTAATAAAAAATCCCAGTGATGCAGCTGCTGCATATTTTATAGTATCCATGATTTTATGTGGTGATTAAAAAAATTAAGTACATAAGTAAATTTTAGGGCATTGGCTAATGAAACCTATGGTAGGTTTTTTAAAAATCTTTATATAAACAAGGTATCTATTGAGAGTACAGAAGTTGTATGCCAAGATCAATCCATATAACATGTGATATTAGTCATTGGAGGGTCTGGGGGAGAGAGAGATTAGATGAATCACAGAATTCTATCAATAGTTCTGGGGATGTATGAGAGGCTTGTAATTATTATACTCACCTGAAATATGGCATGTTATTATATGATTCTTAAATGCAATTTTACCAATCTAGATACCTCTGGGAAATGTTTCTTCCCCTTAAGTTATTAAAATGTCTGGCAGCATAGTTAAAATTACAGCTTCTGTGAGCCAGATCCTGAGTTAATCTCTCATCTCTGTTTTTTAACTGTGTGACCTTGTTCTAACCTTTGTGAATCTGGTCTCCTTGCTATAACATTTAGACAGTAATCACCCCTTATGTTATAAGGTTAAATTAGGTAATTTAACGTGATGCTTACACCATACCTTACAGATAGTAAACACTCAGTGCATTGTTCTTGTGTTCTAATTATAAATTCTGTAGCTATTTAGAGGATGAAGAAAGTATTATAAGTTAGAGCATAGTCTAAAAGTGGGAAGCACCCACGTAGGGGGTACATAGGATGATTTAACAGGGTTCTAAACCAAAAGAATATATCACAATTTCTCTTCATATTTCTTTTAATTTTAAAATTAAGAAAAATTTATTAAAGAAAAATATTGATGTATAATATTCAGGTTTTCAGTTGATTTCATGTAATATATGGCACTTGATATCCTCAGTAGAAAGTCAGAGATCTTCAGTAGGCTGGGTTAGTAGTGGGGCTCTCCCCTCTCTATTAGCACCATTGATGTTGTGGATGCATTGCAAGGCATGTGAACAGTTATGTGGGTTTATAGATTGTGTTATTGTAAGTAATAGAATACCTACAATATTTTGCAGCAAAATAGAAGTGTCCTAGATAATTTTTTTTACTGTACAGAAGTGTTCTAGTTATCTTATGGCAAAAACAGTTTTAAAAACTTAAGTTATGTGTTTTCTTTTTCAAAAAGACAAATGTTCCAAATATGCTGAACATTTCTGTGTTGGCAAGTGGTTCAGAGGACTATGTTATTTCTCAGATATTTCCAAAAGCAGTAAAAACACTTGATCTCTCTTTTCAAGGCAAAATTCTGTAGTAACAATGATTAAGAAAGAAACTGCATTTTGTAAGAAATGCGTGCTATGGAGAGAGTATTTTTAAAAAAGGATATTTGGCAATATTCTCATCATAAATGTATCACTTGTAAAAGCTATCACATGTACCTACAGAGACTTGAAAGCAAAATTCAGAAAAATTTAAAATATTATTAGCGAAATGTTTCCCTGAGGTTTTGAATCCATATTATAAATGTAAATATATGTTCATTTGATATTGAAGAAATTCTGACTTAGATGACAAAAGATTAAATTTTTGTAGCTAGATTTTTAAAAATAACCAATGGATTGGGTGAAAAGCAAGTAGGGCAGCCAAGTTGAATCAGTCCTCAAAATTGGTATTGAACAAAATGATTTAAAAAGTGGAATATGCACTCATAAATATTACTTTGGTAAAGATGAACAGTTTATAAAATTGGAGAGCATCATTGTAAAGGATCAGTAAAAGTCATACAGGAACTGATATTTGGGCTAGAACTTAAAGGAGAATATGATTTAAATGTGTTTGGGAAGTTTTTTTTAAAAAATATGTTTGTAGTAGAAATAGACAAGTAGGAAGGTGAAATGCGTCAAATGTGTGATTTGTAGGTATCCAGAACCCTGAGAGAGAGAATGGAAGGAAACATCTGAGTCCACTATATGATAGAGAATGAGTTTGGAGCTTTATATTAAGAGTAAAATCACCGGTTTATTGCATACAAGAATAACATACTCAGTATAAATGTAGCTGCTCTCAAGTTGGGTTGAAGTAACCAAAAGAAGAGGGAATCAATTTGGAGAGAACGTGATTCATGTAGTTCTTTGTTGTTACAGGGCCTGGTTTCTCAAAGCATCACTGGTGACATTTGGGGCCCAATTGTGTTTTGTTGCTGGAGGGGGAATGGGTGGTAACTACCGTACTTGAGCTGCTGGTGAGCAGTGCATTATAGAATGCTTAGCAGAATTCCTCATCTCTACCCACTCAATGTCCTAGACATCAGTAGCACCCTCTACTTCAGCACTGACCATCAAAACTGTCTCCAGATATTGTCAAATATTCCTAAGAGAGTAAAATATCTCCTGGTTGAGAACCTGTGTTTTAGGGTGATGACACTAAATATAAAAGAAGAGGTGAATGTGAAATCAGTTGTAAAGGATGTTCGCTGCTGGACAGCTTTCAATCAAGTTGTTCAGGGAAGAACAGAAAGTCACTTCACTCATAATAAAAGTTTAAAAAAAAACTATGCACATATCTTTATGACATGCATTTTCTGTGTCAGCCTCACTTGGGGCCCTTAAATCCTTTTCCAGTGTCTTTCCTCCATCAGGGGTGATTCCTCCTAGGCTATAGCCCACCCTGACTTTTGAGTTTTTTACTTCAAGATACAAGAAGAAATGACAGTACAACAAGAGATAAAGACTTGTCAAAAGGTTCCACACTTTTTCTGTCACTTGCAGTGAGCCCATATGCATACTTCTCAGTTTTCTGAGCCTTAAGATTAAAAGCTTTAATTGTCAATGGGACCCTGAAGTATAAACCTTGAAGCATGCTCATTCCTATTAGGAGCCAATGAGAAAATTGAAGAACTACCCATTGCATTCAGCCAACTCTCTGCATGCACCCTCTAGACCACCTGCATCAATGGGGCAGAAGACTTGGGTCTTTGTTACTGGTCTTGAGGCAGAGGGCAGAATTTGCAACTGTTAATGAGATTTACCAGTTTTCTCAGGGTTTGACACCATTAGCATCTTCCCTATAAATGTCAAGCTTTAAAAGCCTTAAAAAAGAATCTTTCTTTGAAGACAATAGGGAGATAAATAGTACACTACTAGTAAGGCAGCAGGTGCTATAAATGGGGCGTGCCCTTTCTTCTCTCTGATGTGGAAAGATGCAGTAACTTTGATCTAATTCCCTTAGGAAAAATACTGTCCTAATAGTAATATAAAGTAAGATGGGAAATTGTTACTTGGCAGGTGCTAGGAGATTCATTATTCAACAGAAATCAGTTATGTTCTACTATATGTCAAACACAGTATAGTGAACAAAATAAACAAAACTACATTCATGGAGCTTACTCTGAGAGCTTTTCTGAAAGATGTACATACCCCACTTTTAGGGGTAAGGAAAGGAGAGAAAAGCTTGTAAAATAAATAAATAAAATCTAAAGAATTTAGTGATACATCTGAAAGGTGATGAGGTAATCCAAGTAGCTGGTGTACCTGAAAGAAGTGGAGATAAGCATTGTCCCTGAGGGGAAATGACCTATTTAGCAAAACTGTGTTAATTCAGTTGGATATTTTTTTTTTTTTTATAATCTAGAACCTAAGTAAAACCAAACTCCCTTTTCTTTTAATTGAAGTATAGTTGACATATAATGTTACATTAGTTTCAGGTGTATAACAGTGATTTCACAACTCTATACATTATGCTTAGGTCACCATGAGTGTAGCTACCATCTATCACCATACAATGCTATTATGATACTACTGACTTAACTCTGTGTGCCTTACCTTTCATCCCATGACTTACTCATTAACTGGAAGCCTGTATTTCATAATCCCCTTCAACTATTTTGTCCATCCCCCCAGTCCTCTCCCCTTTGGCAACCGCCAGTTTGTTCTCTGTATTTATGGGTCTGTTTCTGCTTTGCTTGTTCATGCATTTGTTTGGTTTTCTAGACTTCACATATAAGTGAAATCATATCGTATTTGTCTTTTTCTGTGTGGCTTATTTCACTTAGCATTATACCCTGTGGGTCTGTCCCTATTGTCACAAAAGACAAGATCTCAATCTTTTTTTAGGGCTGAGCATATTCCATCACACATACACACAAACACACACACCATATCTTTTTTATCCATTTATCGATTGATAACACTTCTTGGATTAGGATAAATAATGCGGCAATAAACAGAGGGATGCAAATATCTTTTTGAATTAGTCTTGTTTTTTTTTGGGGGGGGGTAAATGTGCAGTATTTACCCATATTGGATCATATGGTATTTCTATTTTAATTTTTCAATGGCTATCCATAGTGTTTTCCATAGTGCCTACACCAATTTACATTCCCACCAACAATGCACAAGCATTCCTTTTCTCTACATCCTAGTCAACACTTATTATTTTTTTACCTTTTTAATTCTAGCCATTCTGACAGGTGTGAAGTATTAACTCATTGTAGTATCAATTGGCATTGCCCTGGTGATGAGTAGTGTTGAGCATCTTTTCATGTGTCTGCTGGCCATTTGTATGTTTTCTTTGGAAAAATGTCTCTTTAGATCCTTTACCCATTTTTAAATTATATTGTTTGCTTGGATGTCGAATTGTACAGGTTTTTTATATATTTTGGATATCAACCACTTATCAGCTATATCATTTGCAGATATGTTCTCCTGTTCAGTAGGTTGATGTTTTGTTTGTTGATGGTTTCCTTCATTATGCAAAAGCTTTTTGTTTTGGTGTAGTCCCAATAGTTTTTTGTTTGTTTGTTTGTTTGTTTCCCTTGCCTGAGGAGACATATCTAGAAAAATGTTGCTAAAGCTGATGTCAGAGAGGTTGCTGAGTATGTCTTCTTCTAGGAGTTTTATGGTTTCAAGTTTCACATTTAGGCAAACTCTCTTTTGTTAATATTACTTCTTCCTTCTCTATTCTGTATTGCATAAGAACAATAAAGCAATGAAAGCAATTTTATAAAGGCTGAATGGAAAAGGGTGATGGTGGATGTCAGTAAAAATGCTCTGTATATTATCTGTGAACCTTAAAATAGTCTATAAGTTAATACTGTCCTATTTCTTTGCAGATGTGTATCAGGAGTCTGAAATTAGATTACTTTGTCAAACACACACTGCTTAAAAATTTCAGAGCCTCAAGAATTTGAACTCAGGTCTATCTTACTCTGAAGTGAGGCTGACGTAAAGTTCCCTGAGGGCAGGCAGTAGTTCTCTGTGCCATGTTACCTGTGAGATATTGCTACGTACAGGGGCGGGGATAGAGCCGGGGAAGGCATTGAAATTTTAGAAGACAATAGCTCGGACATGCAATAGAGTGGGAAAGGAGCCTACTAGGGTCAGTTTGAGGGGGAGAGCTTTGATGAAAAGAGATAATCAACAGTGGGAAGTTCCCAATTCTGTGAAAGAAAATGATTCTGTAAAAAGGAATGAGATTCTTGATTCCATGAAAAGGCATGAGATTTAATATGAGAAGCAAATAGATTATCAGGAAATGGCAAAATATAGCCTGAGGGTCAGAGTCAGTCGGCCACCTATTTTTTTAATAAAGTTTTATTGGAACAACTCCAAGCTCATTCACTTACGTATTACCTATGATTGCTTTTGTGCAATAATCTGCAATGACAGAACTCAGTAGATGCAGCTGGCCTGCAGTGGCCTTGAGTACTAAAGATACTCATTATCTGGCACTTTATGGAAAAAATTAAGGTTTAAGGATCTTTGGATTTTATAATAGGAAGAGTAAGATTCTCCATTGAAATATGAAATGAAGAGGTTAGCATTAGTGCAGGTGTGGATGTTTGTAGATTTGAGGGGTGTCTAATGTGATAACTTCAAATTTAGTTAAATATAGACTTGTTAAATAAATAGTTTATAATTTAATAATAATGATAACAATAAATGATTATTATTAATAAATGATAATAATAATAAATGATTATGAAATAAAACAAAAATTTTAAATGGCTACATCAAAATACATAATGACCAATTTTCTTTCATAGCTGTTATATGTGCTTTATAGCAAACTAAAGACTACAGTCATTTGGGGGGGTACTACTTAAGTGTCATTATATTTGGATAATAGTTTTCATGATATATATAATTGGATAATAATGTGTTTCATGATTTTATATATATATATATATATACATACACACAGAAATATGATGTACATATCTGGCTTTGGAAAAAATTTTAAATAAGCACCATTTGCCTGAAGCAATATACTTATAAATTGTTTTATTTTAAAAGTATCATCTGGTGGGGGCACCTGGGTGGCTCAGTGGTTAAGTGTCTGCCTTTAGCTCAGGTTGTGATCCCAGGGTCCTGCCCGCTTCTCCCTCTGCCTGTGTCTCTGCCTCTCCCTCTGTGTGTCTCATGAATAAATAAATAAATCTTAAAAAAAATCATCCAGTGAATCATATTTTATTTAGATATTTGTACAAGACTGATTAAAATAAGTAAAACTTGGGATATTTGCATTGGGTATATTTGGCAGTAGATATGATTGTTAAACTTGGGAGTGAGGAAGAGAGCATTAAGAATTGATTTGGTGTTCTCAAACATTTTGTAACTATCTTAGTTTTTTTTTAATAATAAATTTATTTTTTATTGGTGTTCAATTTGCCAACATACAGAATAACACCCAGTGCTCATCCCGTCAAGTTCCCCCCTCAGTGCAAGTCACCCATTCACCCTCACCCTCCGCCCTCCTCCCCTTCCACCACCCCTAGTTCGTTTCCCAGAGTTAGGAGTCTTTATGTTCTGTCTCCCTTTCTGGGAGTCTTTATGTTCTGTCTCCCTTTCTGAACTATCTTAGTTTAAAATTACTTTTAGAAAATCCCCAATTCTTTGAATTCCTACTTGTATGAAACTCAACCAAATATTAACTTTTAAAATTATTGTACCATACCAAAACTATTATAGTTATTATGTCCATCTTTCTTCTTTGGAATCCATAGATCTCATAATATTCCTTAAATCCTTCAGAATGACAAGAAAGGATGTAGGTTTACTGGGGGTTCGATTTCTTTTCCAGCACCTCATAGGTGTGACCTCAGTTTTCTCATCAGGGAAATGGGCCCTCTTTTAGGATCATTGTGCAAATTATATGACATAATGTATGCAAAGAAAATACTTAGCTGGATACTCTTCATCCACTACCTAATGAATTATAGAGAAAGCTATTTTGTATAGGAATTTATTGATATTTGTCAAAAACTTTATTGTAAACTGTATTAATAAAAAAGACACACCTTTTATATTAAATACTTAACTCTTCCATTATTTTCTTTCTAAACTTTTGGCAGAAAAGAGTTTGTCATAGCAATATTTACTTGTTTTCAATCCTTTTTGATCTTGTAGGAAAGAGCCTATTACTCTGTAGGTGATAATAGCCAAGACAAAAAATCTTAGAAGGAAGTGAAGAAAAGAGGAAATAGGCATGTGGGTGGCTCAGTCAGTTAAACATTTGCCTTCAGCTCAGGTCATAATCCCAAGGGTCCTGAGATGGAACCCCAAGTCTGGCTTTCTGCTCAGCAGGGAGCCTGATGCTCCCCCTTCTTGTGCTCTCTCTTGCTCTCTGTCAAATAAATAAATAAAATCTTAAAAAAAAGAAAAGAGGAAACAAAGGAATAAAAGATGTATAATTTAGAGAAGAAATGTATGCCCAGTAAAATATGAAAAAGTACAATTAGATAAATTAGAGGGAAAAAAGGAAATAAACGGTAAATACACACACACATGAATTATCAAAGGAAATATCAGGAAAAAGTACATATTTAAAATCATGAGTGTTTCACACCGTGGTACTCTTATTTTTTTCAGACATGATCATTGGTTGAAACATATTTTGGATGAGACCATAAAGTAGAAGAACAAATGAGTTGCAATGATAAAATTAGATACTCAAAACAATTTAATTCAATTAGTATTTATTATTTATCTTTGTATTGTGTCTTCTATTAGGCATGGGACAGAATCCCTGCCTTCAAAGAATATAGAGATTTGTATAATGTCTGAAGGTATATACTATATTATATACTTGAAAGTTGGTAAGAGAATAGATCATACATGTTCTCACCACAAAAAAAGAAATAGTAATTATATGTTGGAGGTGTTAGCTCAAGCCACACTGGTAATTATATTGTAATATATATGTATCAAATCAACATGTTCACCTTAAATTTACACAACGTAATACGTCAACTATATCAACAAATCTGGGAAAAAATGAAAAAGTTATACGGATTGAAAATTGATGAAACCAAATGAACTGGAATCTTCATTGAGAATATGTTCCAGAGAGGGAAGGTAAATTAAGCAGATAGACATAGGATTTTATGGTAGAAAGGTTATTTTAAAGTCACATATTAGCTCTTAGAAATACATGTATCTTTATAGTAAAGTCTCAGCTCCTAGAAACTCTGGGCATGCTAGTGTATTAGATGGTCTATAAATTTTGTGGAAGTAACAAAGCACAAAATAGAAATGGATTATCTAGGGAACAAGTTTATTTATCTTTCAGAATGATCTGGATTTTGGTGGTCTGGGCTTTGCAGGAAAGCTCTGCTCATCCAGGGACCAAGATTTTTTTTTCTGTGTTCTGGCCTCCTCTGGATTCTGGCTTCATCTCCATGATCAAGGATAGCTCACCATCATGTCTGTATGACAGACTGGGAAGGAAGAAAGTTCAAAGAGGAGAGTATATTGATTCTTCTTAAGTCTTGACAAAGAAGTTGCATACATCCTATTCCTTTCACCAGTATTTGGGCACATGTCACACCTAACTGCAAGGGAAGCTGGGAACTATAGTTTATATTCTGGATAGCCAAATAGTCATCTCTACTTTCTGCTATTATGTAAGAAGTGGAGAACAGATACTGAAGAACCAGCAGCTTTGCAGTGGCCAGTTTTTTTCTAGGTATTAAGTTGAGCACTTTGGTTCCATAACCACTTGTTTAATAGGTTTCCGGGCAAGATTTTTTTAAAAATGTAAAGATATACATAACACACATACGTATACAGATGATATACTTCTTTTATCTTAAACAAAGCATACTAAGCACAATATAGCATTTCTGCAAGACATTCTGTGATAATAAAGAAAATCAGCTTAGCTGATATTGAAAATGAAAGGCAAGTAATGGGAATTGTAGAAGGTGTGGGATTCAAACGATGGGTTTGGCACATGTCTTCCTTTAGAACATAATGATATTGGCTTTACTTTTTGCTCATCTTCCTCTGTCTTATAAAAGAGAGTTGGTACCAGCACATGAGTTGTGTCACATTGCTGCCTTTCTGTTGTCCTCTTCTTCAATGTGATATCTGTTTCTGTCCTGCAAGCTTTGTAGAGAACTCTCCATCTAATTTCTGACTTACTAACATTATGGGGTCCAGGTATTATTTTTTAGTGGTTTCAGAACCATTGACTCTGAAATTGTGGAAGTGAAGAAAATAAAAACATATACATATATAATTTGTCAAGGCAACATTGATTTGCTGAACTATATTCTGAATGGAATGGCGTTGAGCATCTCTTATCAACATTTACTTTTAGCTTTCTTTAAGTGGACACATCTTATATACTTGGCATAAGACAACTTGCAATATAGTTGCTGTTTGTAATCAAAATCCTTCCAAAGTGACTAAGGAGATTTGAGATTAGAATGTTAGTTCAAGAGCTTTTTTTTTTTTTTTTTTATGAACCTGAGCTATAACTTACCCTAATCAATCAATCTTTTTTTTTCTTTCTTTCTTTCTTTCTTTCTTTCTTTCTTTCTTTCTTTCTTTCTTTCTTTCTTTCTTTCTTTCTTTTTATTGAGATGTAATTATAGTATAACATTATATTAGTTTTAGGTGTACACTACCTGCATACAAATGATGATTCATGATATTGGAAAAATGATCACAGTAGTCTAATTAACACCTATCACTACACATAGTTATAGATAAACTCTCTCTATATTTTTATTTTAAAGTTTTATTGAGATGTTTTGTCAAGATGCTATTTCATAGATTCTTCCTTTTAAAATTTTATTTAAATTTATTAATTAGCATGGAGTATATTATTAGTTTCAGGGGTAAAATTTAGTGATTCATCAGTTGCATATAACACCCAGTGCTCATTACATCAAGTGCCCTCCTTAATGCTCATCACCCAATTACCCCATCTCCCCATCTCGCTGTTTCATAGATTCTGAACTCATTTTCTTCATCAATAGAGATGTATCAAATTGTAAAGATATGTGTTTGTAATACAGTCAACTTGGTTTGACATCACAGAAGAGCAAATTACCTTTGTGACCTTTGGCATATTCACTTTTTCTGCTCCCAGTTCCTCATACTACTATTCTCTGTCATCTTGATGTGTTGTGGTGAAAAATGACATAGTACACATTAAGTGCCTAGCAAATTGACTGACACTAAGTGCCCAATAAATAATAGCAGCTGTTGTTATTGCTTTTATAGATGTAGTTGTTGTTGTGATTGTTGTTTTAATATCACCGTAACAGCAGACCATAATTTTTTCTAAATCTTTATTAGAGCTTAACTTGAATCAGAATTTCAGGCACAAGCAATATTAAAAATCACCTATTTAATGGTATGATTAGAGTGAATTGCATGTACAGTGTTGCATGATGGATTAATTTTTCATAAATCACTTCTGTAATCATTTTTTATACTTTGAATGATACCCTGGTTTACATGTTGTATCTTTGAGGAAACACAGTGGAAATGTGACGAGGATATTTCCACATACTAATCCTGGTTCCTGTGAACTGTTCTCCTGTTATTTAGTAAAAGAACCACTTGGTTATCCCTCTGTAATCCTTTAGCTTTCAAATAATCTTTCTCTGAAGAATAACAAGATTATAGAATGCACCAAAAAATTCACCATTCATGCGTCAACTTGACTCTATAAAAAAAAAGTATGACACATTTAAAGGAGCTAAGTGATAAAATTTTCAAATGTTCTTGAAGTGTTTATACATCCAAGAACAATAAAACTCTATCTAGGTTAAAACTCATATCATGTTTTAAGGTTGCATTTGGGGAAGTTGCCAAAATAGATTGGTTTCAACAGAAATATAAAACTACTGAGTAATAGATTGTGCCCTCTGGAAACATCCCAGCTATTTTTTAAGAGCTTTGTGGTTTGCTGGATTGCTAGTTTCACTACCTATATGTAGCCATTTGATGACTTATCTCAGTTTGAATTGCCAAAATCATGCTTCTAAAAATACACACAGCTCATTCAACTGTGTTTCCTCATAAAAGTCATTTGCCATTTCAATGAACATTGGTCCCCAAATACAGGCATTGTAGAACATTTCTTGGAAACTAGAATGTGCTTAGCATTTTATATGCGTCATCTCATATAATCTTTTCAGCAGTCCTATGGAGATATATTTTTATTTTCCTTGTTTGACAGATGGGGAAACTGAGATGCCTGGAGGTTAAATAACTTACCTAAGATCAGACAGATAGTAAAGTGGGTTTTAAAAAAAGTTATGTACAGAGTAGTGTCAAGGCTGTTGCTCTGTATTTTATGACAACAGTTTCTATCACTGGAAATCAGTTTCCAGACATTTGTCCTAGGCATTGCAGGATTAACACATAGATTCATTTGTCTTCCCTCCTTAGTTAATTTTCTCCTCTCTACTCTTCCACCTTTATGCAATAGCAACATCTGCAAGGAACGTAGGTGACAATATCTGTAAGTCTTCATGCAAAAGTGCAATCATTAAGCCTCTGAAGTATGTAGATAATGTTGGATAAATTTTAATGTTCTTGATGTTGAAAACCACCAGAATTATTTCATCCGTCCATTGCGAGGCCTCTCATCTGAATCATTATTTGCCCGATGTACTGCAGAGAAGCATAAACCACTGTGATAAAGACAAATTAAAATAAGATTGAAGCCTGGGGGAAAAAAAGTAGTTCCAGTGGATGATACTGGCATCTTCATTCATGAAATGATTGGTATCGCTTTCTTATGCATAAATTGTCCATAAAAAAGCAAAGATCAAGTTTCCTAGAAAATTTCCTTTGCTGCCATGGTATGTATGAACTAGCTACAAGCTTAGGTGAAATATAAAATACTGTGGCAATGAATATTTATTTTGGGGATCTGAAACCAAAAGTGTTAGCCTCTCTACATATCTCTATGTAAATTCTAAATTTACATTTCTAAATTCTCTGTTTCTAAATTCTCTGTTTGTTGGGGGAGGTCATTGAAAGGACATTGGGGGAGGCCTGTTGACCCCTGAGCTGGACCGTGGCAACTGGACGTCCCTCGTCCCCTCACCCCTGCCCCTGTCCATGTAATGTGTATTCCACTAGCCTTTCCCACTCCTTGAGCTGCTCCAGGGATGCAGCCTTGAGAGAGTGATGTGATATGGAGCCCATCTGGACAATACATGTGACTGGACCCTGTTAAGATCTCTGTATAAACAAGGCTTGTATGTAAGTTCCCTTGCTTATTAAACTTGCCATCGGGATCCCTGGGTGGCGCAGTGGTTTGGTGCCTGCCTTTGGCCCAGGGCGCGATCCTGGAGACCCGGGATCGAATCCCACATCGGGCTCCCGGTGCATGGAGCCTGCTTCTCCCTCTGCCTGTGTCTCTGCCTCTCTCTCTCTCTGTAACTATCATAAATAAATAAAAATTAAAAAAAAAATAAACTTGCCATCTACCAATCTGGAGTAGTCTGCCTCTTTATTTGGTCTTTCCCTGCCCTCCACATACAGGGATCAGTTTTAGATTATGCCTGGGAAGCTCCCAAGGAGCTTGGGAACCACCATTGTTAGAGATGGGTTTGTAAAGAATGTGCTTTGTTTCAAGGGTTCTATTAAAAACGGGCAAATGTGAAATTCAAGTACATTTCTTCTATTATGGATTCACTTGTGCTGAAATTCTAGAATGGTTTCTAATCTTGTTTTATGAACTATATGAAATGATTTTTTTCGTCTTGATCCAGAACATATATACATACACATATGTACATAGATACATATATATGCATATCTGAAACAAAAATTCACTAAACAGTATTAATCCTTAATATAAATAACACAGACTAATATTATTTACTTTAATTAATTTAAGATAGAATATTACTGGTCATGACCCATTAAAATATTCCTGGTCATGCCCCACTAAAATGACTTCATGAATCACTGGTGGATCATGACTAACAAATTTGAAAAATGGTGGTCTAGACAAAGAATTACTCAGAGCCCAGCTGACAATTTTGACTGTAATCCTCTATATATGTAGAGGTGAATTTATGGATGTAAATAATGATTAATTGAATTATTTGTGTTACTTTACATAGCTTATTCATGTTTGAATTTAGCTTTAATAAGATGATCTTTGCAAAGTTTTTGTTTTATGAACATCCTCAGGCAAAACTTGTAGATTCAGAATTTATGAGTACTAGACATCATGTCCTTGACTGTAAAAATTTGCCTTTTAAAATTATCTCCAAAATTTCAAGCCTCTGTAAATATCAGTAAATCATGAAGTGTTTATTTCTGTTGAAGTGTAGTTGGCATACAATATTATACTAGTTTCATGTGTACAACTGGAGATTTGACATTTATATACATTATGAATTGATCACCATAATAAGTCTAATTACCATCTGTTACCAGTGTTATTATATTATTATTGACTGTATTCCCTGTGCTGTCTTTTACATCCCCATGACTTACGTATTTTAGAACCGGGAGTTTGTACCTCTTAATCATCTTTACCTATTTCACCCATCCCCCCCGAACTCCCGTCTGACAACCACCAGTTTGTTTTCTGTATCTATGAGTCTGTTTCTGTTGTGTTTTTTAGATTCCTCATATAAGTGGAGTCATACAGTATTTGTCTTTCTCCGTCTGACTTATTTCATTTAGCATAGTACCTCTAGGTCCATCCATGTTGTCCCAAGTGGCAAGATTTCCTTCTCTTTTATGCCTGAGTGATATTCTGTTGTGTATATATGCCAAATCTTCTTTATCCACTTATCTAACCATGGGAGTGTTTACTTTTCTAATCCAAATTATGCATTGGGAGAATGTAGTTTTGTGTTGCTTGAGTGATAGTGCTGTTTACAATTTATCATTTTGAGAAGATATTTTGAAATCAAGATCACTAATGATTTTTTGAACTTTTATGTAGGAGCTAGGTTGATGTCCAAGTTTCAGAAAGGTTTGATTTAATTGATGTTTACTCTTAGAAGTTTTTTGGATCATTTTTTGCTACAATAATTTTCTGGCTTTCAGTCTGACCAGTGACTTAAGAAGGTAAGGTGGAGCAGATTGTGTTTTGTAATGGTTCTTATGCATATATATTATATCTATATCTATATCTTTATCTATATATATATAAATACAATAATAATTACAGTTATCTCGTTCTTTATTGGGTTCTTACACAAGGTCGGGCATTCTGCTAAACACTTTATATACTATTCTTTAATTCTTACCACAGTCTTCTTAGGAGAGTAATATTGTTCCTGTTTTACAGAGGAGGAAACTAAGGCTAATGATAGGGCTAAGTAACCTTCCCAGGGTGACAAGACCTCAGGCCAGAGATAAGATTCAAACACTGACTGCCTCCAAAGCCCCCAGGTTTTACAATGGCATTGTACTGTACATGATAATAAAGCACCTATCTCCTCTCACCTGTAACCCAGAGGAGCCAAAATAGCCAGGATTGAAATGTACTTTTTTTTTTCCTTTACCTAGGCTGGCTGTACAAGGTGCAGTACAACAAAAAATGAAATACAGAACCCTTTTCTCAAAAAGCAGGAATGAAAGTGCTGTTAAAGTTAAAATATAAAGCCATTTCCTTTATTCCACAGTCTCTCTTTCCTGACTTGCCCTTGTGTTTTTTATTTGCTGTTTAGCTTTATACTGAATAAAGAAAATTAAAATTTTAAAGTATTAGCATGAGTTTTACTGCTCATTGTTACATTGTGCAATTGCAGTTGTAAATGCAAATATAAGACCATGTAACTCATGCAGAATCACCAGCACTACACAATTTGTATTTCGTAACTTGTACGTGCCTATGTATTTCATTCTTAATGTGGAAACACTGCAAAAGCAACTTAGCTGTTTTTATTTTACTTCTTGATAGGTTCACATTCTACTAATACTGTCAACTTTCAGCATTCTGATGAGTAAGGAAGGATGAAAAGAACAAAGAACCAAAAAAAAAAAAAAAGAACAAGGAACCATGGGTTGTTGCCCTTTCCCTTTCTTTCTGTGCCATCAATTTCAGCCTAAATGGTTAGTTAATACAGGAAAGAAAGATGAGTAAGAAAGGATATTGAAGGGCTCTTTAGTTCATGTTTTCATAGAATTGCCTTCTTTCTGCATTTGAAGCAAGTTCAGGTTCACCTAGAAAGCATGAGTTCCTGGGCTGTTAGTGCCCTCACTCATTCATAGACCTACTTACCCTGCGCTCGTGTTTAGTATTGCTAAATCCCCACATCTCCTGTGTCCACCAGCATTCTCTGCTCATGGAACATCAACAACACTGTATGTAAATGGGGGTGGACATATATATTGTACTTTATTTCCTCTGTGCATGTGCATACTTTGTCACCTTCTCAGGCTTCACTTGTATTACCCATGTTCAGAGATAAAATTATTAAGGATATTAAGATGGTGAAGTCAAGAAGCAGATAAAACAAGCAAGATGTCCTTCTTGGACACCTTGCCTTGGGGCACTGTACAGCTACTCAGATTGCATAGCCATGAAGCTGGTCCTGTCTATATACATCTCCCAGGCTTCCTTTTTGGGACTTTTCTCCTTTTAATGCTGACTTTGATATTTATTATTCATAGCAACTAGGAGTGGAAAGAAGGGATACATCATTGAATTTGTTCAGACCCCTAAGACCTTCAGAAATTTGCCTTGACCTGGAGGTGGGCCCATGCAACTAGCTCTCTCAGGGTACTTATGCTCTGTGTGAAGTCCTAGAGTTGTGTGATTTTGACTTAGGATGACATGTTTCTGCCAATTCTCTAGAAACAGATGCAGAGCACATCACTTGATGAAAATATCACACCACACACCTTCCCCTATGTCTTTTCATCTTAAAGGACTTACTGGTTGAAGAAATTTATAATAATAAAGATTTAAAGTTGGAGCATTTATCAGAAGAGCAGTTAGGTTTGTGCTGGCAACTCAGTGGGGTAAGGCCCAGCATTGGGAGTGACTAGAAATTGAAGACAAACATGTCTGAAGAAAGCCATGGAAAGGATGAATCTTTTCCTTAGGCACGATCATGAAGTCTCCCAAGTAGCTTCTGGGTGTTCTACACTGAATTTTGTTTCCTTTCCAGAACCCTCTTTGTTAGGGCACAGGACTTGCTTGCTGTCTTTGGGGGTGTACAGAAAATTCTCCAAATATTTCTCTAATATCTTTGTTCCCCTTATCTATGTCAGCGGTTTGTCTGTGTCCCTTACTTCAGCAGGATTTTTGAAGCCTGGCCACCTATCACGAGTACACTCGACCCAAAGAAAAAATTCACGCAGATGTTCTTATTTGCTCAAATTCTAACCATTGACAATTGCCCTAATACTAAAGCAGCCGACACAGAGGTTCGCCCAAGAGTTCTATCCTGTCACCTGGTAGTACTGGTCCTATAGTTTGTGGATCCCTGCTAACATGGCAAGGTTTAGAAGTCAGTATTCTATCCTGGGAACTACACTGCCCTCTCCAGGCGATGATTCTAATGTCACCATCACTTGGAACAAGGTGGGGAGAAGGTACGGACATGTATGATGCTCCAGCTACTCCGAAGAAATCTTTTCTCACTAGTTTTCTCCATTCAGCCTCCATGCTTTTCTTCTTCTCCACCTTGGAGCTAGGTAGAGGGTGGTGGGCCCAGAAACCCGGTCCCCTCTTAGCAGTGCCTTCATAGGCGGCCTGGACCTTCTCTTTAGAATCATGGCCAGTTTGTTCCTGTTGTTCTCAGCTCTGTGGTTACAGGAAAAATTTAGAGCTTCAAGACAACTGTTGGGAGTCTTAACAGAATACTTAACAGCCTGCTAATTGTTATTATTTTTTTAAATATTTATTTATTCATGAGAGACACACAGAGAGAGGGGCAGAGACACAGGCAGAGGGAGAAGCAGGCTCCATGCAGGGAGCCAGACGTGGGACTCGATTCTGCGTCTCTAGGACCACACCCTGGGCTGAAGGCAGCGCCAAACCACTAAGCCACCTGGGCTGCCCACATCCTGCTAATTAAATGTGGAAGCAAAGACTTCATATTTTACTTCTCCTAAGATAATATCTTGCTACTGAAACCATGGCCTTCTGGAAATAAAAGCTTGATTTATAGAAGTGATCAATCATACTGTTAGAAATTTCACACGTGTGAATGAGGTGTTTCTCTGTACATTTTACTTTCTCTTCCCACTTATTTTCATACTGATAGTTTTTCTGCCATTTACATTTTCAGATATTTTATTCCCAACTCTTGGGAAGAGATGTTTCCTTGAATGCCATTGCAAAAGTATGTAAATATAATGCCAATAATGTATATATGTAAAGGATTGAAAACATAAAATGAAAACAGTTACCTATGGATGGACATTAGTAGGATTTAAAATCCAACACAAAGAGATGGTGTATTAATTCACTCCTTATGGTAATCCAGGAAAGCTTTAATAGATTATTAATTTGACATGGTTTTCAACTACCATGTGAGAATTTGTGTGTATATTTGTATGACGTTAAAATGCAGACCTGCTCTTGTATATGTCTGCTGTCCTCATCTCTGATAATGTAAGTGGACATTTTTAGCATTTTAAATATTTCATTCCATTTATTGTGTAATGTACTGGAACCATCTGCAGAGATACTAATTATATAACACCCAATTTATTTTATTGTTTAGCATTTGGAAACTCCTGAAGACAAGTCATTTGGCCGGTCATTGACAGAGACCGAAGCAAACCTGGACAGTTATCAAACAGCTTTGGAAGAAGTACTCTCGTGGCTTCTTTCAGCTGAGGATGCACTGCAAGCCCAAGGAGAGATTTCTAATGATGTCGAAGAAGTGAAAGAACAATTTCATACTCATGAGGTACAGTGAAGCATGGACTTCTGAAACAATGCCCATGACTTGTCATAATGGCCAAGTCTCTCCTGTTATCTCAGTGACTCTATACGATCCTTGTATTTGGAGAATTTAGTTTTTATTTTGAGATGGAAATGAATAACTTTATGAGCACAACATTCTATCAGCCGGCATTTAAAGTTCTGCCTTGAAGGGCAATGCTTGAAGTCGCTGAGATCTGATTTTGCCAGTGACTCTTGGCAGGGATACGAGAGCTCAGCTCCATTCCCCTGGGTGGAGGCAGGGCTGCAGTATAACTCACACTCCAGAGTGCCATGTCCTATCAGGCAGCTCTACCCACAGGGGGAGACTTTTCCTGAAACAATACACTTGCTTTCTGCCCCTTTCCTGTCCTGTTTTCTACTACTTTGGCTCCTTGGCAGGTCTCCCTGGGAGCTCCCCCCCACCCCACCCCAGGGAGCTTTTAAGTCATAAATTCCTTGCACACAAATCCCTATCTCAGGCTCTGCTTCTGCAGAAGGTGACCTAAGCTAATAATTGCCCTTAATTCATATTAAAAACAATATTGGGTTTTCTTAAATAAAAAATGAAATCCTTTCACTGGGCATTTAATTTAAAAGGCCTACAAATTTAAGAATTGCAAAAAATAAAATAAAATTAGAAATCCGTAGGGATTGATCTAAAGTTATCAACTTTTTTTACCTTCTTTTCCTCTCAGGGATATATGATGGACTTGACATCCCATCAGGGACGGGTCGGTAATGTTCTCCAACTGGGAAGTCAACTGATTGGAACAGGGAAATTATCAGAAGATGAAGAAACCGAAGTGCAGGAACAAATGAATCTCCTCAATTCAAGATGGGAATGCCTCAGGGTAGCTAGCATGGAAAAACAAAGCAAGTAAGTCTTTGTTTTTAATTCCTAAAAATGGGGAGTTTTGGAATCTTACTATTATTTAGGTGTAGTTTCTTGTTTAAGTTGGGATCCTCAGTTTGTTCCTAAAGCATGTAGCTCAGTTTTAGGGGATGTTTTGGTTGGATTTTGATGTCTGTTAGATTTCATGTTTCACATTTGTAATTAATGTGGAGCTGTTGGGTAGAAGGACCGTTATCTGCAGAACTCTGCTTTAAAAGTTGCCAAAAATGGGTGTCATGGTTAACGTTTTCTCAGTTTTCTCCAAAAATTAAAATGCGAATATGAAAGGCACAAAAGTAGAAAAAGGAAGCCATGCACATAAAATCACCTATTAGGTACAGTTGACAGGAAATTTCTCTTCTGAAGGAAAAGCTCTCAAAATATTAAATAGTTTCTCATGTGTTTATGGAAATCCTCTTGAAAAAAATGTTTCTCGTGTTTGGAAATCCTTATGTGAGCACCACATGGTTGTGAATTATTTTAAGAATATATATTGACTTTATCCAAAAAGAATTTTTGAGACATTTCTGAAAATGGCATATTTCTTCTAAAGGTAACAAGTAGATCTCATCATTCTGGAAGTGTTGCTTTGATTTATATTGTTAGGTGTGTGTATTCATGTAGAGCCTATTGAGACAAGATAGATTTATTTTTAAATGAGAAGAAATGAAGTGCCAACTGTGGATTTGAATACATTAAGCTAAAGAAATTGTCCAAGTGCCTTAAGTTTACTTAGCTATTATTTATGAAGATTAAAAGCTTTAAAATAGGACCAAAGAAACTCATTAGATATGCTGGGAAGATTGCTATTTCAGTACTAAATTATAGTGTGACAATAGGGAGGGGGAGAAACACATTTTTAAACTCATGTCTTTTGAAAGAATAAATAAAGCATAGATAGGATAGAATTTTCACAAATATTGGTATTCCAAACCGGGAGATGCTAGTCTATGCATCCTGACATTTTCCCCCGTTGTGATCATTTTGATTATGGCAGCGAACTCTGGAAGTAAGAGTTACACCAGCTGTATTATAATTCTTGAGTCTGCTCCATACCCATGCCCAAGGGTCAACTAATTTATCTCACCCATTTATCATCATAAATTATAAAATGTAGAGCCTCCTACTTGTGGCCATATATCCCAACCTTCTTCAGGTTACAACTTCTTTTTTTACTGATCTGTGCAACTTAAACAAAGCAAATTACCTCCATTGTTCCTCAGTCCTTTTTTTTTTTTAAATAAGACTGAAAATATGACACCAAGTGTTCATGCTAGTCAATTAATTAATTGCAGTTTGAGACCGAGTTGCAAGAGAAGGTGAATTCAACCTAAAATTAAAATCCCAAATTTTTTAATTTTTAAAAAAGTTTAATTAAAATATTTAAAAAAATAAAAAATAAATAAAAAACATCTTAAAGGGATATCTACCATTAGATTTTAGATGACAGTATAGATAGATACACATACATGTATGATAGTGCACACATCCATATTTATACACATACATATACACACACACATACCTACATATGTGTGTAGGTATGTATGTAATTTCCTCACTCCCTTCCCACTGGAGGATGGAAAAGCTAAAATGGCAACATCAGTCCTTAGCTAAGATTGACATCAAAAACCAGTTTACCTTGAGGAAAGATTTGGGCACTTTGGTTTTAAACACTTTGGTTTGTATTTAAGCTTCTGGAATGATTATTAGTAAGGCAAGGGGATCCTCTTAGCATAGTTTTTGCTAAAACATAGAGTTTTGAAAATGAGACACCAATAGGGAACCACCTGTAGCACAAAGTATTATTTGCCACTGGAGGAATAGAGGACAGTAATAAGGTCAGTGCAGTAACCCAGGTAGGAGTAAAGTAAAGTAAAGAACTGGACAATTTGTTGAAGTATCTATACACAAAGTATTATTTTGCAAAGCAAAATCAGAAATATTTTGTGAGTTTGTAAAAGTAAGTCTTCCATACCCCCTTCACTAACTTTGTGTGTTCATGCATAAAACCTATTAAATTCTAAATGAGATAAGCCATTATGTAAACTATGCTGGACCTGACTTCAATAGATTTTTTTTTGAGAAACCAAAAAGCTAATTATGACAATAGAATATTGTCAATATTTAAAAAAATAATTCTAGGTTTTATTTCATGCTTTTATAAATTGCTACCTGCTCACTTTCTATTATCATGACCATATTGATGATGCGCTTCATATGGAACATCACCTATTGTTTCCAAACCTATGGTTACCATGGAGTAGGAAGGCATGGTAAGTTGCTAGTAAAGATAAATGAATCAGTCTACATTTCTCATCTCTCTCCTTTGTAAAGACAGAGTGTGGATAGACCTTATCACAAGCATGATGTCTGCCTAAACATAAGTTTAGTGATGAGAGGAATGGTGATAAAGATTGTCTAGACATAAGAGATATAACTGAAGCCATGCTAGAATTCTCAAGTTGCGATCTTATAACAAATGTAAAAAAACTAGTTGGGAATAGAAATAAGCTTATAACTAAGATCTGCAAATATTTACACTTGACAGTTATGTATATTATCTACCAACATATCTAACAGCAATAATAAAATTATATATGATGCATATTCATTGAATATTATATATATTATATATATATATAATATATATATAAAATTCTACAAACACACGCAAGTCTTAACAAATATTAATGGAGTGCCTCAAGATACCAGATACATTTCCAGGCACTGAGGATATAATATTTGGTCATGAGAGGTGAAGTCAAAGATCTCTTGAAGCTCTAGAGAGGCTGTTAAACACACACACACACACACACACATACACACACAAGAGAAAGGAGGGAGAGGCATCGCTCTGTTATAGTACCTTTTAATCTTTTCAGAAAACTTATTTGTATATGATACTTAGCCTTTGTGATCCAAGAGTGTTATTTCCAGGGTATTACCATTTAATTTGAATTTGAATGACAACAGATGAGGAGAGTAACATTTTAGGGAGAACACACAGCCAAAGGCCCTAAAATAGGAACAACTGGCTTATTAGAGGGAGCAGAAGGTTAGGGTGAGTGGAGAATTGCAGGAGGGCAAGTTAGATGGCCAGGGTATGAGACAGGGTAAAAAGAGAGGCAAGAGTCTCCTCTTTATGGTGGTGTCAGTCAGGGTAAGAGATAAGGGCTTCGAGTCCTAGCATAAGTGCAAGAAAAAGCCACCAGAATATTTTTTTAATTAAATTTACTTTATTCATTTTAGTTTTTTAAAGATTTTATTTATTTATTTGAGAGAGAGTGCATGAGAGAGACAGCAGGAGCAGGGGCAGAAGGAGAGGGGGAAGTAGGCTCTCTGCCAAGCAGGGAGCTCAACATAGGACTCAGTCTCAGGACCTTGAGATCATGATGCGAGCTGAAGGCAAACATTTAACCAACTGAACCACCCAGGTGCCCCCAGAATGGTTTTTTTAAAAGATTTATTTATTTATTTGAGAGAGAGCTAGAAAGAGCACAAGTGGGAGTGGGAGACAGAGAGGGAGAAAGAATCTCATACATATTCTGTACTGAGTGCAGAGCCTGACATGGGGCTCGATCCCATGACCATGCGATCACGACCTGAACCAAAACCTAGAGTTGGACACTTAACCGACTGTGCCACCCAGGTGCCCCACCACCAGAATGTTTTAAGTAGGGGGGAGACAGGTAAAAGAAATACCAGTAATGCCACTGGAGGAATAGAGGACAGTAATAAGGTCAGTGCAGTAACCCAGGTAGGAGATGCCATGTCTTTAATACCTGAGTATAGTCTGCTATCTTAGCCCAACAGTTAATTTATAAATTATTTGTGCTCTATTTATTTTAGTTCTCTTTTTGCCTTTTCACAGTCAGGATCCTTTTTGCTTTGGAAATAGAAATCCTTGCCTCATACAAATAGATGTTAGCCATGTGTACAGGTTGTGCACAGGGTGCATCTGGGAAATACTATTCATCCCATAAACCATTAATAATTATCAAACAAAACAAGGATTTTTTTTTAAAAAAAAATGGAGGTAACAAGATGCTCTTATTTCTACCTTTCCCCACATCTACTCTGATTTGCCTGAGGGATAAGGTTTAAATACCTATTTATGTGAACTAGGGTAGCATACTTCCCTTTGTGATTCCTAGTTATTGATTGTTAAAACAGCAGCAGCTCTACTGTGTACCTGGCACACCTCAAAAAATATATTGGCTGAGATAGGATATGAAAAAGTAGATTGTGAATACAAAATAATTATAAAATGAAAAGAATGATCACCATTGTAAATAAGATGACTAGCCATGCGCTAATTATTTTAGCTATACCATTATGGTTACTACTTTGCCTCATACATATTTTTCTCCATCTTATTATAATTGCCTTGTTCATTGTTTCCCCAAAGGATATGATTATGGGTGTTTTCTCCAGGAATAAGGAAACGTGTTCAAGGTGATTGAAATTACATTTAAGGTTGAAATTTTATAATCAAAACACTTAGAAATGTTTCATAAGGAGCATGTCAGTATGAACAGATAAAGGGGATGTGGTGTATATATATGTATGTGTATATATACACAATGGAGTATTATTCAGCCAGCAAGAGAATGAAATCTTGCCATTTAAATTATATGGATGGAGCTAAAATGTATTGCTAAGTGAAATATGTCACTCAGAGAAAGACAAATATTATATGATCTCACTCATGTGGAATTTAAGAAAGAAAACATGAACATAAGAGAAGGGGGGGAGAGAAGAAAATAAACCATAAGAGACTCTTTTTTTGTATTTTTTTAATTGGAGTTTGATTTGCCAACATAGAGTATAACACCCAGTGCTTAACTTGTCAAGTGCCCCCCCTCAGTGCCCGTCACCCAGTCACCCCAACCCCCCGCCCATCTCCCCTTCCACTACCCCTTGTTAATTTCCTAGAGTTAGGAGTCTCTCATGTTCTGTCACCCTCAATGATATTTCCCACTCATTTTCTCTCCTTTCCCCTTTAATCCCTTTCACTATCTTTTATATTCCTTGTATGAATGAAACCATATAATGTTTGTCCTTCTCTGATTGACTTACTTCATTCAGCATAATACCCTCCAGTTCCATCCACATCGAAGCAAATGGTGGGTATTTGTTGTTTCTAATGGCTGAGTAATATTCCATTGTATACATAAATCACATCTTCTTTATCCATCCATCTTTTGATGGACACTGAGGCTCCTTCCACAGTTTGGCTATTGTGGCCATTGCTGCTATAAACATCAGGGTGCAGGTGTCCCAGCGTTTCACTGCATCTGTATCTTTGGGGTAAATCCCCAGTACTGCAATTGCTGGGTCATAGGGCAGTTCTATTTTTAACTCTTAGAGGAACCTCCACACGGTTTTCCAGCTTCACCAGTTCACATTCCCACCAACAGTGCAAGAGGGTTCCCCTTTCTCCACATCCTCTCCAACATTTGTGGTTTCCTGCCTTATCAATTTTCCCCATTCTCCCTGGTGTGAGGTGGTATCTCATTGTGGTTTTGATTTGTATTTCCCTGAGGGCAAGTGATGCGGAGCATTTTCTCATGTGCTTGTTGGCCATGTGTATATGTTCCTCTGAAATTTCTGTTCATGTCTTTTGCCTATTTCATGATTGGATTGTTTGTTTCTTTGCTGTTGAGTTTAATAAGCTCTTTATAGATCTTGGATACTAGCCCTTATCTGATAATGTCATTTGTAAGTATCTTCTCAGATTCTGTAGGTTGTCTTTTACTTTTGTTGACTGTTTCTTTTGTTGTGCAGAAGCTTTTTATCTTGATTAAGTCCCAAAAGTTTATTTTTGCTTTTGTTTCCCTTGCCTTCATAGATGTATCTTGTAGGAAGTTGCTGTGGCCAAGTTAAAAAATGGTGTTGCCTGTGTTCTCCTCTAGGATTTTGATGGATTCTTGTCTCACATTTAGATCTTTCATCCATTTTGAGTTTATCTTTGTGTATGGTGAAAGAGAGTGGTCTAGTTTCATTCTTCTGCATGTGGATGTCCAATTTTCCCAACACCATTTATTGAAGAGACTGTCCTTTTTCCAGTGGACAGTCTTTCCTCTTTTGTCAAATATTAATTGACCATAGAGTTGAGGGCCCATTTCTGGATTCTCTATTCTATTCCATTGATCTATGTGTCTGTTTTTGTGCCAGTATCACACTGTCTTGATGATCACAGCTTTGTAGTACAACTTGAAATCCAGCATTGTGATGCCCCCAGCTCTGGTTTTCTTTTTCAATATTCCCCTGGCTATTCGGGGCCTTTTCTGATTCCACACAAATTTTAAGATGATTTGTTCCATCTGAAGAAAGTCCATGGTATTTTGATAGGGATTGCACTGAACGTGTAAATTGCCCTGGGTAGCATTGACATTTTCAATATTAATTCTTCCAATCCATGAGCATGGAATATTTTTCCATCTGTTTGTGTCTTCCTCAATTTCTTTCAAAATTGTTCTGTAGTTTTTAGGGTATAGATCCTTTATCTCTTTCATTAGGTTTATTCCTAGGTATCTTATGCTTTCAGGTGCAATTGTAAATGGGATTGACTCCTTAATTTCTCTTTGTTCAGTCTCATTGTTAGTGTTTAGAAATGCCACTGATTTCTGGGCATTGATTTTGTATCCTGCCACATTGCTGAATTGCTGTATGAGTTCTAGCAATCTTGGGGTGGAGTCTTTGGGGTTTTCTACGTAGAGTATCATGTCATCTGCAAAGAGGGAGAGTTTGACTTCTTCTTTGCCAATGTGAATGCCTTTAATGTCTTTTTGTTGCCTGATTGCTGAGGCTAGGACTTCTAGTACTATGCTGAATAGCAGTGGTGCGAGTGGACATCCCTGTTGTGTTCCTGATCTTAGAGGAAAGGCTCTCAGTGTTTCCCCATTGAGGATGATATTTGCTGTGGGCTTTTTGTAGATGGCTTTTAAGATGCTGAGGAATGTTCCCTCTATCCCTACAGTCTGAAGAGTTTTGATCAGGAATGGATGCTGTATTTTGTCAAATGCTTTCTCTGCATCTATTGAGGATCATATGGTTCTTGTTTTTTCTCTTGTTGATATGATCTATCACTTTGATTGTTTTATGAATGTTGAACCAGCCTTGCATCCCGGGGTTAAATCTCACTTGGTCATGGTGAATAATCTTCTTAATGTACTGTTGGATCCTACTGGCTAGTATGTTGTTGAGAATTTTTGCATCCATGTTCATCAGGGATATTGGTCTGTAATTCTCCTTTTTGGTGGGGTCTTTGTCTGGTTTCAGAATTAAGATGATGCTGGCCTCATAAGACAAGTTTGGAAGTATTCCATCCCTTTCTATCCTTCAAAACAGCTTTAGTAGAATAGGTATTGTCTCTTCTTTAAACGTTTGATAGAATTCCCCTGGGAAGCCGCCTGGCCCTGGACTTCTGTGTCTTAGGAGGTTTTTGATGACTGCTTCAATTTCATCCCTGGTTATTGGCCTGTTCAGGTTTTCTACTTCTTCCTTTTCCTGTTTTGGTAGTTTGTGGTTTTCCAGAAATGCATCCATTTCTTCCAGATTGCCTAATTTATTGGCATATAGCTGCTCACGATATGTTTTTAAAATCATTTGTATTTCCTTGGTATTGGTTGTGATCTCTCCTTTTTCATTCATGATTTTATTCATTTGAGTCTTTTTTCTTTTCTTTTTTTTTATTTTATTTTATTTATGATAGTCATACAGAGAGAGAGAGAGAGAGGCAGAGACATAGGCAGAGGGAGAAGCAGGCTCCATGCACCGGGAGCCCGACGTGGGACTCGATCCCGGGTCTCCAGGATCGCGCCCTGGGCCAAAGGCAGGCGCCAAACCGCTGCGCCACCCAGGGATCCCTCTTTTTTTCTTTTTAGTAAGGCTGACTAATGGTTTATCTTATTAATTCTTTCAGAGAACCAACTCCTGGTTTTGTTGATCTTTCTACAGTCCTTCTGTTCTCTATTTCATTGAGTTCTGCTCGAATCTTTATTAACTCTCTTCTGCTTGATGTAGGTTTGATTTGCTGTTCTTTCTCCAGTTCCTTTAGGTGTGAGGTTAGCTTGTGTATTGGCGTTTTTTCCAGTTTTTTGAGGGATGCTTGTATTGTGATGCATTTCCCTCTCAGTACTGCTTTTGCTGTATCCCCAAAATTTTGAACGTTTGTATCTTCATTTTCATTAGTTTCCATGAATCTTTTAAATTCACCATAAGAGACTCTTAACAATAGAGAACAAACTGAGGGTTTCTGGAAGGAGGTGGGTAGGGGATGGGCTCCATTGTGACGAATATTAAAGAGAGCATGTGTTATGATGAGCACTGAGTATTATATGCAAGTGATGAATCACTAAATTCTACCTCAGAAACTAATATTGTACTGTACACTAGCTAAAATTAAAAAAAAGAAATATCAGTAAAAAATTAAATGCCCAGATGAGCTCCCCCCTTTCTTCCTCTTTTTACTCCATTTCCATTTGATTCTTATTTCTTTCCACTACAATTCTGATACCTTCATAGATGTGAATTGATGATGAAGCTAGGGATCCCTGGGTGGCGCAGCGGTTTGGCGCCTGCCTTTGGCCCAGGGCGCGATCCTGGAGATGCGGGATCGAATCCCACGTCGGGCTCCCGGTGCATGGAGCCTGCTTCTCCCTCTGCCTGTGTCTCTGCCTCTCTCTCTCTCTCTCTCTCTCTCTCTCTCTGTGACTATCATAAATGAATAAAATCTTTAAAAAAAAAAGATGATGAAGCTAATATGGTAAAGAAGTTTGTTAAGATACCTCTAGTCCCACACTACTGCAACACCAACTTGCTGCTATTGGTCCATTAAAAATCTTTAACGTTTATGAAAGTGGAAAGAAAAAACAAAGTACCACTGATTGCATGGTTAAAATGATATAATGAAAACAGGGCAAGGTCTGTTGATATGCTCAAGTTGGCAAACTTAAAAGGACTAGGTGAAATGATTTTTGTTTTGATTCCTTTTATGCTGCAGAATACCCTTTGGGTGGTGGGAGGTGAAGGAGAGAGAAGAAAAAGACAAACCTTCCTACTGTGGAAGTGTAAGAAGACAGTTGGCACAGGGACAGCAAAAAATCTTCTTCTCTATGAATAAACTAATTAATTTGATTGAAAAATGCAACCTGCAGAGAGAAAAAGAGATTTACTGACATTTCTACAAGGACTCATAAGATAAGCACAGCAAGTTCCATCAACTTCTCTGATAATTGTAGTTAGGACATGCAGGGGGAACCTGAAGTCTTTGTTATGGTGGGGGAAGAAAATGAAAGCAAGTCTGTAAGGAGGCCACAGGAAGTTATGTTCTCATTTCCATCAGCAGGAGAGATACGAATAGTATCTGAGTGAAAATACCAGCTATAACATGGTAAATAATTGTGAATCACCATCCATGTTTTGATTGGAGAGAGAAATATGTCTAGAAAGTCTGGTTCATTTTTTTCCCCCACATGTCTGTTCCAGTCTTGATATGAGATAACATATGTGAGTGAATAGAACAAAGGAGATGCTGAACAAATAGTGGGGTTTCTCCCAAGTGAAGTGGCTAAGATATTGCATAGATGAATATATAAATGAATGGATGAACAAATGAATTAATTTCTTCATATAGTTCCAGTCCAACACATGAATTTGTTGCAATGAACATTTTAACAGTATGTAATCTCAAACTTTTATGTGTGATTTTTTATCACCATTTTGTTAATTCATTTTTAAATTATTCTAGTATTGAAACGAGAATTTCTTAGAGATCAAGATGGTTCAAGAACCAACAGTAACATTACCTGAGAACTTATTAAAAATACAGAATCTCAGTCTTCCCTCTGATCTACAGAATCAGAATCTGCAATTTAACAAGATCCCAAGGATTCCTAAGCCTATTAAAGTTTGAGAAGCACTGATCTACTTGAAACAATTATGAAATAGTATAAATCCATATTCCTTCTTTGTAGAAAACAATGTGAAAGTACTGACAATTAGTTACTGGCCTAATAAGCAGCAGTAATTAACATACAGTAATTTGGTCAGGTTCAAATGTATATGACTGGCCATCACAGTTCTTTCTGTAAATAATGTGCAGTTAAGATGTGGATAGTCCTTGTTCAAATAACAAAAAGTATACGACTTTTACAATTTAAATTATAAATCAGAAAGCCCAATCTCTGGAATTGATCGAAGTGAAGAGTAGAGAGTAGGATTTTTTTTTAAACAATGCTTTTTTCACAAAGATAAACAATGATAATTAAGAATTAAGTTTAATCATTCATTCATCCGTCTCACTAACAATTCTTATCTACTATATCCCCAGAACTGTTTTAGGTACTGGGTAAATAGCAGAGAACAAAGCTAACTCCCTCCCTTATTAAGCTTGCATTCTTAGTGGAAGAAGACAGTTACAATATGTATAACATACCAGATGGTGATAAATGATAAAAAGGGAAAAGAATCAGAGGATAGATTTAGAGAAGGAAACACTGTGTGTTGTTGTATATTAGGTAGTCAGGGAAGGCCTCTCTGAGGAGGTAATATTTAAGGAGAGCCCTAAATGAAGAAAGGGAAGAAGCCATGCAGACAGCTGGGGCAAAAGCAAACAAATGGAAAGGTCCAGAGGCAGGAGTACTCTGGCCATGTTTGAGAAACAGTGTGCTGGAGCTGACAGAAAGTAGAATGATGTCATTGTGATTTCTGACTAGAAAATGGCTCAAATTAAATTAATAGACTATCTCAACAAGAACAGATGTTATGGAAATTGGCATTTTTATAATCTTAATCTGATATTTCTGATTGGGAAACTGTTCATGTTTTTGTATTATGTCTTATGTTTGATTGATAATTAAATGATACCACTTATTCATTCAAGCAATATTTTTCATGTGTCTAGTATATGCCAGGCTCTATGCCAGATGTTATATAGTGACATAATTTTTTGAATTTGAGAGTAGGCTTCTTTTGCCATATAAATGAATGTGGTCTCTGAGTGTCAACATTCCCCATTCTTACTAGGGATAATTTAAACAATCTTCCAATCATTTTATTTAATAGTAGTTCTTGGTTTGTGATGACATCTGCGTTTCTTCATCCACTTTGTGAGTATTTAATCAGGAAGATTGAATTGAAGGTTGCCGTAATGTATTTGCCACAAGAATCTTTTGCATCCAGCCATGCAGCTTCTTTATTATGTTATTGTGACTCTTTTGAATTTATGCTTTCAAAATGCAAATGAATTTGTTTGCATTTTGAACTTTAATCTTGCTCTGGATAGTTGAAGAATATCAATAATTAAACTGTTGTTGAGTTCTATGGATGGAGGAATAAAATAGATCAGGATTTTAAGAACAATGGTGCATTTTTGTTTCACAGAATCCTTTTTAAACACAACACTAGATCTCACATTCCATTCAGTGAACAAATAAATATTAATACACATTTAATTTTGAGGGAGGGTTGAAAATTTTTTTATTCCTAGTTGTTGGAAGGGGAACTTTGCAGATGAATTCTTTCAGAAATATTTATTGTGAGGTTGTAGACTAAAAACTGTGGCCTCCAAGATCAGGTTGCAGGGTGTGATATAATAATAATTTTCAGAATTAGTGGGAACTTTTGAAAAATGTACATGTTCTGTTTTCCTTGCTTTCTCTTTTGTCCCAAGACAGATGTCAGCCTACCAATTGGGAGTGATGGTGCTATGGAGAAGAGGATGGACATATTCATTTTAGGGGGAAAAAGCCTCTTTATATGATTCAGTTAGACCTTTGCCTCATTTCATTCTGTGGTGGAAACTATACTCATAGTAGTATACTGGTAGTAGACTACTGTCACTGTCAGGCTTTGTAGCTGGATTTTTTAAGGTATGATTGGGACTTGGAGGAAAGAATATATTTACTGAAGCAAAGAGGTGCAGGGAGGCAAGGAGAGATGAACCACGTACACAGATGTAGATGGTTATACTTTCATAAATTTAGAATGGAAATTGCAGACTGGTGGTGGATGTAGGGGTAGTAAAAGTGGTAGGATAGAGGTAACAGTGATGGTGAAAATCTTACATGTTTGGGGTCATTGTTTTTATTGGATTCTTGGTTTTAAACCTTATTATTCCCAAGGCATTCCTTGAGCTTTGATAAATGTCCCAAACCTTGGGAGTTGAAAACTACTAATATGATGCTTCATATGGCCCATTCATTACTGCCATACAACAAAAGCCTTTACATATGTTTGTATATGCATTACTGAAACTTTGCTTTAAAAAATCAATATTGCTTTACAATTTTAAAACAATATGGGGTTTCTTTTACTTTGCCTAGAATATATCATATTTTCTGATTCCTACGTTTAGTGAAATGTTATAAATATTTAAAGTATCTGGTCGTTTATTTTACCTTGTCACCACCATATGTTTGAGGGAAACTGGGTCTTGGTATATTGTGGTTTCTATCATTAATGTAAATCTTATGTTAAGAGCATTTGTCTCAATAGTTAGAACTGTACTCTTCATTTTTGTGAGAAGAAAGAGCAAAATTATCCATTAATGACAATCTCTATAAGATCCCACTAAATTACCTTCTTTCCTTGTGTTTTTATATTGTGATAATCACTGATATAAATGAAATCAGGACTAGATATAAAAATCATCTCTAAAAAAACTCACATTAGTACAGGCAGTATGGCATAATGGTGAAATAGGCCCCAGAGCCAAACCTGAGTCCCGCTTTCCTACCTTCCCTTGCTTGCCCTTTGACCCAGGTAAACTTTTTTTTCCTCGTCTGTAAATTGAGGCTAAGATCAGTTCCTGCATCATTAAAATTAATTATAGTAATGCCTCTATTGTCTGACACATGATAAATATAATTTGTTATTCATACATAAATTATATTTAAATGTCCCACATTCCACAAGGTTAAAACTACTATTTTAGTTGATAATCTACTACTTATATAGTATAATTCATTTTTAAATAATTCAGTAAAGACATTTTTATATGTCCTAAGCCTGTCTCCATGTCATCTCCTTGCCTCTGGTTCATGTTAATCCTTTTTTTATTTTATTTTATTTTATTATTTTTTATTATTATTTTTTTCATTGGTGTTCAATTTACCAACATACAGAATAACCCCCAGTGCCCGTCACCCAATCACTCCCACCCCCCGCCCTCCTCCCCTTCTACCACCCCTAGTTCGTTTCCCAGAGTTAGCAGTCTTTACGTTCTGTCTCCCTTTCTGATATTTCCCACACATTTCTTCTCCCTTCCCTTATATTCCCTTTCACTATTATTTATATTCCCCACATGAATGAGAACATATAATGTTTGTCCTTCTCTGACTGACTGACTTCACTCAGCATAATACCCTCCAGTTCCATCCACGTTGAAGCAAATGGTGGGTATTTGTCATTTCTAATGGCTGAGGAATATTCCATTGTATACATAAACCACATCTTCTTTATCCACTCATCTTTCGATGGACACCGAGGCTCCTTCCACAGTTTGGCTATTGTGGACATTGCTGCTATAAACATCGGGGTGCAGGTGTCCTGGCGTTTCATTGCATCTGAATCTTTGGGGTAAATCCCCAACAGTGCAATTGCTGGGTCGTAGGGCAGGTCTATTTTTAACTTTTTGAGGAACCTCCACACAGTATTCCAGAGTGGCTGCACCATTTCACATTCCCACCAACAGTGTAAGAGGGTTCTCTTTTCTCCGCATCCTCTCCAACATTTGTTGTTTCCTGCCTTGTTAATTTTCCCCATTCTCACTGGTGTGAGGTGTTATCTCATTGTGGTTTTGATTTGTATTTCCCTGATGGCAAGTGATGCAGAGCACTTTCATGTTAATCCTGATACAGTCATGCTGCCTGGGCTCAGCTATCCAAAAGTTTGCCACATGTGAAAACTCAAGGGCTGAAGTAAAAAATTTATGCCTGAGTCCCAAAAACCAACACAGTCATTTTCACCCCTGGATGTTCACTGGAATAATGTATCTGGATATGAATTCCACTAATTTACCTTTTGGTGATAGTCTCAATAAAAACCTGATGTGTAAAAGTCACCTTCATTGATCCCTTGCATAATAGAGTAAATGAAACAAAAAAGCCATGCAAGGGGGTTAAAATAACTACATATTTAAGTATTTTTCATCATTTCCAGAGCACTGAGTTATACATAAACAATTCTTGAGCTAAAATCAAAACTATATAATCTAGTCTGTAAGGCCATTTTGCTGGAGATTTTCAAGCCAACAGTTTAAATAAGCAAATAAATTAATTTTGTTTTTTTTTCCAGTGTGATTTTAGTTACTAATTGGCATGCATTTGAGAGTAAAAGGTGCATTAAAATTTCAGTTTCTCTAATTCATACCAATAGCCCTCCCTTAAATCACATATGTAGGTTTTATTGATAGCTGAAATCATATGATTGTATTTTACATGCATAACATGCTACTTGAACATCACTGGGGATTTTTTTGTAATCTATAAATTCACATTAATATTTTACCTCCTTTCATTAGTTACATTTCTTATTTGAGAATTGTATATAAGCAAATAATTATGAAGTCTAAGAAATGGGGCCTGAGAACCTATCTTAGTAATTTTTAATTCTAAGTCCCTAGGATCTATGAAGTCTATACTTTTACATATTTATTAGTATAGCACCTTGCATAGGATTATGTTTTGTAAGTATTTTTATACATTTTATAATGTATTTCCATAAAACCCAAGAAACACTATTTGGACTATCAAACATGGGCTGAAATTAATGAAAACATTTATAATTTTGTCATTTATAAATTTGTGTAGAAAACCAAAATTTCAGAAAATGGCATTCAGATTTATTGCTAAATTCCTTAACTCAGGAGGATATCATTCCTTATAAATATTATGTGAGGGATGCCTGGGTGGCTCAGTGGTTGAGCATCTGCCTTTGGCTCAGGTCATGATCCTGGGGTCCTTGGATCAAGTCCTGCATCAGGCTCCCCACAGGGGCAGCCTGCTTCTCCCTCTGCCTGTGTCTCTGCCTGTGTCTCTGCCTCTCTGTTTCTGTGTCTCTTGTGAATAAATAAATAAATAAAATCTAAAAAAAATTGCATGAAATAATAAAATATTATGGATAAAGATGGCCAAGTAAGGAATCCTTGTTGTTGTTAATCCAGTTATCTGTTGATTTAGACCTGTGCTGTCCAGTATGGCAGCCACTGGCTGCATGTAGTTATTTAGTTGTAAATGTAAATTATTGTAATTAGATATGGGTAAAAATTCAGTTTCTTATTTATACTAGCCATATTTCAAGTGCACAACAGCCACACATGGCTAGTGGCTATTGTATTGGATAATACACATATACAATATTTACATCATTGTAATGATCTGTTGAGCAGTACTGGTTAGGAGATAAATGCCTTTCTATAGTCCACCAGAATCTCTCTAAAGCAGACTGTGCTTGCAGTGTTTTCTTCATGTTCGTAGAGAGATGTTCCCATAGCAGGGTGTGAGGTGAGAGAGATCATCAATAAAATTATTTGGAAAATGATATTCCTTAAGATGCTTTTTTTACTGCAGCTAAAATACCAAATACAAGTGGCTTATACCATCGCTTCTCAAAGTATGATCCATGGATGAGCAGCATTGGCATGCCCTGGGCATTAGAAATGAAGAATCTCTGGCAGGCCCCTCCCCAGACTTAGAAAGTAGGACATATCCCCCACGAGATTTGTATGCACATTAAAGTTTGGGAAGCACTGGTTAAAACCATAAGGATGTCATTATCTTAGATTACAATAAAGCCACAGGTGAGATAGCTCTAAGTTAAGTGTGTGACTCCACTGTGCCATCAAAATCCCAGGATCTTTCTTTTTTTTATTGGAATATAATTGACATACAGTGTTATATTAGTTGTAGATAGAGAATAAAATGATTCAACAATTCTATTTCTCAGTGCTCATCAAGATAAAGTTTACTCTTTATTATTCCCCTTACCTATATCTCCTATCCCCTCACCCACCACCACTCTGGAAGCCACCAGATTTGATTTCTGTATTTAAGAGTCTATTTTTGTTTGTCTCTTTTTTCCCTGTGTTTGTTTTGTGTTTTATGTCAACATATGAGTGAAATCATGTAATATTTGTCTTTCTCTGACTGGCTTATTTCACTTAGCATTATAACCTCTAGGTCATTTCAATTTATTGGTTTTGCTAGTCTCTGTCTGTCTTTGGCTGATTTTACAATTGGAAGTTGGCTGCAGCAGTTCCCAATGTCATATCCTGACATGCTTCTGCCTCTGGATTTTGTCAGGACTGTCTCCTGTCTGACACTAGTTTATTCTAGCTCCATTGTCCTCCTTTCTCTATTGCCAGTCATGTGTTTATGCTTTGTTTTCCTTCTGCTTTTATATAGCCCTTTCTAAAGGACCACTTGAAAACCATAAAATGCAAACTCTTTTCTTGCCCATGGGTGATAGACTTTTATTTTATGAATTTGACAAATTTCCCTGGTTTATTTGCATCTTTTGAATGTTAGTTGGAAATATGGAATTTCTTTCTTGCATTTCAATAATATTTTAAATTGAACAATGTGAAATTGTCATTTTGTGGAATGAAAACTCATTTATCAGCAACTTCATATGACCCAACCTAACATAGCTTTTGATCCATAAAGAAGGAAGATGAGTCAGTCAAAGTTAAGAGCATGGACTTGGGTCACAGATGGTTTGGCATTTATATACTGTCTTAACTTGTCACTGAGACACCTTGGGCAAGTTCTTTAACCTTCCCAAAATCCATTGTCCTCATAAATAAAATAACAGTGGTATCATCTACCTCAGTAGGTGATAATGAAAACAAAATGTAATTATTTGGTGTTTTTCAAACACAAGTCGGTCATCTTCCACCTTCACACTTCCTTCCATATCTGCATTCCTTTTCATCATCACATATTTAATGCTTTTCCTTAAAATAATTACCTTTACTTAGCCTCATCTTAAGCTGTATGATTTTATATATAAATTAAAATTATATATAGACTCACTATATATATGTATGTATATAAACATATGTGTGCCCATATTTCTTAGCCATATAGCCAAGACAGGGGCATCTGGATGGCTCAGTTGGTTAAGTGTCTGCCTTTGGTTCAGGTCATGATCTCAGGGTTCTGGGATCAAGTCCTGCATCAGGGTCCCTGCTCAAGGGCGAGTCTGCTCCTCTTTCTCTCTCTACCCCTCCCCCCTGCTTGTGTTCTCCCTTTCTCTATCTCAAATAATTAAAATCTTAAAAAAAGATACATACCAAGACATATTAAAATAGTTTCATAGGTTTTCCCCTGTGCCACTAAAATCATTCTGCAAACCACAAATGGATCGTATATCATCATTTAGGATCCACTAAAATCGTACATATTTTATGCTTACTAACAAGACTAACACACAAAAAGTGTTGAATGCATGCTAGCCAATATAGTTAAAATTAATTAAAAATTAATTTTAGGGACACCTGGGTGGCTCAGCAGTTGGGCATCTGCCTTTGGTTCAGGGTGTGATCCCAGAGTCCCCAGATTGAGTTCCATATCAGTTCCTGCATGGAGCCCGCTTCTCCCTCTGCGGGTGTCTCTGCCTCTCTTTCTCTCTGTGTCTCTCATGAATAAATAAATAAAATCTTTAAAAAATTAATATTTAATGATATTTTAACCCATGGATTAGTTATCACCCCCAATTTTCTAAAGTTACCCCTTCTATCACATTTAGAAAAGGGGCATTTGTATTGTAAAGGTTCTACACAGACTTTCTGATAGCGGTGTGCCCTCATGGTTGCCTCTACTGCTGCTCAGACATTGCCATGAGCCACTATTCCCCTCCCTGCTGCTCACTCTGAGTAACTCTAGCTTGTAATTCACCTGCAGGTATTGATGCTATCTCTTTGCAGGCCTTAGCAAAGGAAGCACAGCACCTTTTACTACCTGTTGACTTATTTCATATAACACCTACACAGGAAGCTCTAAGTACTGACCAGACATTACTGAGTAATCCGAGTATCTAAAGTAAAAACATTGGAAAAGCAAAAACCATTTCTGAACACTTTATTAAAAATAATTGTTCTTAAGGTCTAAAGGAAAGCTGTACAAAGGTAAGCTCTTCACAGAGGTTCACCACATGGACATCCTAATTAAGAGGAGCTTCCAGCAGAGGTATAGAGTTCAGTGAATATTTGTTAAGTGGAATGTCTGAAAGTTTGAAAAAGGAAGTAAATAGTATTTTAAAAGGAAATTCCATATTAACTCTAACAAATGTGTTTTATACTTGGAACATTTTTTCAACTATAAAGAACAATGTGGGATTCTTTTCTTCTGGATTCAGGGATTGAGTCCCACATCGGGCTCCCTGCAAGGAGCCTGCTTCTCCTTCTGTCTATGTCTCTGTCTCTCTTTCTGTGTCTCTCATGAATAAATAAAATAAAATCTTAAAAAAAGAATATATACCTCAAAATAAGTATTAACACTTCTCATTTGAGTCTCCAATTTTTGTTGAATGGATGAAATAACTTTAATTTTCAGCCTCACCATGAAGTTGTGTGATTAATAGACAAGATACTGTCTCATGTCCCTGATGTTGGAAACCTAATTGAGAAAGTTTAAGAAGTTGGCTTTAGGGCATATTGCCAGGCTTTAAATTCATTACCCAGCCCACTGTTTTTTACTTCTTTGTAAACAATACATCTCTTTCACTTACCTATTTCTGCATAATGAATGATTCCAAAATGTTGTGGCTTAACACAGTAATTTATATTTACATCATGATTCTGTAGATCAGAAATGTGGGCAGGGCTTGTCTAGATTGTTGTTCTATAGTTGTGATATGGCTGAGATCACTCTTTGGGCTGCATTCAGCAGGAAGCTCAGCTTTTTTGTTTTGTTTTTGTTTTTGTTTTTGATTTTTTTTGTTTTGTTTTTTGTTTGGAAGCTCAGCTTTTAAGATAGCATTTTATCCTCTGGAGTCATTCTCAACATGATCTCTCATCATTCAATACTGTAGTGTGGTCTTCTTACAGCATGGCATCTAGCTTCTGAGAGAGAATATAAATGCTTCCTTGTTCTTTTAAAGCATTTATACTTGGGACTCATATAGTGTCACTTTTGCCGTATTCTACTGGTAAAGACAAATCACAAGGCTAGTCCACATTCATGAGGATGGAAATAGACTCTTGGCAAAAGAGGCAAAAGATTCTGGCCATCTTTAATCACCATACATATTAAAGTAATGGAGATAAAATTGGACAATTGCCAGGATATGCTATTAGTTCAGGTATCAGAGATGGGTTACTTTTACTTAACATGTTCACATTTAGTTAGCTATGTGAAACTTCCTAAAAATTGGGATGTGTGAACTATAATAAATAGAAGAAAGAATAGCTGCGGAGGTGATTGATCATGGGCTCTGCTTCCCTTACTTCTTAGTGTTTAATAGACACCAAGCAGTGTGAACATGCCATAAATTATAAATGTCAACAGTTTTATTTTATAGGTTTAATAATAGTAAGTACACTTATTTTGATAGAGGTATTAATAGACATCTTTCCAATTTTCAGTTTACATAAAGTTCTAATGGATCTCCAGAATCAGCAACTGAAAGAGTTAAATGACTGGCTAACCAAAACAGAAGAGAGAACAAGGAAAATGGAGAAGGAGCCCCTTGGACCTGATATTGAAGACCTAAAACGCCAAGTACAACAACATAAGGTCAGTATATTTTAAGCTATTTACTTTCTACTGGAAAACAAACTCTATGTATATATCTGTATTACAAACACACATGCGTACATGTATTATGGTTTACAGATAGGAATGAATTGAAGCTTCAATTAAGAAGAGTTTGGAAGTCATTCTTACCTAATATATTTTGAAATGTTTGGTTTTTTTTCAAATACAGAATACCTAGGCTTTTCATATCTGAAAAACAATATCCCTGTAGGAGAACAATTCTAGATATGTGATTTATTAAAATTTTGGTTTCTTGGAAGAGAGACTCTGTAGGGATTACTTGCAATGCAAATTTAACTAATAACACAAAATTTTTTTTTACATGTTTTTACCTTCAATTCAAGTCTTAGAACAGGCCAAGCTTGATTAAAGTGAACACCTGTAACATTGCTTTTCTATAAAATACAGACTCTATCGTTTGTAATATTTCCATCTTTTTTCACTTTGTTTGTACATTTACAAATTATGCCCTTTGGTTGCCAGAAAGCATTTGTTGTTTTTGTGATTAGGATTTCCACAGGAATATTTCTTTTTTTTCTCTTTCAGCATCACGTTTTTATGTTTTAAGATTGTATTTATTTATTTGAGAAAGAGAGAGAGAGAGAAAGAGAACACACACAAGCATTGGGAGGGGCAGATGGGAGGGAGTAGCAGACTCCCCACTGAGCAGGGAGCCCTATGCAGGGCTCAAACCCAATACCCTTGGATCAGGACCTGAGCCACCCAGTGCCCCTTCAGCATCCATGTTTTAAATGTTAATTGACATAGAACATTATATGAGTTTTAGATATATATAACATAATGATTTGAAATTTGTATACACTGAAAAATGATCAGCCAAGTAAATCTAGTTACCATTTGTTAACATACAGAGTTAAACATTTTTTAAAAATCTTGTGATGAGAGCTTTTAAGGTTGACTCTCCTGGCAACTTTCAAATATGCATTACAATTTTATTGACTGTGGTTCTGTGCTGTACATAACATCTAGCTGACTTACTGTTTTGTAACTGAAAGTCTGTACTTTGTGACTCCCTTCAGCCACTTTGCCCATGTCCTAACCTCCCTCCTCTCTGGCATCCATCGTTCAGTTCTCTGTATCTATAAGTTTTGTTTCGTTCATTTGTTTCTCCAAGTGAATACTGAGAGGTGGAATTGCTGGACCATGTAGTATTTCTATTTTTTAATTTTTTGAGAAACCTTCATAGTGTTTTCCATAGTGGTTGACCAGTTTATTTTCCTCCCAACAGTACACAAGGGTTCTCTTTTTCTCCACATCCTCACCAAAATTTCTTATTTCATATATTTTTGATAATAGGCATTCTGAGAAATGCAAAGTGATAGCTTGTTATGGTTTTTATTTTCATTTCCTTGATGATTAGTAATGTTGAGCATCTTTTCACATGCTTGTTGGCCACCAGTACGTCTTCTTTGGAAAAAATGTCTATTCAGATCCTCTGCTTACTTTAAAATCTGATTGTATTTTTTAAAGATTTTATTTATTCATGAGAGACACACAGAGAGAGGCAGAGACACAGACAGAGGGAGAAGCAGGCTCCTCACAGGGAGCCTGATATGGGACTTGATCCCAGGACCAGGATCATGCCCTGAGCCAAAGGCACATGCTCAACCGTTGAGCCACCCAGGTGTCCCTGATTGTATTTTTGTTGTTGAATTGTATAAGTTCTTCTTATATTTTGGGTATTAATCCCTTAGTGGATAGATGATTTGCAAATATTTTCTGCCATTCTATAGATTGTCTTTTCATTTTGTTGATGGGTTTCCTTTGCTGTGCAGAATCTTTTTACTTTGCAGTAGTCCCACTTGTTTATTTTTGCTTTTATTACCTTTGCTTTAGATTCAAATCCAAAAAAAAAAAAAAAAGAATTATCACTAAGACTGCTGTCTTGGAGCTTACCACCTTTGTATTCTTCTTGGAGTTTTATGTTTTCAGGTCATGCATCAAGTCTTAATTTGTTTTGAGTTAATTTTTGTGCATGATATAAGACAGTGGTCTAGTTTAATTATTTTAAATGTGGTTCTGCCCTTTTCTCAACACCATTTATTGAAGAGAGTGTCCTTTCCTCATTGCATATTCTTGCCTCTTTTGTCATAAATTAATTGACCATATATGCATGGGTTTATTTCTGGATTTTTAAATTATATTTCATTGATGTGTCTGTTTTTTATGCTAGAACTATACTGTTTTGATTACTATAGCTACATAATATAGTTTGAAACCAGGGAGAATCATGCCTCCAGCTTTTTTCTTCTTTGTCAACATTGCTTTAGCTATTTGAGATCTTTTGTGGTTGTATACAAATTTTAGGATTGTTTGCTCTAGTTCTGTGAAAGATACCATTGGAATTTAGATAAGGATTGCAGGTAAATCTCTAGATTATTTTGGACAATATGGAAATTTTCTTATTTTTTAATATGGACATTTTAATATTCTCACAATCTGTGAGCATGAAATATATTTCCATTTATTTATGTCTTATTCATTTTCTTTCATAAGTATCTTAATAGATTTTAGTGTACAGATCGTTTACCTTCTAGGTCAAATTTACTACTAGGTGCTTTATTCTTTCTGAAGCAATTGTAAATTGGGTTGTTTTCTTAACTACTCTTTCTGAAAGTTTGTTGTTAGTGCATATAAATGATTTCTGTATATTGTTAATGTATCTTGCAACTTTACTATATTTATTAGTTCTAACAGTTTCTGATGCCGTCTTTAGGATGTTCCATGGATGAAGTCCTATTGCCAGCAAATAGTGACAATTATTTCTGAATGGAATTTTGAAGGTGTGTCCTTCTAATAACCATTATAAAGCTAGATCTGAGTTTTATTGTAGGAAAAAGAGCTTGCTCAGTCCATAAAGAAACACACAGGGCGTGTGTGCAAACACACACACACACACGCACGCGTTCATGCATGTGTGCAAAATAACCTTCATAAATGGTCCAGATTGGGCTTGCCAGATTTAGGAAATAAAAATACAAGAAGCCTAGTTAAATTTAAATTTCAGATAAGCAACAAATAATTGTTTTTAATGCAAGTATGTCCCAAACCACTCACTGTTTATCTGAAATTCTGATTTTAGTTGGCATCCTGGATTTCATCTGATAACTCTACTAAGGATTCTGTATTTCTTGGATTTGTGGCTTTGAAAGGAAATATCTACTTCCTCAACTCAGTTCTCCTAAATGTGCATCTCACCCAACTTTATTCTCTTTGTATAACATTTTGTCAGAGCTAGTTTCATAGTTTCTCTATGTAGATGCAAGATACTGTTCTTTCCAAGTCCCAGGTTCTTTTCTTATTTAATGAGCTTCTGGTTCAATGACAAATGGGGCCGGCTGGCCCTTGCTTTTGCTGCCCCGACATCCAACCTTTGGCCATAGCAGATTACAGTCAAGCAGTTTAGGGAGAGCTGTAGCTTTGGTCATCTCCATCCACTGCACCATTGAGGGAAAACATAAATCTTCAACTCTAGTCTAATTTTCATGTGGAACTTGTGATGAAAAGAGGCGAATTTGTCACCTAGATTTTAACTGAATATCTGATGAAGAAGTTAGATCCAATACTAGATCTCAAACTGGACCACATTTCATGTGTGGTTAATGCACTCCTAACATAGACACTCTGTCACCCTCTTCCCCTTGGCCTGCACTGGAAGTTGCATGCAGACTGTTTTTGTATACACTAATGGCTTCTCTGAGGACATTTGCTACCACAAGATAGTCTCAGCCAGTTTGAGGGTGGGAAGGAAGCATTTAGTGCTACCAGAGCTGTTATGAATTAGCCAAGGAGGAACAGGGGATGATGGATAAATCTCCCAGAATTCTTGCCTCATGGTGAGATAATTCCAAGGTGTTTCTTAATTCCATAGTCTCTCAACAGTTTCCCAGCAACACTGAGCCCCAGATGTCCATGAGGTAAGCTGTTTCAGGTTCTCACTTTCATAATGCCTCCTGAGATATCTTCCCAAATAAACTCTTTGCCCCCAAATCCTTGGCTCAAGGTCTGCTTGGAGAGGAACTCAATGTAAGACAACCTTCTTGCCCAGGAAGCCAGGGTACTCTTCAGCCTTGTCACAAACTAAATGCATAATTTTCAGAAATTGCTTAATTCTCATGTTCTCCACATCTTCATATAGGAAATAAGGTCTATTTCAATGTTTCCATTAGTTTTGGAATGTGAAGCCTTTTTTTTAGGAAAGGGCAAGACAAAGGCTGGTAACACTGAACATCAGAGGTAATGATGTTGCCCCTGGATGCCTGGAGTCTGAGGAGCAGGCCAGGAAGTCAGGACTCCATTAGGAGAAGTGGCAGAATAATGTGAGGCTAGCCATGAGTGTGAATGACTTAGGGCAACCATAAGGAAACCTTGAATAGATTCTTCAGTCAGCATAGACAGGCCACCTAGAATCTTCATATTCTGACAGTTACCTGGAATGTTTTACACATTCTTCTGGAAGATATAGAGTGAACAGAATGCGAAATATTTGACTAATATTGTCATAAAATTTGACTAGATTGTCCATTACTTGAAAATATGCCATTTCTGATGAGTATGAAATTGCTTTGAAGAGAATAATTTGAAACAAAAAGCAACAGAATTACATGCAAGTTGATTATCTAATCTTTTACATCCAGGACTTATTCATATAACTACAAAAAGAGAAACAGATGGAATTGTTTCTGTTTCTCACCCCAGAGAGTGAAGCCAGCTTCTACCTTTAACTGTTTAAATCCACTTCAGGCCATATATATATATACACACACACACATATATATGTATATCTATATTTTTTTGTAAAACTAAGATAAGGGAAAAACACAGCTAAGAGAAAGTTTGAAAATTGCTAATATTCTTTTGTTACTTAAAATATTGATGGGGAGAAGAAAATGATTAACAAAATCAAACAATTTATAAAGGAGTTAAATTTATTTATTTTAAAGTTTTTATTTAAGTTCCAGTGTAGGTAACAAACAGTGTCATATTAATTTCAGGCGTACAATATAGTGATTCAACACTTCCATACAACACTCCATGCTCATCACAAGTGCCCCCCTTAATCCCCATCAACTATTTCACCTGTCCCCCACCCCTCCCCTCTGACAACCATCATTTTGTTCTCTGTAGTTGAATTTATTTAAATGGGAAGCATATTTTCTTAAAAGTACACACTAAAAGGAGTACATTTTTTGTTGTTATTCTTGCCATGCTTCATAAAACAGAAAAAGATAAATGTTGTTTCTTTAGGTAACTGGGTTCAAACTAAAGCATGATTTAAGTAGTCATTGATTCACTTTGTCGCTTTTCTTTCCAAGCATTGTAGGTGAATGAAAATATTGAAATTTCTCCTGACAACAAATACATCAGTAACCTTGGTAGTTGAAAAAAGCAACTTTGCCTGGCTGCATCATCACACTCCTCACCTAAGTTAACATTTAGGGGTTTTAGCTATGTATAGATAGACATTAAATCCCTTAGTCATCTTTCTTTTTCTAAGAGATGATTAGAGATGACAAAATCAAAAAAGAGGCACAGATTTTGTTGCTGGGAGTCCATTTAAATTCTTCTCAGAACAGAGGGCTCTGGCTTTTTCTCTCCCTTCCCTTCCTCCCTCTTTCCCTCTGTCTTGTTCTCCTTGGTTTTGAGGACAGAAAAAGAAACTTTGCAAATCTTGCAACTACACCATGAATATTACAGATATGCTTCTCTATGTTCACTGACAGGATCCTTTGCTATCTTCATTTCAACAGCATTTTATTATGAGGCAAGCTAGAAGTGCAACCACTGTGAAATGTCATGGAGATAAGTCACTTTTACTGAATCTGCCAATTAGGCAAGGTAGAACAATTGATCCTATATTGGTGTTTACTATTAAATGTAGCAAAAGTGTTAACTCTGGGTAACAGGGAAAAGGTCAGTTTGCTACAAAATTTGGAAAAACCAATCATTCTTCACAGCTATTGCTTTGGGGAGAGAATTTACAAGTTTACTTTAGATCTGAGTCACCCAAAAGTTAATCTCTTGGGAATGAATAAATTCAGCCTCTTCTTCCCCTTGTGAAGGCACATGTCAGAAATAATTCTGGTTGGTTATTTTTGTCTTAAGAGACAGATTTTATTAGCTATGTTGATAAGGAATGAAAGAATTTCCCTTGAAGGAGTGACAATATTAGTTAGGAGTAAAGGTCTGTTGTGGGCTTAGATATTCATTAATGGGAAGAGAGTTGGCTATTTTGGAGGGTCTTTTAATTAAAAGAGAAGCATTTGACTGAGGAACCTTTTGTCTCAAAGCACAGTCGGCCTGAGATGAAGGTTAATGCTCAGTGTACTAGCCAAGTTTCCATTTCTTCTGAGAGATTTAGCCTTTTGTTATTAGCAACACTGGCTTAGTAACAGCATCAACAAAGTCCTTACCATACAAGTTATTAGAATCTGAAGATATAAATATGGCATGTGCACTACATTCTGACTTCAGTGAATGTTCTAGGTTAAGTACTGATTAATACAAATGACCTCTTAGAAGCTCAGTCACCTATCCTTTCCTTGCAGCTTAGTTAATCTCAAACGTTTGGGTTTCCAAAATTGGGAAATCTACTATTCTGGTGACCTTTAAAATGATCTAGATGTTCATGTAATGGGAAGAATTTTGGTGTAACCCTGCTAAAGGATTTGGCACTTGATTTCATTCCATTGCATTCTGTTCCATATCATTGAACAAACACTTATGAAAGCACAGTGGGTGCTGTGAGGAATACAGACACTTTTTATATATGGAATCTTTCTCAGGAAACTCACATGTTAGTACAACAGATAAAAACACAGAAAACAAGTGACCATTGTACCAGGCAGAATATGGAAAATGGCTTGAAAATATTAAAAATAGTGACTTGCTTGGGCAAAGGAAATGAGGCAGGGGAAATGTAGATTGTGCCACTTGTCTTTGTCATGTGTTGCACTATCCTCAGGGCTAAGAGTACAACCTGACCGTGGAGGGTCTTGAACTCAAGACTCAGGCTTTTGGAGTTACTCCATGGGTAGAAGGGAGCCATTATTGATGAGAAATTAAACTGAAGAGTAGTGGTTTAGGAAAATTTATCTTAATTTTTAGGACGATATATCTTGTAAGATAAATCAGAGCAGAGATCAATAGGAGGCCAGATGACATGGTAGGAAGATACTGCAGAAAGTGTATAGGAGCCTGAATGGAAGCAATGTCAATGAAAATTGTTAACAGGTGTAGGAAACGTTTTAGAAATCAACAGCAGAACCAGCAGGACTAAATTTAGGAAATGAGCAAAGGGCTTGAAGTAATAGATTGTGAGACTGGGCAGTTGGGAAGCAAAGTTGGATTTTAAAAAAATAGACCATACTAAGATAGAAATGCAATAATTGGGAAGTGCAGGATTCCAAAAAGCCTAAGAATACCATGGAATCAAGAATGCTTTTAGTAACTAGTTAGCTCTCTTCCATCTTTTGTAAGATTAACAGTATGTTATTGGTTACTGCTTTGAAATTCCATTTTATTTCCTTTTATCCTGATAAGTGATTAATGAATGTTTGGTGGCTATGGCAATAAAGATAAACAATATAATCAGGAAAAAAACTACCATGCTACAGCCAGAGAACCAGATAGACCTCTTTGTTTCTCTAATGCCTAGCCAATTACTTAGCACATAACTGATGCTCTGTAAATGTCTTTTTGGAGCACTTTAAATAATTCTGACTAGTTTTATCACACACAGAAGGCTCATCATTGCTTCCTTAGTTACACGTAATCTGACAACTTAAATAAACAAAAGCATTGTGAGTAGAGGCAAGGAAATAACTCATAGATGAAGGAGCACATCTATAACACAACTTCCTTGGAAATAGCATCTCTGATGCCCTCTCACTACCTCTGACATTTGTTCTTTCCTTCTATCCCTGTTTAATTCCTCGTTAAAATTCCTCAATGATTGTAATCCTGGCCTCTTTATAAGTATCACAGAAGATACCAGCAGAAGTCATACCTAGATAGGTCCATAGAAATCAAGCTTGTAATCCTTACTCATGTGGAAAAGGAAATCCATTTGATGGAATCAGATTTTTCATTGGACCTGCCCCAGAGTGATCAATTCATGAGGAATATGTGAAGAGGGAACCAGCTGGGGAAACTATAATGTCTGTAATCATAAGACTCTGTTCTTATATTTGTGTTCAGAACTGTGGCCTTTTGAGTCACAATGAACTTAATGTAAATTATAAGGACTTTTTGCCCTCTGGCCTCAGTCTTGGCTAAATTAGGTCTGGTTGCCCCCCCCTCCCTTTTTTTAAAGCTGGCCTTACAATTTAACCTTTCTTCCCAGACTCTTATTAAGAAAGGAGAGAGAAAGCCTAGAGATACTGTACTGTCTCTTTTTTTGGATTCCATAAGGACCTTACTTGACCTTCAAATGACACATAATAGGAACCATGGAATAAAAACATGTATTCTCTCAAGTGGGAGATCCCATGACCATATCCATGCATAGCATGATGACAAATATGTTCTAAAAGAGAATATCCAGATAGGAAAAATTCATAAGAGAATAGTCAAAATACAACATGATGATAAATATGTTCCAAGAGAGAATATCCAGATAGGAAGGATTCATGAGAGAGAAGTTAAGAACAATCAAAGAAACTATGCCATGCAGAAAAAAGTCACTTGAACCACCTACTAATGCCCCAAACCTCATATTAAACACTGCTCTGATTAGTATTTATTGCCAAAATGACCCAATTTTAACCCTGCTTTCAAACAGTAAGAACATACAGTAGGACCTATTTGTATGTGTCTGTATATTTTCAAAGTGAGCCTTGTGGTAGTAGTCTTTAAAATGTAATAGGTTGAATTCAAGCATCATCAGAAGGCTGAAATCTGGAACTCAACTAGAGTATACACTCGAGTAGAGTATACACACGTATACATACACTTACACACAAGAGTTTAAGTTTCTCTTTATGTGCCTTATGTTGTGCAGTCATACAAAATGGACATAGCTATCTCTTACCCTTATTTAAATGTCTTAATATATCTAATATTACAGTATATTGGAGGCAGTATATTAGACTCTGTAATACCAGGATGATTATTATGATATCTATCTTACAGGGATGATAAAAACATTTGGAACATAATTGCGTAAAAAATACCCAGAATAATACCTGGTACCCAGGATTATATGAATGACCTTAGCTGTTATTATTGTATAAGACATGACTCCAAGCCAAATAAAATTGATTTGTATGGTAATAATATTCTATTGGTGTAAGGAAGTGGCAAGTTAAAGTAGAAAAGGACAGTACCACTCTTTATATTCTACAGAGTTGTATATGAATGACGCTCAGCTTTAATTTTTTAAAATCTAATTGAGAAGGCATCTAATTTCCCATCAACATGCTATAAGCAAGCAGCAGATTCCAAGGATAACTTTACATAGTAGATATGCCATTAATTTAATAGTGATGATGATGATGATGATGATAAATCTGTGCTCATGTTATTTTTTTAACAAATCAAGTTATTCCAGCTAACAGATTATTATTTGGTTCATTAAAAATCACTGAGTACTGACTCAGTAACATTACATTGCTCAAAATATCACAGCCTTGTTGTTGTCAATACATCTATTGAAATATAACTATCCAAGATGCCATAATCTTAGAGATACTATGTTGATTTTTTTTTATTCTCAATTCCTCCTGTAATGCTTCTTTATTAGAAGTTTCTTGCTCTGGTGAGGGTAAAGAGAAAAAAAAAAGGAAAACAGATGATTCTATCTCTCACTTAAGGAGTTAGTCTAATGTAAAGTATCTCTGTTTTTCTGAACCAATACCAATTAATTCCAGTTCCCTTGAATAGGTAATGCAACGTTAATAATGTAAATGAATTATTTACGTATAAAAAACATTTTAGAATGCTTTTTAGGGGAAAATTTTTCAAAAGAAAGCCACAACAAATATGATAATAGGAATTTTAAGAAAATAATTTTTCTTGAAAAAATATTCATGTATAACAAAGTACAAGAGCATAAATCCATTCTCATATTAAAAATAATGTTGAATATGGCACTGTGTCTCTTTCTAAGGAATATAAAATTGGTAACTACAGTATACTATAATTTTTTGTTTAATAGTTCTGTTATGAGCAAAATGATTTCTAGTACAACTGGTAGCATTCTGTTATTCAGTGGAACTACATATTGCAGGGACAATTTATACTGGATAATATTTTAGATTCCATTAACAATTAAAGAGCGGGATTATATCTACTGAGAATGAGAAAACTACTAAATTGGATTTCTTTTCAAAAAGCTTTTATTTATTAGAGAGGGAACACAAGTGTGTGAGCAAGAGAGGTGCAGAGGGGTAGGGGAAAGAATCTCAAGCAGACTCCCCCCTGAGCATAGAGTCCACCCTAGGGCTTGACCTCACCATTCTGAGATCAAGACCTGAGCGAAAACATACAGTCACCTGCTTAACTGACTGAGCCATTCAGGCACCCCTAAGCTGGATATTTTTATATGATCTATAGTTTTAGCACACTGAGAATATTAGTAATTAGAAGATACATGATGTAATTATCAAAAGTTTTGGGAATAAATACTGATGCCCAGAGTGACTATTTACATGGATCTTAGTCTATGAATTGAATGATAAGGTGATAATATCAGAAATAGAAGAAAAATCAGCATTTCCTCACCACCTACCAATTCTAAGCATTGTGGTACCTGATTCTAATGTATTATCTCATTTAATTCCAGTATAAAAGCTTTCCTGTAGGGATTTAAATCCCTCATTTTTAGATAAATAAATGTGTTCGGTGTGGTTAAGGAGTTGCCTAAGGTAACTTAAATAGTAATCCGTAGACTCTGGCTTTTCATCTTGACCTATCTGCCAGACTCTTTGCCCTCTTTTCTTAGATTCCAAAGAAGTCTGACTCTGGTGGCTATCCTAGAGGCTAGAGCAAATGCAGAGAGCAGCCAGGAGCTTGAGCAAGTGTGGCATTTGTTTTCCCTGGCTTGGGAGTATCTGAATGAAAGAGATGGAGAGATTGCATAGAAGTCTTCAGACTCAGAGTCAGCAATCAGGAAAGAGAGCTTATTAGTGGTAGCTGCATATAGAAGTGCTCAGAATTAAAATGGTTAAGGAAAGGATTTTTCACCATGAATCCTGTAGCACTTTCTTCAAAATTAGGGCAAAAGGAACTAGAAAGGGAACATAGAACAAAATCGGCTTATGAAGAGAATGGCAGTAATGTTGGAGCAGGAGGATAATCAGTAGAATTGAATATCACATCTACATATCACTTCCTCTATGCTGTGCCTGAAAACTTCCATCCCACTCCTCTCTCCCAATATTCCTGTTCTCTTCTTTTTCATTAATTATTGTCAGGCTAAAGGCATTTTGTAATTATTTATTCAATTTTCGTGGGGTTCCCTTGACTTTCTGATTTCAGCAGTGTAACTATAGGCAGGATGTATGGGTGCCTGTATACATGTGCAAATTACAGAGGAAGGAGGAAAAGTATGAGAATTGAGGTCTTTATTTTAGTGATTAGAGTCTGTCCTCCTTGCCCTGTAACATAGGTGTTCTGCCCATACTCATTTTTTAACAATGTGTGTGATCACTGGATCAGTTAGTTTATTTTTTAAAAAGATTTTACTTATTTATTTATGAGAGACACACACACAGCGAGGCAGAGACATAGGCAGAGGGAGAAGCAGGAACCTGATGTGGGACTTGATCCCAGGATTCCAGAATCACACCCTGGCATTTACACAGTTGCTCAGCCACTTAGCCACCCAGGTGTCCCTAGATCAGTTAGTTAAAACTACCATTGTCAATCTCATGTAAATAATTTGGAAGTTGAAGTCTTACTTATGGATTTAAAATTCATATTGTATCTTTCCAAATCCCCAAAATTTGCTATAACTTCAGTTCTTCATTCTTGGATTTCTGAAAGCATGCTCTTTCTGTACTAATGATACCTATTAGTATGATAGATAGCAGGAATTAGATGAGCATGAATGAGGTGACTATTGGATTCTTGCAGTAGGGTTTGAAATCTTTGTTCTCAATGTGCCTAAATGAGAGTTTTTAGTACTAACTAGCTCTTAATGTTTATTGAGTTCATACTGTGTGCTAGGCAGTATGCTAAGCAATTATATTGTATTCAGGATTCCTAACCATCTAAAGGGATAGACATTCTTATTATCCCATTTTGAAAATTAGTAAGCTGAAGCTTGGTGTGGTTGAAGACTTTCTCAAGGTCACATGACTGGTTTGCAGTGCATCCAGAAATCAAACCCAGGAAATCTGACTTCAGATCCCACACCTTTAAGCATGCATATATTTTTATTAACCTGTCATCCATGTAATACCCTATTATACTCTGAACAAGGCAGGGTACATTAATTATGAACTCTGTTTTTACAACATTTTTTTCATACTTCTTGAACCCCCATCTTGCAATTGGAAAGCTTTAGGTGGGAAGCTTTAGGTTTTAAAATTTTTCTGATATCTTCATTGAAATGGTCTTTAGGGCCCCCTTTGGTAGCTTAGGAATTGGCTGAAATATAAACATTTATTTCTAAGAAAAAGATAAAAACAGTAGTCCTGATATAAAAACTAATATAATATAATCACATTTAGTAAGTGGATATCAAAATAAAAGGTCTTCTAGGGAGGCCTGTTGAGGTAGATTTTTTAAAATATTCAGCAAATGTACAACAAAATTACATACTATAAATAGATCCTCCTGAAAACTAGACCATACTATGACCAGTGAGGCTTAGCAAAATAAATATTGGACTGAAAATAAAATGACAAGTCATTTACAGATCATTTCACTCAGGGAGGCAGGAGATACAGAGCCTAGACCAGTGCAGAGCTGATGGAAAGAAGGAAATAAGAATGACCATAAGAGAAAAGGTGAAGAGAAGGATGAATTGCCTAACTTCTCATCATTTTTTAAGAAATCATAAAATTTTCTGATTTGGCCAGGATGTTTTCATTTGAAAATAAAATAAATTCATATCCAGACGTATTGCATTAGCTAATTGTGTGCATAAGTGTCTAGGGACTTTTTTTGATCCTGAGATGTATTTTTTAAAATACTACTTTCCTAGCTGTTGGACTTATCCCATGTTTCTAGAAGCTCTACTAATTTCTTAATATTTTTTGCAAATTTTATATTTGATATAACTTTTGTTTTTATCAGCCTTTCTTTTTGTGTACATTTTTTGGGCTAAATTAAAAACTAAAAATTCCTTAAACTTAATATTTTCTTAATCATCTTTTAATTATATTAATTTAAAGTAATATATGGGAGGCAGAAGATGGCCTTAGAATCCATGCATAGCCTATGATCTGTGTTGTTTCTAGATGTGTCTGTACATGTGTGTGCATGTGTACACGTATGTGTGCATGTTGGACCTGGTGTTGGCAATTTTGTGTTGGTTGATCATTGAAGTAGAAGGAGTAATAAAATAAACTGTGCATGTAGGCAGCTACTGCCCTTTCCTATTCCGTGTTCCTGAGCATATACTATGGCTGAGGGGAGTATTGTATAACCTCCTACAGAGATTATGAGAGACCCAGCCTTGTTTTTATGTTCTGTTTCTCCATGTTTCTATTAGTCGTTCATCTTCACCTCAACACATCAAATCTAGTAATTTACTAGCCTTATGCATTTCCATTCCTTTGTTTTTCAAGCATTATTTCACAGATGTGCTAATAAAGAGCTAAATCATTTAAGTTTGGAGTAAACACTAAACTGACTCTTTAGTGATAGTTCTGAGCCAGGTTTTGAAAAACAATTTGACATGGGTCAGGGCAAGAAGGATTCACTACCACTGATGGCATTTGAAGGGAATAGAAGAAAAGTTATATTTAAATCATAAAATTGTGAATATGTACTAAGGGAATAACAAATTTTGTCAGGACCTTTAACTACAGAATAATTTATAAGAAATAGAATTATGTACAGAGGTATAACAAAATCTGTTTGTCAAATCTAAGCATTTTTAATGTTAAATTTCACTGTTGGCCTTTTCCCTTGTCATAAAAAAAAGATTGTTAGTTGACATTAGAGAACAAACATTTCTGACATTTGTATCTATCTAATAATGGTATAGAAATGCAATTAGGAGCCTGAATTTTTTTTCATTTGGTAAGTGTAACAAATGCATTACTTTAATAAAAATAACTGTAAGAAGTACATAATAAAATACCTAGCATGTACTTGTGTGTGTATAATTTATATGTTTTTAATAAAGAAAAACATACTTTAACAATCATAGCATTTTAATTTGAAGATATTATTTTCTGATAGGCAAAAATGTTAGCATACTTCTCTGGAGGTATATCTATATTTGGAATAATTTGGCTCGTATTTCAGGATTAGCAAATCTGTAAATCTCTATTGTATAAATACAGCTATGATAAATTCAAATCCATAAGAAGTAAATCTTTAATTAAAATTAATTTTAAAACAGCTTTAAAATTGTAATGTATTTTAAAAATGAGTAGTCTTGAGAATCTGGGTTTCCTCAAAAAGGGAAGCAGGAAGGCATAGTTTCTACCGATGATCCAAGCCCTTATTCATGGATATGTAGGTGGATGGGAAAATTTCACTTTTTAAACCCACCTTTCTGTATGTGACATTCTTGCTACTTCTATTTTTTTTTATAATTTAAAGATGACTTTATTCTTTTTTTTTTTTTTTGTATATTTTTTATCGGAGTTTGATTTACCCAGTGCTCATCCCGTCAAGTGCCCTGTCAGTGCCCATCAGGGATCAACTTTTTAAAAAAATGAATTCTAGACATTGGATATTTTATAGTCTTTTGTATTTTGTTGATATTGGGGGCATTAGCAAATTCTGTGGTATGCATTCTATTTATTTTCAGAGAGGAGGTCTAGGGAAATAGGAAATATGATTACAAATGTTCCCGTAGCTTCTGTCTTGCAGCTATGGAGTGTGCTCAGGAAAGTCAGTTTAACCGTTTCTGCTTTAATGCCTGATTATGAGTAACAGAAAAGGTATAATTTGAAAAAGTCCTAGAGAAAAAAATCCCGGAAATAAATCAAATAGTATATGCTAATATCCTCTGGTGCTGTGTACTCTTCAAGAATTTCAGCCACTGTAGAGTGCCTTTCCCATGTTCCATTGTCTCCCTTTACTCTCTACAGATCCCGATAGGTCTTAAGTTTGATTTTGAAACTATCAACCGACAACTAGCCTTAGTGGTTCTTTGTGTTAGCACTTCTGCAAAAGCATAAAATGTAAACCCTTGATAAATATGGCAAGAATATAATTTCTGATTATAAAGCAACTAGATAAGCAAAACAAAATCAGAAATCTAAGTGCTGGAGAAAATAAATAGTACATTTGATCACATATGCTTTAGAAAGACTGAACCTCAGTTTAAAATTAGTGCTTCACTGGTCATACAATAATTTTCTCAAGTTCCTTTGCTAAAATATATTAAAACAGTGAAAACAACAGTTTAGATGTAAAAAAGTGAACAATGTAGCATTATTTCCTAGTTGTTTTGAATACATGTAATTATATATGCTTTCATATTTGAATGATAGGGAGAAAGAATTTGACCAAATTAAAGAAACCAATTTATGATATATTAGCCACCAAAATATTATTTTAATTATTTTTACAATTCCTGGATGGTACATGTGAAATATTCCCAGTCCTGCCTTATATAACTCATAAAACACAGACTCAACATGACTTTCAAGGACAACTCTGAATGTTAATGTTTCCATTTTCGGCCTCATGACAGAGTTTTATTACCTAATGTAAGCTCCGGAATGTCAAAGGAGTGATAGGCAGTATAGACTCCACACACAAAATAAATGCATAGTCATTTTATTCTAAATTGCTTCACTTGAAAATATGGCATGAAAAATCTAGAGAGAGGAACTAAAAGTAAGTGATTTTATAGCACTCTAAAATGGTGAGACTCAAAAAATAAAAGTCCTAGGATAAAAATGCTCATGCATTTGAGTTTGTGATATGGCCAATCCCAAATAAATTTGCTTACATATTCCATAGGGCTTGCATAACTAAGAGCTGGTCTGATAGGTACCAAGCACCATTGTTCCACAGGCAAGGACTGCAGATTTTCTAGAAATTAATAGACCTTGTCCCAGACTTGCTTTTCCACTCTTGTATTATATAATAAAGTGTTCCAGGGAGCAAACTAGATGACTATACATTTTACATACCCATGTAGGGATTTTCTAATCACAATTAGTGTAGCATGATAAGGTCTTGGGGGAACTAGAACTCCCAGGCAAGATGTCTCAGTTCTAGAGCATCCTTCTCTGTTTTTTCCTTCTCTGTTTATCTTTCCTTACTCTGTTACCCTGTTTATCTTTACAAAAAAAGTTGTATACTATGATTTTTAAAAGAGTGGACTACTGTTTTATGGTTATGTGTGGTTTCAGGACAGTTACAATTATGTTTTTTAAATAGTGACTCCCTCTTGTTAGATTGTAATCTTTATCCAAACTCATGTTTGCGTATTGACCTTCCCCACCCATCCCACCCCCACGTGGCATCATTCATTCATTTAGCAACAGTCTATTGATCTTCAGTTGCTTGTAATATGTAGTGAGCAGGACAAGGAACATCTCTGTTCTAGTGGACAGTATATTCCTGTAAGTTGTACAGACAATACATGACTAAACCAATATATAAGAAAATATTGAGTAGTGAAAATGGTATCTTAAAAAATTAGAGAGACTGAGTGTAATTGAGAAGGAAGTTTAGATAGCATCTTCATGAAAAGCCCTTCTGGGCAAGTGACACTTAAAATGGGTCTTGAACAATAAGAAGGAAACATTATTTAGAGATATGGAGGAAGAACACTTCAGACAAAGCAAACAGTTTGACAGATTGTGAAAGAGAAGTTAAGTATGGCCAAAACATAGTATAAGAGGGGAAGAAGGGTATGCTGTTAGATTTGACAGGTAGGCAGGTGCTAGATTGCAGAAGGATTTGTGGGAAAGAATTTGTGTTTTGTGACTCCATTGGCTTTTATACAAAGGAATGACATCTGATTTGTAGTTGAGCAGAGAAGAAGGAACCAACAAAGGAGTTAAAAAGCAGTGCTTAGTGACGTGGGAGGAAATCAGGAAGGGGTGGTATGTGAAGTAGAAGAGAATGCATGAAGAATGAATTTGGGGACCTGGAAGTTGATGGCAACCTTTGCAAGACATGTTTCAATGGGATAACTGGCAAAGAGAATAGTGGGATAAGGAAATGTAATTAGTAAGTGTAGAAAACAAAATATTCTTTGGAGAAGAGGGATACATAATAAGTAGTAGGAGGAAGGGTTTGTTGGGTCAAGAGAGTTTGTCTTGTTTTAGTTGATAATGGTGAACTTCAGTAGAGAAGGAGACACTGAAGATGCCAGAGGCTGCAGGTAATTTTAGGAGAAAAGACTTTGAAAAAGTGAGAGGAGGTGGGATAAGATGTAGAACATCTTACCATACTTCTCTCAACAGATTCTTCCTCCATGTACTTCCAAGTTCAGTTGACAGTAGAAATGTCTAATTTTGCTGAGCACCATAGCAAAAAATTTTCTTGGAACAGTTTTAGTTTAATAAAAAATTACATTACCCAAAACATGACAGAAATTAAACCCCACCCATTTGGGAAGGAATGTTTTGGCATTCAATTCAGAAGACTGTTATTTTAATTACATTTATTTATTTATTTATTTATTTATTCATTCATTCATTCATTCATTCATTCTTTCAGGTGCTTCAAGAAGACTTAGAACAGGAACAAGTCAGGGTCAATTCCCTCACTCATATGGTGGTGGTAGTCGATGAATCTAGTGGAGACCATGCAACTGCTGCTTTGGAAGAACAACTTAAGGTCAGATTATTTTCTTTAATATACCAGCTGTGTCATTCAAAATAATTAATTGCAATTTAGAAAATTTCTAGAAAATGCATAATGTAATTTGCATATTACAAATACTTACAATGCAACACATTTATTTAAACTAATCCAAGTTATATCCCATTTGCAGACGTTTCCCTTTCATTAACCACCCACTGTTTGTTCACACTAGCTTCCTGGCCTTTGGGGAAATACATGATTACAGATACTTTTTAAAAAAATTATAGTTGAATAACATGTATTAGAGAAGTGGTCAGAGGAATATCGTTTATATACTCTTAAAACCTACAGTCAAAGAAAGGACAAATGTTAAAAAAAAACACAAAAAGGATCACATTCAATGAAATCATGAGAAACCAACACCTTCATATTTTTTTCCTGGAAAACTTCAGTTATAATCTTGATGAGGACACAGAATATTTAAGTTATGAAAGTTTTGTGGGGGAAGACACTTAGCTTTTCAAGCCCTCATTCAACCTGAGTCATAGTAATTATGTCCTTGGAAACATAACCAATACCTATAACAAAGAGCAAGGTAGGTATTTTCATATTTTTATCTTTTCTTCCTAATTGGGAACAAAAACATTTTACTGTGAAAAAATTTGAAAACATTTTCAACAAAACACATGTACATAAAGCAAAACATCAACATTAAGGAAAAATGCAACAATTTGTTCTGAATTTGACACGTACATTCATATTCATATATATATATATAAAATATATATACAAAACAACAGATGATATTTGAGAGATTCATTTTACCCATGAAATGTCTGTCTTTTCTTTGTGATTTTTAAGGGCCAATAGCCTGACATGTCTAAGGATACAATCAATGTGAGTTTAAGTAGCTTTATTAGCCCAAGGTTGTTCTAAACATAATTACTCTTACTTAACCTATAACACAGTTTCTTAAAGCTTCATTTCTGTTTTCTTCTTTCTTTGTGTGAATTGTGTTATTACCTCAGTAAAATGTCATTTCCTCAGGTTACTGCTTTAAATTTCCAGTCTTTAACAATGGTATCTTCTCCTCTATCATTAAATGACAAAAAGAAAATTCTTAAACTGCTATAACCAAGCATTTAACATATATTAGTCACCAGTGTTAATTGCTTATGATTCAATGAAGTTACAGGGATCAGAGATATAAAAAGGCTTATGACACCTAATATTATAATGTATCATCACATATATGATCAAATGTATTATACACATACATACTCATGACCAGCTAAAGGACTGTACTGATAGGCCATTGCTATAACCATTTAAAGTAATTCCATAGTTCTTATAAAACAGTCCTGTAACTAATTATAGATGAGTAAAATCTAATACTTAGCATTCCTCAGAAATCTTCAGAAAAGGTGAAAAAAGACTAGGGGGCAGAAGTTAGGAGAGTGATTGGTTAAAAAAAAAAATCATGGCCGACATTTCTCTAAGTCATAGACTATTTCTAATTAAAACAGCAACTGAGAAAACACGCACTTTGGTATTATCAGACCTAGGACAATTAGCTTTAGAATGTAATCATACTGAGGTGACGTCTGAGGGGCCAGGCCACCTTGAAATATAGTTCATAGCACTCTCAGATGGTGATTGGGTTAGAGCTTACTTAGGATAAATTAAGAGTTGTGTCCCTAAGCTTTTCCCTATTTATTCTCCTACTTGCTTTCATTTTCACCTTATTTTCTGTCTTTATATAATTGGTCCAGATATATCTACTAAGATAGCTGAGCATGTATTGACTTCCCCTAAATCATACGGACTCCATGTGCCATTGTCTGTGATTGCCTCACCATTAATTAGTGTTGACTGCTACCTCCTAGCCTCCTCTTTTCCCCACAACTCCCTTTTCCCTTTTGATACTCTCATTTCCCTGTACATACTCCCTTACTGTGACCTGACTTTTGGTTAATCTAGACTAGTGTCTAAAAGGGCAGGGTTAGTAGGAATTCCTGGGGGAGAATGCCGTAATGTTTCTTTCTTCCCATCCCATCACTTTTCTCAATCTTAGAAGAATCCATGCTTGAATTCTGTGCCTTATTTGTCCATTGATTTGAATTGTTCTGGAATGCTGGGCTTTTGTGTGACTTTGACATTTTGGTGATTCTTTCTTGGGTTCTTTGCAAATGATATAATCTAATCTTAATCTGGTTGAACTTTAAGAGGAAAGAGGAGAGAAAGTAGAGTTGGTAGAGAAGGAGGAGGAGAGAAGAAATGATAAAGGAGAAAAAGACAGATAAACAAGTACATTAGAACAGTCACTTTAACAGCAACGCAAGTATTTTTTGCACATAATAAGAATTCCATGTGTGCTCCAGAAACTGTGAGCCATTAGTATATTTTATACGGGGCCCAGAGGAATTCTGTTAGAATAGGGACAATTTTAGGAAAGAAAAACAGGTATATGGACTCCATACAAGGGGCCAAAATAAAACAAAAGAAAAACAAAACTGGCAGGGATCTGAAAAGAATCCTCAAGGGCTTTTGTTGGAGCTAGGTCTGGTCATCAATCGCTTATTCCCCTAGACTTGTTAGTGTTGAATGTTTATCCCACTCCTTTTCCAACATTGCAATGTCTTCATCTGTTTTGCTCTAGTGTACTGAGGCACCATCTCAAGCCCCCAAATGGATACCCAGTGGTCTTTAATGAAGAGATGCAGATGAGGCAAACTAGAAATGGGAATCCTTTTTTTTTTTTTCATTTATTCCTAAGAGACACAGAGAGAGAGGCAGAGACATAAGCAGAGGGAGAAGCAGAGTCCCTGAGGTGAGCCCGATGTGGGGCTTGATCCCAGGACCTCGGGATCACAACCTGAGCTAAAGCTGAATGCTTAACCAAGTGCCATCCAAGTGCAAAAGGAGAGTCCTTGTTTTAATACAATTAGAGAGGGACATGTTCTTATCATATGGAGTTTGAACTCTGAAAATACTCCTTATAGAATATTTTTATATGTGTTGACTTAATCCTATGAACTTTATTATAAGTTAGATTTTCTCTAACTTTTTAAGAGGACTTCTAGAAGCCATTCAGCTAAAAAGTTTTAAGAAAAACAAAGTTAGGTCAGAACATATGCTTAGGGATTCTGAGATAGCATGGCTTATGAAGGATAATATTCTGAAAAGTACCGTCTGTTGTAAATTAATTTGATTCTCTCTCAGAGGTTCAACTTGTCCCTCAGCAATGTCACCACAGGTCATAAACTTGTCCTTAACTTCAGAGATGTCTAGGATGCCAATGCACAGAGAGTCTGATTTGTAAGCAGTGATGCCCATTAACTGATTTTATTGAGAAATAGCTTGGCTAAATAACTGAGATTAGTAATTTATGTAGAGTATTCAGTTCTGGAGGACATTATCATATGTCTTTCTGAACATCTGCATTTTGTTTTTCATTTTCTCAGTGAATACTTACTGTGTTCTTATTATGTCCCTGGGATTGTGCTGGGTAACAGAGGCAAAACAGTGAACAAAAAGAGAATTTGTCATTACCATCCTGGGTCAGGAGTGAGTAATCTGTGAGCCTGCTGCCTTCCTTAGAAACTAGAAACAATGGTAGCCATTTCCCAGGCTCCCTCTTTAAAATCAAAGGCTAATTCCTTTCATTCGTGGTCACCATGGTAGGTATGGTAGACATGGTGATTGCTCTCTTGGTTCTTGTAGTCTAACAGAGGAAATAGACCTTAATCAGATATTTATAGAAATTAGCAAATGTTTAAGAGTGGACATAGCTTATTTCTATGAAGGAAAAGAACAAGGTTTTGTGACAACATAATTATATGACTCCAACTGAAATTTGAGGGCAAAGATGATTCCCTAGGAAAGTGATTAAGCTAGGGTCTGGAGGATATGTTGGAGGGATCTGCATAAAGTGTGTGTAAAGTACATGGTGTAGATGGGTAGTTTTCAGGAAGGGGAAACATAAGATGAGGTGAGCATGGCATCCTCAAGAAACTGAAATTTGGCTGCAATTCTGAAGTTCAGAAGAGTGGTGTTAGAGGAGACTTGGCAGATAGAAGGGGCTTACCTAAGAGTTAGGATTGGTGTGTGATACTAAACTCCACTAAAATTCAGTCAGCAAACATGTATTGAGCAGCAGCTCTCTGCCTGGATGACAGCTGGGACTACAATGGCAGGGAGAAGCAGGGGTAATAGTCATGACACCTGCCCTCCTGGGCCCACACTAATCAAGTACGATGTAATGTAAAATTATGGCCCTGGTGAATTCAGTGGACAAAAATAGACATTGCTAGATGCCCTATCTTGCTCTAGAAGGTCAGAAAAGTAGAAGTTAATTAGGCCATAGTAAAGGGTAGGAAAGTGTTCTGTACAGAAGAACAGTATTTATTCATTCAACAAATATGTCTTGCATGTCTACTAGGTGCCAGCCAAGTCTAAGCTTTGAGGTTAAGCATGGGCAAAGCATAAATGATTTCTCTATGAAGCTTACATTCTAAGCACACCTCATAATAAATAAGTAAGTTTTATATTATGAAAAAGGTGGTAAGAACTATAAGGAAAAGACTGGAGAAGGGAGCAGTTTTATATGTGAGTAGTAAGGGGATGCTTTCTTGAGAAGACAGCATTTACGCAGAAACTAAAACAAAATAAAGAGGGTGTTTGGAAGGTGTGTGGGCCCTATGGGGCCTTTTATATTTGAAAAACTGAAGAAAGACTATAAGTAGAATATAAGGAACATCTATTGTTCTAGGGAGAGAGTTGTTTCTAATAAAAAAGAACTGGAAACATAGGCGTCTAGTTTTAGAAGTTGTTCTAATGAAAACACCTTCCAGAGAAAAGGCAGAGCTATTGAAGTCCCATTTGTAGATATGTTCTTCTATGCATGTAAACACTTGAGAGTCCAACTAGATGTATTAAAGTTGTCTAAGGCCTGGACCCAGGAGAGTTTTTGGCATATAAAAGGCATTTGGACTATTCTGTTAAATGACCTTCATCTTAAAGTTACTGTCTATTATTATGGAGAAATAAAGATTTATCAAAAGAATGTACACAGACAAGCATCCTCTTCTGAAGAATAACTTAGAAAATACAATTTTCTTTTTTTTTCTTTTTTTTTAAGATTTTATTTATTTATTCATGAAAGATTGAGAGACAGAGAGAGAGAGCGCCAGAGACAAAGGCAGAGGGAGAAGCAGGCTCCATGCACCGGGAGCCCGATGTGGGATTCGATCCCAGGTCTCCAGGATCGCGCCCTGGGCCAAAGGCAGGCGCTAAACCACTGCGCCACCCAGGGATCCCAGAAAATACAATTTTAGAACAGATTATTAAATACATATTCAGTTTATTGCTCATCTAATGAAGTTACTCAACTTGTTTATTGAATAAAATAAGAATTTTTGAAGATAAAAAAGGCCTCTAAGAACTAACATACATTCATTAAAATCAAGACATGAAAACCAACTTTATATCAGATGACATTAAGCAATTTGTACAAATATTAAGTAGTAGTATTTTTTTAAGTTTTTATTTATTTATTCATGAGAGACACAGAGAGAGAGAGAGGCAGAGACGTAGGCAGATGGAGAAGCAGGCCCCCCACAAGGAGCCCGATGTGGGACTCAAACCAGCATCCTGGGATCATGTCCTGGGCCAAAGGCAGATGCTCAACTGCTGAGCCACCCAGTTGTCCCTTAAGTAGTAGCATTGAGGCAGATTCTTTGGGGGATTTATTAAGTTGGTTGATCCGATGGAGTGGAATGCATATAAAGTATTTTGATTTACCTAAAATATTTTGCAAAGCCTTCAATGGTATGTCTATGGATAAGATGAGCCTTCTTATCCCTCTGTGGGCTGGTGGAGAATGTCTGTGTTTTTAATATATTCTTTCCTGGTACCTGATTTATGTGCCAGAGAATTGGACTGAAAATGATTGGATTCCTTTATTCACTCTGCAATGTCAGAAAGTTTTGGGGAAAGAAGCCATTTGAGGTTTTAGCTGGGATACTGTATACACTTTGTCTGAAAAGGAGTGGTTAATGGATAATTTCCTCTCCCACATGACTTTAGAAAATTTATAACAATGACATGTAAAGTTAGAATGTCACATTCAAATGTAATATTCTTGTCTTTCATGTTTTAACTCAAGAAAGGTATGTTTGTCTGAAATCTTGCTGCTTGTAAAAAGTAGTATCTTTAAATCAATTAGGTTTTTGATGAGGAAGGTCTGACTTCCCATCCATTCATGTAAGTGTAAATATATATGTGTATAACTTTGTACAGATGGGTACATATATATGTATATGTATACACTTAACATTTATGTAGATTTACATTTTTTAATGTATGGATGTATATGTGTATATGCACATGCATGCATATGTGTCCATATATGGAGAGAGACAGACAGACACTTCTTGGGCACAAGATTGTTATTAAATGAAAGCAAATGATATAGATTCTTAGTAAATTAGTGCATTCCTGGGCATGGTATGGTATCTAGACCACAGGGACTAATAATTCTGAGTTGGTTTGAATACACTTTGTAGTTGAGCATTTTAACTGGATTTTACTAGGATGGTGGCACTTAAAGAATGTTTACAGAACTAGGGATTATTTAATTTAAAGAAAAACCTAAGCAGAGATTAGGGACAGGTATAGTTTTGTAGAAAGAAGGCTTTTCTCTGTATTCCTTCAGAAGATTGTATCAAAAATAAGCCAAAGTTAATAAGCCTGGGTGTCTTTTGCCCATATTTCTTTCCTGAGCCCAATTTCCTCTGTCCCACTGTTTTCTGTATATGTCTGATTTGAAGACTAAAACGCATCTCAGGCTCAGCGAGATGAAACTTAACTCCTTGTGCCCTATTTCCCTCTAAACTTTCATCCTTTGCTGGTTTCCCCATTTTTGTTATTACACAGCCATTCACCATGACACCTGTACAAGAAACCTGGAATCATTCCCAACTCCTCCCTTTCCTGTCCCTGTGAGCCCTCTGCATGTAATCAGTCACAGAATTTCTTCATTGTCTCTCATATTAATTGTTTAATCTTTGTTCTTGTCACTATTTATCCTAGGTAAAGTCCTTGCCTGGATTCTTACCTCTCTTTAATCTAATTTCTGCATTAAAATTGCTGTAGCCTGTCAAAAGCCATTTATTACTGTTTCTCCCCTGTTTAAAATCCTTAGTTGCTTTCCATTCTCAGCAGAGTCTAATAACTTAAGTCTGCAATGATTTTTATTGCCCCTGACCCCTACCTGTTTCTCAATACGTGTCATCTATTAGCTTCCACATATCCTTTAACCTATATTCTATTTCTCTAAGCCATTTCTGATACTGTCACTGTCCTTGTATATGCTATTACTATTACTCAGAATAGTCATGTTTGTCATCTGCTTTAAAAACTACTTAATGTAGAAAACTCAGTTCAAATTTTTCTCCATGAAGCCATTTTTTGTACATGACCACTCCCTTTTTTGAGGCACCTCATATCATAATTATGTCTTTGTTGTTTGAAAGGAAGATAGTCTGCTAAAAGGTAGTTGTTCAGAAAGGCTATAATGTCCTCTTTTCTATCATGGCGTGAAAATGGGGAGTGCAATTAAAACTATTTATAGTATATACCTTTGGGATCATTTGTGGTGGGAAAGAGTCTAGGGAATATTAAAGCCTATAGAACTGAGAAAAAAGAATATTTATGAAGAAGGATATGGATGAAAATATTTTTGATGTTTCTCTCCAGTTTTTAATTCTATACTTGGCAAATCAAAAGTATGTTTAAAAATTTTTTTAAACTAATGGAAATAATTTCACTAAGCCAAGTGTCAACAATTGTTGCCCATGAAGTTATAATTATAATTATTAGCACTTTTGTGTGCTCATCCTTTTCCAAAAATTTTACACACTTTATATGTAATGCTCTCCCTATTTCACAAATGAAAAAGCCAATGCATAGTGGAATTAAGTCCAAGTTTATGTAGCTTTCAAATGGCAGAACAGGACTGGTGTCCAGATCTGTGTGATTTCTCCTAATCTCTCAATTTCACAGAAGACAATTACTGTGTAACCTTGAGAAAATTATTATATTATGCAAATATATTGGGATGATAGTATTCTTTATGAATTTAAGTGTATGTATATGAATATATTGGAATGGTGATATTCTTTATGAAGATAATTCTAATATTGTCTGAAAAGAGTTCTGGTCTTTTTGGTTTCTAGAATAATCCTTAAACTTCACATTACAGCACAATTAGAATTTTTTGATCAGAGCACCTAGGAAAGTACAGAAATCATAATTTTAGGTCAAAGACTTCACGAAGGTAACACACCTGTAGTTCCATATCAGATAAGAAGATAACATGTTGCCAACAATTGACACAGTCCTATCGAGCTGTATCAGTCATAAACTTCACACCTCCTCAAAGTTAACCTCTATCCTGATTTATATTGCCTCAGAATAGTTTTATTTTTAACTTAATGTAAATGCAATTGTATAATATATAGTTTTGTAATTGACATTTTTAACCCAATGTCATGTTTGTGAGTTGCATCCATGATGCTTATAGCATTAGTTCCTTAATTTTTGTGGCTGGATAGTATTCGTTCTTGTGAATATATAGTTTAATTATATATTCTACTGTTCAGAAAATTTGTGCTGATTCCAGTTAGGATCATTTTAAATAATGCTGGTATGAACATAGTTGTACATGTATTTTTGTGAAAATATGTATGCTTTTGTATTGAGTATATACTCAAGATTGAAATTACTGGGGATATGCATATTTAGCTTTATAGGCATTGCAAAAGAGTTTCCCAGTAGTGAGTAAAGGTACAAATTGCTTCACATCCTCATCAGTACTTGATATTGTCAGATTTTTTTAAAGATTATTTACTTATTTATTTATTCATGAGATACAGAGAAAGGTAGAGACATAGGCAGAGGAAGAAGCAGGCTCCATGCAGGGAGCCCAAAGTGGGACTCAATCCTGGGACTCCAGGATCACGCCCTGAGCTGAAGGCAAACACTCAACCACTGAGCCACCCAGGCGTTCCAGTGCTCTGAGAAAAAGAAGGGGCATATAGTCAAAGTTGAGTCAAGCTGAAGGAAACTGTAAATCTATCTTGGTTAGTGTAAACCCTTCACATTTGTTCTTTCCTTTTAAAAATTTATCTTATTTTTGTTTATTCACGTTTTCATATAGATTTTGGAATCAGCTTGTTTTTTTCCCCAAACCTGCTGTGATTATAACTGGGGCTTATTGACTATATGGATTAATTTGTAGTGAACTAATATCTTTATTATGTAAAGTTTTTAAATTCATGAATATGGAATAGCCTTTAATTTATTTAGGCCTTTATTTTTTTCTCTTAAAAATGTTTTATGGTTTCCAGGATAGTGGGTCTTAGGCTTTTTACGATATTTATTCATTTTTTGGATTTTTTTTATATTTTTGTTGTAAATGGTATCGTTTCAAAATTTCATTTTTCTTTTTTTTTAAGATTTTATTTATTTATTCATGAGAGACACACAGAGAGAGAGAGAGAGAGAGAGGCAGAGACATAGGCAGAGGGAGAAGCAGGCTCCATGCACGGAGCCTGACGTGGGATTTGATCCTGGGTCTCCAGGATCATGCCCTGGGCTGAAGGTGGTGCTAAACCGCTGAGCCACCAGGGCTGCCCAAAATTTCATTTTTCTATTTGTCTTTTACTGATAGGGAGACATACAACTTGATTTTTCTTCCTTGGCTTTGTATCCAGGGATCATGCTGAATTTACTTATAATTTGAATGGTTTATCTGTTGCATCACTCAGCTGTACATATACAGGTTGTAATTATAATTTTGCTTCTCCCTTTCTGATCACTGTTCATTTAATCAGTTTTTCTTGCCGTATTGTGCTGTATACTCTAGCACAATGAGATTATTGTTGATCTGTTTCTCATTTTAGGTTTCAGAGGTAGGGCTTCCAGTAAATCACCATAAAGTATGATATTGCTTGTAGGTTTGTTGTAGATGCTTTTTATTCCTACTATTCTAAAAGACTTCATCATTACCAGGTACTGAATTTTAGCAGATATTCTTTTCAGGATCACTTAAAATGATCCTATTAGTTTTCTTTTTTATTCTCTTAATGTGTAAAATCACACTGCTTCACTTCCTAGGGTAAAAATAGCTTTGCATTCCTGATCTAAACCAAACATATATAATATGTATATAATCTTTTTTATTTGTCGCTAGATTTCTTATTTTTTAAAGATTTTATTTATTTATTCATGAGAGAAACACAGAGAGAGAGAGAGTCAGAGACATAGGCAGAGGGAGAAGCAGGCTCCCTGCAGGGAGCCTGACATAGGACTCGATCCTGGGTCTCCAGGATCAAACCCTGGGCTGAAGGCAGTGCTAAACCGCTGAGGCACCCAGGCTGCCCTGTTGCTAGATATCTTTCCTAACATTTGCTAAGATTTGATTTAGAATTCTCCCTTTGGGTCCATAAATTTTCTTTATTGGGGAAGTTTTATTTTTATTTTTTTTTATTGGTGTTCAATTTACTAACATACAGAATAACCCCCAGTGCCCGTCACCCATTCACTCCCACCCCCCGCCCTCCTCCCCTTCCAACACCCCTAGTTCGTTTCTATTGGGGAAGTTTTAAATGAAAGATTAAATATATTTAAATAAGACTTTTCATTTTTTATTTAGACTTTCAGGTTTCTTCTCCATTTTCCAGATTTCTTTTTTTTTTTTTGTCAGTATGAGTAGCTTGTGTCTTTCTAGGAATTTGTGTTTTGTATCTAAAATTACAAGTATTGAACACTACACTGGAAGCTAAGTATGTACAGTATGTTGGCTAATTGAACTTAAATAAAAAATAAAATTACAAGTATATTCAAATAAAGTTCTGTTTAGTTGACATGGTGTTTAATAAATAATGCTTTTACTAGTTACCAATGTTTGAAGTTTAGGAAATGTAATATAAAACTATAAATGTCTAGCGTCTTTGGAAAAGCAAATGATCTGGTAATCCTTTGCCTGTTCTGAATATTAACCTCAGTAATAATTAAATAGCTTTGCCACCTTTAGCATGAACTCTCCATTTATTTACAGTCCCCATTATTCTCCATTCTCTAATACTTAGGTTATTTTGTGCAATTTTTGTGCATACACATTAGAATTTGTGATTTCTTGTAAGTAGAGTATTTCAGTGTGTAGTTAGAATGAAGTATAGAGGGATATTCATTTTTCACTCACTTGATTCCAAATAAAACACATAATAGATTATGTTCCTGGCTTATAATTTAAAAGAAAAATATTTTCAACTCTTGTATAAAAGATAAGCCATAATAGACTGTAAGTAAAATATGAAACACTAGTTGTTTGAGTGTCATGCTGAAATCTTTTGCTATATTCTGTATTAAAATTCTGTTATGCTGTAGACTTATCACATTTGGAAACAAAAGCTAATTTTCTACCAATTAAGCTCTGAATGTTAACTAGTCACAAGCTCTCAATAATTTATCACAGTTTTTGGAGCATTTTCACATTCGTTGACCTATCTGACCCTAACAGTGACCTGGCTAGGAGGGTACCAGCCCAGATACTTCTATTTCCCTTTCACTAGTGGGAAATCTAAACCATAATAAAATTATGTGTTTGCTGAGAGATATTACTAAGTTGGGAAATGGTAGAACTGGGACAAGAATTCAAGCAATCTGTACTTCAGGCCTGGTGATGTGTATCAGTTCAGCAGATTCAGGGAGTCTGCTGTATGAGTAATGCCCATTATAAGTAGTAAAGATCTAGAACTTGAGGTGGAGAAGACAAAGCTTCACTTGTGATTCTCACCTCTTCTGGCTCTTCAAATTTACCATGAATAGCTCTGTTATTGCCATAAATGACTGGTTGGCAGGTATTTCATGAAGAAGGAAGAACAAAAAGGTTCTAAGACAATACTTAGGAGAAAAATCCCTGTATCAGTAACTACAGTGGTGGTATTGAGCTCCGAGATATCTCTATATTATGTGAAGTTCATGTTTTACATTAAGTACAATGGTAAAGGGCTCCCCTCAAGAAGACCAGAGACTGTGAGGAATAAAACAATCATGAACCGTAAAACCTTAAAATACCAAAGAATGCCCAGGAATGCAGTGAACCCTGGCATAGACATACTCGTGCTGGAATGCTCCTTAGGACTCCTGCTCTTTATTTTCCGGTATCCCAATTGAATGGTGGGAGCTGGAGAATGCAGTCTATTAAGCTGCCACAGAACATTACATAATAGCCTTCATGCAAATAATAACAGCAACAACAAACGAGCCTTTCCAGATTTATTCATTAGCACTTCATAAACTTGTAAAAATAAATAATATATGGAAGTGACTGTAAAGGCACAGGGGAACATGCTTCTTCATGTTAAAAATCTCACTATCTTTTTAGCATAACCACCAAGACAAAATTTCATTAACAAATCAAGACAGTCATGTTTACCTTTGAAAAATAAGACTTCGGAAAAGAGCACATTTCTTGATCTAGGAGTGTATTTTCTGATTTTGAAAAATAAACAAATAGGGAGGTAAAATGTCAAAAAAATTTAGATTAAATTATAACATTAGGCTTCACACCCTTGTCAGGTAGGTTAGATAAAATGTGTAGTTCAATCCAGTCAAACTTCTGCAAAAATGAAATATGAAAATACTCAAAAACAACTCAGCATCTGTACATCTCGCTTGGTTATGTAGCACACATTACAAGGCATACTGAATGTTGCCTGTTCCACTGAGTAAAGGACATCACAAAAGAACACAGACTTGTAGCCAGATGGATCTGAGGTCACACTGCAGAAACTCAATCCTGTGGCCTCCGTGGTCTCAGATAAGTTACTTAACTCATCTCAGTGTCTGGGTGTCACCTGTAAACTGTACCTTTAGAAGTGGCAAGTATACCCTCACAGGTTTCTTGAAATCAGTCAGGTAGTACTGCAGGATCAGTTAAAAGGGAGTAGGAATGATCTTTTCAGGGAAACCTACAATAAGTGCTTCCCAGTACATCAGGACATGTTTTTCCACCCTGGACCATATGGTAGACAGTGAAGATATAAAGCATTGCCATTTTATAATATGCTGCTTTGGTTAGCAGTTTGTAAAAACATGCAAAATTGAGAAGAGACTCATAGAGTTGGCTAAACATTAGTCATTAGTACTCGGCCTTGTTTTAGTCTCAGGATGGGTGTTATTTTATTTCTTTCAATGAGTTACTCGATGGTATTTCCATTTCACCATTGGTGAGGTAAACTTGCTTATCCTTTTTAACTTGCTATGTATTTAAAGTAGGAAAGAAAACAAAAATCCAGAAATGTTATTTTTCATAAGGCTCATCACACATAAAATTCATTTAGCTGGGAACTATATTCCAGAGTCTGAAACTAAAATCAAATGACTATGACATGGGCTGCTTGCTGACTCCTTTTCTTGTAAATCCTAGTTGCTGCTGCATTGTGTGGTCCATGGCACATAAGTGTTCCTTTCATAGTGGACGTACTCCTGGGAACACTTTATCTCTTCATGCCAGTCTTGCTGGGCACAGTTCGGCTCCTACATTCTATCCCTGGCCTCAGTATATTCAAGGGTCAAGATACTTAAGTTTTACCTTCCAAATTTTCTTCAGTTGCCTTTATCCAAATATTCCTCTGATAGCAACTTTTCACTTCTGTTTTGAAAAACCAACTCAACCAAACAGAGAAACTTAGATGAGAAATGTACTTGGTGTGCATGACGAAATGGGATGGTAATTAAATGGGAGGGGAGAGCATCCCCGTCGCGGATCTAAGCATAAGATGATAATGGAGTTGTGATTTAGCCCATGAAAGTATGTTAGAGTAAGTGAACCAACCGTTAGCTTCTCTCACTGCTGACACAAAATGAGAACATAAATAAAAATTAATTTCTTCTTATCGCTTCATGAGACATTATAATCATTTTTGTTTATGTACATAATGTTTACATAGCTTTACAAAAATATGCATTACTTCTAAGAGCCCAAAGGGTTCATATACTTAAGTGAAAACTCAGAGAAACACTTTTTTTCTCTAGAGAAGTTTTCTAATCCTAATGTAGTGATTCTTAAAAATAATTATTTAGCTTTCTGTCAATCCCATTTGATCCAATCTCTTAGACTTGTTATATCCCTTTAGGCAATGAAAGGAACCAGCATCTTTGAGTGATTATAGAGCTGACTGATAATCTTCCAGTTGCTTAGCTCTATTCTTTGTAATTCAAATTAGAGCCAATATTTCTAAGTAATAACCAGATAAGTCCATAAATTCAAGCACTGTGTACATCTATTTACATTTGTGCATATGGCATTACAAAAATCTACCTGTGGGCAGAGATGTATAGCATATGAGCAAGCAATTTCTAATTCACTTATCTAATTTAACTGAGGTGAGTAAAAAGCATCATGCTCACATTATAACAGAAGTGATTTAGATTCAGTTCATTAAGAGTTTTCTAAGAGTATGATAGGTTAAAGCAGTAGAATGTTTTAATAAAGGCTATGAATACTCTCTTGTGTTGGAAATCTTTAAAAAAGAATATACTTCAAGTCTAAACAACTACTTGTAAAGATTTAATAAGTACCTTTCTAGAGTGACTAGAGTAAAATAGATGACCCTTGCTGGTTCTTGGAAGATTTGAGGTAAACACAATGATCAAACAAAATGTAAATAACTATCAACACTTATGTAATTCAGTTCAAATTAAAACTGCTTTCCAATACATAATCTTGTTTAATATTTTAGCAATTCTTTAAGGGGTTGGTATGATTATTTTCTTTGAGAGAAAGGAAATGATGTAGCCATGAATTTCCTGAAAGTCATTTGGTTTTGTTTGGGAGGAGGGAAAATAATAATAATAATAATAATAATAATAATAATAATAATAACCCTCAAGGAATTGCCAGAGTCATTATAAGAAAATGATGTATTTAAACTGTTTTCTTTTTTTATTTGTGGTGTACCTGTGGTGTACTCAATCAGTTGAGTATCTGACTCTTGATTTTGGCTGAGGTCATGATCTCAGAGTCATGAGATCAGGCCCTGCATCAGCTCTATGCTCAGCATGGAGTCTGCTTTTCCCTCTCCCTCTGCTCCTCCCCACCCCTGTCTGCTCTTTCTCTCTCTCAAAAATAATTAAATATTAAAACAAATTCTTTTGTAATTTGAGAAGACATACACGTTTGTAATCCAAGCAACTGACTAACCTAACACTTAAATCTAAGTTGTTTAGCTTGAAATACTTGTATCTTCCCCACATAAAACATAAAATTACAAAGTGATAACATTTATGTATTTTGGAAGTTGAATCAATGAATGATTAAAAATATCTTCTATTTAAACAATTTTAAATAATTTTACCCTAGTAATTGAAGTGTATTTTCTAAAATTTCCACCTGTAATAAATACATCTTTAATTTCAACAACTTTAGTTTCGTGAGATATTTTGTGCCATGCCACAGAATCAGTGTCTCTTAAATATGTCTTTTTTATTAGTTTGTTAGGGCTGCAATAACAAAATACCAAAGACTGGGTAACCCAGTTTCTGTTAACTGGGTAACCTAGTTAACAGAAATTTCATCTCACAGTTCTGGAGGCTTGAAGTCCAAGATCAAGGTATCAGGTTTGGCTCCTTCTGGGGCCTTCCTCCTTGGCTTTCAAATGGCTATCTTCTCACTGCATCCTCACATGGTCCCTCCTATGTGTCCCCATGTCCCTGATGTTTTTCTGTGTATCCATATTTCCTCTTTTTATAAGGATACCTGTCAGATTGAATTAGATCCCACCCTAGCAGCCTCATTTTAACTTAAAATGCTCAGGTATAGGTCCTATCTATATAGGCCCTGTCACCTAATACAGTCAGATTCTGTGGTAGGGGGGGATAGGACTTCAACCTATGAATTTTGAGGAGATACAATTCAAATGTCCATTGAATGATAAATAGATAAAGAAGATGTGGGGTACACACATACATACACACACCTATACACACAATGGAATATTACTCATCCATCAAAAAGAATAAAATCTTGCCATTTGCAATGACATAGATGGAGCTCGTTAATATTATGTTAAGGGAAATAAGTCAATCAGAAAGACAAATATCATATGATTTTACTCATATGTGGAATTTAAGAAAGAAAATAAATGATCATAGGGGAAAATATGAGAGAGGCAAAATAAGAAACAGACTTTTAACTATAGAGAACAAACTGATGGTTACCAGAGGGGAGGTGGTTGGGGGGATGGCTGAAATAGGTGATGGGGTTTAAGGAGGGCACTTATTGTGATGAGTACTGGGTGATGTATGGAAGTGCTGAATCACTATATTTTATACCTGAAACTAATATTATACTGTATATTAACTAACTAGAATTTAAATAAAAACTTAAGATATAAATGTTTCAAAATGTACATATAGGTACATATTGGAGTAGTTCTGTGCTTAACTCATTGAAACTACACTTCATATTATGGGTCTTTCAATTAACATCTTCTCTCATTAGATATAAATGTTTCTAAGGAAAAATGTAGATGCAAAAAAAAGGAGACATAGTCCAGCCCATAACTTAAAAAAATTTTTTTTATTGGAGTTCAATTTGCCAACATAGAGCATAACACCCAGTGCTCATCATAACTTTTTTATATTTCAAGTTTTAAATCAAATTATAGTCTGTTAACATGTATGGTAAAATTGGTTTCAGGTGTAGAATTTAGTGATTCATCACTTACATATAATACCCAGTGCTCATCGCAACAATTGCCCTCCTCAGTAACCATCATGCATTTAGCCCAAACCCTGCCCACTTCTCCTCTAGCAACCCTCAATTTGTTCTCTATGGTTAAGAGTCTTATGGTTTGCCTCCCTCTCTCTTTTATGCCCCATTCCCCTATGTTCATCTGTTTTGTTTTTTAAATCCCACATATGAATGAAATTATATGGTATTTGTCTTTCTCTGACTGTCTTAGCATAATATACTCTAGCTCCATCATTGCAAAATCAAGATATCAAGATTTCTTTTTCTTTTCTTTTCTTTCTTTCTTCTTTCTTTCTTTCTTTCTTTCTTTCTTTCTTTCTTTCTTTCTTTCTTTCTTTCTTTCTTTCTTTCTTTCTTTCTTTTTTTATGGCTGAGATCTAAATGTGAGACAGCGGGCAGCCCTGGTGGCACAGTGGTTTAGCGCCACCTGTGGCCCAGGGCCTGATCCTGGAGACCCGGGATCGAGTCCCACGTCGGGCTCCCTGCGTGGAGCCTGCTTCTCCCTCTGCCTGTGTCTCTGCCTCTCTCTCTCTCTCTCTCTCTCTCTCTCTCTCTCTCTCCCTCTCTCTCTCCCTCTGTGTCTCTATGAATAAATAAATAAAATCTTTTAAAAAATAAAATAAATGTGAGACAGGAAACCATCAAAATCCTAGAGGAGAACACAGGCAGCACCCTCCTTGACCTTTGGCAATAGCAGCTTCTTACTAGACATGTCTCTGGAGGCAAGGGAAATAAAAGCAAAATGAGCTATTGGGACTGCATCAAGATAAAAAGCTTCTGCGCAGAGAAGGGAACAATCAACAAAACTAAAAGGCAACTGATAGAATGGGAGAAGATTTTGCAAACGACATATCTGATAAAGGGTTATTAGCCACAATCTATAAAGAACTTCTCAAACTCAACACCCAAAGAACAAATAATCCAGGTAAGACATGGGCATAAGACATGAACAGGCATTTTTTTTCAAAGAAGACATACAGGCGGCTAACAGACATATGAAAAGATCACTCATCTTCAGGGAAATACAAATCAAAACCATGATGAGATGCCACCTCACACCCATCAGAATGTCTAAAATGAACAATACAGGAAACAACAGATGTTGAGGATGTGGAGAAAGGGGAACCCTCTTACAGTGTTGCTGGGAATGCAAACTGGTGCAGCCAGTAGGAAAACAGTATGGAGGCTCCTCCAAAAGTTAAAAAAAAAAAACTGCCCTAGGTCCCAGCAATTGCACTAGTAGATACTTACCCACAGGGCAGAAAATTACTGATTCAAAGAGGCATGTGCAGCCCAATACTTATAGCAGCATTATCAGCCCATAACTTCTTTATTCTGTTCAGTTTTGACACACTGTATGTCCAATAAGTATCTGTTATTTGGACAGATTCATGATGAATAAATGAATGAATGAAAGACTTTCATTAACTGTAAATTAAATAAATATGGGATTGGCTGAATTATAAGACTTCAATGAATTATCAAAATTATCTATTATTATTGGACTACCAAAGGCCTTTCTTAAAATAGTTTTCTTAAATAGGTTGACTATGTATCTAACAGTATTTATTATTAGTTTTTTGTGACTCATTCATATAGTGAAAAAAACTACATGGTTAAGGGTATCACAGTAGTATATTATGGAATTTCTATGAAATTAAAAACCTTAAGGAATCTAGTATAGGAATCTAGGTCTTTATTTGGATTTGTTTGATAGGATGTCCAACTAAAATTAATAAATTGTAATCATCAATCTATGAGATTAGAAATTTAAGATGCTAATTCAGTGGACACTAGGGAAACTATGCTATATCTGTTTTGAAGTCTCAGTACATTTTCTTTCATTTATGAAGATTGTGCTTCAGTTTGAGTGTGTTTCTCCCACATTTGACTCTCATCCCCACTGGGGTCGAAGGGATGCAATAAGCATCTCACAATTTGGCCTTTTACATCTTTATCCTTAAATCAGGCAGATAGTGTGGCTTATGGCTATAAGGGATAAGATTTTCTCTGAAGCTAATATTTTCACAATTAATCCGTTAACAGATATGTTACATACCATTTTCCTGGTGTGTGCTGGTAGTCACTAGGAAGTTTGCTTAAAGAATTTCTAATATGTTTCAGAAAAAAAAATCCCAAATACTTGGTTGTAATGATTAAATGTCTAATATTGTTGAATTCATTGATTTATGTTAACGCATTTCCTTTGGTTATCTTGCATTATTATTTCAGTGCTATGGCTTCTACCATAACCTAGCATCATTCAAAAAGAGTAGAGAGTGAAACTATAAAAAAATACGAAACTCAGTTACATTATGTTGAAAGCAATAATGTTTTTATGGACATTTCTGAAGAAAAACTGAAAACTCACTTGTGACCAAAATGTATGAGTACATGATCATTTTAATACTGTTAGTAAAATGTTTATTGCCTACTCTTTATTCATGCACGGCACTCCCTTTTTGAAAAGATTTTTAAAAGATGGGATGAGTCTTCAAGCCTCCTAGAAGTAGGTGGATTTTTTCATGATGCTAACTACACTTGTATTATTTGAGTCATATTTTAATATCTTCTATGTAGATTGATCCAAACATGTAGCATCAAGTATGCTAGAAATTATAACAAGGCTTATGTTAGATACCAAATATATGTGTAAAAATATGAGTTATAAACATTTTTGTAGCCCTAATTCTATACAAAATAAAACATATCTATATTTTGAGCTACTTACCGTTGTAAAGATCTATGAGTTGTGGGAAAATAATTTTCTTATTTCTGTTAAAGTCAACAAGTTAAAATTTTAGACTCTGAAGTTCATCATAATGGAATTAAAATAAATGATTCATATTTTTTGTCTTATAACATTCCCTTTACACACCAATCATCACAGCATGTATTTTTTTTTTCATCTACAACCATTGGTAATTGGGTATATGACGGTAGGTGAGCAGCGGGATGACCATGGCTGTGGAGGTGGCTGCAGAAGCTGGAACAGCCAAGGGTGGTCGTGGAGGCTAGAGCCCAGGGGGCAGGACAGTGCTGGAGGCTGTCATGCAGGCAGCTGGGGCAAGACAATGTCACCCAACTGTATGTGAAGCTCACGACAGCAATCTGGACACTCGAGACCTAACAGAACCACACAAATTTGATTCCTTTCTGACCTTCAGTTCAGTTCCAAGGGCTCCCAGGGCTTGTCAAAAATCCTAAGAAAAAGATCTCCTCAATGAAGGGTACACCTTCACTTATGTTTGTCAAATGTGGGTAAAGACCACCCTCAGGGCAACTTTGACCTCATTCAGTCAACATTCTCTAGCTCTGGAGCCCCCCCCCCCCCCCGTCTCAATTGCCTGGGGTTTATACCTGGTAAAGTTACAGTATATGCGATGAACAACTTGGATGAGATGATAGAGAAAGAATGATGCAGGCAGAGGAATCCCACAACTGCAGCCCAGAAGTCATCAGACCCTGTGTAGGGAAAAGAGTGCAAATTTGGAAGTGCCTCAAGCTGTTTCAGATGCAGTGCCTTAAAGGAAAGGCTCAACCCACATGAACCTTGCAAATATTATTTAGAAGACACACTGTAGCAGCAGTATTTCTCTGTGGTGACAGAGGGACAGGGTGATATACTTATGGTCCTGAAGGCCTGCGAGAAACCTGGGAGCAGTTCTGCAACAGGTAGCCAATCTGAATCCTAAAGACCTCTCATATACCTTAAAGGATTATGGTTTTAAAAAGCTTCATTCAAAGAGATGGGCTAGATATAGTGAAATAATAGAAGATGGTTAGAGTCAGTGCTCTCAAGCAAACTAAATCTCTCTCAGCATGCTGCCAACACCAGCCATTCAGAATCTCCTCTATGTTCTCGTAGAGATGCTGCATCTTCTCTTCAGAATTGGCTTTTACATTCAGGTTTCATTGATCCTTTAATGGATAAAAAACAAACAAACAGACAAACAAAAAAACCTTGAATATGTCACCTGACCAGCCGAATGCCTCCAACATGAAATGGTCGCTTGACTCCCATCACTGAAAAATCTGCTGCAGGCCTCCTGCTGCCCCTTCCACCACTGCCTTCAACCCACGGACTGGTCTCCAATCCTCCTCAGGCTGTAAATTCGAACTCCAGTTCCCCTTGCATTCCAGCCGGCAGGGGGTACTCAAGACCTAACTGTTGACACAGTTTTAGTCAAAACACGAGTATCTTTTAGGGCCAGCAAGACAAAAATACCTTTAGGACATCTCTGGAAACCTTAATCTTGGTTCTGTTGTACTATAGTGTCCAAAGCCTGTGAAAGAAAACCATTCAGTGTCTCACAGAGAGTCCAGAAAAGTCTAAAAACAGAAGGAAAAGGGACAAATTAAAATGCACATTGAGGTAACTGAAGAAAAGGAAGAAAACCATAAAATGAGGGGAGGAAATTGCCAAGCTGCCCAACTCTGGTCCAGATCCCATTGAAGGAGTTAAAGAGGGTTGTACTGCCTCCATGGAGCCACCTTCAACAGTTGAAGTCCTAGTATTTTGACAAAATACATTGCTATCATCTCCTATTAGACAAGGATGGCTTTAGTGCTGAAGTATGATGAGTACAGGGTCTGGCCTGCCAGACTGTATGGAGACTGTCGCTAGAAGGTTTCTCAAACTGTATGCACAACAAAAGCAGCTTTCTCTGGGCTCAAAAGAATATCTGATGTTCATGAAGAAGTCTCATGAGAAACATCAGAAGATCAAGCAGTCCAGTCCCAATTATCATGAAAAAGACAGATGGAAGTAACTTCCTAACAAGGTGGCTCACATCACACCTTTCAGAAGACTAATAGGTGAATTTGACCAAGAGCAAGCAGAGTCATGGCATGAGACCTCTGCCTGGACCAGAAGATGTGAATAAATTTAAGCATATTTATTTAAAATTCCAAATGAGTTGCCGTGAGATTTATTTATTTTTTTAAGATTCTATTTATTTATTTATTTATTCATGAGAGATAGAGAGAAAGGCAGAGACATAGGCAGAGGGAGAGGCAGGCTCCTCACAGGGAGCCTGATGTGAGACTCGATCCCAGGACCAGGATCACACCCTGAGCCAAAGGCAGACGCTCAACTGCTGAGCCACCCAGGCATCCCTGCCGTGAGATTGAAAGAAAGAAAAAGAAAAAGAAAAAGAGAGAAAGAAAGAAAACAGAAAGAAAGAAAGCAGAAAGAAAGAAAGAAAAGAAACGAAAGGAAGAAACTGTGCTTGTTGAAAGTTTCAGTGTTCGTAAACATATTTATTTTTTTCCACAGTGTACTTTGCTTCCCTGGAATTCTGAATTTGCTTTTCCTGGTCCTCCCACTGCACCCCAAGACATGTTTGTCAATAAAAAATAAGTTTGTTTAATGTTGGGGATCCAGTGTCTGTACTTCAAATCATTTTTTTCCTTAAAAACTTAGGTTTATCATTAGAAATGATTTATTTTTTAGATATTGGTGATCAATGTCCACTCTTTCTTTCTTAAATATTTTATTTATTTATTTGACAGAGTGAGAGAGAGAGCACAAGCAGAGGTAGTGGCAGGCAGAGGGGGCGGGAGAAGCAGGCTCCCTTCTGAACAAGGAGCCCCAACATCCATACTTTAAAGTGATGTATTTTTTTTAAAGCCAGTCATGTGCAAGGTGAAATGCTTTTGGATAAACATAAGCCTATTTTCTGACCTTTCTTATTACAGATTCTTTGCCTTAAATGGTAGAATATATAGTAATTTGAGCTAAATTTTAAAAAATTGACATGTTTTGGAGGGTTAAGGAATAGAAAAGTATATAAGTATGTGTGTGTGCGTAGATATGCGTACACATGTATACATACAGGCTCATTTGATCTAGAACAGTAAATACACTCTGCAAGTTAACCTCTCATCTCAAGGGTTGCCTTAAGGTGTTTGCTTGCTGTGTTCCTAGTAGGGTTAATCTTTAGCTATACACTTCCCACTTGATTAGAGCAGTAGGGAGCACACTGTGGCCTCCTACTGTCTGAATCCATGTGCTCGACCTGTCTGTGCAGGGGTGGTGTGGATGTGAGCATGCATGGAGGATAAAAAGCTGCCATTTTCAGTAGACCAAACGCTCAGGTTAAACAACTGATGAATGTTACTACTGTAGGGTTTTTTTTTTTTTCTGCTGTTTGTATTGTAGGAGACTAAAGCATTTCCATTTCAACAGTTTTTCAGCTTTATTAATGTTGGGCAAAATCAATATGTTATGAAAATGTAACAGATCATAGTTTTGGGGCAGAATTATAAAATTAAACATGTGGGTAGCCTATTTATATACTGCTATAAAGTGTTTTTGAAGAGATATATGCAAACTATTATGTACATGAAATGTATATTTAACGATTTTTTTTCATTCTGGGAGCTAGGAATATAAAAAAGAGCAGATACATCTAACCATAACATATTGTGATTTATCAAACAGCACAATCTTTCATTTCATGGAGTTTATCCATTGATGTTGATTGAAACTATCATTTGTTTTATCATGTGGGAATGTAAGTTATGTGGTGAAAAATATAGAATTTTGAACTAATGTTGATTCAAGTTGTATTGTCTTATCGTATGGTCTTTTCAAAATGCTGCCAATTGGGACACTTGGGTGGTTCAGCGGTTGAGCGGTTGAGCGCCTGCCTCCGGGATCAAGTCCCACATCAGGCTCCCTGCAGGGAGCCTGCTTCTCCCTCTGCCTATGTCTCTGCCTCTCTCTGTGTCTTTCTTATGAATAAATAATAAAATCTTTAAAAAAACAACAACAAACAAACAAAAAACCCAGAATGCTGCTGATTAAAAAGGGAAACATTATGTTTGCAAATCTGTTTTGAAATGTCTACCAGAGGGCAGCCCGGGTGGCTCAGTGGATGAGCACCACCTTCAGCCCAGGGTGTGATCCTGGAGTCCCGGGATCGAGTCCCACGTCGGGCTCCCTGCATGGAGCCTGCTTCTCCCTCTGTCTGTGTCTCTGCCTCTCTCTCCTTCTGTGTCTCTCATGAATAAATAAATAAATAAATAAATCTTTCAAAAAATAAATGTTTACCAGAATTTTTTTGTAGTGTCTTTAATAAAGATATTTGTCTCCAGCATCCAGTGAATGCATACATGCATATATACATACCACTAATAATTGGTTTATGTTACATATTAAAATAGTGTGCATATAAATATTAGTAACATGCTAGAGATAGGGCTGTAACTACTCAGGGAATGTTATGCTTTTCTCACCAGATTGGTTTAGAGAGTAAATTTAAATACTTTGTAAGAATAATCCAGATAGTTTCTAAAGTCTACATGTGGATGTAATTTAAATCACTAACAATTTTCTACAATCAGGACATTAAAGCAATCCTAATTACATGGGATTGCTTCAAATAAGGGTCTTTAGGTATTCTATTTAGTAGTTGGACTTTTTTTCTTTAGGATACATTTTCAGACCTAAGAAAGATACCCATTCTGCATATTATCAATGCAAAATCTTCTTTAATTCTATATCTATGTCTTCGCTGTCTTACATTTACCATGGAGACACTTCATATAGTGGTGTGACAACTGCCTCAGACTTCTTGTAAGTATCTTTGCTCTTCAGTGCCAGTTGCAAGCGTGAGGGAATTAATCTAAAGACAAATGAAAAGCATAGTGCTCATGTAATCATAAGCCAAAGCAGGAAGGGTGTCCTTTACAACTCCTAGTACACATAGGAGACTTGAAATTAGATGCTTTCACAAATCAGTACTGAAATTTTAAATGAAATTCAGTTAACAATTCATTGTTTGCTGATGTGATGGTGGGTTGTCTGTTTCCCAGGTACTGGGAGATCGATGGGCAAACATCTGTAGGTGGACAGAAGATCGCTGGGTTCTTTTACAAGACATCCTCCTAAAATGGCAGCGTTTTACTGAAGAACAGGTGAGTCATGTGGGGGAAATTGTATCAGTGAAAGTCATGGTGAGATGTTAAATGGGTAAAAGAAAACATGATAATCTACTGCAGTAATTACCTATTTTCTTTCTCGGAATTATTTGATTTCTTTCAGTGCCTTTTCAGTGCATGGCTTTCGGAGAAGGAAGATGCAGTGAACAAGATTCACACAACTGGCTTTAAGGATCAAAGTGAAGTGTTATCAAATCTTCAGAAACTGGCTGTATGTATTTTTTAGCTTTCAAAAGTTGTTTTTTTTTTCCAAAACCAGTAGTTTATGTTAACCCTGTTATTTGGTCTTTTTATTCTTTCCAACCTTAAACCAAATGTTCATTGTTCTTGCTTAAATCATAGCCTATTCAATTATATCATATTGTCAATTTCTTAATTAAAATAGAGACAGCTATAGTATCTTAGGCAGCTTGGGCTGCTATAATAGAATACCACAGAGTGGGTGACTTAACAACAGACATTTATTTCTCACACTTATGGAGGCTGGGAAGCCCAAGATCAGCATGCCAGCAGATTTAGTTTTTGGTGAGTACCCCTTTCCTGATTTGTAGACCACAATTTGTGCTCCCATGGTAGAAAGACAGGAAACTTAGGTGTCTCTTTCTCATCTTTTTTTTAAAATTAATTTTAAAAACTGAGATATAATTGACATATCACATTATATTAGTTTCAGTAGTACAGCATAATGATTCAGTATTTGTATACATTACAAAATGGTTGCCACAATTAGTTACCATCCATCACCTCACATAGGTACAATGCTTTTTTCTTGTGATGAGAACTTTTAAGATCTATTCTCTTAACTTTTAAATAGCCAGTATGTTATTATTCACTGCAGTCACCATGCTGTACATTATATTCCCAGTAATGTACTTGTTTACTATATCACTGAAAGTTTGTACCTTTTGATCAACCTTCACACATTTCCCCCCTCTTATAAGGGCATGAAGCCCAATACGGGATCTCTACCCTCATGAACTCATCTGAACTTAATAACCTCCCAAAGGCCCCATCTCCTGATACCATGACATTTTGTGCATGTATGTGGGGGCAGAGTTTAACATACAAACAATTCGGTCTATAACATTACACTCATGGACCACACTATCCCCCACCTCAATTCATGTCTTCTCACCTGAAAAATACATTCATTCCATCCCATGAGCCCCAGAAGTCTCAAATGATTCTAGAATCAGCTCTACAGTATAAAGTCCAAAGCTGCATCATTGGCTAAATCAGACATGGTAAGACTCTGGGTGCAGTTCGTTCTGAGTCCAACTTCCTATCCAGCTATGAAACCTGATGAGTTATGTGCTTCCAAGATACACTGGTGGGTCAGGCATAGGACAGACATTGCCCTTCCAAAAAGGAGAAATAGGATAGAAAGAAGGGGTGACAGGTTCCAAATAGGTCTAAAATGTAGCAAGGAAAACTCAATTAGATCTTAAGCTGAAAGAATAATCCTCTTTGGACTGATGCACCACCCTCCAAGACCACTGGAATAGCAGCATCCCCTCCAGGGCTCCAAAGGTGACCTTGCTTTTTCACTTCCACAAAGCACCGCCCATATGGCCTTCTGCCGCAGCCCGAACCAGAGGGCTCTCTCCAGTGCCCCGTTCCTGAGCAGGTACTGGGTGGAGGATCTTGCCCCATGAATTGGAGACATAGCCTCACCTTTTTTTTAAGATTTTATTTATTTATTCATGAAAGACACAGAGAGGGAGGCAGAGATGCAGACAGAGGGAGAAGCAGGCTCCCTGAGGGGAACCTGATACAGAACTCGATTCCAGGACTCCAGGATCACAACCTGAGCCAAAGGCAGACACTCAACAACTGAGCCACCCAGGTGCCCCTAGCCTTACCCTTTGAAACCCAGGAAGAGCTTGCCTTGCCCTCTGGGCCTGTGGTGGGAGTGTAGCTCTCATGAACTCTGAATCACCTACATCATTCTTCCCTTTTCTTGAGGAATAGCACATGTTAAACAGCCTTCCTTCATTCTGTCCATTCTTCTGTTTCCTATAGTCCCAGATGGCAGTGTTTCTGTTGGTATAATTCCATCTCTCTTCCTGCCTTCTGTTAAGATGGCTGAGAAGGTCTCTGGTTCCTACCCACACTAATCTTATCAAATGGTCAGTCAGCCATACCCTTTATATTCTCTTCTGAACATATTTTCTCATTTTTTGCAATAAGGATAGGCTGAGAATTTTCCAATCTTTAAATTCTAGTTGCCCTTATGCCAAATGATTATCCTTCCATTCATTTCTCTAGCCTTGCACTTTAACTGTAAGCAAGAGAAATTATGCCCCTCTTTCAACACTTTGCTTAGATATTTCTTCAGCTAAATATCTAATTACATCGCTCACAAGTTCTACCTTCCACAAAATGCTGGAATATCAACACAGTTCAGCCAAAGTCTTTGCCACTTTATAACCAGGAATATCCTTTCCCCAGTTTCCAGTGATATCTTCTTCATTTATATCTGTGAGCTTATCAGAATGACCTTTACCATCCATATTTATACCATTTTTTGTCTATTTTAGTTTATGTATTCTCTAAAAACATGGACACTTTCCAGATCTCCTCTTTCCTCTCTGAGCTCTCACCAGAATTGCCTTTAAGAATCCTTTCATGGTGTTCTCAGCTTTTTCTACCATGCGCCTCAGAACTCCCTCAGCCTCTACCCATTACTCAGTTCCAAAGCTGTATACACATTTTTAGGTATTTGTTATAGCAGCAGGCCACTTCTTGGTACCAATTCCTGTTAGTCGTCTCAGACTTCTATAATAAAATACTACATACAGACTGGATGGCTTAGACAACAGACATTTTGGTCTCACTCTTCTGGAAGCTTGGAAGTGTGAGAATAAGGCACCAGCAGGTTTGCTTCTGGATGAGGATGCTTTTCCTGGCTTCTAGACAGCACCTTCTAGCTGTATCCTCACATAGCAGAGATAGACGAAGATCGGGTGTCTCTTCCTCTTCTAAGGGCACTAATCTGATGATGGTGCTCTACACATATCTTCTCATCTAAACCTAATTACCTTCCCAAAGCCCCATCTCTTAATATTACCACAGTGGGCACTTAAGCCCTCATTTCATGAATTTTGAAAGAATATTAACATTAATTCCATAAGATATAGGCAGATTTGCAACTGTGTTTTTCAATAAGAAAATAGTACTTTTGAAAAAAAATAGCCTACCTGAAAGATTTCAGTTAAAAAAGTAACACTAAGAATTTCCTGGAAGGCTCTAAACATTATATAGTTCTAAAGTAATTAGTCTAAATTAAATTCTTTGAGAAATACCAGAGAAGTATAAGAGATGCTTAGCCTCACATCCAGGGCTCATGCCTTTGTTTGGAAAACCAGAAAAACAAAACATTAAAGAAACCCAAATGGCATTAATTATAAGTGCCTGTGTGAGAAATGAAGGGACTTTGGAAGTGAAAGGACATCAGGGAGGGGATGCCTGAGTGGCTCAGTGGTTGAGCATCTGCCTTTGGCTCAGGTCATGATCCCAGAGTCCTGGGATCGAGTCTTACATCAGGCTTCCTGCAGGGAACCTGCTTCTCCCTCTGTCTGTGTCTCTGCCTCTCTCTCTGTGTCCCTCGTAAATAAATAAATAAAATCTTTAAGAAAAGGACATTTAGGAAGACTTCAATAAGACATTTCAGTTTGAGTTAAAACTTATAGAAAAGATCTCTAAAGTTTCTCTTCCACTGTAAACTTTATGATTTTGCTGTAAAGGAGAGAGTAGTGTAATATTAAGAACTTAGTTTTTCGGGATCCCTGGGTGGTGCAGCGGTTTGGTGCCTGCCTTTGGCCCAGGGCGCGATCCTGGAAACCCGGGATCGAATCCCACGTCGGGCTCCCGGTGCATGGAGCCGCTTCTCCTTCTGCCTGTGTCTCTACCTCTCTGTCTCTCTCTGAATATCATGAATAAATAAATAAAATCTTTAAAAAAAAAAAAAGAACTTAGTTTTTCTTTTTTTTAAGATTTTATTATTTGAGAGAAAGAGCATGAGCAGAGGGTGGGGCAGAGGGAGAAGAAGAGAGAGAATCTCAAGCAAACTCTCCACTGGGTGCAGAGCCCTAATTGGGTCCCAATCCCAGAACCCTGAGGTCATAACCTGAGCTGAAACCAAGAATTGGATGCTCAACCGATTGAGCCACCCAGTGCCACAAGAGCTTAGTTTTTCAAATAAAATATTCCATAGTCAGAATTTCTTCTTGTTTTTTTGATAGAGCAATTCTATTAAATGCTAACTTGACATTAACTCTAATATAAAACAGAAGTCTGTTATAAAATTTTATAATTTTATCTAAATAAACTATTTGTATCTGTATTGGTATTATATAATTAAATAAAGTTAAGTTAATCTTAAGGAAATTTCCCCAGTTAAATTGGTACCATTTTACCAAATGTTTATTTGTATCATACATTTTTTGCTCCATAGTTACTAATCTTAGGTTTTTGATTTAGAATAGGTTCATTAATGTATTAGTTGTTATTACAAGCTAGCTTGCTATGGAGAAGATTTCATTCCTCAAAGAATATATGCTTTCTGGAGTGATTTGACCACTAAGGACAGATTTCAGAAAAGAAATCTGCATTTGTATCAAAAGAAGGCAAAAATATTAGTGATATAATTTTGTTTCACAGTTGATGGGGAACCACTGAAAATTCATTAACAATCATATTTGCATTTTTGGAATATTCTTTGGTATGGAGGAGACCATTTAGTAGAACTGAACTAAGTAGCATTGGGTAGGAAGAGGAGGAATGAGACTGATTATTTCAGGAGAGGATATAGAGGCCCAGGAAAAAACACGAGCCATGCATACGATATCGTAGAACATTAGTAGTAGAGTTAAACTGAGCACCAAGACATCCAGACTCAGGTCCAGCCCTCTTAAGCTATTTCAGAACTCTTCATATCATTTGATTCCTTGACAAAATAAGAACTGCACTGAGGCTCCTTCCACAGTTTGGCTATTGTGGACATTGCTGCTAGAAACATCGGGGTGCAGGTGTGTCCATCGAAAGATGAATGGATAAAGAAGATGTGGTTTATGTATACAATGGAATATTCCTCAGCCATTAGAAATGACAAATACCCACCATTTGCTTCAACGTGGATGGAACTGGAGGGTATTATGCCGAGTGAAATAAGTCCATCGGAGAAGGACAAACATTATATGGTCTCATTCATTTGGGGAATATAAATAATAGTGAAACGGAATAGAGGGGAAGGGAGTAGAAATGGGTAGGAAATATCAGAAAAGGAGACAGAACATGGAAGACTCCTAACTCTGGGAAACGAACTAGGGGTGGTGGAAGGGGAGGAGGGCGGGGAGTGGGGGTGACTGGGTGGCGGGCACTGAGGGGGGCACTTGATGGGATGAGCAGTGGGTGTTATTCTATATGTTGGCAAATTGAACACCAATAAAAAATAAATTTATTTTAAAAAATAAGAACTGAAATCGAGAACTATCATTTGGAACAATCATGTGCTATTGTAGTTATATTTTAGTGAATAAAAGACTTTACTAGCCTCAGGACCACAAAAATACTCTTAGCAAAGTCTCAATAAGTTTCAAAATACTCTTTTAGCAGAGTCTCAATAAGTTTCCAATATGATTAAAATTCAAATTATGTCACCTTACTTGTGAACAAAGTGAAAATATGTTTTGTATAAGTCTTACCGTTTGATAGTTTAAGCCAATTAACAAAACCTGACAGCTGGTCTAGAATTTGAGGTAAAATTCCCCTGCTGACTCAGGCAGTGAATAAGAATTTAATGTTCATTAAAATATGTCACAATCTGAGACCCAAAACAGGTACCATCTGTCACCAGTTCCTACTCCATACCTAGGTATAGATACACTGTGTTGAAACTCTTTTATTTATAATCAGTGTAATTTGTTTTGAAATACTATCACTAATGGCCCGTGGGATCCCCTACTTTTCATTTGAGGTGGGAAATAAGGAGTCAAGTATTTCATTTCCTCTAGATCTGTGCTTTTATCCAAACCATGTAGGTCTATTTTTTTAAATTTTTATGTGATCAAAACTGACTTTTTATTTGGTGTAAATTATAAAAAGTAAAGGAGAGAAGAAACTGTGATCCTTATGAGGTGAATTCCAAGACTGGTAGAATTCTGTAGACTATCACGGGAAGGCCCAGATTTGAAAGAACAATGTTACTAGGGAATGTGCTGCTCTTGGGAGGACTGGTGGTGTTTTGCAGCTCTGGGAAGCCTGGTGATCCATGAGGATATAGGGTACAGGGGATACAGGAGTACTATGGAATTGAGGATAGTATCAAGTGGTTCTGGTACACATGACAAGGTTGAAGTAGTTATGGTAGCTCAGCAAGTCCCTGTTGATAGTGTCATTGTACCAGAACTGGATACCTTTGCCTCACCTCCTGTCACCACCCTCAAAGAATTCATCCAAGTAGAGTCAGTGGTTCTCCAAGTGTGATCCCCACACTGGCAGCATCAACACTTGGGAACTTGTTAGAACATGATGTGATGAGCACTGAGTGTAATACTATATGTTGGCAAATTGGATTTAAATAAATAAAAATTTTTTAAAAAAGAAATGCAAATTCTTAGTTCCCATCCCAGACCTATGGACTCAGACAGCCTGGAAGTAGGGCCCAAAATCTCATTTTAGCAAGGCTTCCACATGACTCTGATGTTCCCTCAAGGAATTCCTGGGCCTTTTGTAAGGGTGCATTCATTTTGCACTTCATCTTCTAACATTGACCAGATAGAACATGCATGTTCTGTCTACTTGAGCGGCGTCTCTGCCTCTTGTCTCTCCTTACTACTAGCCTACTCTGGTTTATTGACTGTACCTTCCCACCTATCTTGAGAGTAGGTCCAGGTGCTTGGCTTCTTTGAAAAATAAAATATATTTTTTTTCTTTTAAAACCCTGGCTTTCTTCTACTGTGTGTAAATTTTCTAGAGCTTCCTGAGTTTTCCAGAGCTTTGTGGTTCTCTGGCACTCCAAGACCTGTGATCAGTCTTTGATATGCAGAAAGACATCTCTTTTATACTCTAATAACAAGTAACAATTAAATTGTTATTTAATATGCATAAATAAAATCAAAGCATAAAAGTATTGACCATCACAATAGACAGGAGAATGTAATTCCTTACTATGATTCAACATATCTGGCAGCACCATGAATTTCCTGTCTTCTCCTTCTGTTAGCTGTGGTAGGAGAGTCCTTCCAGCAGTGGGAAATCATGAAGAGAAAGAGAGAGGAAACATTCCCCTAACAAGGGGAAACAAACTAAACAACTCACCTGCCATCACCATTTTAAAAAATGCGGATCTAAAATCTACTAGCTGGAAGCATTGTTTGGTACAATGTTCTTATCATATAGATTAGGTAAAAAATATCCTGATTCAATAATTCCACAATGTCATTATAATAATGTTCTTTCTGTATGTTGAGTTCATTTTCCCTAACGGTATTCTTTAGTGGTGATTTGACTTTCCCCTTTATTTCAGTGATGCTCACCAAGTACTTTTTCATTTGGCTTCATTTTACCACAGGTGTCTTAGTTTCATTTGCCACTAAATCACTTTGGGTATCCAGTTAGTTTTGTAAATCATCGAAGAAAAACTGTTTAGGTAACATGAAGTTACCTATAAATTTCCAACACAAATTGTTTCCTCTTCTTCAAACATAACTCTCAGATGCTTATTCTAAAATGTTTCCAAATCATTACATATTTAGCTTAAACAATGGTGCACCCCTGAGCCTTACACAAAGTTTTTTTAAGTAGCTCCTTAAGCCCTGAGAAAGTAAGTCGAAGAGGATTGAATATATATCTTTATGTTTTTTAATGTATTTAAGATGTCTTTAATTCTACCATAACTTTTTCCACAAAAAAAAAAAAAAAAACTTGAAATGGCCTGCAGTAAAACAAACACATGCCAAAAGTTAAAAGAAAAAAAATGAAATGCCACAAAGGAATCAGAGGAATCTACAAATTTAAATTTGGGTCCTAGCTCTAGCCAAATAGCTAAACTATTGTTTTACTACTAGACCAAGTGTGCATTTAAACCTAATGGAGAGCCAATGTGTGACTTAAACAAAATCAATATACAAAACCAATCTACTACTAAGTTCCCACATTGAAAGTTTTATTTCAATATGAATTCAACTTACAAATCTTTTTTTAAGGTTTTATTTATTTATTCATGAGAGACACGGAGAGAGAGACAGAGACACAGGCAGAGGGAGAAGCAGGCTCCATGCAGGGAGCCTGATGTGGGACTTGATCCCAAGACCCTGGGATCACGCCCTGAGCCAAAGGCAGAAACTCAACCACTGAGCCATTCAGGCATCCCTCAACTTACAAATCTTGACTTATATTTTGATTTATTGCATTCTTTCCAACTGAGAAAAAATAGTGAAAAAAAACCTTAATTGTTGAGGAAAAATAATAAATAACTTCACAACTAGCTTTTATATCTTAAAAATGTCATGCATTAAGAATCCAGTGTAAAGTACACCAGATAAAGCAGATTCTGAATAAAGGATGAGCTAATTGAAGGAGTCACCAGAGCATTCTGCAGCTCAGAGCCATCAGTGCAGTCGGCATGCTAAAATGAACTGCATAAAGTATCCTTTGATATGGTGTGTTGGGGGGTGTATTGATTTCTTTGTGTGTATGACCATTCAGTTCGTGAGCAATTGGTACATCTGTTTCATGATCATTTTTTTACCATGTGTAATATTAGTTGTTCTTAAATTTGCATTTGTTTTGGAAAGGCAAGTCTCACTGTTTAGTTTATGTTTATTGTACTTGCTACTGCCAGAAAGGGGATTTTAAAGGGGCTGTAAAATAATTTTCTCCTTTCTTTCTCCTTCTTCTGTGTTTACAAGTTAAGTCAGGGACTAGTATTAGGGAGCTGAAATCGGCTTTTCAAAAGTTCAGGGTAACCTTAATGGATAAAATGAAAGAATAAGCTGTCCTGATCTACCAATTTCATATAAGCCACTTTGTTTATTCATTCCCTGTCAAGTGGAGAGCACACGCAACCCCCCACAATGCACAGGAACTTTGAAAATATGAATGTTACGAAAATTACCCCATAAAACACTTATGTATTTAGAAAACATGCGAAGTGATTCCAAAGGATTTGTGTCACACCCAATTACTTAGTTCTATTACTTAATGGGCTTTAAAATTGGCTTCAGAAGATAATTACTCAGATAGCCAAATGTTAATTGAATAACAGATGCTAAAAAATTTAAAAGTCAGTAAACTGCCCTTTGAGCAACACTACTTTTTTTACTTGGAAGTTCCTCAAATATTTTTAAATAGCTCTTAAGTTTCTCTAGCAGATATTTATTCTACATCTGAATTTTATTTTTTTCTTCAAGCTTCTTGGGAAGATTATCTGGATTACAATTTTCTACTTACATTCTTATGGGCTTTTGATCCTTTGTGGGCATGATTACAGTCTTATCTATACAAATGAGAAAATACATGCAAAAGTACTTTGAACTATATAGCGTTTTAGAAAATGTAACCTAGACTTATTAGGTATTCTTTCTTGTTTTAACAGGTCTTAAAAACAGATCTGGAAAAGAAGAAGCAAACCATGGACAAACTCTGCTCACTCAACCAAGACCTTCTTTCAGCGCTGAAAAACACAGTGGTAGCCCACAAGATGGAAGCATGGCTGGACAACTTTGCCCAGCGCTGGGATAATTTAGTCCAGAAACTTGAAAAAAGTTCAGCACAGGTTAGTGATAATAATTACCCTAATTATAAATCATCCTTGAGATTTTTGAAAGGGATGATATGGGAAAGGAGGGAAACTGAATGGGGAAAAATTAGAGAGGAAGATTAACCATGAGAGACTCCTAACTTTGGGAAATGAAGGGTTGCAGAAGGGAAGGAGGATGGGGGAATAGGGCAACTGGGCACAAAGGAGGGCACTTGATGGGATGAGCACTGGGTGTTATACTATATGTTGGCAAATTGAATTTAAATAAAATATTTTAAAATGAAATTTTCATTAAGAGAGCAGTTTTATAAGCCTACAGAAGATATCACCGAATTAGTCCTTGCCAAATGTTCAGTTGAATAAAAACATGGGTCTTTTGCTTGTGTTGACATTGGAGGATGTGGGAGAGGAAGGAGTGCTAATTGACTGAACTAGTTACTGTCTTAGAGAGTAATCCCTTCCAGTTCTGTGGGAATGAGGATGTGAGTGACTTAGAGTAATTGGACCAAGTGCTTGGGGACTGTGTCTCAAAACCTCACCCCAAATCATAGGTTTTTAGAAACCTGAGTACTATTAATTGAACCCTACATTTTACATAGGATTAAAATGAAATTTAGAGAGGAAAAATGAATTGTCCAAGGGAAGTTAGTGGTAGGAGTACGGCTAGGGCTCAGATCCTTTGATTTCACTGAAGACCTCATTCTATTATTTCAAGTAAGGAGCTAATCATTGAATGTCCTTTCTGCCACAGACAGTTGATTCATGATGCTAACACATAGACTGTGGATTAGGAAAGCATCCATGTGACCCTTGTACTGTGATAATGTGGTTTTATGTTAAGAATTTCAAAACTTCTGGTACTTTAAAGAAAATGAGGTGGTTTTAAAGTAGAAACTTTTATTATCTGATATTATTAGATGGTGGAATCATGAGGAGTCATTCAAAATATTATCTATAATAGTTTAACATATTCTGCCACATTATTTTACAACCTTTACTAATCGGTCACAAGTCATAGCTCAGTGCACCATGCATACATCTCTATTAAAGCAGTGACCACATTCAGTAGCTTTAGGCAGTTAGCTCCATTGTTATGAGATAGTACAGGGAATTTGTCTTTTTGACACTTGACATCTGATAAATAGCACTTAGGAAATGTTCCTTGAAAGATGGTATGATATATGGTATGAAAGATGATATAATTTAAGAAAATATGATCAAGCAACATTATGATTTTTAATCACAGTTCAGACTTTTCAAATTAAATTCATACTTAAAAATTTAAATTTGAAGGAGTATATATCGTCATCATTTCCTCTGCAGTCATTGGACATTAATAAAAATTCTTTTTGTTTTCCATTGAATATATTTTTATCAGTTGCTTGATCTGATACTGATTTTACAACCACATCATGATTTGTCTTATTATATATAATCTGGCCATGGTTACTTTGCCCTAGCACTGGCATTTATGTAATAAATGGTGAAACATTAGAAAATTTGATGCTTTTTAGACCATCAGCGATATCATTCCAATATATACTCCTTGGTTCCATAAATTATTGCAGCTGTAAAATGGTCAGTTACCATGTTCAGAAGGATTGGCATTGCCTTACAAAAAAAGTTATTTATAAATGCATCCATTTAAAGAGGTATATTCATGGAGACGTGACTGTTAACAGTAGGTCACATTTTTGTTCACTTACATTGTATATAGTGATTTTCAAACTTTATCTGCATAATAATCACCTGAGAAGCTGATTAAATTGTATAGTCCTAGATCTCATGCTCAGAGAGTCTCATTCAGTAAACCAGTAATCTGCATGCAGCCTTTAATATACAGTCTGCAGACCATATTTTTAAAAAACACTGAATTAACAAGACAGTGGCATATGTACCAATCCCCACCATTGTGGGTTTTTCCACAGTGCTGCCTGAAATGGGAAGAATAGAAGACCTTCCTATCAATCCTGTATTTAAATATACTCACTTTTTTGGAATGAACCTACTTTCTAAAGAGCGTTGTGCATGTCATCAAAACATTACTGATTTGTTATTCTAGTTGGTAAAAAAAAAAACCTTCAAAACCTTATTTTTAACGGTCTAAAATTATAAGACTACTACCTAGGGCACTTACCTTCCTATTTTTGAACTTTTCAAAACCTATAATAAAACACCACTAGCTCTGGTTCATACAGTTCTTTATAAAATGATGTCCAACATATAGTATAACATGTATCCACTGTATTTACCCATTGGGATGTGATGAGGATAAAATAAAGTCATAGACATGAAAGCACTTTGGGGGAAAAAACACTGGTGCTCTGATATACAGTGCATATTGTTTAGTGAGTCTGGAGGGTTTGTTGTAGTTCAGTATCATTTAAAAATTTATTTTCAAACATTTATGCCCTACTATATAAGGTCAGAAGCAGATAAGTTTACTTATATTAGGCAAGTTGCATTTTAGAACACTAAGCTTCAGCTTTTCTACAGTTTGTGTTTCATGTTTTACTCATTGTTTTTTTCCCCAAAAAAGGGAAATCTCATAGGCCCAATCCAAATCATTGCTGGGGTGAATTGGGACTCTTAGATAAAAATGAAGCTAACCCGACGACAGAGTAATTAAAAGGAAATAGAGTGAACCATGAAATAGTATCATATAACTAAAAAAGCCCTTGGTTTTCTTTCTTGAATGTAAAATTGAACTTGATCAAAATTATATGGGAAGAAATCCAAGAATGTTGAAGGCAAGGTTGTGACTTTGAAGAACAAAGCTCTCTTGTATGCACACTTTCCAGCACGTTTGTGGAGATGGAAGGGTGATTTGTGAGAATCAGTCCCATTAATGATATGAGATCTCAATCTTCTGAAACTCCTTTTAAATGATTGGTTTAAAGAATGAGCAAAATCTGGTAATGATTAAAATCCAGTAGGATATAGGAATTGTGACTGAGATGACAAGGCATCCAATTGTGCTCAAATAAAGAACATTGTATGCTCGAATTTTTGACTGCTATTCAGGTCAAAGCTTTGAGGGATTTTGACCTTATGAAACAGTAGCATGGCAAGAGATCAAAATATGAACAAAAAATCAACCGTGAGGCTGTTCTCTTGCATTTCAAAGTCAGGTTTGGCTTGAATAATATCTGGACACAAGCTGAGGATGCTTAACTTGATGAGAAGGCAGCATAAGAAAATAGAAACACTTTCTGTTTCCAAAGTTAGGAAGAATAATAATCCTTGCTATGTGGATGCTTGAAATGAGAAAAGAGAACAAATCAAATACACTCCGGATTGACTTATTTAAAAACTCAAATGACCCTCTCTGTCCTCTAAATTTTGTATAAATAATACTTGTTGAAATTTACAGTTCTTTTTTTCTAAATGCTTATGACCCTAATGGATGTATTTTTATCTTGATTATAACTAGGAAATATAATAGTCAGAAATTTATTATAGTTAATACTTTAAACTTATACATGATTTTAATGATTTGAGACATTGTTTTCCCCCATTTAACTGAAGTCATATATATTGTGGAGAGGGTATAATATTCATGCACTTTATAATTTATTTATTTATTTATATATTTATGGAAATTTATATTAAACTTAACATTAGGTATTTAAATGTAAGAGTATATCTATCTAGATGAGTCCAAAAGTTCTGTAGTTTTGTCATTGTTTAGCAGAATAATTTTTTTTCTTTGCTAAGAGTAAGGGACATTTTATGGCACATGTAAGTTTATACATCTCATTCCCATTTCCTGAATATTTTGCTATGTTTCTCTTGACCATTTTTGCAATGTTCTGAACTATAAGCACAAATAATCTTAAAGCTAAAATTAATGTGCCCAGGATCCTCTTCTTGAACGTTAGAATACATGTTTATGTTGTATATTTCTGTATCTATAGTCATAGATGCCCAAATAGAGACAGTGATCAGTATGTATGTATATATCTATTCTATGTCATTGATGTCCTGCTAAGAGTTTTTAAACTCTTGCCAGACATGTGTAGTATAAAACATGGTTGAAGGCAATAAGCCAGTATTTTTAGTAATACCAGAAATGCAAATAGATGCAGAGGTATTAAGATGAATATTTCTTTATTTGCCTTTCTTTTCTGAGTTCATTCTCAGTTTTTAGAGATCCCTCTTTTCATTCTCCAGAAAATATTTTACATGCACATTCTGACTGTGCCCATCCTCAAAGCATTGTTTTGTAGATCGCTTGATACCTGAGATGTAGTTACAATTGGCTTGCCTCTCTTCTTTTTTACCAATGACTATTTTTTTTTAAATATTTATTTATGTATTTTAGAGATAGAGCTTGTGTGCGAGTGGGGGGAGGAGCAGAGGGAGGGAATGTTTCAAGTAGATTCCCTGCTGAGCATGGAGTCTGATGTGGAGCTTGACTTGAGATCATGATCTGAGCCGAAACCAAGAGTCAGATGCTTAACTGACTGAGCCCACCCAGACACCCCTACCAATAATTTTAATTAAAAATACTCTAAGGGCTTTCCATTGGCAACCCTTTTCATTGGTTCCTGAAAGCCCTTCAAGGCTAGTCAGCCTGATGTCAATTAAAAAATAATAATAATAAATGGTTTTACAAAACCTAGAATTAAAATAAAATTCCTTCACTTATTTTAGGTTTCTATCTTATTCATGGACCATCTAAATTCATGGACTAACCATCTTGAATTTTAGAGCATCTTTTAGTTAATTGCTTAGGTTAAAGGTTTCATTAGAAAATTTCGAAGTTATAGCTCAGATAACTTTGGAAATTAACTGTACCCTTTTCCTACCTCCAACTAAAGTAGATGTTTGAGAATGGGTCTTGTATATCAGCATAATAGTTTTTATGTTGTAAATTCATTATCTGTAACAACCTAAAATGCTGTAGGCACTGAAAATTTAAGAGACAAGAGCTGAGTTAACTATTGGCCATTCTCATTCCTTATTTATAAAGTGGAAAGTTTGAAGAGGATCTCCATAGTGTCCTTCCAGTTCTAAATGCTTGTGATATGTATCTCTTTGCTTGAAATTTTATATAAAACTCTAGAGTAATTGGTAAAGAGATTCCAACTATCTCTGCCATATCAATCTCAGCATCAGCTGGAAGATGATAATGAAAATAAACTTCTCTTCCTGTAAAAAGAAGATTGACTTCTGAAATGAGTACATTTCACTCACCACAAGTATGTGATTAAAATATCTGAAGATAAAATACTCAACATGTATATGATATATCTATTCTCTACTGACAATAAACAAAATAACACATAAAGAAAAATACAAGTTTTCTCCTCAATGTATACTTGATTATCTTCATCCTAGTTAAAGAATATATTTCATTACTTCATATCACATGGTGTCTAGAGGAAGTTCAGGTGGATCAGAGAAAAATAAATTTCATTGCTTTTTGAATTTTTGCTGATGGAGTTAATTCACAGTTGCTCAAAATCTGTGTTTAATATGAACTCTGAATCCAACATGAGTCTCTTCTTTCTGGCAATTTGTACAAAAGATAATATGAAGTGAGGAACAAAATACATGAAATTGAACAGTTTTACAGAATAAACCTTCTTAATTATAGTATTTTATTTCAAATAGGATAATTCTTTTTTGATATCTTTTGAATATAGACTCAAAATGTGCTCATGGTTCCAGTATTATTATGTTTCAAGAAGTTATATTGTCTGATGATCAATATCAAAACAAGACAGTAATTAATAATTAAAATATAGTTATTGGGCAGCCCGGTGGCTCAGCGGTTTAGTGCAGCCTTCAGCCCAGGGCCTGATCCTGGAGTCCCAGTATTGAGTCCCACATCAGGCTCCCTGCATGGAGCCTGCTTCTCCCTCTGCCTGTGTCTCTGCCTCTCTTTCTGTGTGTGTCTATCATGAATAAATAAATAAAAACTTTAAAAAAATAGTTATCAAGCCACACTTATGAACTTTAGCACTCCTTGTATACCCCGCTTAGCTGTGGGAATTCCTCTGTATTTGGTCATGGGATAGAGTATTTTATAGTCTTTTGATTAATCTCCCAACTTCCTTTGTGAACACTTGATCTTTTACCCTAGGTTTCTCATAAAGTTCAGCATATAAATTCTTTCTGTTGCTTAGAATTATAAATCCTTACACCATCAGATATTTGAGCCTCGTGCTACCATGCCTGTGGAGATGATTTTAAGCCTGGCTACCAATTATCGTAGAAGTTGTATGTGCCTCGAAATTTCACCTTTTGTCTATAAAATGGGAATAATATTAGTATTTACTCTTTAGGCCATGAGGTAATGACAGCTACCACTTAAAAACTCGTATGCATGTACTATTCTAAGTATTTTAAATAATATAAAGAATGCAAAGCACTTAGCATAATGCCTGGGACATGCAAAGAGCTTTGTAATTGGTAGGTATTCTTACATGTATTAATATTTTAATAATAATGAAAGTGATAAGATAAATTCGGTAACTGATTCTTCATAACTTGAATCTCTTAGTTTCTTTTTTTTTTTTAAATTTTTTTATTTATTTATAATAGTCACAGAGAGAGAGAGAGAGAGAGAGAGGCAGAGACACAGGCAGAGGGAGAAGCAGGCTCCATGCACCGGGAGCCTGACGTGGGATTCGATCCTGGGTCTCCAGGATCGCGCCCTGGGCCAAAGGCAGGCGCCAAACCGCTGCGCCACCCAGGGATCCCTCTTAGTAAGTTTCTTTAAATGTTCAAATAGTAGAATATCTCACATTGCAATAAATAACCCCAAAAAACTTAAAAAGGCAAGAGTATTTAAATAATTAAATGGAAAAATAAAAAAAATGCAGTTAAGAATATAGCCAAAATAAAATAAAAAAAACCCAGCACCAACAAAGTTAATTTAAAATGCAAGAGCAGAGGGTAAAGACAACTAGTTACCCCTGTGAAATCAGAGACAGTGGTTGAAATGTTTCCTTTCATTATATGCCCTTTTATATTCTTTAAACACTCTTGAATGTACATGTATTCCCTTTTCAAGATGTGGGTTTTTCTATATGTTGGCAAATTGAACACCAATAAAAAATAAATTTATAAAAAAACAAAACAAAACAAAATGTGTGTTTTTAAACAAATGGAAGAGAAGGTGGCAAGAAAGAATTTTATTGAGGGTAGTTTGATTTCTCCAGAACTACCGAAATTATACAACCTTATTATAGTAGATGTATACCCTAGGACTGGACAAATGCTCTTCCAGTTTTTCCCACAATGGGAAAATGTAACTTTTGGAAACTAACATAAATCACTTTCTGATTAAGAAGTTTCAGTAGAGAAAAAAATTGTTAGATTTTCAAAGAACATTTAGAAAAGATACTGGTTATTACTAATATGTATCGAGAAAGCACTTTATGTGTTCAGACATTAGATAATTTAATTCTTGAAACTAAGTCTTGGAGAAATAATTTGTAGGGCCCAGTGCAAACTGAAAATACAGAGCTTCTTATTCAAATATTATTAAGGATGTCAAGAGTGTGACAGCAGAGTGTGAAGCCAAGCCTGGAGTTCTTTGAGTGAGGGGGCCTGGGTGGCCACGTAAGTTGCACACTCATGAAGTCGGCCCTATTTGCAACACCCTTGTGACAGATCCTTTATCATTCCCATTTTACCTATGAAAAAATGAAATTAGAGCTCTGAGAGACAAACAAACCTACCCTAAATTCTACCATATCCGAACTATGGACCTGGTGTTTGAGAATTGTGGAGCCTGGCTCAAAGACTTCTACTTTTAATCACTGTAATAAGTCTAAATGAACTCTTTTCCATTTCTACTGGATGATTAACTGATAGGTCAAGGGAATAGTGTTTAAAAACAAATGTTTTTTTTTATTTTCATGAGACTACATGAAAGTCATTTCCAATATACTGATAAAATGGAAATGGGTGGGGGATGGGTGAATAAGTGGAGGGAGTTAAAAGTATGCTGTGATGAGCACTGAGGGATGTGTAGAATTCTTGAATCAGTCTATTGTACATCTGAAACTAATACAACACTATGTTAATTATACTTGACTACAAAACAATGGGGAAGGCAACTGAATGAGAATTTAGTTAGGTAGACTCAAGGTTTGGTGACTAGAACTTAAACTATGCTATATATTTTTTAAGATTATTTATTTATTTATTCATGAGAGACACAGAGACAGAGTCAGAGACACAGGCAGATGGAGAAGTAGGCTCCCCATAGGGAGCCCAATGCAGAATTTGATCCAGGACCCCAGGATCACGACCCGAGCCAGTGGCAGAGGCTTAACCACTGAGCCACCCAGGTGCCCCACTATGCTATATTCTAATTTTGACCCTGCCCCATTCAAAATTTTAATGGAGGCATTACGTTTTTCATAGTAGATTTTCAGGTGTCCTAATGTTCAGTCATTTTAATGTATTTGGATGACATATTTCTATAGTTCCAAAATACATAGGGATGATATACTTAAACCAACAGTTTGAACAGAAAAATTCTTAAATTTTTCTCTGCCTGCAATTGTAACATTTTGCAGAAAATGTCTTGTTGTAGAAAGTTCGAAAATAGAATATAGAAATACATAGTCCACAGTAGAAATTATCTGTGCTTTGTCTGCCAAAACAAAACCACCAATATTTCTATTTTGTGTTATTTCCTAAGTATTATAATGTAAACATTTTCCAGTGACATTGCAGATATTTGAAACATGTACAATCTCTGTCACATGCACGTACTATAACTTATTTAAGCCAATACCTGCTGACATTAGGTGGTTTCCAACATTTTTCCATTATACCTTATTCTGTGAACAAGGATAAGTGTTATATGCAGCCTGTAGCATCAGATACATTTAAATGTGAGGATACTGGCTGAGGGTAATTTGTTTTTGTAACATTTAAAAAGAAACCACTTCCATTACTCTATGTTCAGTGCCTGTAACCATTTTGCATACTTAAATTTTTCATGCGGCACTCATCTTGTCTCAGGATTGTGTGTATGTTTGTCACCTTTGCTACTGTACTGTAAGATCTCTAAAAATGAAGACTCCATTTTATTCATTTCTGAATGTTCTGTAGTGATACATATAGAATACAGGTTGGAATTTAATTAAAACATGGTTCAGCTGCTGAGTAACTCATACAATTTTAGATTACTTTAATTAAGTATGATGTCCAAAGTCAGGAAACCTAGGTTTTGGAGCACTAAAATCAGATTAAATCTAACTCTAGCAAATATCTGGTATGTTAAAACTTGGAAATAAGGTTCATCAAAGTTGTGATTATCAATCTTCAGACCTTTAAGACTGTCGGATAGAAACAATACTCAATTTACTCTGTGTTGATTCAGGATTCAAAACAAACTTTAAATGAACCAAGTCATAATTAAGGAAGCTTCTACTAGGTGTAAAAGCTTTGCAGATTGGAAAATTGGCTGCCATATTCTAGAAGGAGTTGTCTGCTTCTGGGAGTAGTAAATCCTACAGTAAGTGGAAGGTTATGCTATATGACCTCCATAATCCCTCCTGTCTATTTCTAATGATTCTAACACATAATTAAGTGTTTACAGTCAATAACTCAGAGTCATCAGGAAATTCAGTACACGACCATTTCGTTTTTTTTTTTTTTTTAAAGATTTTGTTTATTTACTCATGAGAGACAGAGAGAGAGAGAGAGGCAGAGACACAGGCAGAGGGAGAAGCAGGCTCCATGCAGGGAGCCTGACGTGGGGCTCGATCCCGGGTCTCCAGGATCATGCCCTGGACTGAAGGTAGCGCTAAACCGCTGAGCCACTGGGGCTGCCCCAGTTTTTTTTTTTTTTTTTTAAGATTTTATTTATTTATTAGAGACAGAGAGAGAGAGAGAGGCAGAGACATAAGCAGGGGGAAAAGCAGGCTGTCCACAAGGAGCCCAATGTGGGACTCGATTTGGGACTCTGGGAACGGGCCCTGAGCTGAAGGCAGACGCTCAACTGCTGAGCCACCCAGGCATCCCACGACCATTTGGTTTTTATTCTGATTATATGGAGTAGGTTTTGAAAGTAATTATTAATTTTTTATATATAATAAATTATATCCTATGGTTACAGGGTCAATGAACAACTTTTTTTATTCTTCCATCCCAAAGGAAATGGAGTATTTTCAATTACAGTACAGTAATGATTATAGTGTAGAACAATTACAGATTTATGTCTTGCTATTTTATTTTATTAAAAATTACTGTTTTTTTTCTTTCTTAGAAGGTTTGATATATTCCTAAATGCTTTTTCATAGTATATGATGCTGCCATTTCTCTTTACTCTCCGTGGGCCGATCTATCCAATTTCATAGGTATCAATGAGGAAATATTATAATATTGCAGAAATTAACTTCACAGCTAAATATCCGGTAGCACAAATGTCTCATTACATTAGATATAACTGTAAACAATATGTTTGCATTTTCAGAATTTCTGCATTCTGGTGCCTGCACATAAAAATTAGAAAATTTTTCCCAGGAATGTATTCTTTCCAAGCCATCATTGTATGCAAAAAAATTTGCTCATGGTTAAAACATATTACTTTGATAAAATTAAATGCTCTTGGAATCAACAACTGTATTTTTTTAAATTAAAGGTAAACTTAATTTCATCATGTAATGATCATTTTGGGTTGAGTACAGTTAGGTTTGAAGTTATATTTTAAGCATTTTTAACGACTGTGTTACTTTTGCCTTCATTTTGGTGTAAATTGTCAGTGGACTATATAATTATTGTTTGAGGTTCAATGATGGATTCTAAATAATGAATCTGTGGAGATCTTAAAGAAGATAAAACCAGTGCTTGACACTTGGAGTTAGTACCTCTTAATGTCCTTAAGAAAAAAAAAAGTCCTATTGAGGCTACCAAACTAGAAGTCTCTAAGGCCTTGACATATGTAAGGGGAGCACTTCTAAAATGTATTTGCCAAAAGCAATTTTTACACAAGACATCGTAACAAAAGATTTCATTACTTTGTGGTCAGTTGCCTCTTTGGAAGCTACAGTAAGAAAATCCCAAGGCTTCTCTGATTTCCTCCCATTGAAGGAAATCAGTCATATGTGAGGCATGGAGGTTATCCCACACCCTTTCCGTATCTCTCAGCAAGTTCAGGAAACTCAGTTGAAGTTACCTTGACCTCAACCTGATCCCTGGCTCAATGCATAGCAAGTACCTATAAGTGGATCTGATGTGGACCTGTTTTGGTCTCTTTGTAAATAGGCCATCCAAATGATTTGGATTACTAGAAGGGTAATGATGATTGACATCTTAACAGGTTACTATTCATTTCTAATAACCAGAGGCCTGTGAGCAGAGAGTTGGTGGTTGAGGAAGGAAAGGAGGGTGTCTCACTATTTTATAGCTAGGCTGGTAATGCCCATTTACTGAGGAGATGGCTTGTCACAATTTGGGGCACATACCACATTATTCCAAAGAGTGATAACCTGTGCTTAAAAGATAACTTAAAAGTGTGAACACAAAGTTAGCATGATTCTAAACCAGGAAGTATCTTTAATGCTAACTTTGGAGACTCAAATACTTTCACATTACTCATTAATTAAATTAATTAACGGCTGGTGTGCTTTTTAGCTTTTGAATAACATTCAGCTCAAATGTATTTCTGGACTAATAGGCAATTTATGTTAACCTTTTATTGTAATTTTAAATGACAATGTGTTTATTAGATTAAAAAGTCACTTATTTTAAAGTTCAAATGATTTTATTGAAAAATATAGGGACTATAATTACTATATATGATAACCAAAGAAGCATTCAACACACTAATGACCATCTGTAGTCGACCAAAGCAATGAAATTGGTGCCGGGATACTTTAGTAAAATTGACATTAATGTAGTAAGCACTTTAAACATCATGTTTAATTAACTGTCAGAGTGACACCCTAAGTTTTGCTTCTTTGCCCTCCACCCCTTTACTTCCCATAGCTTAACCAATAAATTGAAGAGACACTAAGTATACTTCCAATTTTGAGATTACTTTCCTTTGTGATTTAAGTCACCATAACTTAAGTCAGATAAAACAATTTGATCTGGGTTCAGTATGCTGATATTTTGATCTGAAGGTCAATTTACCAACAAGCAGGAACAGTTTCTCATTATTTCCCTTTGCCACTCCAAGCAGTCTTTACTGAAGTCTTTCAAAAAGTGTGTGACCTCTGTTTCAATACCTCTCGCAGATTTCACAGGCTGTCACCACCACTCAGCCATCACTAACACAGACAACTGTAATGGAAACAGTAACTATGGTGACCACGAGGGAACACATCTTGGTAAAGCATGCCCAAGAGGAACTGCCACCACCACCCCCTCAGAAGAAGAGGCAGATTATCGTGGATTCTGAAATTAGGAAAAGGTGAGACGCTCTTATTCATGGCTTTATCCTTAAGCAAAAAGTCACTGTTAAGCGGGAAAACTCATTTATAGCTGTTTAGATGGCAGTGTTTTTACTTAAACAATATTTCTAGAAGCCTCAGGTGCCTATAATGTCAGTTAAGTTAGAAAATTGTGAAATAAATTTTAAAATTAGCTCAGGGATTCACCATCCCAATGAAAACTGAATGCTCAATGGAAATACTGTTTTCTGGATTAAAAGAAACCACACTTGATGAACTGCCATGGACTTATTTTATCCCAAAAGTTTCTTTTCTTTTCTTTTTTTTTTCTTATAAAGAGCCTACTTGTTCAGTGCCTACTTTTGTGTTAAATGTCTTTTTTCCCCAGTAATGGAAAGTACATTTTCATGAAGAAGTACACCTATAATAGACGAGATCCATTCTGCTAGTTTACGAGAACATAATGTCTCAATCTGCACATCCTAAATCAGGAGTAATTACAGAATAGATTTCCTGTTCTTTGATATTTTTAAAGTCTTATCTTGAAGGTGTTAGAATTTTTAACTCCTCTTTTTGTGGATATTTTCAACTAGACATTATAGATAAGTCAGGTATTATGTACATCAGTGGCTATACTAAAATGATGAGAATAAAATTTCATAAATGCAACACTAGCATGAAAGTCATGAAAAGGTACAATTTCTTTTTCATTCCAATCATTAGCATTATAAGATTAAGCAAGATCATTAAAATCTGCCTTATGTTTCTAAGCAGCATATGTTCAGGAATGCATGGAGCACTTGACATTAGAATTTATGTATACAAGGGTATAGAAGTATGAGAAGAAGAACACATACTTAAAAATAACATGTCAGATGTTCTAGGCGAAGGAAAAAAAACACCTAGAGAAGTTACTCAAGTATATTATTTGAGACTTTCAGTACTTCTCTTTTAATCCGTGATTTACAACCTGCTTTCATAATTCTGCAGTGAACTGCTAGGCTTTTCTCCCTGGTTGTATCTACATGGCTGAATGAATTCTCTCATCCGGTGGTTAGCAAACTAGAGTCAGCAGACTAAATCTACCCTGGTGCCAGTTTTTGTATGGCTCATGAGCTAAGAATCATTTTTACACTTTTAAATGGTTGGAAATAAAAGAAGATAAATACTTTGTGACATGTGAAAATTATATGAAATTCAGATGACAGTGTCCATAAAGGTTTTATCGAAGCATAGCCACAGCCATTTATTTATATATCATCTGTGGTTGCTTTCACATTAGAAAGGCAGGGTTGGGTAGTTGTCATAGAGACTGCATGACCCACAAAGCCTAAAATATTTACTATTTGGCTCTTCATTGAAGAAGTTTGCTGACCCCTGTTCTAGTCAAATGGTTCTCTCAATCTTTAGGTATTGGCATTCTATTTGGGGCAACAATGTTCAAGGACTCTACTCATGATAGTAGTTGAAATTTTAACATTGATGGAGGAAAAACATAATGGCAAAAATAAATCCATAAAGCTCCTAACGAACCTGCTTTTTATTAACCCAATAGCATGGGTGTTAATTTCACATCATGTTAAATATGTGTCTGCAGACAGTGCTTGGGGGGACATGGATTTATGGATCCTTTGCAACAACCCAACAGCTTTCCACCTATTTCCCAAGGAGAACAGTATGGAAACCTAGTTGTCTTACCCTCCTGATATGTTCAAGATTCTCCTAATACAGATATTAGCAGAGCAGGTTGATTCATGTCAGTCTCTCTCTTGGCTCCTGCCAAGCATATTCTTGGCTTGTGTCTGGAGAGTGTATTTGCTTAAGAAAAATGTGTTCTGATTAGTTTTTGTTTTCAGGAAAGTATGGTAGTGGTGAAATATTTTGTCTCCTAAATTCTGTTTGCAGCATATGCTGTCAGCAATTTTTGTAAGTGCCTGAAATGAGATGACCAATTGAGAACATAAAGGATATATTACTTAAATAGAAACTAACACTTATTGATGGTTTTATGATATGCTCAGCACTAGATTAAATGCTTTATCTGCATAGCATGTTTATTCTTCTAGATTACCCTACAAGATAAGTATGGTTATTATTACTATTATGCATAGCTATGGGGTGCCTGAGCCAAGATTTCAACTGAGGTAGCCTACTCCAGAACCTAGACTGGGTACTAAACTGTTTCTTCAGTAGATATATGACTAAGGTGATCTTCTATTGTGGTTTCCTGGAATCCATTCTATCTTATACCTTTCATGACATCATAATTATATATAATAGCAATTTTCACTCTCAAGTATGTCCAGATTTGGACAGTATAACTTGTATACTTGATATAAGACTCTAGATTGATAAATTTGTACTGAACAAAACACAAAGTGAACAGCAAAGACAAATTCAGTGAATGATCATTGTCTGCAGGCTGGAATTTCGTTAAAATATTGTAATTGTTCAAGAGGCATCATAAAAACTTGAGTGAAAGCCTCATGGAAGCAGGTGTTCCATGTGAGAACTACTAGCATTTGACTGTGAAGACTGTAGTCATGACAATCTATTAAATGCTTATCTCTTAAAAATGATCTCTTTTTTCAGCTTTTCTGACACACTACTGGTTCTGTCCCTACAACGGATTCATTTTCTTACTAAAAGATCTGGGATCTTTTGCCTAATTACTGTGGTAGTATCTCATAAATTCATGGTCTTTGCCTTTTTCAATTTCTTTATTTGAAAAGCTTCCTTACATTGATTCAGGTCTGGCTCTAAGTGAATGACTCCTAGATCATACTTATAGTTCCATATCTGACTCTCTCTCTCTCTCTCAAATTTCATGTTTGTATCTTTAAAACTATGTACTTCTACTTGTGCATCTAGTCAGTGCTTCAATTTTTTTAATCAAATGCGAACAGCTGTTGCCTCTGTTTAACCTAGTTACTCACATTGTACAGATATTTAACTTAGTATAACTTGTTGCCTGTGTGTCCAAAGGAATGGCAAATATTGGAGAAAATGTGGACGTTAGAATCAGAAATACTCAAGTTTGAAACCTGCCTGTTTTAGCTACTAGCTTATGATCTCAGGCAAATTACCCAATACCTATGCCTCAAATTCACTATCCTCATTTTATAAAATACTAACTCTGAGGATTAAGTAGGAAGCATTTAACATAGTGTATGTAAGGTGATAAGAATTCAGTAAATACAATAGCTGCTTTCATGTCGTTTGGTTATGATGGACATGGACATTCATAGTAGATGTAGTGGAAGTGATAGATGTGGTAGAGATGGTGGTGGAGGCAGTGATAGTCTAGGTGGTGATGATGGTGGAGGTTGTAATGGTGGGGGAATGGAAATGGTGATTATATGCTATAGGTGAAAAAAGATTCCATAATAATAACATCATCTCAAAGGTGAAGAATATAACAACAAATTACCTTCTCCACTTCCTCTTCAAAATGGAATTTACCACCTAATTTCTCTGTTAGTCTCTGCTCTTTTACCTTGCCCTTATTTATTATTATTGCATTATATTATTGGGCACAAACCATTTCAGTCATTTGCCTCCCAGTCATTTTAACTGGTAACTCCATAACCTAAGCCATATACCTCCATGTGGTGAGACTTGGCCCCTTTCTGATTAATCCACTTCAAATTAATGTATATAAATGTGGCTTTTTAAGAAAAAGATGTTCTTTAGTTACTTAGAGAAAGCGCGAACCCAGAGGGAGAGGCAGAGGGGGAGAAGCCGATTCCCAATGAGTAGGGAGCCCCATATGGGGCTCGATCCTAGGACCTGAGGTCATGACATGTGCCAAAGGCAGACACGTAACCAACTGAGCTACCTAGATACCCATAAAATGTGGCTTTTATGCTGACCTTACAGACTTGAGGTCCTCATAACTCCAATTGCTCCCTGAATAAAGCACAAATCACTTATTATGATATTCAATATTATTGTCCCTGCAATTTTATTTCTACCTTCCCCAGAATCTTTCCACTTCAGCCAGTAAATTACATTACATAATTTTTTTAAAATTAAGATTTATTTATTTTAGAGAGAGAGAAAACACTGATGCATGTGAACATGGGGCGAGGGGCAGAGAGAAAGGGAGAGAAAGAATCCCTGAGCAGACTTCCCACTGAGTATGGAGGCTGACTTGAGACTTCATCCGAAGACCCTGAGATCATGACCTGAGCTGAAATCATGAGCCGGCCGCTCAACCGATTGAGCCACCTATGCGCCTTTATATTACATTCTTTTGCTATATGCCTTAAAGTCACCCACACAAATTTTTCTCATCACTAATTACAACAAATAAGTCCTGTTATTTTCCTTCTTTATATTTTACTTAGATTTCATATATAGTACCATGCATATGATAATCAATGAATATTTATTGAAAGAGTGAATAATATAGTTCAATTAATTGAGATAACTAAAATTTTATATTCCAATATTTGCACTTAAGAATTTTGCCTAGTTCTTCATGGAATTGTTCTTAATAAGAAGCAAATGAACATTTTAATAATCTTTAGTAATTCTATCTTTGCCCATTAGGATACCATTTTTTACTCAAAACTATTAAGGGATTTAAAATTCGGCTATGTACCACACTACTTTTTTTAAATATCTAAGATGTGTTTAATTGATTCCTTAATAATTATACAGTTTCTACTTTTGTTGTGTTTACTGCATAAATTGTCTTCTTTACACTAAGATATACAAAAGCGTTAATGATCTTGGGTCACAGGGTAATTATTTTTAACAGTAATTTATCCCTGCAGTTCTGCGATATTATTTTACATATAGGTAATTATCAGAGTATGGAACTTAGACTATGTTAAAACTAGATCTATTATCTAGTTAATTGGAATTTATTGAGGAGATTAGTTCCTAATCATGTAGCAGTTATTTTAAGAGACTTTCACAACAGCTTTCATTTACATTTTTGTATCAACCAGGTGAAACCAATGGCAAATTGAATCTTTTTTTAAGTAAATGCCATCTCAATAAAGATAATTTCCCCAAGTATAGTGTTAATAAATGAGTATCTTTGACCTGAAGGGAAGTATAGAGACATTTAGAAATACCTAAATTCACTTAGTTTCTTTGTCTTCTCCTGGCTAAGTTAGGCAGAGTGTGAAGTTTGCTTTCTCTGTTTCTTGCATGCTTACCAAATAGCAGAATACATTCATTGCCTGGGCAATTGCATATCTGCATTATTATTTTATTTTTTACTTTTTAGCTTAATCGTTTTTGTGATTTCTTTCTTTTTATGTCTGTGGACTGATATTAATTTTTGTCACATAGTTGGGAGGAAGTTAGATAAGTGTTAGACTCTTCCTAATAAACAAAAGACTCTTTCTACAGTTTTATAAGATCATTGCCTAAAATATTTCTGTGTTATTTATTTTCACTTTGATTCCCAAATTATAATCAGGAAGTAGTAAACTAAAACATTTTATTTCGTTTCAAGAATCTATTTATTTATTTATTTTTAAAGATTTTATTTATTTATTCATGACAGACACAGAGAGATAGAGAGAGAGGCAGAGACACAGGCAGAGGGAGAAGCAGGCTCCATGCAGGGAGCCCGACGTGGGACTCCATCCCAGGACTCCAGGACCAGGCCCTAGGCTGAAGGCGGCGCTAAACCGCTGAGCCACCGGGGCTGCCCTCAAGAATCTACTTAGATGATTAATATGCCTAAGCTAACTTTAAAAATTTTTTCTATATGATAAGTTGATCCTAAAGTACTAAGGGTATTGGTCTCAGCAATAACATTTTTGCCCCTTGGCACAGCCCAGAAAAATGAAACTTTGCATCTTTTATCTAAGGAGATGAGACTGTAGACTTGTCTACAGTTACAGGTTAATTGAAATCTGGAAAGGTTAAATAACATGCTTTCAGTTGCAGAATAAGGACAAGTGCTGAGTTTCCTAATTTCTATTCCAGTGTTATAGTTGCAATGGCCTGCTTCTTTTTTATGTATTAGAGTCAAATGACCTTGGTCATAAACTCAAATTTCAGTTCAGAAACTGTTTTTGGTGAAGAATAGAAATCTTACAGGTTGCCTTCAGATATTCCAAAAGATAACCACCTATTTTAGATTCTTAAAATTATTTTGCCATATAAGTCATTAAATATGTTTTGGAGAATGTAGGGATGTGAATTGTAAAGGCATACAAAATGACCAGAGAACACTTAAAACAGTGACATTCTTAGTGCTATGCATTAAACAGTAACATCACCTAGGAACATATTAGAAATGTAGATTGGGGGGGCACCCCAACCTTGCTGAATCAGAAACTCTCCAGGTAGGCTTAGGAATCTTTTACAAGCTGCCAGGTCATTCTGCTAAGCCATAAAGTTTGAGGATCCTTGCACAAAAGCAGTGGTTCTCATATTATATTAGCATCTATCAGAATCATCTGGAGGGCTTATGAAATGAGAACTTATTTGCTTCTACCGGAGTTGGTTTTAGTAGGTCTAGAGTGGTGCCTAACAGTCTTAATTCCCAACAGGTTCCCAGGTCATGCTGATACTTCTGGTTTAGGGCCCACATTTTGTAGATCAGTGCACTAGAGCATCATCTCAGCTATAACCTGACTCTTGCTTCTTTTTTCCCAAAGCAACCTCAGTGATAGAGGCCATCAACTCCCAGTTGGGTCATGTTCCCATTCTATCCTGTGACACCTCTATTGCTTTATATTGAAATGATCTATTCATATGTCTCTTTTACCCACTCGACTCAAAACTGCCCCAGACCAGGGTCCCTATCTTACTCCTTAGCTGGTATGGGCTCTTCTATGGGGCAGATGCCTGATACATGTTATGAACTGAAACATACTATAATGGAAACTGGTCCTATGAGATAGTACACATAGTTCTGACTGTCTAGCTGCAGCAGCAGCATGAAAATGTGCTCTTAGAGAATGCAAGTCATAGAGTGATGCCAACAGGGAGAAAGACAGGGCCATATTCTGAGAGCTGTGACATGCAGTTTTACTTGTCCCCTGAGTGAAGAAGATGGTAGTCATGTCTATTATTTATTCATCTGAAAGAAGAACCATAGCTGAGTGCCAAGAAAGGATGATTTTAATCAGAAGATCTGAACTACCTTGAACTACTTCTAATACAGCCCCAAAGCTGGAGTAGTCTACATGGAGCCCTGAAACTGCTCTCAGCAGGGTCACCAGAGAGATTCCTTAATTGCTGGCTCCAAAGGTCACTCTTCAGTTCTTGTCCTTTTTGACCTTTGTGCTGTGCTTGACAGTGATGATGATTAGTCCCCTCTTGAAATTTTTCCTTTCCCTTGGTTTCTAGGATTTTTCCCTCCTGTGTTTTTTTCTCCTCCTCGCTTTCTGACTATGGCTTCTCAGTCTCCTGCTCTTATCTCTTTAATAGTCTCCACAAGATTCACCTTTTGGTATCATTTTCTTCTCATAATGCATTCTTTCCCCAGGCAGTATCATGTATAGGCTTGTCTCCATCAGCCATCTATATCTGATGATGTCCAAATGAAAATCTCTAGTTTGCCCTCCCTCCTGATGTTCACAGCTGTGTGATCCAAGTGTTTATTGGGCATTTGCACCTGGACTTCTTGCAGAAGTTTCAGATGTAGTTCCGCAGTTAGACTGCACAACTTTAGAGAACACTATTCATGTCATAGTTTCTAAGAGCAGCACCCTTCTGGAATTGTGAACAGCTGGCGCAGCCATTCACAGTGGTCCTGATATCTGCCACCACAGGAAATTCCTCCTCATATGCCTAAATTCTCTTCACTTTGCCCCTTCCTTTATATCCAGGCTGTCTTCATCCGACTTTAGTTTCTCATAATTTTCTGCATGAAATTCTTAACTCGATTCCTCTGCTTTCTCTCTTCTTATTCATACACATCACAGCCTTCTGGGACTATCTTAAAATGCAGTTTTAATTAGATCATTCCTTGGCCCATAATTCTTGAGATGCACAGCACAAAAACTCCTTTCTGATCTTGTGCTGCCTAACTCTCTGGCTTCACTCCCTTTGCCTTGCCCATTTCTTTGTATGCCAGTGCTCCTCAAAATAGTCTATAAACTGTGCATCACCAGGGCACCATGAGATAAGGAGCTTGGGCTAGAATATAAATCAGGGCACTGCTTCCTTTGTCCAGAAAGTTTTGCAATTAAAAAGAAATCAGATGACATAGTACGCATAGTGACTTAGTGGATTTATACTCTGGTGACTTTTCTTGTCACAGACTACCAACAAATAGTTCACAGATGGGCCCCAAACTGCATTTTGAGTGACACTGCCCTCTGCTCAGCCTTAATTAACCACTCTCTGATTTACGAAGCTCTAGTATTCCTTCAAGCTTCTGTTTCTTTGCACCTACCATTCTCTCTACCTAAGATTATCTTTTCATGCTTTTCCCTTTGCCCACTCTCACATTCCTTGCCCCCCAGCTAACTACCTTGTTGCTCTGGCAACCCAACCTCCCAGGCATTTCTCAGCCTTGCTAGCACTTGCATTAAAAAACTTGCAGCATTTCACTGTAATGATTTTGGTTTTGCATATTTTTATGTCCACTGAGCTCCTTGAGGCCAGGAGTCCTTTATTTTCAACTCTAGACCTACAGGGTATGACCTAGAGGTCAGCATGTCACAGGTATTCACTAAATATTCATGGGATATTGAATGGGTATTTTGTCAGAGTCTTATCAGGAAAACAGAAATATTCTCAACATTTCAAAGAGCAGAGACCTAATACAGGGAATTGGTCAAGAAGGTGGTAGAAGCCTGGGAAGCACCCAGGATAGTGAGGCAACTCCAAACACTAGCAACATCAGGAAGCTCTAATATCTCTAGAGCTCCAGGAATAATGCAAAGAGGGGTTGTTCCCAGAGACCCAAAGCTGGAGCCTTCCACCAGTTAGGGCTGTGGGGCAGAAGTTTGGACCAATGGAGGGAGGGGCCATCTAGAGGAAGCTAAAGCCACAGTGGAGACCTGGCTGCTTTAGAAATGCTTCCAAAAGTAGAGTACAAAGGAAAACTTCCTTGACATCCTCCCAAATTCCTTCCCTCCTCAAATATTCTGCCAGTACCTTCAACTGGAGAAATCTAACTAGAAGCCAGAGGACAAGCAATTGTGGGAAATGGATGTCCCTCAGATTCAGACAGGACAAGAGATGTGTGGTGAGTAGCTCTGAGAGCAGATGGGCCTGTGACTGCCCAGGTTGGTTCTGGCCTTGGATCTTGCACTCACAAGCTATATGACTAAAGAAAGTCACTGAACCTCATTCAGTATCTATTTCTTCATCTCTGAAGTGGAATTTATATGACTTTCTCTGTTTGCCCTCACATGGTAGAAATTTTATGATGCGTGCCTCTCTTGTTGATTATTTGGGTAAAAATGTACTTCCTTTTCCCAGGAGAAGGCTGAATTTCCAATTACTAATTTAGAACAGTTATCTTCCCATTATTACATTTGTGTTACAGTGGAAAATATTCTTGTTCCAACATCTTCTGAGAATATTCTTATTCTTATGACTTCCCTGGTCAGGAGCTTCTAACTCTATATATCAGTATACATTATGCCACCACACACAGATAAAATTACAACCAGCTCTTATGGACTGAACTGTGTCCCTCCACATTTCATGTAGTGAAGCCCTGGCTTCAATTTGATGGCATTTGGAAATGAAGTGTTTGGGAGATAATCAAGTTTAGATGAGATGATGAGGGTGGGGCCCTCATAATGAGATTAGTACCCTTCTAAGAAGGGGCACTGGAGAGCTTGCTCTCTTTCTTCCTGCTATGTGATGACAGCATGTCAAGATGACTATCTATAAGCCAGGAAGAAAGAGATCTCTCACCAGAAAGTGACCATGCTAGGACTTTGATCTTGAACTTCTAGTTTCCAGAGCTCTGAGAAAAGAAATTTCTGTTGTTTCAGTCACTCAGTGTGTTATCTCGTTACATTGGCCTGAGCTAACTAAGATCCTGGCTTTGGGTAGAGCAGTGAGTTCTCCTTTGTGTTTTAACTAAAGTTCATAGAGATGCTCACTAAAAGAAATAGTTGGGTTGAAACAACTCATGATGCCAGGGAAGTGGCAGTGGGGCAGTAAGTACACGCCAGATTTAAATGGCTTTCTGCATTGCACTAGATAGTTTCTGAACCTTGACTGGAAGTTATTTAAACTTTAAAGACCCACAACATAAAAGCATGTTGAAGTCCTTTAAACTCCGCGAGCTTTCACACTGAGAGTATTTAAAGTTTAAATTGCCTCCCACAGGGTCCGAGGCACCATCCAATGTGTGGAGGGGTTCTTTGAACACTCCTGTAGACAGTATGAGTCCACTGTGTTTCAAGAATATAGTGACAGCAAAGTTAGTTTTCTTGCTAATTTCCATATTCCTTCAACTAATATCTAATCAATTGCTATGATTTATCAGTCACTCCAATTGCTGTATCTGTGAACTATACTTAATCCTTCCCTCAAGAAGTTTGCACTGTAGTATAAGCTATGTCATGAAGAAAAACCAATATAATATTAGAAAAGTTGTAAGGAAGAAAAGTTTGCTTCCTGCTTGGAGTTGAACATGAAAAGCTTAGGGAAATTAGCATCTGTGTAGACATTTAAAGGATAGGGGCATGTAGACTCAAGGTAAAGGGAAAGGATGATTCAAATACAGGCTGTCCTATAAGCTTGTATACAATTGGCACTTACACATGGTTGTGTTTCTGTTTGCCTAAAGCAGAAGTAGGAGGTATTGGAAAAAGGGAAGTAAGGAACGAGGTTGAAAAGGTAGGTTGAATTCACTATAAAAAAGGAACTCATTGCCAGACTAAGGAATATAGACTTTAATCTGGTCATGGTGAACCAACGTATATTTTTGAAAGAGAGCAAAGCAATATAGCTACTATGAACCACACTATTTTGACCCTCCCTGAGTGTTGGGAGAGATAGACCACCTCAACTTTACTCTATAGAGCAGGGAGAGCTTGCCTTCTATAAAGAGCCAGAAACTATTTTAGACATTGAGTATAATGTAGTTTCTTTTGCACGTACTCTTCTGCTATAGTGAGAAAGCAGCCATAAACAATACGTAAATGAATATGTCTATATTCCAATTAAATTTCATTTACAAAACTAAATGGTGAGCCAGATTTGTCCTATGGGCCATAGTTTGCCTTTTCCTGCAATAAGGGGTGCAAGAGATGAGATTATTTTGCTGTTGATGATTTTTATTTATTTGTTTTATTCTTTGTTTTAGTTTTCTTTGCAGTTTAATTTTTTTTAATTTGAATCTAGTTGACACACAATGTTATATTAATTTCAGGTGTACATCATAGTGACTCAACTTCTCTATGTGCTCTGTTCACCACAAGTGTGATTACCAGCTATTACTATACTATGCTATTACAATATCATTGGCTATATTCCTTATGTTTGTTTATTCATTTGTTTCATTTTTAGTTTCCACATTTGAGTGAAATCATATGGTATTTGGCTTTCTCAGTCTGACTTATTTCACTTAGCCGAATACCCTCTAAATTCATCCATGTAGTTGCACATGGCATGATCTCATCCTTTTCTATAGCTGTATAATATTCCATTGCATCTATCTATCTATCTATCTATCTATCTATATATATATATATCACATATTCCTTATGTACGTGTCTATCGGTGGACACTCATCATCAGGGAAATGCAAATCAAAGCACAGTGAGATATCACCTAATCCCTGTCATAAGGGCTGAAATAATAATAAAAAAGAAATAACAAGTGTTGAGAAAAATGTGGAGAAAAAGGAACCCTCACATGCTGTTGGTGGGAATGTAAACTGGGACAGCAGCCACTGTGGAAAAAAATATGGAGGTTCCTCAGAAAATTAAAAATAGAATTACCACATTATCCAGTAATTCCACTACTGGGTGTTTACCTGAGAAAACAAAAACATAAATTAGAAAAGATATCTGCACCCCTATGCTTATTGCAGCATTATTTACAACAGCTAAGATATGGATGCAGTTTTTATTTTTGTGGTTACAGTAATAGCTTATAATTTGCCAGTTATTGACAAAACCCTATGACAAACATCTCTACCCTCAACAGATAATGTGAAAAGTAGCACTGGGCTGGCTTCAACCCAGTAAGAAAGAGTCGTGGAAGGCAGTAATCATGGTAGCTGACACAAATATAGCTTCTACCACATGTGAGGCACTCTTCTACATATTTTCCACATATTAACATATTTAAACATTAAACAGCATATTTTTAATAAAAATAATTTTTATTATTTTTAAAATATTTTATTATTATTTCCCCCTTTTTGCCAGTGGGAAAAATGAGGCACAGAAAGGTCAGGTGACTTGTTTCTACTTGCACAGTTTATAGGGAGCAGTTTAGTCTAGATTCGAACCCAGGCATCTAGCACAGGATGCTGTAATCTTAAACTCTATCATGCTGTCTTTTAATGAGAAGTTAAAGGTGATTTCATCATTTAGCTGAAATTAAAAGTATTACTGAGACTGTTTAAGAATTTGTTGAGGTCTGTGTATGAAAACTGTGTACTTATCCTAGATTATGATAGTTCTACATCCTGAAGTCTCATAGACTCTTGGGTCCTGTTGAAGCATTTGGCTGTCTTTAAATACAGAGGTCTTTTTCAGTTAAAAGAAACATTGTCTCAAAGTTACATGTCTTTTTAGCATCAAGCCCTATATGGGGATCCTAGTAATTGAAGGCTTTTCCCAAATGCAAGACTTCAAGTGTTAACCATTGTCTTAACCTCATTATGTGTCATGAATAATAACCTTTGTCATCTGTGTTTGATATTAGTTCTAATATCAGAGAACATATCAACAGATTGGAAATTTGTGGATTTTAGGAAATTAAGGATGATTCCAAAGTAAAAATAAACTAGGAATGACAGTGATTTAATAATGCCATGTGGGTATCAGTTATGCAGCTAAGGATCATACTTAAGGTTAATGAAAGTGTTTAGAATTAATGTCCTAGTGTTAGAGACTCCAATAAAATTTTTAAAAAGCACAGTAGTAACTACCAGACTTTACTATATAGCAACAAAAAGGAAATGTGTATTGACTTTTCCTTCATATGAACAAAAAATATAGGTTTTTTTTTCATTTTGGAACAAAGGAAAAGTGTAGTGTAGTGGAAATCTTTGGATTTAGACAGACCTGGTTTTGAATCTTAACTCAATGCTTCATTGTGTGTTGAAAGTAAAGGAGGTTTCTCGGTTTCTAAATCTCTGTGTTCATGGTCTATCTATGAAATGAAGATTATAAGGTAAACTATTATCATGGGAGATGAATTTTTTTCTTTATGAAAGTATGTGACATGAACAAGATGCTTAAAATGCTAGTTTCCTTTTTTCCTTTGAGTGTGATTGAATGTAAAACTAACATCTAAATGTATAGGAATGTAATTATAGGCAGATTTATAGAACATGAGTGTCTACCCTTTAATAAATGTTCAAAAATGAGGTCAAATTAATGAACTGGGGAGAAACTACTGTGTTACAAAGTCCAGAAAATGCTGCTTTATTATTTGGATTAAGCGTGTCTCCCTGAATTAAAGACACTTTCTCAAGGGAATCTTGGTATTAAGACTTTAAGATACTTTAGTATGTGTATTAAGATGGCTGAAGGCATTTTAACTGTGTATCTGAGGGTGTCTTACTAACATGTTCTTTTTACATCATTTTATCTATATCTTTGGACATTTTATGTTTTTCTGTAAGAGAGCTCCCATGAAAAATCCATTTGTCACCATGTTATCGTTATGTAGATAAGAAAATAAAAGAGAAGCCAGATTGAGGACCAGACAAACTGTGAAAGGGAGTGTGCGCCCTCTAGTGACCCACATTTATTTCTCCCAGGGTCTTACACAGCTCTTCTTTTTGGTTTCATCATTTTAAGTAAACATCAAATTTGATTTTAAAATAAATGGCTCAGAGTTTTCCACTTGAGCATATTACATTGTATGATCATAGATTTATTACTATGACAAGATTTCATCAATCACTTAAGAGAATATTTCTATTAACCTGTGTTAAGGTGATTTTCTTGCACAGAACTGTGTTTCAAAGGGACTTTCAATTTACTGAAAATGAAAAATAGGCTCTAGGCATCTGTGGCTTAGCAACATTTTATTTCCAATCCTCTGGGTCATGCAATTTTTGTCCACATACTTGCACACTCCTTGGCTTTAAAACTAATTCCTCTAATATAGCTGATTCTGACATCTTAGAATTTGGTGAATTTCCTTAATTTTTAAGGTATGTTTTCCTGGAAGTTCTACTAACAGAAGATGTGAAAGTGACTTCTTTGGAGCCCTATCATGTTTTAGAAATAAGTATTACCAAAGTATTTTTAAATGGTTAAAATCCATTACCAAATAAATAAGATTATTTTAGTCATTTTTATCTACCAGATGCTAAATATTTTAGTTAAGTTTTACTTTTTGCACAGAAACAAAATTTTGCAGGAGTTTCATTTAGTTCAGTGCACTCAGCTATCCTGGAGGTACAAAGATTAATATCAATGACAGATAACTCATGGAGGTTTCTAGCATTTATAGCTTAAAAATATTAAATCGCTGGGTTTGTATCCAAGGGCATATATTTTAAAAGATAGTATTTTTATACTCCTTAAACATATAATTTGTTTTGCCATAATTGACAACGAACAAGATGCACAATTTTAAGGACAAATTTTATGTATTGGTTTAGAATTCAGATTTTGAAGCACATGTTAAATAGGCCTATTTTAGGACAAGGTAAACTACATAGAAATTGATTTTTTAGTATCTTTTCAAGATGCATTTCTTTACAATCTGGAATCATTAAATTTTACTGTACTGAAACATATAATTTTATGAGTGATGTACTTAAACTTACACATATAAAACTAGAAATACATTTAAGCTTGTAAATAAGATCATGCAAACATAAGGAAAATAGATTATTTGATAGGCCTGTTACTGTAGCAAGTTTATGATAATTGAAGACAGTGTCCTTTCTCACTCATCATATTTTGTTTCAGGTGCCGTGTAAACTGTTGAGAGGAGTTTATAGGGTTCTTACTATAACTGGGAGTTATAACATCCTTGGATGCTAATTTGATTGCTAGATAAACAGACTAATATAATTAGAATATCAATGCTGCAATGTAAGCGAAACTGACCTTAGCTATGTATTTCAGGTCAAAAGTGCTTTAATTAGTGAGGTAAATATACACATTTAAGAATAATTTATAAAAAGTATATGTTAGTTTCTATTTTAAGACCAGTTTGATGGAAGCTTGTTAACTTTCACAGTTTAAAGGTAGAAGTAAAGGAAGACCACAGAAGTTAAGTCACAAGCCTAAGAAAAAAGTATGAGGATCAAGATGATTGATTAAAACCTGGGATACCTGACTTTAAGTTCAGTAATTTTCTACTGCACCATATTTACCTTACATTTAAACCTGTACAAACATACACACACACACATAGAAACACATACATCACACACATTAAAAAACTATAAGGCAATCATGTGGCCCTATCTCTTCCCTTCAACCAAGAAAAACACACCAACACTATACAAACACACTCTCACACACGTGCGTGCATGTGTATAAAGTACACAAACTACCTTAATTTGGAGGAGGTGTTTATGGAAATGTTGACTCGTTTTCCCCAAGTTTAATAGGATTTTCTCCTTTACAATATTTTATAACTCTGAAAGTATGGTAATTACTCAGCACATCTTAAAGTTTTAAAAATACTTTATTTTTAGCACTAACAGGATTTATACCAATTTTCATTTGATATTTTATAAGATCTCGCTGATTCAAATTGAATTTGTACTCTATTTTATTTTTAAAAGCAAGTAACATGTAGCAAGATAAAGGAATGAGGGACTGTCTTTCCCAGAAAGAAAGTTGAAGGGGGAGGGGGAGTGAGAGATTGATCAAGAAAATCTTCACAGAGGTTGTATATCTTGAACTAAATTTTGGAAGATGAATAGAAGTTCATCAGATGGTCTGGGATCAAGAGAGTACCCACATACCAATATGGAATTTGTTTCCTCATTTTCTAGAAATTGAAGAAGATAATTATTAAAAATATAATTAATGGGGGCACCTTCCTGGTTCAGGTCATGATCCCAGGGTCCTGGGTTTGATCTTCACTTTGAAACCTGAGTTGGGCCCCCTGCCCAGTGGGAAATGTGCTTCTCTCTCACCTTGTCCCTCCCCCACTTGTGCTTGCTCTCTTATTCTGTCTCTCAAATAAATGAATAAAAATCTTTTAAAAAATTAACAAAATTTTAAATTCTTACCTCACTTCCAAAAAGATTTCTTCCATGCTATAATACCAGTGAAAAAGAATCATTGTTTTGTTTCCATTAACCACGAAATTGTGTTCTAGCTAATTAAAATGAACATTTAAAATTTGGCTTGTTAAGTTACGTGGTCTAGGTCTAGAGCCTTAGGATCCTGTAAGAGTTAACGTATTGCACAAGAGTCAACACTTTACTTTCTAAAGATCTTTAGCTTCTTAAGAAGAGGCTCTTAAGTTTTTATGAAATTCTATGTGCAAAGATGTTTAAAGATGTAAAATGGCCATTCATAGCCTAGCTCACTAATCAAATCAGTTAAGTCTGGGAGCTTGGAGGATTCCTATTTTCAAAGTTTACTCATTTGGGAATGATGAATTCCAAATGGTATATTGAAAGTGACTGAGCTAAAGTTTATGTAAATGTGCCATGTTAGTTTAATATTTTATATGGCAGTCACTGTACAGAAAATTAACATAATATAATCAGTGCCTATTGAGTCTCTTCTGACCTAATTAGAGTGATCATCATATAGCACAAGTTCCATACAATGACATACTATTGACATTTCAAAACTGGCAAGTTTTTAAAGTGCAAGTATTTATCTAGTTCTTTGGATTGTGTTTCTGTGTTTTTTAAAAAAAATTATTTAAAGTATTTATATACACACATATGTTTCCCAATTTTGACCATAAGGGAATGTAACTGACCTAATTTGCATGATCTTTATGGAAAATTTAACTGGATGAAGTAGAGTCCATTTGTAAAATACAGTCATTTTTTTAAGAGAGAGGGATGGGCAGGAGAGGGAGAATCTTAAGCAGGTTCCATGCCCAGAACAGAGCCTGATGGAGGGGCTCAATGTGGGGCTAGATCTCACAACTGTGAGATGGGGTTCTGAGCTGAAATCAAGAGTCTGACACTTAACCGACTGAACCAGCCAGACACCCCTGTACAATACAATCTTAAGGGAAAACCTTAACCTTCTGAGTTTTTGGTATATACACACCATAATTTTTGATATCTTGAAACTTCCAGGAAATGGAAGGTCTCTTTGAAAATGACCTTGGTTTGATAATAAATCCTTTGTAAATAACACAAATTGAAAGATATGTTTGCTCTGCTCTATGGGACCTCACAAATTTTTAGTTTTATAATGAGTGTCTTTGTAAAAAAGATAAAGATGTCACTTCACTGCTAACCATACATAAAAACAAAAATGAGATTTTTAGAACATGCTTGAAAAACACAGAACAGAGTACTCATCAACAATGATAGGAGAATAATCATTTTGCAAACAGAATAAGAAGTCATAATTTTCATAGTAGAGAAAAAGGATTTTAAGTTTGCTAAAGTTAGAGTGGATTTAAGGGTAGAATATGTCCATAATAACATACAGACATACTTGTCTATTGTAATATATATAATGTTACAGAGTAAAATATGTTATGAGAGTAGGATGAGGAAATAATAAAGAATAGAATAGTGGGCTGATTCTGAGGGTGTAGAGGCCCATTATGAGACTTACTATAAACCAGCTCATTAACAATGACTTCATGAGAATTTTAAAAGTGAAGAAAAAAGAATTAGTAGAAATGTGTGATTTTGTGAAGAAAGAAAAGTACATGCACAGAATCTAAGATTTAATATGGCATTGAAAATAATTTTTCAGTGTTTTTCTTGAGGGTTTTTGAGAAGGTAACTGAGTTACATCTGTATGATATCTTTAGTTGGTGACCAAATCCCCAGCTTCAGATAGTACAAAGGATGGTAGAAAATACCACTTGCAAAATGCTGGGAGAGTAGATAGCAACCAGTTTATGACCACGTATGGATTAAAATCAGGGGAATCTGTTAACTTGCCATACATGCCAGCTGAAATATCTTAAAAAATATTTAATAGTAGTGAAAATATGAAAACTAGGGGACAAACCACAGAAGGTGATGAAGCAGGAGCTGCCAAATTGATAAAGAATAAACGAAATCTGCAGTTGTTACTTGGAAGCCAGGATCTGAGTAGGAGCCAAAAAGGAGACCTTGTTCATTTTGCTAAAAGTGGTAGAAATGTCTCTGAGACTCAGCATTGAATGTGGGCTGTTGGTGCTCAGAAAAAGAGCAGGAGGGCCTTTCCTTTTGAAACCCTGTCTCTGATTCCCCTTCACCCTTCCATTCTCATTGTTGGCATAAAGAGATGGGGATGCCTACTGGATAATATTGGAGAGGGAAAACAGTGCTAGCAGCTGACAGTTAATTCCCAGAACTCTAAGGGATGGTGTTGAATGTTAGATGTTGGAGTGGGGGCTGACTGTATATCACATTGGGACAGAAAAAGTTTCAGTAAGCAACTCAGAAAGATGGTCAAAGCAGCAAGCCCAAATGGAAGTGACAGGAAAAACAACAACAAAATCCCATACAAGTAGGATTAGGTAAGGACAAGCTCAGAGATTAAATCATGTAAGAGTTAAGTTTAGGTGCCACCTGTTTCCAAAGGAATCAACGTGTCACAATTAGGAAAGAAGAGAGAAAACAGAGTCTAACAGCTGAGAATAGTACAAACTCATTGACATTTTGCTTCATTCTATTTCAGAAGAAAAGTATGACATATTAACCTATGTGCCTATGAATAGACATTTTTTCCTTAGGTTAAGCACTGCACTCACAACCACCCTAGAAAAATTTGAAATCCCTTTAAAAATACGTATAACAAAAAAAGGAGCATAATCACTCTCCAAAGCATCCTTAGGTAAAAGAGAAGTTCAGGCATCCCGTGCAACCTCTTTCCAAATTTATAAAGTCAGACAAACAAAAAAAAATTGAATGAAGAAAGATCTCTCAGAGGAATTTCACATCCTGTTGCCTGAATTGATCTGAATTATTAGAACTGCATGCCAACTGGTGCCCAGGCCTCCCTTAAAGTAGAGTCTTCACAGACTGAGCAGCAAGCAGATGGTTACCATGGTGTTGACTCCACAAAGCCTTCATTGTGTGGAGATAACCAATTTACTTGACAGAGTCTCTAGTCTAGAAGCTGATTTAATCCTAATTCATTGAAAAGGTATTTTTTTGATTATCAAAAAAAAAAGTCACAGTGCAAGCTGAGCCCCGGTTTAATGTCTAAAGTACTTTATTTTGTTAAATAGATGTTTTACTAAACCACACTTTCTGGTAATGTGGACAGATGCATTTTTATCTCTGTTATCTATGGAAGTTAATACCATGGCATATAGGGAGCACTTAGTATAAGTTTTGCGGCAAAAGTGAAGGGAAATATTTTACTATTTTAAAAGGAAGCATATATAGCTTTCTTCATAAAGACAAAAGTCTAAAAGTCATATAAATTTTTTTTTCTGGATGAAATTTATTTACTGTCACATTGAATAAGTAACTTTTTTTTTTTTGCAGTGGATTGGAGATGGTGGTAAATGATAATTATAACATGCGTGTAAACAAGACCAGTGTAAATTCTGGGACTACTAGAAAACTTTCTCCAACATAGGTCTTAGCAGAGCTCTCCCAGCTGGGATACCAGCTGTGTACCTTTAGTCAAGTTTTAGATTCATAGACTTGTAGGTAGAACTGAACAATCTTTCCTAGAGACAATCTGAATCAAAAGGGTGAGACCAATGAGATCAAGTTTAAAGGGGAATTTGGCAGTGAATCCTGGATATTCACATCTCACCTTTATGAGTCAGAGTGTATTTGGTGTGTAATTGGGTCAGGCTGATTTAAAGGGAAAAAGGACAAGTTTGACCAAAGGGGCTAAAGTGGATTATGCTTAACAGCCAAGTTTTTAAGAAAGAAGTATTCTAATGGATAGATGAATAAGAGCAAAGGATTTTACTTAATTGGAGTAAGGACAAAAGTTGAGTGTGGCCCTGAGCTCCCTAAGAAACTTGAACTGAGATTTGTTTCTAGAAGGTCTTGAATAAAGGGCAAAGTTGTATATAGGCTTAAGTGGTCTGTCAAGGCCAAATAAGGATAATTTTGATCTTTATGCTAAGAAAAATGGGAAGTCTTTGAAGGTCAGGAAGGCAAACTCGCTCAAATGTAAGAGAAGGGAAGAGAACAGATAAGATTGAATATTTGGACATACGAAGTGGAAGAAATTCTAGTCTGATAATTGCACTTTTCTTGGTGGAGTAAAAAAATGTCATTTTTTGATAGCTGAAGAAAGAGGATAAGTTAGTGCTTTAAGAGCTTTGGAAAAAGTTTAAAATAGTTCCCGTGGAGAGTCAGAGTTCAAGGTGAAAACAACTAAATATGGAGGATGCTGAGTTCATTTGAGGCTGTTGATCATTGCTTTAGTTTGGGTTCCCTGGGAGTGGATCTGGAGACAAAGATTTAGGTGCATACAGTTTATTGGGGATGTGATCCCAGGAAGCAAAGCAGGGGTGAGGTTAGGAAAAGAAGGCAGCCAATAAAAGACAATTCACAAGTGGGTTATTGCTGGATGCAAGTGGAGTTGAATCCATCTGGGAACCCTCTAAGGTTCTCTGTTATTTTCATCATTATGGTCACACCAAAGGGCAAGGGAGCTGGGATATTGATCTACCGACTCTGGTGTTATTAAAGGTCACTGCTGATACTGACGTCTCAGCACTTCTGGCCTGCCCCATGCACTGGCAAGTGAATGCCTGCAGTCAGACAAACACAGTAATGTTTATATTGTACCAAAGAAAAAACAAAAATGCTTTTCTTAAAATATTCTGATGGAAAACATGCACTGAATTTTGTAGGTGGCTGAATGGCTGAATGACCAGAGTCAGAAATTTGATTTAGTGAGTCAACAACAGAGAGAGAGAGATGTTTAGAAGCATGCAACAGGACTCTATTTCAACATCACCATTATGAATGAAGAAATAGGAAACCCAATAACTAAACTTAGAGGAAAAAACAAATGTGGGGAAGATAACAATCACTATGCATAACAAAATGAAAATCCATATACATTTACAGTTCACATGCAAATAAAAGTTTTGACTTTCAGTGACATGAGATGGGAGTAGAAATCTCTGAATTCAAGAGGTATCTGTTCCTTCAATTTCCTATTGGGTACCCTTCACTCAGTAAATATTTGTCACTGTGAACCAGGCCCTATTTGAGGTGAAGGATATAATGGTAAACAAGATAAATTAAGTTCCTTCTCCATGGAACTAACAGTTGGACATCAATTAACTTAATTTCTTTGCGCTTCTGTTCCTTTACATCATCAGAGAGATTAATAATACCTTACCATAGGCTTTTTCAAGAACGCAAAGAGATTGTTTTAGGAAACGTTTCATGTTGTATGAAGCTCTGTATCAGTTTAATTTTAAAACAATAGTCTGCAACTAACATGAGAAACTTTATCAGGTTTCTATGACTGAAATCCCTGAACTATGAGTTCAGGAAATCACCTCCTTGGGCCCCTGGATGGCTCAGTCGGTTAAGCGTCTGACTCTTGATTTTGGCTCACGTTGTGATCTCAGGGTTGTGAGATCAAGCCCTGCATTAGACTTGATGCTGGGCATGGAGCCTGCTTAAGATTCTCTCTCTTCCTTTCCCTCTCTTCCTGACCTGCATGCACTCTCTTTCTCAAAAAAGGGGGGGGAGGGGAAGAAAGAAAGAAAAAAAAAGAGGGAAGTTAGCTCCTAAGTTTGTGGTTCTGTAGAACTAGCTTGGTGATGTGTAAACATAACTAGTTTATGTGAGAAATTCTGGGAAGTCTTAGCTCAATTTAACTCCAATGTGAATTAAAAGTCTAATATGGAAGTCAAAACATTGACCAGACTCATAGGCTGCATATCTAAGAAGATAATTGTCTATTCTTTCCTAATTGCACTAAGCACTAACACTGACATGATGTCTTTAGGAGCCAAATTTTAATACTGACAAGTGAAGGGATCAGTCATGGATTCCTATCCTAGGAATAGGATAGGGTGCCATCAGATATTTTCTAGTGGATTGAAAGAGTTAATTTCAAGTATTTGAGAGTTTTCTTGGATAGGAAGATATGGCATGGTGATAAAAGTGTATTACTTGGTGTCTTAAATTTTGTATTTGTACTTGTGTTGTCCTTCACAAACTTCCTATGAAAATTGAGTAAATATTTTTTCTGGGGACTTTGTTGCCTGTTGTTTTAATAATCTTGGATTAGATGATTTCTAAATTCTTTCATAGATTCTTTACAGGTGCTGATAAAATCTAGGGGTTCTTTCTCAGGAAGAATGCACACACACTTAGAATTGTGCCTGGAATTTCAAGTGATGCACAGATATCCTCCTCCTTTGCAACCCGTCCATGACTCTCCTTCACTCTCTGCTTTAACTCAATCTGATTGACTTGATTGAACAGTTAACTCTCATTGGCTCCATAGGTCTCTACAATAAAAGAATGAGAATATCAGGGTATATAATTAGATGTCTAATGCATCATAACAACACACTGCAAATTTAGTGGCTTAAAACTGAAGTAATTGATCTTTTCTCACAGTTCTGCAATGTGGGCAGGGCTCTCTGGGTAGTTCTCAGGCTCTAAGTGATATCAGTTAGAGAATTCATTTGGTTATATTCAGCTGGTGTTTGAGATGGGGTAAAAGAAAGGCTTATTCACGTGGGGAGTGCCTCATTGTCTTTCATGTTGTCTCTCCACCTGGCTAGATCAAGCTTCCTTAAAGGGCCATTGGAATTCTTAGATAACAGTTACATTCTCAGTGTATGTTCTAAGAGGAAAAGATCCAGAGTACAAGCACTTATGAAGCCTCTGCTTGTGTTATGCTTACTAATATCTTGCTTGTCATAGCAAGTCACATGGCCAAATTCAGAGTCAGTATTGTTGGAGACTACATAAGGGCATGGATCTCAAAGGTATGGTTCAATGGGAGCTACCAGCAGGAATTTTTTGTTTGCTGTAAGTACTTTCCAGAAAGGAAGAGCATTATCTTGGGAAGTAGTAATTTTTCAGCCAGTGCAAACATTCAAGCAGAGGCAGAGTGATAGCTTATAGGAGATACTGTAGAGAGGTGATTGCTACGTTGAGCTTAATAAAATGACCTCCATGATCATAAGACTGTAGATCAAAGCTACCTCCAAATTTTGAGCCTACATAACCAGGGAAATGGTAGTGCTATTAACAGTAACAGGGGCATCAGGCAGGAGTCTCAGATTGGAAGGAAAATGGTAAATGTGGATAGATTGCTTTTTTTTCTCATATGGAAGAAAGAGATAATCAAGAAATAATGACCCTTATTTTTTCCTGTCTTAGGTTGGATGTCGATATAACTGAACTTCACAGTTGGATTACTCGTTCAGAAGCTGTGTTGCAGAGTCCTGAATTTGCAATCTATCGGAAGGAAGGCAACTTCTCAGACCTTAAAGAAAAAGTCAATGTAGGTTATGTATTAGTTTTTATGTATTTTCCTAAGTTTTGCTGTTTGTAAACTCTGTGCTTTGTACTATCTGATTCTATCAATTGAAAAGATTAAAGCAATATGGAATAATGCTTTTAAATATATCTTTAATGTCTATTTTACATATCCAGCAGAATCAGTGTTTAGCATCGAGAAATCTTTCCTGGTTCTGCTGTGACTGAGCAGTATGCTTTTCATAAACCTTCTTTAACTTTTATATTATTTAGCTGTAAATTAACAATTTTATAACATGAACTAATTGATTTTCCCTCATGTACTGTTCTGTCACCTCAAGGCTGGGACTTAGCAAGCTTGCAGAATAGAATGGACCCTTAGAAATACTATACTTAGGACCCTGTTTGTGCTCTCATTATCATCAAAAAGTTATTCTTTATACTCATTTAGTACTTGCCATAACAGATTTGCATTTTCCAGATCCTTATGTATTGCATTACCATAACTAGAAGATGTCCAGCCTTTTTCAATATTTATTTATAGTAAGAGGTGATTTGCTGTTTTTATTCCCTGCTGAGACATTATAGTTTTGTCCTTTACAACAGGGATTTTCATTAATTTAGTAGGAGCTGCTTCACCTTCAAGGACATTATGAAGGCTTTGATATTTCAACTTCGACAATTATAAAACATCCATTTTGGTCATTGTTTGTGAGAGCGTTTCTAAGAGGCAGATAAATGCTCTGTAGTGGGCAGACTAAAGAAACAAATATTCTGAATGTCAAATAGTTTTAGCTATAGGAAGGTCACGTGGGGGGGAATAAATCAGTTTCATGTTTTGAGCAATCAGTTTCATACCAGACGAACTCTCTGAGATTTTTCCAAACACAACACTATCTTAGATACAAGCTAATACTTGCTCTGGGATTGGAAAATTTGGAGAGCAAAAAATGATTTTCTTCTAGGAGAAAGTAATCTATTTTTTAGGCTGCTTGAGGTAGGGGAGATGTTGATTCCATCAACATGTCTCAGAGTTAATGATTTATAAATTGGGAAGTTATTTTAAAAGCATTATTTTATAGACTGTTATTAGTATAATAATAGACAATTGTAAATAATTTCAAGAAATGAGCACTATGATGTTAATGTTTTAGTTTTAAAATTAAACTGAAGCATAGTATATATAGTAGAGAATTAGCAAAATGTGTTATTTCAAAGAACACTCATTGGATGGTATGTTTTTTGTTATGATTGTGGAGGGAAATTCAATGAATAGAAAACTGCTTAGAGAGGGTGAACTCTCTAAAATACATTTTATTTTTTTATTTATTTCTTTTTCTAAAATACATTTTAAAGGTCATGTGACATATTTGGCCACTGAAAGTATGAGTCACCTTGGGCTTTTATTAGCTAATTTATATTTTTTAAAATTTATCTCAATAATCTACTTATCTGTTTGTCATCCTATGTCTGTATCTTAAAACAGCTCTGATAAAGCAGGAAAATTGAGTTCCAGCATTTCAAGAATATAAATTCAAAAATTTCCTGTTATCATATGGTTACCTAGAAGCAATTTGCATTTGATCAATAGTGTCAGTGATGACAGACTGAAAGTGCTAAAAAAATGTACAATATTGTATGAGTGGTTTTCTGATGCCTCGTGAGTCACCTTTATCAACTGCTCTCATTTTCTGAAATAACATCATTCTTAATTGCCTACTAAAATAGGACATGAAATGATTTACCTAGACATTTCCTTCAGGCTAAATATAATATATATGTATTAAAAATCCTTGAGAGAAATACATAGTAATGATGATGGAGATGCAGTTTAGGTGTACATTAATTTTCTTCTTCACCTGCCAGTTTATGTAGCTTATTTTGAACACAGGGGAGGCCCATCTCATGAACTTGAATGGTAGTCATTTTTAGGCGTCCATTAAAAATGGCTAAATATTGCCTTCTTTTTTTCTTTCACTGACTCCTTCATTCATCTACTACTGTCAAGTACTTTCAGCCAATTAGAATGTCCTAGAATATTATCAGTTCAGTTTTATATACTTTTAAACCTAACATAAATTTTCCTTCTCTATTAGCCATGTGTTTTATTTATATAATTAAAATAATGTGCTTACTTAAAAGTTGAATTCTAGGGAACATTTCTACTCCAAGTGGTCCCTGGACGACCAACATTGGCATCATCTGTGAACTTATTAGAAATGTGTGAGGTCAGACCTAAAGAATCAGAATTTGCATTTGAACAAGATCCACAGGTGACTCGTTTGTATATAAAGGTCTGAGAATCAGTACTCAAAGGCACCATCTGAGACTTTTCCGGACTCCTAGATCATTTACTCATTCTGTCAATGTCACCACAGTTGAGAATTTTAAGCTGAATTAACAGGTATAACTGCTCAACTTCTTGAGTTGAGCACGTGGTAATATACGATAGTAATTTAAAAAACAAAACAATCTAGTCTTACTGCAAGGTGGTTGTATACCTGTATAGTGTTCTCTTGAAAGCCTTCACACTGGCTATTTAGGTCAATAGGCCTTGGGCTCTTTCTGGACCCATGCTTGCTCCCACCCACACCAAATCAACTTTTAAATAAGTTCTGTTGGAAATCCTCAAGCCAGTTAATTCTACATTTCTTTTATGTCTTTTATCTGGGTTTGCCCCCCACAATATACATATCTCTGCTCATCTGTGCTTTCTGGTATCTTCCTCTCTCTGCTCTTCTACAAGCCTGTTCTGCCTTGGTGCCTTCCCATGCACACCCCCTGTGCATTCTGAAGTCCTTCTTCCAAAACAAACTTTCTATCCTATGTACTTGTTCTATTCATACATGGAAACCACCTTTACCCTCAAGAACACCACTAAGACTAATGATTCTTCCACTCCTCCACTCATTTAGAATTGCTAGTTTCCTCACTTCCCAGAGCCAATTCCTAAAGTACTGCTCTCTGTGTAGAGATATCTTGTCTCTTGTGTTTCATGCCCAGTGGCTATCTGTCACTCACCATTGTATGATATTATTTTCTCATTGAAGACTTTGGCACCAAGATGACAGTCTTCTCCACTCAAGTTATGCCTTCATCCTTAGAAATCTCAGCCCATGTTGGTTGTCTTGCTATCTTCAAAAGTTTCCATTTCCCTAATCTCCTCAATTCAGCTACATCCTTGCATCACTATTCTGTAGGTGTTTCACTGTCAGACATTACTCTGTTTCTGAAATGCTACATTTAGACAGAGTCTTTGGTACTTCTCCATTGACTTTCCATGCATTCCTAGTAAATTTTCTTTTCTATTTCTCTCAATTCTTTTCTATTTCTCTCAGTTATTTCAAGTTTTTAATGGATCTCCTAAACTACCCCCCCCATTTATGGTAGATGACTTTCCCTCGTAGTTTACTTAAGGTAATATCTATCAAATTATGTGTATTTGTGCTCATGTTCTCTTTTTTCTCCCTCTGCCTTGGTGGAAAAGATGGTGCTTTGGCTAGCTAAGGCTAATCTGTGTGTGTGTTCGTGGTCGTGTTCTCAATATCTTCACTATCTATGTCCTAAGGAGCCTGCTTCTATTTAGCCACATGTCCACATGCTTAATAAAACCCTCATCTCCTATAAACACATAGGAATATTTTTGTGTCTTTGTTACTCATCCTTTCTGCAGGACTAGACTCTCTTAACTTCTTTGTCCTTCATGAAATACTTTCCTCCCTGGGTTTTGGGGATACCATTATCTACTGGTTACCTTTTGTACGTTTTTGGCTATTTTTTCTATCACCCTTTTCCTTTATTGTTGATATTCTATGCAGTTCTTCCCTTGTTTCTCTTCTCTGGATTATATTCATTCCTTCCTATTCAAATAACACCTATTTTCTTATGGCCCCCAAATATGTATCATTAGCTCATGTTTCTCCCTTTAAAACCCAAACTAGTTTATTTAATTACTTAATAGAGAACATTAATTGGATATTTGCCTGAAAACCTAAAATAAATCTCATCACCTCAGCTCTCCTTTATTCTTTGTCTTTCCTTTCTTTTTTTCCAACAGCCTAATCCAGAAACCTAAAAGCTAACTGGGTCACCTAGGTTTTTTTCCCCTTCCATTTGCAAGTCCACCCAAGTTCAGTTAATTTCATTCCCTTAACTGCTCTTGAAACTGTCCAATTCTCCCCATTCCCATCACTACAACCCTGATTAAAGCTAATATGATGGGTTACCTGTTTAAAGTGACAATCCCTAGGCCATCTTCCCCACCACTAATTTTGTATTCCTTTAGCGGTTTTCGTATCACTTTTGTTAAAGTGAACTTACTAAAACATAAATATTATTCTGTTATGCTTCTGTTGATATTCATTTGAGAAAGCAAAAAGTAGCCACTGATGTCAGGAGCTGGCTTAGCACTTCAATTAGTCCTTCGAGATGCTCAGAGCCATACTAGTTGCTTTCAGCTAATCTGTGGTATTCTCCTGCTGAATATGCACAAGGGCTCAGAATGCCAGCACCGGACAAGGCCAATTCATGATTGTGGTGGATCAAGCCAAAAACATAACTCTTTTGTAATCCTGTTTCAATACAGACCCCTCAAATTGTACAAACCACCCGAAATGACTGCATATCCCCTCATCTTCCCTAATGTGACAAATTATGCTGCCTTACTAATCATAATTTTAGCCTCTCTACATTGATTCTGACATCTAGATAAAAATGTTTAAGATGTCCAGTCATAGAAGTACCTGCATTTCGTTACAGCATCTAATTAAAGGCAAAACCCTGTTTCCTTGGCCATTCTCCTCACCTACGTGTGTCCCAAATCCAACCCCATAGTTCGCTATTATATGCCGCCTCTCCTGTTGCAACAACTAAATCAACTTAACTTTATCTATAGGCATGTACCTGATGGCCTTTGACTAGAAGGCATTGACAAAGTCAGTATCTTCATGTTGCTTTGTGAAGGCTGCCATGACCTATATTCTGTTACCTTATCCATACTGATCTGGCCATTATAACATTGATTAGATTGCTGGTTTCTGGAAATTAATGTCTGGAACTTAATTTGGTTTTGTTTTTTGTTTGTTTTGGTTTGGCTTACTTTGATTTTGGCACGCCAGTGCCTCATATAGTACCTGGTACTTAGCACAGTTGATATTTGACTATATGAATAAGTGATTTTTTTTCAGTTCCTCGGGCACATTTTATGTCAGGCTCTGCTACCAATATGAAGGATGTAACAACTTCTGAATAAACATTTGAGTGAATAAATTACTTTTTCTGTCAAAGGGCAAAACTTCATTATAGAATGTTAAGTGAATAGAAAATTAATTGCTTCTAAAGTCAGAGTAGGCCTCTGGGGAATCTGAAACTTACTTTCATATTAATTAGAGAAGATGTCATGAAAGGAGGAGGCTTTTAAGAGATGCCGATAAAGAAGGAGGAAGAGGTCATAGAGTGTTTTTAATCAACTTATTAGAGAACCAGTAAACTTCCCTTCTTTGTATACTTTGCTTAAAACTTAATTATGTTTCTTTTTTCTCTATATTATTATACAACTCAGTTGCCTTTTATATTGCACTTGAAGTTACACATTTTAGAATCCATGATTTCCTGGTATCTCTAAGAATTTTTATGGGCCTTTAATATATTTTAAAATTAACGATACATTTCATATGGAATGGTCAACTGAAGCCTTTTTTTAGCTTCTGTTTTCTTTACTTGAAATTATCTGTACTAGATACTTCACAATTTGAGTAGTAGCTTCTAAACATATGATCACATATGGAATATATATTGACTAAAGTATTTCATTTTTTCTGTTAAGAAAACTCATTTCAAAAGCATATATTCTATTATAAAAATAGACACTTTTAAGATTAAAAATACTATCTATGTGTACACACACACACACACATATTACATAGAAGATAAACAGAGAGACAGACATACAGAAAAGCAAGATGCATTTCCTAAGGACAATAGATTAGAGAAAGATCATAATGTCTAGGACAGAAATGTTTTCCTGAGTAAGGTGATTTCTAAGGGGTAGTTTTAGTTATTGGTACTTAATACTATAAGAAGCATTGCACCTGGCAAGAAGAAAATTGGTACCCTTCATGAAAGATCTTTCTGTATAGTGGTGAGTACAGATACTTGGACTAATACTGAAGATGAAACGCATAGAGCAAAGTGGATGTCATGGTTAAAGAGCATTCAGGGGCTACTTTTGGCTTTGAAAAAAAGGGGAGGACAGCCTGGGTGGCTCAGCGGTTTAGCGCTGCCTTCAGCTCAGGGGATGATCCTGGAGACCTGGGATCGAGTCCCATGTCAGGTTCCCTGCATGGAGCCTGCTTCTCCCTCTGCCTGTGTCTCTGCCTCTCTCTCTCTCTCTCTCTGTGTGTGTGTCTCTCATGAATAAATAAATAAAATCTTAAAAAAAAGAAAAGGGGAAAGCTAATATATATACAAATGTAAATATATATACAAAGATATCACACACACACATATATATACATCTACACATATTTATCTCTCTATATACACATATTTATGTATCTGGCTATAGAAAGAGAGGGGGCAGAGAGAGAGAGCATGAGTGAGCCATGGAGGGGGAATAAAGACTGAAGATGCTGAAATATTTGAAAATATCTGAGAAAAAAAAAGTCCCCAAATCTCTGAGACTAATAAAGAGTTCTTACTTTTATTCTCTAGTGATAACAAAACAGTTCTTTTTTTTTTAAAGATTTTTATTTATTCATGAGAGAGAGAGAGGGACAGAGACACAGGCAGAGGGAGAGGGAGAAGCAGGCTCCATGCAGGAAGCCCGACATGGGACTCGATCCCAGGTCTCCAGGATCACACCCTGGGCTGAAGGCGGCGCTAAACCACTGAGCCACCCAGACTGCCCCAACAAAACATTTCAACATGTCAGCATAACATAACATGATCTGAAAATACAGAAACAACCTAATTAAGGTATTTTAAAATATGATATTTCTTCTAGCCAGCTGGAACACTTGTTTATCTTCTCCTGAGGCCCAGAGAATCCTGGTTAGTACCATAGTCAAGAAACATTCTCTCCTTTTTTGTTCAGTATTCATTCTACATTTTACAGTTTCCAGTACTGATTTGGATCATGGTGATGCACTTTTAGTTTCTTCCTTTTGATATCCACGTCTCTATGATCTTGAAATTTCATTCCATTCCTGTTAACTTCAGCTTCTTTTAGCCTTACCATTTTCTGTTTCTTTTTCATGGAGTCCATGGCACCTTAGTGAAGATGCCAAAAAAGTTTGCTAAAATTTTGTTTGGTAGAGCAGTGTTGGGAGTTTATACTCCCTCTAATTTTTTCAGTATGGCATCGTGTCATTATTCCTTAAGAAATATTATAAGCATTGTGTTATTTCCCCATCCCAATTCTTTTCTTTTCCCCAACCCAGGTAAGATTCTATGAAATTTTGACTGTAATGAATTTTACATGGTACTATTTGTTTTCTATTTGTGTAATTGTTTATTACAGCTCTCAGGATTTCATAGCAGTCCTGTTGGAAAGCAGGCCAATGTGTCCAACTCCCCATCTAATCTGGATCTTCTAGAAGACTTTCATTTAATCAAGCTTTCCTTTATTGAACATGCAGCTCCTAAACTCCTAGGCTGTTGCTATAACCAGTATATGTATAGCTACTATGATTTATTATACATTTACACCTTCAAAGAGCATTTTAAGTGTGAGTAGGATGGGAGAGCCAATAATATCATATATAGAAGCATTATGCTACAACAGACCTCGCCTTACTATGCATCTACTATGTATGAGACACTCTTCTGGGCCCTGGAGATGGTGTGAGGAAGGGAATTCATGAGGATACCCGCCATTTTTTTTAATAAATTCATTTTTTATTGGTGTTCAATTTACCAACATACAGAATAACACCCAGTGCTCATCCCGTCAAGTGCCCCCCTCAGTGCCCGTCACCCATTCACCCCCACCCTCCGCACTCCTCCCCTTCTACCACCCCTAGTTCGTTTCCCAGAGTTAGGAGTCTTTATGTTCTGTCTCCCTTTCTGATATTTCCCACACATTTCTTCTCCCTTCCCTTATATTCCCTTTCACTATTATTTATATTCCCCAAATGAATGAGAACATACACTGTTTGTCCTTCTCCGATTGACTTACTTCACTCAGCATAATACCCTCCAGCTCCATCCACGTTGAAGCAAATGGTGGGATACCCGACTTCTTACAGTTTCCATTCCAGTGAGAAAGATGAAAATTAAGCAATAATATGCAACATACATATAGAATGTTACTGATAAATGTCAAAGACAAAAATACAGGAGGAATGAGGGCTAGGAAGTGTGTGCGTGTGTGTATGTGTGTGTGTAGATAGACTAGCAGTAGAATGCCTCCCTGACAAAGTGACCTTTAAGAAAAGATCTAAAGGTAGTGAGGGATTTATAGATTCCTGAGATAGGGGCATTTCCAGCAGAGGGAAGAGTGGATGCATAGGTCTGAAGGAGGAGCGTACCTAGAGTATCAGAGAAAAACAAATATGGCAGAGGTGAAGAATCAGGGTGTTTAGTCACAGAAGAGGCCATAGAAATTAAGGAGGTTAAGGTCAAGTGGACCATGGTTAGGGCTTTTACTCAGATGAGAAGGGAGGCTACTAGAGAGTTGAGTTGATGTCTGTTGTGACTGGCTTCTTCTGACTGCTGTGAGAATATAGCATCAGGGAGCAAAGGTAGAAATAGAAATACCATTTAGTAGGCTATTTGGAAATATCCAGACCACTGAGTGATGGTGGAGGTTTTTTCACTAGTGTGGTAGTAGTGAGCACAGTAATAACATTTTCTGGATGTGTTTTGAGGTTAGAGTCAGCAGGAGTTTCTGAGGGATTGGATATGGGATTTGAGAGAAAAAGAACAGTCAAGAAGGATTCTGTTTTTGGCTTGAAAAAATGAAGGTATAGATGTAGTTCTATACATGTATATAGGGAAATGTGCAAGAACCAGCACAGGGGATTGAGTAAAGGGAGTCCTTGAGGTAGGATAAAGACTGTGTACTTGTCATCTAGGAAACCAACTTAGGAAATATTTTGAAGAGGTATCCTCTGAATCAAATTATGCTGATAAGTAAGTTGAAAACTGAGGATCTGCCATTGAATGTAGTAGCATGGAGTCTAATGGTGTCCTTAATAGCAACAGTTTTCATGGAACTAAATAAGGGAATAGGTGTGATGATCAGTTTTTCTCTTTCTCTTTTGTCTTTCTCTTTCCTTTCTTTCATGGGCTAGTGTTTACTTTGCATTGTAGACATGTGGAGGGCCAATTTTTCTCCTGGTGGCACATACCCTTTTATAGTAAGGGGCATGCCTTCCCTTTTTCAGAACCATGTTTCTCTCCAGACTTTGTTTTTGGTGGTCATGTGATTTTTATTTTACTTTTTCTATGTAGTTTACATATATTTTTCCTGAGAAAATGAGAGAAACTAGAAGCATTAGGAACTACTAATCTAACCTATTTTAAGACAGAAGTTCATATATTTTATTTGAAAATGAATGCATATATGTCCAGGTCCAGGAAGAAAAGGAGTTTTGGTGATGTTTATTTAGTAAACTTCTTTAGCACTTTGTATATGTAGTTATTTGGACACCCAACACACATTTTTGTATTTTTGTGAGCAGGTACTCTAACCCACTCTTAGGCCAAGATTTTTTCCTAAACCTTTTTTAAAGATGATTGAAATCACCGTTCATTCGGGTGCCCACATGTGGCTCTTTGGAACATTTTCAGTTTATGTTATTCTATTTGTTACAGCTTAGTTATTTCTGGATTTCCATTTTACTATGTAAGAATTGTCCCAATTTGGGAAATACGTTATTTGAAGAGCCTCATTTAATCTTCTCAGAATCCTTGAAGGGTAGGTATTGTTAGTGTTATTTTACATAGAAGATATTGATGCTCAGAAAGGTTGAATCACTTTCCAAATGTCAAGCAGCTGGTAAACAGTAGAGACAGAATTCAAACCTTCGGAGAACAGAATGACTCCAAAACTTTTCATTACCTTCTTTACTGTCTTCTTACTACCCTAAGTTTTCTCATTTTAAAAAATCAACTATCTATAACTGCGTCTGAAATGAAATGTTTTCTGTACTCTTCACTGTCTTGTTCAGACTCCTCAGAGTGCATTTGTGCCAATATCTCTTTATTTTCCAATATTCCTCTTTAAAGTGATGTTACTTAACCCAGATATCATCGGAACACTGAGAGGTATGTGGTGGCCACTGCTTCTTTTTCAGGCCTCTCTATTTACACACAAGTTACTAAGTTTCTGTAGAGTAGACATCTGGCAATGGAGTAAAGTAATTGACCTGTACACAGAGTTTCTGATCAGCTTCTAGACTGTCATTGTCCCTTCTGAGTAACCAGGCATTCCTTCTGATAGCTTGGTGCCCATGCTGCATTAATGGTTAAATATTTTAAATATCATCTTTGACTACATCCAAACTATCAAGTTGCCTTTGCTGTGAGTTGTAGTCGGATACATTCGAAGCTGTTTGATTAATTTTCATTGAAATACCCTTAGAACAGCAGTGTGTTTGAAAGAGCTGAACTTGTAAATAGATGATTGGGCTTTTAAAATTGGATCTAAAACTTTCTATTTCTACGATCTTGTATATATGACTTAATCTTGCTGATGCTCCGTTTTTTCTTGTATAAAAGAGGATAAAATGCTGTTGGTTCCTTCCAACCCACTGAATTATTATGAAATACATATGAAATAATGCTCATAAACTGCGATTTGGTATACAGTGTAAGGAATTTGATTTTTATCATGGCTATGGCAGTGTTTTCAAATATTTAACACACCTCTGTGTGCCTCATTTTCCTCCTCTGTTAAATTGTGAGGGTAATAGTACCTACTCTGTATTACTGTTTGTGTGTGTGTGTGTGTGTGTGTGTGGTTAAATAAATAAATAAATTGGAATAATGTCATTAACCAAACTAGATATTTAAGCCAGTTACCCCTGAAATAATCAATTAGAAGTTTTCCCTCTGTGACTCATACTAATTGATTATTCCATTAGATGCTTAGAATGAAAAGATTATGATCATGACATTTAGGAAGCCAGTGGTAATTTCTTTTCATCATTTATAAAGACAACATTGTGTTCTGATTCTACTCTTTTTCTCATTTTTTAAAAGACTATTTATTTATTTGAGAGGGAGAGTGAGTGTGAGTGAGAGAGCTTGCACAGGAGCTTGGGGAAGGGCAGAGAGACAGGGAGAAGCAGGCTCCCTGCAGAGCAGGGCTCTATCCCTGGACTTCAGGATCATAATAGCCGAAGGCAGACTTTAACAAACTGAGTCACCTAGGCATTCCTTATTCTGCTCCTTATATAATTTCATATATAAAAAAGCAAAAACTCAGTGTAGTTAAAATAGAAACCCTTCTAATAGGAAAGGGTAACCCTAACTCTGTTTAACTTGGAGAATACCAAGTGGCTATTTCTGTTCTTGTTCTGTTGCCGTATATGTATTTTTTGCTTGTCTCTGTCTCTCTCTCCTTCTCCCTCTCTTCCTCTGCACTTCCCCTTTTGCTGATATAGTTCAAATTTGGAATACCCCACATCTTGCTATAGCTCTTGGTAGTTGTGAATGTTATATATTTACTTAGAATGTGCTTATTTATTTTTCTTCTAAAGTACTCAGAATCCTTTACAAATAACATTTACCTTTTAATGGAGAATAAATTTAAAGTGTTGGGAAGCATGTGCCAATAAGCTTCCTAATAGGAACAGATAACTTAGAAGACAAAAATTGAGAGTTGAGAAAATGTAAATTTTGGAATTTCATCTAGGTTCTTACCTTTAGCAAGATGTTGTGGCTACTTTATTTTCATGGACTTTTCAATTCTACTAGAAAGCTAGAATCTTCCAGGGTTGTGCAAATACTTGTGTCAACAATTTGATAATGCCTTTGTGAAAAAGACTTTCAAGGTAACGCAGAAGTTTCACCTGCTAATTGGTATGGGATCCTGGGAGCATATAATCCCCAAACACCACAATCTCTGTGCTTTGAAATTTTCAAGTAGAATCCAAGATATTAAAATGTGTCTATCACTTTTAGAGAATTCCCTACTGATGAGATGGACCTACTTTTCATTTGCTGCCCTTGACAACATAACATAAACTGTGTATTTTTATGGTAGAGTATAAATACTTAAAACCCAAACTATCACTTCATAGCATTTTATTTCATTTATTTTTGCTAAATTCTAATTAGTATTTTATATGTTGCAGTTTTTTTGTGATTGGATATATTATTGTCTACAGGCATTTTTACTATTTTGTATTATTGACCTTCAATCCAATAATTCTAGTTCATGAAACTCTTTCTTAAAACAATTTTAAAAGCCCTTCTTTCAATTGTGGTTATCTTTTAAAATTGAAGAATCTTTTTGAATATTTAAAAGGTATGGATTATAGTATGAGCATTCCCATCATTTGGTGTGCTTGGGAAATAGTCTAGTTTAGCAATAAGATGATTTCTTATTTCTCAGAATGTATATCTGATGTTGCCATAATCCCTAGATCTGTATTTAGTCTACCTGCCTGTCTTTATTTGCTTTCAAAGGGAAGACACTAGATCTGGACTGTATAATTACATTGGCACTTGACACATGGTAGCTTTTTAAATTTAGATTTATTTATATTATATGAAAAATAAGTTTCCCTCAGTCATACGTGCCACCTTTCAAGTACTCAGTACTCACATGTGGCTAGTGGCTACTGTATTGGACAGCACAGAACTATAATATTTTCATCTTTGCAGAGTTCTGTTGAACAATGAATGATCTACAGAGTGTGCATGTGTTGATGATAGGCCTCCTACCTGTACTCCAGTATTACACCCTAGAATATTTGTTTAAATACCCATTGATCTAAATAAAATTTTGAAAAAGATTTGTATGTAGAATAGCCTCCTGTCACAAACTCAAGGGAAATATTTGTATGATGCTATTATTTGGTCATAGGAGTATTGCTCTAACTATCTGTTAAGTGCCTTAAAGCCTACTTTTTCTACAGGTAGTTATGTTTTAGGACATATATTGTTATAGCCACATATTTTTAATGACTATGGTAATATAGTTCAATTACATCATAGTATTTGTGTGTGTGTGTGTGTGTGTTTGTGTGTGTGTGTGGGGGGAGGGAGACATTATTAGCTAAATCCAACAGTGTTAAATGCTAGGTTTTGTTAATTTAAATCATTGTGTTTTTGTAGTTCAAAAGTTAACTCTAAGGAGAAATGAACAAATGAAATTAGAAAGATTTCTGAAACTGCATCTCTTTTTTCTTGAGATGGGAGTACTTTGAAAGTTTTAGAGAGAAAAATTAACCTACAGTCTTGTGTATATAAATATGGAGGTTTTGCTAAATTATTCATGCTAGTGTGCTTTTCTGTTTTTTATATACTTAAAATAATTTCTATTTGATTTTTTAATACAGAATGTGTACTTAAGTTATTAGGAGTAATTTCAGTGGTATATATTTAAAAGACAAATTTGATTTTTAATTATCTGTCACTTTATCCTTTCAATGTTTCTTATGATTTGCTTTTTTTGTGGTCTTATATTACAGTGCATCAAAAACTATTACATATAAAAAGAGTTAAGGGTAGAAATCTTATTAAAAGTAGTAGTAATTCAATATGAAAATGACTTGTGCTTTCATTGTCATTTTGATGCTTCTGGTGCCAAGAAACTTGTGAAAAAAAATCTTTAGATTCACATGATAAGCTGACAGAGTGAAATATCTTAAGGCTTGAAAGGGCAAATAGAAGTTATAATTACTGTGTTGTTTTACAATCCTTGTATTGAAATATTCACCTTTGCTATCATGCTGCAGGCCATAGAGCGAGAAAAAGCCGAGAAGTTCAGAAAACTGCAAGATGCCAGCAGATCAGCTCAGGCCCTGGTGGAACAGATGGTGAATGGTAATTACACGGAGTTGATTTAGATAATCTTCTTAGGGATTTGATAAACACATAGGTTCATATTTATCAGCTGAATTATATCAGACAAGCACTTCCTGAATGCAAATTTAAATTAAAGTGAGTTTGTGAGCTTTTTATTATTCTTTCTTAAATGCTAAGCAAATTATTAGAGGAAATTCATCTTTGAGTCCAGTGGAAGAAAATGGGATGTGCTAGAATATTTTATCAATCTGTTGCAGAGAAATCAATTTTAATGCAAATCTTACTAGCATTTGTCCAAATAATTTAAGAAAACAAGGTTTGCTGAAATCATTGGAAATATAAGCAATCATATACTATATGTAAGCTGATTTTAATCTGATTTTAAGTAATTCTTACAATGTATTTTTCCAAGCAAACTAAAATTACGTGTAAGGTTTCATCAGAATACCTGTTTCCTAATAATGTACTTGACATTTTCTATGTTGCTTTTATTTTTTTTCCCATTTTACAAATGTCTTCTCAGGGGAAACTTTATTTTTTAACTCTAGCTGTTTTAGAGTAAGGTGAAGGTACAAAGCTAACATTTTTTTTCCTTTTCTTTATTTCTTCTCTTTCATTTCTTCCTTTCTTCTATCTTCTTTTCTTTTTTCTTTTCTTTTCTTTTTTTTCTTTTTCCTTTCTTTCTTTCTTTCTTTCTTTCTTTCTTTCTTTCTTTCTTTCTTTCTTTCTTTCATTTATTTAGAGTGCTTGCAAACAGGGGTGGGGGAGGGCCAGGGGGAGAGAGACAGAAGATTAAGCAGGCTCTAGTGCCCAGCACAGAGTCTGCCAAGTGGGGCTGGATCTCACAATCCTGAGATCATGACCTGAGCCAAAATCAGGAGTTAGACGCTTAACTGACTGAGCCACCGAAGTGCCTCCCTCGCCCTTTTATTTTTCATTTTTTTCTTTTTAAAAAGTGAATTAAAATTAATTTTTCCTAGCAGTGCTTCAAAAGCTGTCTGAACAAAATATGTAATTGACATCAGTTGTGAATAAACTTCTTTGAAATTGTCATTGTCATACTACTATATTCATTCCCAGATATATGTGATTTATGAGAATTGGGCATAATGCTATTTCCAAACAAGATTTTTTTTACATATATCACAGGATATGTTTACAGGAGTATAATAACCAATGAAACAATTTTTTTTGTTGTGCATGCCAGCTTTCTCTGGGGCATGCCTGCCTTCTGGAGCATACATTTTATGTATGAATTATTTGTTTTTTTTGCCTTAATTGCCATGTTGGCATTAAAAAGTTCAGTGATCTTCCAAGGAGATCAATTCTTTTTTTTTTTCTTTTAATGAGTCCCATGACTGTATTTGGTTAACAGTAAAAACAAGCAAATAAGACAGCTCACAATTGGGTTGACAAGTTAATGAATACATAGACAATGCAAAATAGTGAAAGGTTATTGTTTAGCTTTATGTTGCTGAGTGGTTTAACTGATGAGTTTGATAACAGCATATTCATATTACATGAAATTGTGTGATCCAAAAAATAGGCTTGTAGCCACTATGCAATTTCCCCCCTAGGAATTATATTGTCACTTTTCAAATTTTATGAACTTGTGTAAAATCTATACTTTTAAATGGTCTCATTTCTTAATCAAATGGAAAGCATACCTTACCTAAGATAATTATTCAAAAAGCAGTTAAAAATTTGAAATGAAGGGAATGATTTTTTTGATAATTAAAACCCCAGACAGGATTAAAATGATCATCTGATTGGTGATAATGTCATTTTCTAGGTTATTACCCTCATAGTTCTAAGTTTAGAAGGCATGAAGAAAAATCAGGACACATACCAGGTCCTTAATAAATATTAATTGTTCACATTCTTTTTAACAAAAGAAGTTAAGGCAGTTATTGAGATAATTTTTGTCAGAAAATAATAATACTTTTGAAGGAAAATGCTAACTAGTGTGGAGAGCAAAGAGCAGTAAGAGCTAGGGGTGTGATTTGAGACATTCCTTATAGGTTGACTATATTGATCAAATTTTAAGCTTCTCATGTGTTAGGCCACTAAAGATACCTATGTCTAACTGTTAAGTGATTAGGCTCAAATTTGGGCTATACCTAGAGCATAGCTCTGCTGCTCCATTCAATCAAACAATTTTTGTGATTACTAAAAAATAGACTCTACAGTGATTCTAACTTTTTGTGCCTTGTTTTCGTCTTCTACAGAATTTCCTAACACTCCTAGGTAATTGTAAAAATTGTGAGTTAAGAAAAAAAAATTGTGAGTTAAGGCAGACACATACATAAATGCCCAGAGTGTCTCTCTCTGGGTATATTTCATTGGGACCCCTAACCCTAATTTACAATAGCCCTGCTGGCATAGAACCAAAAACTGCAGTTCCCTGGTGTGGCTCTTGGAGCTGAAGGACAAAATGAGATTTCTCTAAACCAGGCTATCTCAGGTCTTAAATTTATAAGCCCAGAATTTCTTTTCTCAGGTTTAAACTTCAGAGTTAGAAAAATAAAAAAATAAAAAAAAAATAAACTTCAGAGTTAGAGTAAAACTTATAACCATATGAAATATATACATTCCTATCTTTTAATTTATAAAAAATGAAAGTAAGAGCTGAGTCATGGTACTTCATTTATGACCTCATGTAAATATTTATTCCTTTTTGTCCTCAAAAATTGAGATAAAGACAGGTCATTCTTATACAGTGTTATATTATGCAACCAATACAAATTTATAGTTTATGTATGTTTTATTGTGCTAACAATATTTAACATATATTCATAGTGTAAAATATGTATAAGAATAGCATAATTATGCTTTTAAAAGCATTTTGTTTTCTATGTATCTCTCCATATATAGCTGAATTTTCTACTTCAGATAATTTACTATAAGATTAGAGTGCTTTTTTAAATATGTGGAATGATTTTAGAAGTCCTCTTTTAAATTTGTCCTCAGAATGAAAATCTAAGACCTGCCAAAAAAAATTCTTCAATACTTAAGTTTTATACCAGTTTTGAACCAGAGTAATACATCAAATATATTTTCAATTCACTTTTGGCGATTTCTAAATAACTACTGAAATAATTTTTAGCATTACTTAAGAAATGGAGAAAACAAACAAACAAAAAAAAACAAAAAAAAAAAAACGAAATGGAGAAAACAAAACCTGTTAGTCTCAAGGGCAGTTTCTTAAAGGAAATTAAGAAAGGTGCAGATGGGACACCTGAGTGGCTCAGTGCTAAGCATCTGCCTTTGGCTCAGGGCATGATCCTGCAGTCCTGGGATCTAGTCCCACATTGGGCTCCCTGCATGGAGCCTGCTTCTCCCTCTGCTTATGTCTCTGCCTCTCTCTCTCTCTCTCTCTCTCTAAAGAATAAATAAATAAAACCTTTAAAAAAAAGTGCTGAGAAAAAGGGAGAGTGCCTTAAAATTCCTAAAAGTGCAGAGATTACCATGATGCCAATGTAGAAGTGACTTTGATTTAATGTTGCAGAATTTTGTTGAAAATCACTTTGTGTCCCAAGAACACTCTTTCTTATAACATGTGTTCAGTTTTGCAGGGTCACATAGAAGTTAGGATCAATTTCAAGACAGTTTTCATTTTGACTGCACTTTATCAAATACAAAGACTGACTTGCAGAATATTAAAGTACAGTTAACATTAAATGTATTGTGAATTTTAATATAAATCATACTGTGAATTTCACAGGGGAATGATTTATATTTTGAAAATATGCACAGGTTCAGTAAGAGACTCATATTAATTTATTTGGGACTTTTTTCTAACCAAAAAAGGAGGTTGTATAAATTACTTGCATACTTTAAAGCTTTACATAAACATGTTCCTTATGGATGTCCCAGGTCTTGTACAAGAGTGTAAGTGATCCTCATGATCATTATAGGCTAAAAAGAGAGGCTATGGTGCTACTAGAGAGTGTTAGCTTAAAAATCGTGTTTCTAAGTTATTAAAATGGATTTTGGTATAATGAACTGATTTATCTATTCCTTAACTGTTTTCTTTTTGAACTAACATTGAATTTGTGATTCCTGTCAACATCATTTGATTGGATAAGTATGGGAGTAGTTGGAGAGAGTGGTAGACGGTGGAGAGAAATTCTTATTAGAGAAATTATTCACAAATACAATTTTTATGAAGTCACTGTCCCTGTATAAGATGAGAATAATGACATTAGTCACAAGAAATTGTTGGCTTTCAAGAATCTTAATGAGAGTAAGTAGGAGACTAGATTGGGTGCCTAGTGATTTAATTAAGTTTCCTGTAGCTGTAATACTGAGAAGGGAGGTTTTCCAAATTTGTATTTACTTCATTTTTAAAAAAATAATACAACATAACTTGTTGTAAGGTTTATTTTTACAGTTTTTCTTTTAAGCACTAAAATGGTAAAATTAAAAGTCTAGAAAATTTAACAACTGTATACGGTAAACAATCTTGCTACTATATCCATACTATTGATTATTAATTAATGAATCCTAATTTCCTAAGGTTTCGTGTCAGATTGTTTTTAACTGATCTGCTTACTTCAAAACAAAAGCTTTTCAGGTAGCCTGGGTAGCTCAGCGGTTTAGCACCGCCCTCAGCCCAGGGTGTGATCCTGGAGACCTGGGATCGAGTCCCACGTCGGGCTCCCTGCATGGAGCCTGCTTCTCCCTCTGCCTGTGTCTCTGCCTGTGTCTCTGTGTCTCTCATGAATATATACATAAAATCTTTAAAAAATCAGCTTTTCAAGTTTTGAGATTATGGGATTTTAGGACAATTGAGAATATTTTTATATCTAATCATTTGCTTTATTTGTATCTATTTATATTAGACTTTATTCTTAATTTTGTTTGTAAAATGATGTTCTTCCATCTACATATAGTCTCCTTATCAGTCAGGTATAAAAAGACCTGGTTTAGATACATTGTTTTCCTTTATTAATATTAAAATAATCAAGAAAATATTTGTGTCAAAACATTTATTTTAAAACATATGTAAGCATAGGTCAATTTCCCCTTCTTTAAGCTAAAAATTGTTTTACCACAATTTCCAGAGGAGGTAGTATAATTGTCTAATAGGGTTGTGATATTTTCTATATTAAACTGTGCTTCCCTTTCAATTTCTAATTGTAGTTTTCTGTATGTTAATTAAGAGTCTGAAGACAATCACATTAAGGAAATGTTTAAATAAAATAGTAATTATTAGTATATTAGACTAGAAGAATATCTCAAAACCATCATCCCTTGGGTGTTAGATTATAGTGTTTAAGGTGATACCTAATAGTCTGCTAAGGATTGTAATTAAATAGTACAGACTCATAACACAGATAAGGAATCTTCTTATCTATAGCATTAGCTATGTAACTGTATTTTTAGTTTCTCGATTTATAGCTCATTAAGGACTTCACATGGATGATGCCATTTGAGTTTGGGCGACCACATTTTGTCAGACTGGTAGGGACAGGAATGATAGTCCATTTGATTCACTTCAAAGCCAAACCTCTCATTATCTTCTATTCATATCATTGTGAAGGATTTTCAGTGTCAATAACTCTTCTAATTATATATATTTAATGGAAAGACATTTTGCAACTGGTCTGTATAACAATGAGGCATGGAAATAGTACTATTTGCAGTAGTTCTGCCCCTCCATCATAAGTGAGTAGTTTCCCAGATTTGGACCCATTTTCTCTTCTTTTACCCTCTTCTCAGTTCTGGATAATTTGATTTATGTCTTTTGTTTCTCCATGTGTCACTTGGGATAATGGTCTACACAGAGCTCACACTCAATAAATGTTAATTGACTGACACATCATTCTTTGATTCATGTCTCCAAAGGACAAAGCTTTGTGCTTGTGTGTGTGTGTGTGTGTGTGTGTGTGTATGAGAGACAGAGAGAGAAAGAACGAGAGAGAGAAGGGAGAAGATCATAGTGGTCACTGTTGTTGGAGAAAATTAATCACAAAAACAAATATAAGTAGGAATCTGCCCTTTGTCTCTTATAATTCAGCGGTATTTAATAATGGAAAAAAGTAAAAAATAAATAGTTAAAACACACAAAAATAGAAAAGAGTGAAAAAAGAGTTCTTTTAGTAAATGTATGTATTCTGTTCACTAGTGGTGTATATTTTATATAAACATTAATTTTAAAAGCTATTATTTAAAAATGATAATTTTTAAAAAGTGATTATATAACAGTGTGGTCAAAGAAACCTCTAGAATTTGGTCTACAATACTCAAGCCCTATTTTCCTGGATTTAGTTGATTTCTATTACATTTGAGGCTGTTCTATTGGATGCCAAATGGGCTTGTAATGACTCTCACCTAAAATGCAATAAAAATTGGAGTCAATTTATTAAAATTTCATTTTAAGTTTCCATTCTAAATATTCTTCTAACTCAAGAGCTCTGAAAACACAGGTTTTGCATTATTTCTACTCTAGCTTCATGGCTAATGATGAATAGACTTGATGAGGAATACTTCACCTTAAGTACCAGTTCTGAAGTACTTGCATGGAAGGTGGTGCGCAATTAAAATTATTCTAACAGTCTGTTATGTACTGTACACAAGTCATAAAATTAATGGATGCACTTGAAGTAATGATCCATTTCCTCTGGGTGCAATATATTTATTCATGGACTATTTCGGGGGTTGTTTAGAATATGAGATGTGAATGGATTATGATCCATTATCCTTCCATAAGTATTGTTCATAATTCCTGGTGAGTTAGCGTTTGCATTCTTAAGTAGTGAACAAAAAAATTAGAAAAATTGATGCTCAAATGATTGATACTTAAAACTTGGCAGATATTTACACTTAAAAAGTATCATAAAATTTAAAAATTTCAGGGGCACCTGCGTGGCTCAATTAAACCTCTACCTTTGGCTCAGGTCATGATCTCAGGGTCCTGGGCTTAAGCCCCACATTGGGCTCTCCACTCAGTGGCAAGTCTTTTTCTCCCTCTGTTATCTCTCTCACTCCTGCTCTCTTTCAAATAAATAAATAAAAACAAGAGAAACCTTAAAATTTTGAGTTAGGTTAGGGAGCATATAATTCTACAAAATACACATAAAACAGGGGATTCCTGGGTGGCTCAGCGGTTTAGCGCCTGTCTTTGGCCCAGGGCGCGATCCTGGATCCCCAGGATCGAGTCCCACATCGGGCTCCTGGCATGGAGCCTGCCTCTCCCTCTGCCTGTGTCTCTGTCTCTGTCTCTGTCTCTCTCTATCATAAATAAATAAAATCTTTAAAAAAATTTAAAAAAAATACACATAAAACAGTTACATATAATAGTAAAATTATTCGTGTGCAAGTATTCATTTGGCAAACAGTATCCTTATTCTGCAAAAACTGTAAGGGACTTTCTCATAATAGATGGCTAATTCATGAAGGTGAAGTAATGGCATTTATAATTTTAGTTAAAGAGATATAAACGAAGCAATGTGCCACGTGACAGTGCTTTTGCTCCTTCCCCCAAATATTTTAAAGCACACTTGAAGCAAGAGAGACTGTGTACATGTTTGTTTGGCTTTTTGTGTCTGTGGGTACTGTTCGCCTGGTGTTCATATTCATATGAAGTAAGGTATTGATTTGGTGTTGCGTGAATTCACAAGTGCACCTGCTCTAACCTGAGAACTCTTACCAAATACTGTCAGTAGAGACATTTTTCTTAGAGCGCTTTAGAGTTTAGAAGGACAGGTTACACTCAGGTCGAGCGGGAACTATTTTCACACATGAAGTAATACAGTTTTTACATGCAAATTCTTCATGATGTATCTGATTCTTTGTGGTCAACATCATATCTTTTCCAGTGACATGGGGAAGTTTCTGTTTTTAATTTTTGGCTTGTTTGCTTTTTATAACTTTAATTGCAGATGAGTTTGGATATATGGCTACATATTTCAAGCTTTGTTAATAAACTCATGAATTCATTACTAGTTGTTATGACTTATTTAAAAATGTCTACATTTGCTTTCTATATCCCACGTTAGTGTCATATAAAATTAGCACTATCTTTAAAAATATTAGTTATTATTTTTTTTGGAAATGACCCCTTTCAGTCGTAAAAAAGACCTCCCCCCACCATTTTCAACATTTAAAAGATCCAATCTATCTCTCTCTCTCTCTTTTGTTGGCTACATATTATTTGCTGTAACACTGACCAATATTTATTGGTTACCTGGTATATGTCAGAGTTTGTGTAACTGCTTCACACGTGTTAACTCAGAACCCTCATAGGTATCCTATGAAGTCAATTCTATTTTAGCTTCATTACATAGATGAGAAAAATGAGATATAGTGGGATCAAATAATCAAACCTCATTACCCATTTAGTAAAGGGAGTGAAATTTAAACTCAGTTCTGCCTAATACCAGAGATTTTACTGTGAATTTCTCTACCTTTCTATTCACCTTCACCATTTATCCTAACGTGGAGATCTTTCTTTAACCTATTATTGTATTTTAATTACCTTTATTCAGTTATGAAAATCAATATGTTAATAAGTAGAGAGTATTGTAGATTTCATAATAGACTTGTATAAAATTTGCCTTTCATGTTTATATTAATTCCTAATTAATTCCTTAGTGATATTTAGCATCTGGACAATTTTGGCCTGACATATTGAGCTGATAGGTTTGGGGAATTATCAAAAGGCCAAATTAAATTCTATCCCTATATTTTAATAGATAGGACCTATTGGTAGTTCATTATACCTTGATTATTATTTTTCTGATTAGATTAACATGTATTTTTCATGTTGAAAATGACTTTATAGTTTTATTTTTTTCATTTGAGATGGTTGACTCTTTATATGATTGACCTCTGTCAGGGATAGTGTGGTATTTCTCTGTGTATTTCTGTATGATTTAGAGAAATGCTAAATAAGACTCAATGCAGTATCAGTTCATCATTACCTTTAAATTACGTTAGTATCACTTACCTGCCTATCTTGGAATTGGACCACCATGGTCTTCCTTCTTCTAAGTGCTTATTCAAACTTATGCTGAAAATATTTCCTCTATACATCTCATCATTTATATCCATGGCACATTTTTGAATCATTAGATAACATAAAATTTCTCCCTTGTGTATTTTTAAATTATTTCTTTTCATTATCCAACAATAATTCAATATTTTATCATAATAATTTTTTCTCAAACTGAGTACCTATATGACCACAGTTTTGGATTCTTCTCTTACACTCTGTAACAAACAGGATCATTTTACATCTACAGATACTTAGTGGCATCTCCCAAACATTTTGATACAAATCTCAATTACTGCTCCAAACCAAATTATCACAAATAGTATATCACACAAAAACATCCAGATTTCTCAGTAAGGCCAGTTGCTTCCTTAAGTATTAGGAGAATATTAGAAGAATATTTAGTTTCCACAAACCTTTTATAGTTGTATATTTGGAGACATGCATATTTTGTGTTTTTATTTTCTTTAAAAATATATTAGCCAAAGAAGGAAGAAAATGTTGTTGCCAATAATATTTGCAATGTTTGTGTTCTCCAATGTCCTGTCTAAAGTTTGAATTTAATGAAGTTAGAGTTATGTTTCAAATCAATTGAAAAATGTGGTTTGGTGTGTAACATAACTACAACAAAATGAAAACTAGACTATCTGAGCAGAGGAGAGTAAAAAAAGGGTAAAATTATATAGTTGTTGAATTCAAATCTGTATTTTTTAGGCTTTAAAAAGAGTGAAGTGGGAGGCATGTTTATAAAACTACAGTCTTTCTGTGCTAGAAATGGTCTTTAAACTTGTTAACAAATTCCTTGCCCATTAATTACATCACATAACCAGAAAGTCAGGTAAAATTAACATTCATAAAAGTATATTTTTCTTAGGCAACTTGGTCTTTACTAAATCACTTTATTTCAAACTAGAGGAAGCATCTTATATTGAGTTCATGATCCCTTTTGAGATCCCTGTGGATATATGTAAGAAAAGGAAACATTCAAATATTTCAAAAATATAAGGAAGTTATTAGTGCTACTGCATTTTAAAATTCCTATCATATTTAATATTTTTATGTAATATAATTTATTATGGAAATTACTATATAAATTAAGATGTGTGTGTGTAAGAAATCTAAATTTTGTCAACTAACTATAGAGAGTATTTTAACATATAGCATTACATGATGTTGCTATTCTTTCTTGATATGGATAGGATAATATATACCTGGATTAGCATTAGTCATCATATAGCACGTTATGACAAACTTAAATAAGATGGCATATATTAAAAGACATCAAATTCCTAACACACAGTAGATTCTCCAGAAAGCTAAAGGTGATAATGATGTGCTTACGTTTCTTGCCTTTGATAGATTTTTTTTTCTGCTTTAGTTTTGTTATAGAAGATTTTAAAATGATCAGATCAACTTCCACATTTGTAAATGATGTGTAACATTGAAAATCTTTTCTCATGTTAGAAAGATTTTGTTAGTGCTTGTTTCACTTCTATGGATCCATGGAAAATCTGCTTAATTCTGGCTATCTATAGCAGAAACAGAATTACTGCTTTTTGATAAATACTCCCTTTTTTATTAAAATCCAAATAATAACATTTCAGCTAATTCCCAAACCATTTTAAAAATACAAATGTTAGTATTTCAACATACATTTTAATAGCATACATGATATTTAACAATGATTTGGAATCCTCCAAAAGATTTTTTTGTCCACAATCTCCCAATCCCCTTCAGAGCTTTGACCCTTTTTTGTTTTTTATTTAAATATGTTCTGCTCTTCTACATCTTATGTGTCTTTATTTATTTTTTACATTAATACTCTTTTTTAAAAAAAGATTTTTATTTATTCATGAGAGTCACAGAAAGAGAGAGAGAGACGCAAAGACATAGGCAGAGGGAGAAGCAGGCTCCCTGCAGGAAGCCCGATATGGGACTCAATCCCGGGTCTCCAGGATCATGCCCTGGGCCGAAGGCAGATGCTCAGCTACTGAGCCACCCAGGCATCCCTACATTAATACTCTTAAGAAAATGCATCACTAATAATTTACAATCAGTAATCAGAATTCCTGTCGGTACTTCTATTTTTTTATCATAAATAAATGATTTGTTTGAAATTCTTCATATGATAAATACTTTTAAACTTGAGACACAGGGGTTTTCAGGGTTTTCAGATGTCTTGCAGTCTGTGGCTTCAGTGGATATATTTAAAAAATCTTTCTAGAGGGTGTTAATGCTGACAGCATCAAACAAGCCTCCGAACAACTGAACAGCCGGTGGATAGAGTTCTGCCAATTGCTAAGCGAGAGACTTAACTGGCTGGAGTATCAGAACAACATCATCACTTTCTATAATCAGCTACAACAATTGGAGCAGATGACAACTACTGCTGAAAACTGGTTGAAAACCCAGCCTACCACCACATCAGAGCCAACAGCAATTAAAAGCCAGTTAAAAATTTGTAAGGTAAGGTTCTTTCCTCCTATTTGGATCATGATCAATAGGAATTTCTTGGCAATTTCTAGAAGAATAGCAAATTATTTAATAAAAAATTTCCCTTTGAAAGGTTTAAACACAATAAAGCTCAAAATGTAAGTGAAGAAAATGAGTTTAAATAGATAATGCATGATGTCTGGATCCTAAAAATATATATATTTAGAGTACTTACACATGGCTAATTGTTTCTGTCGATTTGCAAAATGGTGAGGCAGTTTTGGAGTATGGAAACTACACATATCCTATGAGGAGTGGCCAATAATTTGGAGCTCTTTTTTTATGGCAGCTCATGTGCTAAAAAGTGAAACTTAGTCATATATTTAAAAAGTGGAATCCACACGAACACAAGCAGCTGATGTACTGTAAAATTGGATATATGAGGAAAATCTTTAAAACTGACAGTTCACTCAAATTAGAATAATTTGAGAAAGGTTTCTTTACCAAAATATTTCATCATTGTGCTTGGAGTATAGAGGAATCATAAGGAATATTACAGTAACCTGGCATCAGAGCTTTAAGCATTCTACGACAGAAAGGATTAGAGAGAGAGAAGTTACAGAAACATAGAAAGAAGGAACTAGACAGCCATTATAAAGACAGCCTTAAGGCCCAGACCAAGTGCCATCACAGGAATGAAGCCAGAAAAATCAACACGCTACCTCACTCTCCTCCCTGCCTCTAGAATCTGAATCTGGACAGGGCTCCCCATTGGCTAAACATAATCAGTAGGCAGAGTACAAAGAGCTTTAGTCTATAAGTGTCATTCTCCTGAGTTGTAGAAGTGGACAGTGGATCTGGAGGGCCAAACAAGGTGTAACTGGTGTCAAGGAACACGAGAAAGAGATTAAAAGAATATGTCTGCAAATGTAAGAAAACCAAAGTTACACAATAATGAAGATAACTTGACTTTCTGCATGGTTACTATGAGTGGAATACTTTTCATGAAAAAAAAAAAAAAAAAAAAAAAAAAAAAAAAAAGGAATACTTTTCATGGAAAGCAGGAAATTGGAGAGATGAAAAGGTTTCTAGGATGAACCTTAATGATAGACTAAGATGGGTAGGTTTAACATAAGAAGCAGTGAATGGAGGTTAATTTGTATGCTTTGACAAGAATGGTTTAAATAATGGGAGACTGGTGGTAGAGGGGTGATAAGGTTGGTTTGGAGGTGGTATTAAACCCAGGAAGGGATGGGAAATTCAACGCTATTGTGAAGGGAAAAACAGTTGAAGGACCTGATGTTCTCTCACATATTGGTCCTACAGCTTTACTGGGAAATGAATAAACTCAGGAAATACATTTTTAGTTAAAGGATATAGGACAGAAAGGCATTTTAGGGTTTTTATGCAAATATGAAGATCTAGGGAATTTCTATACTTAGACACATTTTGCTGTTAATACAATCCATGACTCTTTTTTTCTTCTGTGAATCGATGGAATATTCTACCTATATTATTTCATATAACAACACTGGATGATATCACCTTAACCTGTTTCTTGAGATTCAGATACAAAAGGTAGCCCTATAATCTACAAAATGCATTCAGCTGTAAAATAAATAGTCAGTGTCTCTAGTGTTGCTGAGAATGATATTAGCTGTATTAGCTGGCTTGAGCTGCCTGACAAATACCACGGGGTAATTGGTAGCTTAAACAACAACCACCCCCAAGGAACTGAAAGAGGGCCAATGTGAATGCTGGCCAGAGAGGGGTGAGGGGTTGAGATAAGATGAGAGATGGAGGCCAAAAGACAGGCATATAAGAGACAAAGCAAGGACTCTTGGGGCCTGCTAGGATATTATTCTTTATCTGAGGAGCAAATAAAGATCATTAGTGGTTACATATCTTAAATATTCTCTCGAGGTCAAGGAAGTCATCCTAAGTGGAATTATTTTGTTTTTCTGCATTCATCCACAAGGTTCCAAATTTTGATGACATAATTCCATCCTTCTTCATCACCCCTTACTCTTTTTCTCTGCACCTTTGATTTCTGTTAGCTTGATGAATCACCTCGGGTGAAATATTTAGTAGGGTAAGCTCAGTGTCATTCATGCAAAAGTTAACATTATACTATTTCTCTGTGATTAATGCTAGGTAAATAAAGAATTCCATCTTGTTTGTCAGTGCATTCTGTTATTTGGAGATGTTTTCTAAGATTAGACCGTTATATTAGCTCCAAATATAATGCTTGCCAGAACTGGTTCTTAATATGGCAGTTAGAGAGCCCTTTGGGAATTGGCAGAAATCCATGGACTCTTTCCCAAGAAAAATGCAAAAGTTTTTCCATCAGATAAACACAAAATTTTGAAGGATAAACAGAATCAGGGAAGATGCCTTACTCTGGAGGACTACCCACATTAAGGCCCTTTTGTGGAAATAATGAGTAATTGTTAACATCTTTTAAATGTTAAATATTTCAAGTCAAAATGGTTTCTCCTATGATTTACTCTCAGAACTTTAAGGTCTCAATTGAACATTTGCCCAAATGTTTTATTAGTTTCAGAGTCCCCTTTGTTTTGCTGAACACACTCTACTATACTGTAGGCTCCTTCTATAGCCCCCTAAACAGGAAGAATGACGGCCCTCCATCTGGCCAAATGTAAATCAGGTTCTTAAATGTTTCACAGCAGATGTCAATGCTACCATTTGTAAGCCTAGTGTACAAAGTGCACATCTTTAATTCTATAATCAAAAACACAAAGTATTACCTGTTAGCTCTTGTCTTATTCTTCATCCATGGATATGCACCTATCTTTTAGCTTTGAATGAGAGGCTTTATATCAGAATGAGAGAGGTGGGTCATTTTGCCATTTACATAAATGGCTTTCATCTTCACCTACCAAAAGAATTTGATTATCAGAGATTAACCTGTCTGAATCAACTCTTACTGTTATAACCACATAGCAACATTTCTCAGAAAGTTATGTTTATATCTTCTAAAACTCATTAACAAGTGACAGTGCCCGTTAGGTAGTCTTGCTACTGTGGAAGAGTCTTTGGGATACATTTATCTTCTTCAATCCTAAGACATAAGGTACTCTCTCCAAAACAGTACATATGCATCCAAAAAAAAAAAAAAAAAGCTCATTCCTTTTTCCTTTTTTTTTTCTTTTTACTTTGATTTCCAGGAAGCTCAGATTTATATTTAGTTCATAATTACTGTAATTCTTTCCATTTTCCCCTCCTAATTAGCTTGTGATCCAATTTTAAAATTTTAACTGTCTTATTTTTTACATTTTAAATAGTAAACAATCCCAAAGTATTTTTTTTTTCAAAAGGTAGCATAGGTGTGAATTATAAATAAGTAAGCAACCATGGTAGTAATACTTAAAGAGCATTTGGATATTCTCTTTGAATTATGATTGTACGTGTAGGTGAGATAGATGAATTGTTGCTTTACTGTAAACAAAAGAGAATGAAAACATTCTCATTTGAACACCACTGTTCCAAAGAAATATAATGCAAGCTATGAATTTGAGCCACATATGTAATTTTAAATGTTCTAGAAACAATATTTAAAAAGGAAAAAGAAACAGGTAAATGAATTTCAGTAATACATGTCATTTAAACTGATAAACAGAAAATATTACCATATCAACATTTAATCAGTATTTGTATATTTTTTATATTTATATATGCATTTGTATATTGTATATTTGTTTATATTTGTATATTTCCATACTATGTCTTCAAAATTCAGTATATGTTTTACAATGACAGCACATCTGCATTTGGCCTGGACACATTTCAGGTGTTTAGTAGCCACAGATGCCTAGTGACTACTATATTGCACAGCAGTGGATCCATGTGATTTTATCATTCAAACCAGGGTACTCTTCAAGATTGAAAGGGGGTGTTATTAACAATAGGCCAGCACAAGAAAAACAGAGCAAACTCTCACTCTAACTGAAACAAGGGTAATTGCCTGTTCAGTCAGGAGAAGTAATGCGATTATATAAAAGAGAGATAACTACAAACATAAATATATGTGTGTTTATGTAAGTATTAAATAGATTATGTAACCTATGAAATATCGTATGAAGATATAATTTAAGGCAGTAGGTACGTATTTATATAGATATATAGATGTAATTTATATTCTTCACAAGTGAATTTAAAGAAAAATATTGTTTATTAAACAAGCTTTGAATTTGAAGCAAAGGCATACAATTTTGAGATAAGGGTACAGAGGAACATTCATGTTTGATTTATTAAAAGGATATAAGGTCATTCATAGTACTTTTCAAGTGCACATTCATGCCCATTAATGCTGTAAATGATGTGATTTTGAAATTTAAAGACAGTTACATATGATGATATCTATTGAATGAAGAGCCAAGGTATTCTTAAATTGATGACCTATGCCAGAGGGTGGCCTAAACTGTCATGGATATTTCTTATGAATTTTTTGATAAGGGCATTAAGCTAAGCTTACATCACTGCCTTTTAACACCTTTCTTTGCAAAAAAATTTAATCTATGCAAAGTAAAAGTTTTATTTATTTTAATACTCTAAATTATGGTACAGGATGAAATCAACCGACTGTCAGCTCTTCAGCCTCAAATCGAGCGATTAAAAATTCAAAGCATAGCCCTGAAAGAGAAAGGACAAGGGCCAATGTTCCTGGATGCAGACTTTGTGGCCTTTACAAATCATTTTAACCAAGTCTTTGCTGATGTGCAGGCAAGAGAAAAAGAGCTACAAACAAGTAAGTAAAAATCCTTGAAATGGCTAACCTGATATTGTCCATATTCAATATTTGTTGGAAAAAGAGAAAGTACTAACATGAAAGAGTAATTTCTGTCAAAGGAATCCACCATCCTTACATTCTGTAGTAACAAGTAATGAGATACTGTTGTTGGAAAACATATATGTTATATTTCCATTTCTCCCCCTCACCTCCTGTAATAATTTCATGACTTTGAGGAACAAATAAAGTATATATTTTATATAGGCATTAACATCTTCTTTGGTGGGTTGCAAATTTTACAGTCAAATATTTTGAACAGTGGAGGAAATAAAAGAGCAGTTGAAGCCCTCTTAGTGGGTTTTCATTAAATCCTGTTTGTTTTATGTACAAGAATATTTAGCGAGGCTTCTTACTAATACTTTCCAGTTTATATGAAGATTGTTATAGCTGTAACATACATGTAGTAACTGAAATTCAGCAAAGAACAAATTATTCTTTGGGCCACATTTTACTATTGGATCAGTGTAACTATGAAAGATCCTCTTTTTCTCATTTAATAATAAAATATAACCTAAGAGTGGATCAGTTACACAAATGCCTAACATTTGACCAGTGAAATTTTCAAGATGTCTCTTTTGTTTCTCACCAATTTGCTCTTAGGCTATTCATAATATGTGGTCTGAAATAGCCCAACTCATCAGCTTAATTCTTAAGACAAAAATAATGCTTAAGACAAAAATTCCTTTGACATACAGGTTTATAAACCCTTTCAAACATTAGTAAATGAGCTTTTGGTTCACCATCCATATGTATGTATGTACATACAGAAGATTAGAGAGTAAAATTGGATTTTAAGGCATTAAAATACAAATATTTTTAAAATGTCTTCCCAAATTTGTTATGAGATAAGAAAGAACATGTATTTGTTTTCTATTGAAACTTTAATTAGTTGGAAACACGTTTTTTGGCTACTTCTCTTTAAATATCCAAATAATTTACTACATATTAACATTTCTAAAATCAATGTATAATTATACATGAAATTTTCCCTGTTTTCCTGGTTTTTAAATTTTAATTTCTTGGTAAGGGCATGGAATGAGCTGAATAAAGCAAAAGATAAGTGTTTATTTATCTTTTTTCTTTTAACTTTAAAGTTGTTTCTGCTGAGGGGTTTATTTTCCTGGTAGGACCTCAGGTAATGCAACTTCACAGTTATGTCAGCTCCCTCTAGTGGATTTCAGTAAACTTGTTGCTGGGCGTCTAAAATCAGCTGGGGAAAAGATTGAGACTGTCCTAAATTTTCAAACGTTGACCTATTTAACAATAATGCATTTCTCTTGTCATAAAATCTGTAAACCTCCCCTTAAAGTCAAATGCGTGTTAATGGTTATACTGTAACTGCTAGGCAAAGGAGCTTACTCACTAGAAAATTATTTTAATTACATATACCTATTAATTATGTTAAGGTTCAACATTTTTTCTATTTAAAAAAAACATTTTTTCTATTTATTTCAAAAATGTTCAGAATATTGATGTTTGTTGATAGCGGAGATTCAACTATGATACTACAACATAAATAATGTAATAATATGTATTCTCTATCCATATAGCCATCCATCTGCCTACCTATATTATCATGTCTTCTCCTTTATCTTTTCATACATATGATGATTGTTTATAAAACTGCCAAATATTTTCATTCCATTTATTTATAAATAAAATGTCCTCCTTTTTATCTTATTTACCAAAATATCTCTACCAACTGTAGTAACTCTTTTGGAGTCTCGTCTTGTTAATTAATTATTAATTAAAGATGGATTATATATATGAATCATAAATTACATAATTTATATGCATATATATTTTATATGATATATGTACACTATATATAAATTATATGTATATAATTATATTTGAATCATATAACTTATTTATGTATATTTATACATTATAAACATATGTAACTTCCTATGTTATGTATTGATATATAAATATTATATACCAATCTATAAATGGCAAATAAAAAAATTCTCCATATCAGGTCGTTTTATAGTTCAGTTTGCTAATTAATAATTATTTCCAAAAATTTTACATATGCATACTTTACTGCCAAACTGGCATGGGGCGGTAAATCTGATTTCTCGTATTACTCCAGAGTACTTTGAACATAGTAAGTATTCAGCAAATAAGAGCTAACACAAGGGGTGGTAAACCATTCAGACTTTCAGCTCTTCTCCCTTTTCTTTTGTCTTTACTAGTGTTCTCACAATGAAACAAAAGCTTAACTTTTTAAGTGTACTTTGAGTGGCAAAAACTGGTCTGAGGAATTGCTGTTTGGTACCTGGCAAAGAAGATATGAAAAAAAATTAAAAGATAAAGTACATTCTATATTCATAGTAATTTTTAATCTATAAATACCTTTCATATAAATTCTCTTTCTTAGTCCTCACAGAGCAACCTTTTGAGAATGTTTTATTATCCCTGTGTCACAAGTGACCTCATGGAGCCTGAATAACTGAAAGGATGAATATTAGATTGTGTAAGAACTAGCCAAGTATCTATGGATGTTTGTAGCAACATTATTCATGATAACCAAACAGTGAGAGCAACTAAAGTACCCATCAACTGATGAGAAAAGAACAAAAATGGTCCTCTCCATACAATGAAATATTATTCAATAAGAAAATGTCATGAAGCACCCATACTTGCTACAGCATGGATGGACCTTAAAATGATGCTAAAGAAAGAAACCAGCTGCAAAAGACCATGCATTATATGATTCCATTTATAGGAAATGGCCAAATTGGCACACCTAGAGAGACAGAATGTAGATTACTGGTTGCCTAGGGCGAGAAGATTGAGAGAGTAGAACTGTCTCCCAAAACAATTGCCAGGAACCTTTTCTAGAAACTGCAAACCAGAAAGACTATGCTGTAATATAGATGATTATAGAAAAAAATAGCACATGGCTTGTGATAGGTGATCTTTTATTTTAATAAGAAAGGCTTTAAATGTACTTTCTATCTGCAAACATGAAAACAAAACTTATGATATAGTTTGGATTTATTTCAATTGAAAGTATAAGTCATGTCAGGAAAATAATTATTAGGAGTTTGTTTACTTTTGCAGAAAATGGAGGAAGTGACTACATTAGCTATGACAAAACAAGTTTCTTTTTTTCTTAAAGTTCAGAAGGATTTTTTTTTGTCCTATAACCATAGATTTCTGGCCTCTTACAGTCTTTTAAAAAAAAGTGTGATAATAACATGTAACATGATATCTCTCCTCCTAAATTTTTTAGTGCACTGTAGACTATTAACTTTAGGCAAAATGTCATATAGCAGATCTCTAGAAATGAACTCTGGCAGGACTGAAATTTTATACCTGGTAAACAGCAACTCTCCATTTCCACTCTCTCTAGCTCCAGGCACTCACCATTCTATTATCTGCTTCTAGGAGTTTGACTGTTAGATACCTCATGAAGTGGAATCATGTGGTATTTGTCCTTCTGTGACTGGTTTATTTTATTTAGCATAATGTATTCCAGGTTCTTTCTTGTTAGTGCATATGGCATATTTTTTAAGGTTGAATAATATTCTGTTGTGTGCATTCACCACATTTTCTTTATCCATTTACCCATTGATAGACATTTAGTTTCTTTCCATATCTTGGCTATTGTGAATAATGCTGTGATGAACATGAGAATATAGATACCTCTTCAAGATCCTGATTTCAGTTCTTTTGGATATGTCCCCAGATGTGGCATTGCTGGAGTGTATGGTACTTCTAAGTTTGGATTTTTTGAGAAACCTTTATACTGTTTCTTCTATCAGCTGCAGCATTTTACATTTCTGCAAATGTTGAAAGACTCCAGTTTTTCCACATTGTCAGTAGTATTTGTTAACTTTTGTTACTTTTTGATAATAACTACCCCAGCGAGTGTAGGGTGATCTGTCATTATGGTTTTGAAATGCCTATTTCTCATAATTAGTGATGTTGGATATCTTTTCACATAACTGTTTTCATTTGTATGTCATCTTTGGACAAATGTCTACTTAAGCTCTTTGCCTATTTTTAGTCAGATTATTTTTCCTGTTAAATTATGGAAGTTCAAAAAATTATGGAAGTGGAAGTTTCTTATATATTTTAGATAGTAACCTCTATTCAGTTATATGGACCTCTATTCAGTTATATGTTTGCAATTATTTTCTGACATTCTGTAGGTTGTTGTTTTATTGTTAATTGTTTCCTTTGCTGTACAGAGCTTTTTAGTTTCATATTGTCACATCTATTTTTATATCAAATCCAAGCAATCATTGCTTTTTTTAAAAGTTTTTTTTAATTTTTAAAATATTTTATTTATTTATTTATTTATTTATTTATTTATTTATTTATTTATTTATTTATGAGGGAGGGAGGGAGGGAGAGAGAGAGAGAGAGAAAGAAAGAGAGAGAGTGCATGAGAGCACAAGCCAGGGAGAGAGGCAGAAGTAGAGAAAGAGAGAAGCAGACTCCCCACTGAGCAGGGAGCCCAACTGAGGCTCAATTCCAGGACCCCGGGGTGAAGGCAGATGCTTAACCAACTGAACCACCCAGGTGCCCCTCAAGCAATCATTTCAAGACCAGTGTTAAGAAGCATTCTTCTTGTGTTGTATTCTAGGAGTTTTATGGTTGCAATTTTTCGGTTAAGGCTGTAACCTTTTTCGATTTTTATATACGGTGTAAGGTAAGAGTCCAATTTAATTCTTCTGCATGTTGCTATCCAGTTTTAATAGCATCATCAGCTGAGGAGATTATCCTTTTTTTTGTTTTTGGCACCACTATCAGAAATCAGTTGACCATATGTGTATAGGTTTATTGATGGGGTCTCTATTTTATTCCTTAGACTATATGTCTGTCTTTATGCCAGTAACATACTGTTTTGATAACTTCAGCTTTGTAATATATTTTGAGATCAGAAAATGTGATGCTTCCATCTTTGTTTTTCTTTCTCAAGAAAAAAAAAACTTGGTGATTTATCTTGGTTATTTTGTGGTGTTTTATGGTTCCATATGAGTTTTAGGTTTGTTTTTTCTGAGTCTGTAGACAATGCCACTAGGATTTTTATAGGGATTGCACTAATTTGGTAACTGTTTGGTGCAACATTGTTTTGCTCAATCACTAATTCAGTAAATATTTTTGAACACCTCCTTTGCGCCACAGAAGTACTGGGCACTAGGTATTTAGCAGAGAAAATCAAGATCAAGGTTTATATCCTCATGGAGCTTACAGAAATGAAATAGATAACCAAACTAATAAGTAAATTATATTATCAGAGATTAAACTCCCTTAGAAAACATTGTTCTAATGAGATTACAATTTGATCCTAACCTGTGGGATGTGTAGGTACCAGCTGGGTGATGAACTGAAAGCAAGTACAAAGATGTCAAAATGGACAAGTAGTGCTTGACATGTCCAAGTGACAGAAAGGTGATCAGGAGGGTTGGAAACTAGCCAATTATGGGAAGTTTAGGATAAAATGAGGATTGAGTTTTAATACGGTCCCTGTAGGCTCAGGTGAAAAGTTTGGGTTTTATTTTAAAACTAGCTGAAATTTCTAAAACGAATCTCATTTGAGGAAATTCAGTAATCTGATACATAATTTTGAAAGATCTGTGTTAGCCTCTTGCTGGTTTGTGAGAAACAAGTAGAAAGATCTGAGTGGAAGCTGGGAGACAGGGAGTTGTTGCTGTGTATATAGGGCCTAACTAGGCTGGAGGCAGCCCTGGAAGAGGTGGTGATCTGGGGAGGTGTGGTAGGGAACACTCTTACAAAATGGCAAGGAGAAAATTGTGCTTTCTGTAGGAATAATTCAAGAAAATTGTAGGGCAGCCAGCAGAAAAAATGCTCTCTATGCCCATAATTTCAAACACTGTTGTTAGTCCCTGCTAAGACGCTGATCCCATGTTAAGATGCTGAGACAAGGAAGGGAAACAAAGGTTGCCTTGATCTAACTTTTCTGATGCCAGGTCAGAAAATTTACCTAATGTACTTTTATTAACGTATTTTATTTTAAAAGGAATTATTTTATTCTATGAAACACGATCTTTATCACTTTGCTCTTTAACTCCAGAAAAAAAATTAAGAAAAACTGTTTGTAAATGGCCCTTTTTACTGTTTTCTTCATTGATACCATTGACATCAAGCATAACAGACATATTTATTGACACTACCTCTGCCTCATACCATGAGATGCAATGATTGTTCCTTGACCATGAGAATCTTGGGAATATATGCTAAATGCCAAGTAGAGAATAAAAAATTAAAAAATATATATTAAAAAATTATTTAGGAACACCTGGGTGGCTCAGTGTTTGAGTGACTGTCTTTGGCTCAGGTCGTGATCTAGGGTCCTGGGATCGAGCCCCACATCAGGCTCACCACAGGGAGCCAGCTTCTCCTTCTGCCTATATCTCTGCCTCTCTCTCTCTGTCTCTCATGAATAAATAGATAAAATCTTAAAAAATTATTTAATAGAACTTCTTGAAGATAGAATTACTGAGGTAATAGGACCAATTTTAGCAAATAATGTGGAAAGGGGGAAATGCAGCAAAGAACCCCAGAACTTATCTTGTAATAAATAGTTGAGTAATATAGTAGTTTATGCTTCCACAAACTTGGGTAGGAAATTGTCCTTTAAAGTGGAGAATGAATCAATTATTCAAGTGCTGAATATTAAGGCATTGCTTGTGAAAAAGATCCAGATTTCAGTTGATTCATTGGAGACATGGCTTTTAAACAAAGTCTATGGTAATCTTAGGTAAAATTCTTATAAACACATCTATTTTGCTCATATCAGAGCACGTAGGTCCATTGTAGGAATGGAGCTTGAGCCCAGGGACTTTCGGTAGAAGGAGTAGCATAAGCACAAAGGCTTGAATACAGTGATAGATTTTGGCTGGAGGATTTCTGATGGTGGGAAATTGGGCTGAAATGTTGATTGAATTCCAGCCACAAAGGTTCTTGAGTGTCAAGCTAAGGTGTTAACTTCTATGTTGGCATTGGAAATTCAAGTTTCATACTCAGAATTCCTTACTTTTCTTAGTATTTTAAGGACAATTTCTAGTATGTTAATCATCATATACTGTGGGTCCCCTCATCTATTTGGACATCTTCTGCCAGTGTTCACATTTTAAAGAAATACTTGTTTTGTATCATGGTTTATGCCATTTAATAAGGTTAAAAGCCGCAGAAAAAGATCTTTGTTGGTTATACTGTTTTGTTGTTCTATTAACTATAAGGGGTGAGGAGAAAGTTGGAATCTACTTGGTATGGAATAAAAAGAAGGATAGCTTCAGTATAAGCATTTCCCAAAATAGACTTATCCAAGAAGTAGAAAATGCTGTTAATTAACTTTCTGCACGCACGCACGCACACACACACGTATTTCATATATTAAGTCATCACTAATGTCTACTTATAAATGATGAGAAATTCAAGTTAGTCAACTTAATATTCACAGCAGATGTTTCAGTGTTTTAAAATGCTGTTACTGTTTACAGACTACTAACATATATGCTCTCTTTCCTTCCCCAAATGGATTATTTCTCACAGCTTCTACATAAGCTCATGCAGTATAAATAGAATGTGAACCATGTGCATAATTTAAAATTTTCTAGTGACCGTATTAAACAAGAAACAGATGAAAGTAATTTTAAGTGTATATTTTATTTAAACAAATACATCCAAATAATATTACTTTAACAAAGAATCAAAATTAAAAATTATAGAGATATTCTTACATTATTTTTTGTAGTCTGTCTGCAAAATCTGATGTGTATTTACAAGTGCACAACATCTCAGATCATAGTAATCACATTTAAATTGCTCAAGGAACATATGTAGCTAGTGGATACCATATAGGATAACACAATTCGATATTCCTTCTCACTACTTCATCATTTATGTGACAGTCAAGTACCTTTATTTTTCCTGAGTATTTTGTTTTACATTTGGGGAGAGATAGTTGTGATTTTTTTTTTAAAAAAGTTCCATATATAATATAATGTAGTGCTTTGTGATCTCAGCATTATTATGATAGCTCTGTCTTATAATGGGATGGGATGAGGGGAAGTGTCTGAATTTTCAAAGTACTTCTCTGTTTATCTTGCTTTTCAGTTAAAATGTCTTACCCCTTGACATAGACGCATGTGTTTCAGAAAATAAAGTGCTTAATTCCACATATGACTTTTTATTTTTAAGTGAAATAATCTTGCCTTGTCTTTTTGCTCTCTGCTTTGCTCTCCTCTCTCATCTTTTCTCTTCTCTGAAGCCCCTCTCCTTTGTAAGTTAATTCAATAAAACAAAAGGGATTTTTAAACAAAAGACGTAGAAAATATTTTTTATACCTTAGTAGTCTAGGAACCATGAAGTGAGAAAGAAGAGGGATAAACAAAGTCAATTTAAGTCAATCAGTGTTTAGAATGTTCTGTGGGCATTAGAAAGATTTAATAGGTGGAATGAGAAGAATGTCTAAATTCTCTCAGTATATTCTTTCTCCTCTTGTTCACATTCTAGATTTCACCAAATACTGTTTTTCTCCTGTGTTCCTGGCAAAGGCCTTTTTTATTTTTTAAGATTTTATTTATTGATTCATAAGAGAGACAAAGGCAGAAACATAGGCAGAGGGAGAAGCAGGCTCCCTATTGGGAGCCTGATGCAGAACTTGATCCCAGGACCCCAAGATCACAACATCAGCCAAAGGCAGTTGCTCAGTCCCTGAGCCACCCAGGTGTCCCAGCAAAGGCATTCTTTTTGTGTGTGTGCTCAAAGTTATACTTCCCAACATGTAGTTACTCATTCAACAAATATTGATTCCTTGCATGACATCATTCTGGTCATTGGAGATAGATTGCTAAGCTAAAACCACAAACTTTTGCTATCATTATGCTTTAAACTGGGAAAGATGCAGCCATTAATCACAAAATCAAGCTGGTATCTTTATAATTATAATTTAAAATGAGTGTTTGAACAGAGAAGGACAAGGACAAGGCTCTCCTACTAAAAGGAAACTTACTGGGCTGGGAAGTTTAGTCAAGATTTCTTTGAAAATGTTTTGCTTAACACAGAAGCCAGAGAATGAATAGGAATTAATAAGACTGAGGGTATAGTAGGTGTTCGTTAGGCAAGATGCAGAGAAATTTTGCGTCCCTGGAGAACAGAGGGGAGAGTGTGATGAAAGAGGGATCTGGAGAGGTGGATAATCTAGGGGGTCTTATATGAGCCACTGGTGAGGATTCTAGAAAAATGAAACAGTATTGATAAATTTTATGCTGTGGTATCTCATTGTGGTTTTGATTTGTATTTCCCTGATGCTCAGTGATGTGGAACATTTTTTCATGTGTCTGTTGGCCATTTGTATGTCATCTTTGGAGAAATGTCTGTTCATGTCTTCTGCCCATCTCTTGATGGGATTATTTGTTCTTTGGGTGTTGAGTTTGATAAGTCCTTTATAGATTTTGGATATTAGGCCTTTATCTGATAAGACATTTGCAAATATCTTCTCCCATTCTATTGGTTGTCTTTTAGTTTTGTTGATTGTTTCCCTTGCTGTATAAAACTTTTTATCTTGATGAAGTCCCAATAGTTCATTTTTGCCTTTGTTTTCCTTGCCTTTGGAGACATGTCTAGCAAGAAGTTGCTTTGGCCAGGGTCAAAGAAGTTGCTGCCTGTGTTCTCCTCTAGAATTCTGATGGATTCCTGTCTCACATTTAGGTCTTTCATCCATTTTTGAATCTATTTTTATGTGACGTGGGTGGAACTAGAGGGTATTATACTAAGTGAAATAAGTCAATCAGAGAAAGATAATTATCATATGATTTCACTCATAATAAGTGGAATTTAAGAAACAAAATAAGGGAGCATATGGGAAGTGAGGGGAAAATAAAACAAGATGAAATCAGAGAGGGAGAGAAACCATAAGATACTCTTAATCATAGGAAACAAACTGAGGGTAGCTGGAGGAGTGGGAGTGGGGGGATGAGGTAACTGAGTGATGGGCATTAAGAAGAGCATGGGATGTAATGAGCACTGGGTGTTATATAGGACTGATGAATCACTGAACTGTACCTCTGAAACTAATAATACAGTATATATTAATTAATTGAATTTAAATAAAAATAAAATGCATGATCCCAAGGAAAAGAAATTAAGCTGTGATGTAATGTCATAAATCAGTTTTGCATTTCCAAAAACTGAGCATAGTGTTAGATTGAAAGGAAGCAAGACCATACATGGAGAGGCTAGGAAAGATCTTAAATTGTATGGGATTTTGTTTCTGCAAGATACAAAGGTACTTTTTGATCATTTTAGAAGTCATCTGCCTTCTCTCAGAATAGACGGAAGTTTGGTTTAGCTCTCAGTGGAAGAACTTTATCCCAGAAGCAGAAACAGACTTTATCAGAAGCAGTTCTATAGAAAAACATCAGCAATTCAGAGACAGAAATGGCTAACTTTTCATTGTCCAAAAGGAAGCTAAAGAAAGGAGAATATAATCAGGACCTCCCCTAGAATGGACATAGACTTTAGGGTGATATTAGAGCTCATTGGGTGGCTATTACCATAGCTCTTCAGATAAAGTATTTCCTGATTGATGAACCGACATGTGGGCAATGAGGTAGCTAGTTCAGAAACTATGGACTTGGTAGGTCATCTTTCAATTCCAGCTCCCCTTCCAATGCAATCCATTCATGAAACACCTGGAGCTTGCACTCAGGATCCAGATAGCAAAGGAGGAAATGTACCTGAACATTCTGAATCAGAATAAAGGAATAAATTGTTCCATACCTGCAATATCATACACAGTGTACACATGTAATGGTGGACTGTATCTTCAATACTTTAGCATGTTTTTTTTTTAAATTTTTATTTATTTGTGATAGTCACAGAGAGAGAGAGAGAATGAGGCAGAGACACAGGCAGAGGGAGAAGCAGGCTCCATGCACTGGGAGCCCGACGTGGGATTCGATCCCGGGTCTCCAGGATCGCGCCCTGGGCCAAAGGCAGGCGCCAAACCGCTGCGCCACCCAGGGATCCCACTTTAGCATGTTTTTAAAGAGAACTTGAGACTTTTATATAATGTAAATTATTCATTGAATAATGTAAATTGATGCATACTTTGTTGATATTTTTAATAAATTAACATAAAAATGTATCAAATCATGATTATTTCCTAAGTTTTAGATAGAATTATATTGGCTAATATAGTAAAAATTGATCAAATTTATTAATCATTTAGAATATTTCAGTGTTTCTCTTTTTTCTGGATTTGAGAGATTTTGATTTTATGCTGGCCTGTGCTGAAAAGTGATGGGTTCTCTAAATTTATGGTATCTATCTATCTGTCTATCATCTTCCTTCTTTCCTCCTGCCCTCAATCTGTACGTAGATGGATGCTCACTGAGTTTTGGGCAATCTATAATATTATAACATCTACTCATAAGTTAACTGTTTTATCTACCATTTATGATTCCTTATCATTTTACTGATAAGCTGACAAAGCTGGAAATTTTTATTTCTTCTCATTTAATATGAGTACAGTTTTACTCTGTAAACAATTATAGTTATGTAAAGTATATATACACCTATGATTTATAACTGTATATAACTACATACATATATATAGTTATATACACACACACATACATTGTACTTTCCTTAATATATTTTTTCCCTAATTTATACCTATATATATTAGGGAAAGTATACTGTTGAGTAGTGGTTTTGACTTTGAAATCACATAAACCTGATTTAAAATCCTGGCTCTACCATTTATTTGTTTCTTAAGTGTAAGGAAATTAGTTGGCCTTTCTTTCTCTTTTTTTTTAAGATTTTATTTATTTATTCACAAGAGACACAGAGAGAGGCAGAGACATAGGCAGTGGGAGAAGCAGACTCCCTCTGGGGAGCCTGAGGCCGAACTCGATCCCAGGAAACTGGGATCATGACCTGAGCCGAAGGCAGACACTCAACCACTGAGCTGCGCTGTTGCCCTAGTTGGCCCTTCTTTAGTAGCCTCAGTTTCCTTGACTGTAAATGAGAATAAAAATGCTTATCTCACAGGTGTATTATAAGAATTGAGAATGATAATACGGGTAATTATTATTAGAGTTTCTGACACATACTAAATACACAGGATTTTTTTTTTAGTAATATAAGTGACATGATATAATTTAAAATATCGACTGCTGTGGATAATGATACCATTGTTTTTCAAAGGCAAATGATAGCACACAAAGAGTAACCTTCAAAGTCAATATGCATAAACTCTTCTTGTTTTTTCCAAGTACCATCCCTGTTACCATTGACAAATTACTTACCTCTATGTTTTCTCATTTCCTTACGTTAAAAAAAGTGACTTTAACAATGCAAACTTTGCAAGTCTGATGTGAGGATTCAGTGCAATATGTATGTGTGTGTTTGTATGTGTATGGTTTCTGTCTGAATACCATACATGTACTAGGATTTTATCTTCAGTATCATGATCACATTCTAATTCATATATTCAGGTTTTCACAACTTGTTAATATTTGTAATTAGCAGTGTGATTTAGTTTGCTGACAACTTAGGAAAACATAATGACAAAGTTTAAAATAGTGAAATGATTCTCTTCTTTTGCCGTTTGATAAAGTTTTTGACAGTTTGCCACCCATGCGCTATCAGGAGACTATGAGTACCATCCTGACATGGATCCAGCAGTCAGAAACCAAACTCTCTATACCTCAGGTTACTGTCACTGAATATGACATCATGGAACAGAGACTCGGAGAGCTACAGGTCTGTGACTATTTGAATGTCTTAAACAATATAGTGCAGATCTCATCTATGAAACAGTCACATTGGTATAACCTACAAATAATAAAAATAAAATAATCATGGCAAGTATGATGGTTTACTTATTGGAAAAATGAAGATAAGATTTTAAAAACATAATATTTTATGGATTTGTGTCTTCCCTCCGTAAGACAAAAACTCTTTTTTGAAAACAATGACATGATCTGTGTATGAAGTATATTCTTTCTCATTTAGTATGTATTTTTAGACACATTGACTTTATTGTGAAAGCTGTGGTTTATATTTCCCCCTTTGCTTGCTAATTTATAAATCCTTTCACTTTTCCAAACACAAAGTGGTAAAATCTGTGCAGTTATAAAATAAATTTTAGACATTAGCCTTATGTAATATCATAATTAATTTTTAAGTTCTATTAACTACAATTTAGAGGCCTTATATCAAGTAATAGAAAATACTAATATGGGAAGTAAATAATTTGTAAGAGATTTCAGAATATTTTTCCTACTAATTCTGAAAAGCCTGTGTTTTATATCTAATCACATTTTATTTTTTTAGTCAGAAAGCATTCATTAACTATATTTAGGAGCTGAGATATGTCTACATTTTGAGGATTAAGAAAAAAATTAAAATTTAACTTTTATATGAAGAGTTCTTTGCAAGAATTAAATATTTAAGAAAGTAATTTTTAGAACTATTTTTTCAAAGAAATCTTTACTTAAACATCTTTCAGTATATATATTGACCTAAATACACTGACTGCTCTATTATCCTACCCAGCAACATATAACAGTTTGATCCTTTTTTCTTTATGTTGCTTTTAATATTTGGAATGATTCCAAAATTTACTTTGAAGATCATATGACTTAATAGAACTATAAACTTCAAAAGATACAAAGATATAGCAACTAGAGGAATAGATTAAGTATACACAAAATGGTGTATAGATGAGTGGAAGAGTATCCTTCTGAAAAAACATTGAAGAGAAAAATCACTTATAAATATTATTAGGAAATTAAATAGCTGGAAAATTGTAGTTAGAACTTTGTGTCAGATGTTACACCCAAACAAAATACCACATATATTAAAATTTTAAAAAACATTTTAGTAAGCACACATTTTAAAGAAATTTTTAAGTAAATTATTTAAAGACATAATAGAGATGCACACAAGTCATTGGACACAATTGCAAACTTTGTAAAAATACCAGACAGTTTAAAAGAAAAATTAGGCCAAGGGAAAAAAAAATTGAGTAAGGGAGAAAGTCATTAATAAGGAAATCACAAAGAGAGACATAAACAACCATTAAACCAATGAAAAATTGTAACTCAAATTGTAAAGGATGAAGTACAAATGTATAAAATGAACTACCATTTTTCAGATCTAAGTTGCAAAAAATAAGATATAGTAAGTAGTCTGACAGCAATGAACTACCTTCTCACTTTCTGGTGGAAATGTAAATGCAATTAAAATTTTGCTGAGGCAGCTTTACAGTACTTCCTAATAAGATACAAAATAATTAATTGTATTGTACACATGAATACTATTTTCACGATATTTACATCTTAGGCAGTAATCAGAATACACTAAAAATATAAAAATAGATGGAGATAGACAGATGGGTAGATCATAAACATAATTTACAGGAGTAGAAAACTAGAAGTTAATTTGTCAAGCTAATAATGGGAAATGGTTAAATGAACCAGAGAAGCCATTAAAATTTATGTTTTTGAAAAATACTTAATGATGTGGGAAAAGGCTCACAAAAAAGGCCTAGCTCATAATGTAGTTATATGTGTGCTAGATATTATCTAAATAATAAATCAAGTTTATTGAAGTAATATTAAAGCAAAATGAAAAAAAAAACTAATATAGCACAAAATAGGTATAAAATATTCTACAACTACAAAAGTTATGTATTTGGAATATTTGGGGGATGTTACAGATCAGATTGTAAAAGAAGAAATGATTGTGTATGTGTGTATTATATACATATTCTAGTTTTTAGTTCTAGAAATACTGGGATTTTACGTAAAATCATATGTATTAGTGGGTATTTTTTTTCCATGGTTTATCTTGAGCCTTTATTACTTTATAACCAGAAAGTAACAATGAGTGGAGAAACCCTAAAAATAGACATTCTGTTATAAGCAATTGCATAAGTTACACAGGACAATTGTAAAACCAATTTTAGAAATTGTCCCCAAAATTATTCTAGAGTTTCACTATAACTGTAAAAAAAGTCTTGTAAAAAATATGAAACTTTAGTTAATTGACATTCATAGGCCATCCATGTGATAACTTACTCAGTTTTGTCATCCCACGTATCTATATGATTTAGTTATGTTTTTACCTAGAGAGGGTTAGAAGTTGTCTTCCTAAAGCCTCAATGTAATTAAATTAAGCTCCCTAACTATATTATAGATATAGTAATTAATATCCAGATACGATGCAATAAAATTAGATGTGCTACAACTCTGGTTCATTTAGAGATACAGTTCGGGATATATTTGACATTGTTTATAAAAACTGGCATAGATTTTTAAATAAAATATTACTGTGCAAATTACTCTTAGGGTAAACAGTGAAATTTAAATTACTACTAGTTTTTCTGTAACTGATGGACCATCATCTTTTTTTTTAAATGTTTGAATCACATAGCTTTCCCTGTAAATACATATAAGTGGAACTGCAATAGAACTCATTATTATTCATCAGTTAGTATACATGTACTTCTATCTTTTTTTTTTAATTTTGAGGCTTTACAAAGCTCTCTGCAAGAGCAACAAAATGGCCTAAACTATCTCAGCACCACTGTGAAAGAGATGTCAAAGAAAGCACCACTGTCTGATATTAGTCGGAAATATCAATCAGAATTTGAAGAGATTGAGGGACGTTGGAAGAAGCTGTCTTCCCAGCTGGTTGAACATTGTCAAAAGTTGGAGGAGCAAATGGCTAAACTTCGAAAAATTCAGGTAATTCAAATTGGCCTTTTTGTTTTAATTTTTTTCTTTGCTTGTTTCTCCCCTAATGATGCGTTATAAAATTTAAAGGCAAATAGAAATTTAACCTCCATAGTTCTTCAAAGTCAGTGATAATATTGAAAGACACACATTTTTCTTAAATGAGTATATTTTGCCTATTTCTTTTAAGAAAATAATAGGAGTTCCTATTTGTAGATTCCATTGAGAATTATTTTTTTTTGCCACCAATACTGACAGGACTTAAATATATTTTTTAGCGTAAATAATTTTCAAAAACAGCCTTTCCTTTAGGCTGGTTATCCTTTAAAATATAGGTATCTCTTAGCTTAAGAATAGATGAAAAGGTATATATCATGTAATACAGTCATATCATTTTACCCATATATTTTACTTATATTTGTATATATAAATTTGACCTCATTTCCTTCCACAGACCAGCACCTACTGACTTAATTTGTTTCAATAATGTCACCATGTTCCTAATCACCCAAGGTGAAAACTGTAAACCAACAATTACATTCTAGACCAAAGTCTAAAATGTTTAGTGATATAGGTAATACTTCTCTTATGGGGCAAATTAGACTATTAATGCTCAGAGGAATCTTTGACAGCATCGTGGCATGATGGAAAACATTGGAACAAGAGGCTTATGAGTTTAAGTCCTAGTGCAGCTATTAGTTGTTTGTTTTTACTTTTACAAACCAAAAGAATGAGCAGTCCTAGAACATTCTGTAAAGCACAACATAACATATAAACGTGTGCACACATGCATGCATGCATGCTCACACATACAAACACAGCTTTATCAGTATCAGTGGTAAAAGAGGGTCTAAGTACATGGTCCTTGCCAACAAGGAGCCCACATCCTAGTGAAGGCAAAAGGTGTGTTAGTTCCGTATTGCTGTTGTAATGAGTCACTGCAAATTTAGTAGCTTAAAATGGCACAAATTTATTATCTTGTCAGATAATAAGTGGAGGTCAGAAGTCCAAAATCAGCCTCAGTGGGCTAAAATCAAGGTGTAGGCAGGGCTGTGTCTTTTCTGGAGGCTTTTGCAGAAAATCCATTTCCTGGTCATTGCATAATAGCCTCTCTCTCTAGCTCTCCCCTTCCTGACCCCGTCTTAATATGGACCCTGCAATTACATTGTGCCTGGCTAGACAACCCACAATGATCTCCCCATTTCCAAATATTTCATCTCATCTGCAGAGTATTTTTTGGCATGTAAAGGAACATTTTCACAGGTTCCAGGAATGACACATGAACATCTTGGGGAGGTCATGATTCAGCCAACACAGGCAGTAAATGAAACATTTTATTTTCATGTCTGGTATGGTAAATATTACGGCAACAGACAGAAAAGAATTCCAACATGACCTGAGCAAAGGGGTCATGGAATGTTCTTGGAACAAATAGAATTTAGTCAGCTGATAGGGAGAGAAGATAGCTGACAAAATGAAGCCCTATGTCCACTTAGCCAGAAGAGGTTCAGTACTGGTAAGACAAAAATATGTATTAATGATACATATGTCTAGAAAAGTGATCTAGGATTAGACAATGAATGGTCCTGGATGCCATGCTTTGGAATGTAGATTACAACCTAATGGTGATGGAGTTAAAAATAATAATTTGGGACTGTTACTGTTACTTTAAAGGGGGAAAGATAGAAAAAGATATGATAATATTTGTATTTTCAAAACATCACAGTGATAAGAAGGAGGAGGAGGGGAGAAAAATACTGATACTCATGTGGAGAATGGATTAGTGCAGGGAAAGATTGAGGCAGACACCAGAAAGAGCTAATACAGTAATCAAGGAGCCAATAATAAGATTAACTAGGATAGTAACGTGATGGAAGGCATGCAAAACCAGACTCAAGAGATATCGGCAAGATGATGATGAAAGTCTGAAGTTCTTAGATTTAGTCAAATACTTTTAAAAAGCATTATTATTAATCATATTGAAGGGAAAGCTTCTGTGAAGCACATATTTTCAATAGAAATTTAATTAAGAAGGGAGAAAATAGCACATCTGGGCAGCATATTTGAATTGTGTGGGAAATAAAGGAGCTCGAAAATCATACATTTGAAAAGTAGCCAAAAAAAGCAGTTGGGCAGGGGCAATATATTATGAAAGAATAATGAGAGGTTCTTGGCTATTTACAAATGATAAAAGATGGCATTTTTCACCTGATCATTACTTCAGCCTGGCCAGGTAAATAAGAAATTAAAATCAGAAGTTTTCTCTTTAAAGATGACAAAAATCTTGTGTTTTGAAAAGTTCCCAACTGGAGGGACTATTTAAACTGTCAACTGTAGAAAACAATTTGTGGAAGTTCAGGTTTAGGGAGGCTATAAAGACACCATTACATTGAGTTTATTGTTCATAGTTTGTTTTATGTACTGTAAGGGCACATTGTTAGTATTATCATGAGTTGTTTTGTAACTTAAAATTTCTCTAGAGGGGGATATGATTTAATGTTCTCAAGAGTAACATCATAAAACCACATTTGGTAGTAATTTTTTATTTTTAACAATAGCAGACTTCATACACCAGTGCTCATACTGTAGACCATAAAAAATGCAGTCTTAGTAAAAATATTCTTTTCCTGAAGAGCTACTTAGAGACATCCTTCAAACACAGGAATGGTTCCTTGGCCTATGTTCATAAATATCACTATGATGAATTGCGTGAAGAGAAATCAGCACTCCAATGCTTAAAATGGGTCTCTGATTCTAGAATCACATAAAAACTCTGAAGAAATGGATCACTGAAGTCGATGTTTTCCTGAAGGAGGAATGGCCTGCCCTTGGGGATTCAGAAATTCTGAAAAGACAGCTGAAACAGTGCAGGGTAAGTTTATTCTATTACCCCTATCATGCAAAGACTTTTATATGGAAGTTACTATTTGGTTTTGTCAGTGGTCCTTAGCCAGTGTGATTTTGCTCCCCTGGGGGATATTTAGCAACCTCTAGAGACATTTATGTCACAACTTGGAGTGGGGCAGATGCTACCAGTGTGTAGTGGATAGAGGTCAGGAATGCTCTATACATCTTACAATGTACAGAACAGCCCCTCTCAACAAAAGTTAGCCAGTCTAAAATGATGGTAGTGCAAACATTTAAAGACTAGGTTAAATAAATGAAGAACAGAAGAACATTATCTTTTACTCAACACTCATAAGATTATTTTACTATAAAATACAGTTTAATTTAAAGGCAAAGAATCCTTTTGAGCTATTTGTTATATTTTATTGCAGATTATTAGCCATACTATGTTGCTCTGCCCATGCATATTGCACTGTACATAATGTAACACAATACAGATTTTTTGAAATAATATTCATTATACCATTGTCATGCAGTGGAAAGAAAGCAGTCTAGCTCTTTAAAGAATTTTCTTTGCAAATACAAGCTATTAAAAAAATAAGAAAACAAACCCAGCTTACAAATAACCTTCACACCCATCATGCTATAAACAATTGCTGCAATATCTTGCATTTGGAAACCAAAATCATTTCAAAAATAGTAATGTAGAAAGCCCATCATTTTCACACATTTTTCTAACAAGGAATATTAAATTTATTTCTTTTTGTGTCTGATCTAAGTAGAATAGAGACAATTCCCTACTTCATTCACACCAGAAAAACCACTGAACAATTTTTGCAAGGTTGAGACATAAATATGTATATATCCATAGGTGAGTGTGTACTAGATTTTAAATTCTTAAAATCTTTAAAGAATTAAAGATTTTAAATTATGTGTAATGTCAAGAGTCCTGATTATATGTTTCCTATGTATGTCGCATTTCTATTATATTGTGGTAATGTTTGCAGTGAGCCGAAATTGAATTATTTCCTTAGCTTTTAGTCAATGACATTCAGACCATCCAGCCTAGTCTCAACAGTGTCAATGAAGGGGCTCAGAAGATGAAGAATGAAGCAGAACCAGAGTTTGCTGGCAGACTTGAGACAGAGCTCCGAGAACTTAACACCCAGTGGGATTACATGTGCCGCCAGGTATGTACAGCCTCTTTTGCTGTGCCTTGTCTCCATTTAATTAAGCAAAATTTTCTTAAGGTCCCCCTTTACCACAGCCCTTTTTGAGAGTTTAATCTCTGAGTATACTGACACTTTAAAGCATGGTGAGTTCAAACTAGCCTTTGTCTACCATAAAAAACACTTTTATAGCAGATATTTTAAATAGTACCTATTCATCTTACTGAGATCCTAAAACGACCTCCTTGAAGGCTGAACATACGGAATGGTAATATTCTATTCTTAGATGTAATTTTCATTATATATTTTCTCCAGCACATAACTTTATAATAGTAATTGGGTTAGGAGAACATATTTTACACCTGTACACTGAGTACAGAAATAAGATGAATGACTCATCTATGTGTATGTACAAATATGATAAATAATTGTCACTTCTGATGATTAAGATAGGCATGTTTGGCTTCTCCATTGCATTTACTTCAGTAAATGAGATAAGGTTGGAAAATAGTTAAGAAAAGCTTATTGGGGGAAATCAACACAAAAATTCTACAATCTCATCGGAGTTTCTCGTTTTCATGCAGCAGAATGTTCTACCGGCATTTATTTTCAATTTCAAGATTACATTATGGAAAAGTAAATATTATATACACAAGTAGTGTATATCTAATACTTGTTCAAAAGATGAAATTTTGCCCTAAAGCAGTGGTTATTGTTCAATATACCAGTACCTTTTTTGAAGTTAATGAGAGGTTTCATCTTATGTGTATTAGAGTCAGTCAGTCTTTTGTTATTTCTAAGTAACCTTTCAAAGTTGAAAGGAAATCATGCCACAAGGCAAAAATTAAATTTGAAAAGGGAAAGAATTTAGAAAAGTAAAAGGCAAGGCAAGTCACCCAGCTAATACTGTCACTGGCAAATGTTCTATTAAGTCACAGACGAGATAGCCCTGGGTCAGCTAGCTTGCATTCTTCTCTGGAGCAAGCCAGTACTAGAAGGAATGTTTAGGAAAAAAATATTACTTAGGTAATAGATTATACGATTTGTGTTTTCCTGGAAGGCCAGTATGAAAGGTATTTGTTGAATGTTTCTAACAGATGGATGGAAGGAATAACACTTTAGAGCCTTTAGAGCAAGAGGGAAAAAAACAACAGCAAGAAAGATAAGTAAAGTCACCAGTATTACTGAGACCCCGAGGTTTTTACATTTTGGAGAAGTATAATTTTTGAAATATCTCTGGTCTTAAAATGTCCTTGTTTAAGACCTTATGTCTGCTATAAAATATACCACAGATTTGTCGTTTAAGAGGAGTATTGTAAACACATTAGCCTGCTGCATAACAAAAATTCCATAGATCACATCCATATTTTCATCCCATCCTGGAATATTTTGCATCTGTCTGGTTCTTCTTGGAATATCACACTGTGTAACACTCTGACCTTATTGCCAAATGACCCATACTTCTTTAGGAAGGTATCATGCACTGAAGAGAAGTAAGACCATACAGTAAAAGCAAGGAAGCCAAGTTTTGGTATTGGGCACAATTCAGGGCTCCAGATAGAACTGGAAACAGATAGTAAATCTATGCATTACAGAAATGGCTACACTCAAAATGGGGTGTGATGTTCTTTCTTGGGTTAAAATTAACTCATTTGTTTTTAGATGCCAGACTCTGGAAAAAAAACCATAAATAATTAGAGACAGAATTATCCAAATGCCTGATATACCGGGTGATATATTTGAGATCCCATGATTTGATTTTGTAGGTATAAAATGGTTGACATTTTACAGTCTACAGTTTTTGTATCCAAATTTAAAAAAAAATCAAGATTTTTAGTTATTTCTAAAATAAACAATAATCATTATTAAAATACTCACAAATTAGTGAACCACACCAAAAGAAGGAAGGGATAGAGGGAAGGAGTTTCATAATTATACATATCTTTACATTATTGTGTTTTATAGTTATTAAGGAAACTAATCATATGCATGAAAATACATAATTTATTTAGAGACACATTTTTACTATTTATTTGTTACTTATAGAATATTTACTTCAGTATGTATTATTAAACATTTTGTAACAGATGTAAATAGGGAAGAGAATAAACATAATAAATATCTATCTTCATGGAGGGTATAGTTTAGTAGAGAAGATGGGAAGTAAATGTGTTAGTGTAATATCACACAAATGTCTAATTTTAATGTTCACAAATGCTCTGAAGTAAGCAATCAGAATGCTCTGAATGGGACTAAAGGAGGAGAGAAACTGCTTTTTCTTGGGTAGTCGGTAGAGCCTTTTCTGAAAAGGTGGAATTGAAGTTGATGCCTGATTAGTATGAAGAACCTGGCACTTGGTCATGGGGACAAGGGAATGTCTGGGTACGGAATGAAGTGGGAGAAATGACCGAAGTGGGAGAGAAGAGTGAGCATATAGGAGGAACAGAAGGGAAGCCTCTAAGTGGAGCAGCATGAGCCAGGAGAAACCTGGTGGGAAATAAGTCATGAACTGTCTCATAAGGTGCAGTGAGGATCGGGTATGCACTTGTCAAGTGCCCTGAGAAACGATTAGGCTTTTAGATAGAGAAGCGGTATCATCTAAAGTGATGGTTCAAAACTTTGCTCTGTATTCCTGTTGTATATCTTTCTGTTGTCTGATTGCTGAGGCTAGGACTTCCAGTACTATGTTGAATAGCAGTGGTGAGAGTGGACATCCCTGTCTTGTTCCTGATCTTAGGGGAAAGGCTCCCAGTGCTTCCCCATTGGGAATGATATTTGCTGTGGGCTTTTCGTAGATGGCTTTTAAGATGCTGAGGACTGTTCCCTCTATCCCTACACTCTGAAGAGTTTTGATCAGGAATGGATGCTGTATTTTGTCAAATGCTTTCTCTGCATCTAATGAGAGGATCATATGGTTCTTGGTTTTTCTCTTGCTGATATGATGAATCACATTGATTGTTTTACGGGTGTTGAACCAGCCTTGTGTCCCAGGAATAAATCCTACTTGGTCATGGTGAATAATTTTCTTAATGTACTATTGGATCCTATTGGCTAGTATCTTATTGAGAATTTTTGCATTCATGTTCATCAGGGATATTGGTCTATAATTCTCCTTTTTGGTGAGGTCTTTGGTTTTGGAATTAAGGTGATGCTGGCCTCATAGAACGAATTTGGAAGTACTCCATCTCTTTCTATCTTTCCAAACAGCTTTAGTAGAATAAGTATGGTTTCTTTTTTAAACGTTTGATAGAATTCCCCTGGGAAGCCATCTGGCCCTGGATTTTGTGTCTTGGGAGGTTTTTGATGACTGCTTCAATTTCCTCCCTGGTTATTGGCCTGTTCAGGTTTTCTATTTCTTCCTGTTCCAGTTTTGGTAGTTTGTGGCTTTCCAGAAATGCATCCATTTCTTCTAGATTGCCTAATTTATTGGCATATAGCTGTTCATAATATGTTTTTAAAATCGTTTGTATTTCCTTGCTGTTGGTAGTGATCTCTCCTTTCTCATTCATGATTTTATTAATTTGAGTCTCCTCTCTCTTCTTTTTAATAAGGCTGGCTAATGGTTTATCTATCTTATTAATTCTTTCCAAGAACCAACTCCTGGTTTTGTTGATCTGTTCCACAGTTCTTCTGGTCTCGATTTCATTGAGTTCTGCTCGAATCTTTATTAACTCTCTTCTTCTGCTGGGTGTAGGATCTATTTGCTGTTTTTTCTCTAGCTCCTTTATGTGTAACGTTAGCTTTTGTATTTGAGTTTTTTTTTTATTTTGTATTTGAGTTCTTTCCAGTTTTTTTTTTAATTTTTTTATTTATTTACTTATGATAGTCACAGAGAGAGAGAGAGAGAGAAGCAGAGACACAGGCAGAGGGAGAAGCAGGCTCCATGCATCGGGAGCCTGATATGGGATTCGATCCCGGGTCTCCAGGATCGTGCCCTGGGCCAAAGGCAGGCGCCAAACCGCTGCGCCACCCAGGGATCCCAGTTCTTTCCAGTTTTTGAATGGATGCTTGTATTGCGATGTATTTCCCCCTTACGACTGCTTTTGCTGCATCCCAAAGATTTTGAACGGTTGTATCTTCATTCTCATTAGTTTCCATGAATTTGTTTTTAATTTATTCCTGTTGTATGAAGAATAGCCTGAAGGGGGCACAAGGGACATAGGGATTGCAGTTGTCCAGGTAGGAAGTAATACTGGCAAAGAACAGGGGGGACATTAGTAGAGATTGAGAGACAGGAAGAAATTTGAAATGTATAATCCTCTTGTGACATTTATGTTTGGTTCACTGTCCAAACCTCTCCCAGTATTTGTCCAGGTTCTTCCATAGAGATGGAGGTGATTTCAATACTTGTTGCTCTGTTTCTCATTGCCATTTATCTCTATTTATTTATTTATTTATTTATTTTTTTTTTTTATTTTTTTTATTTTTTTATTTTTTTTTATTTTTTTTATTATTTTACATTTATCTCTATTTATTTGTATTTTCCCATTATATATAGTAATTAGCATGTGGAAGGCATATGCTGTTCTGGGCAAACTGGACCAAAATTCTTGTGTGACTCAAAGTTTGTTGAAACTCTGTCCTCCAGAATCTGTCTTCAGCAAGCTTACTTCACTCAGTGTGCTCAAGATGATGTTTATATAACATGGTCTTATTTTTTTTTCTTATTTTTGCCTAGTAGGCAAATTCTTCCTTGTTATATTTCTTATCAGGGCTTCTACACTCAAACCCATCTTTGACTATTATTCCTTTTCTAACATGACACACTACATTCTTCATTTAATCAGATCCTGTTAGAAATGACATATTTGCTGGTAAAGAGTGCCTGCTTCCAGTCCAGAGGCTGAGAGAAGGAGAAATCAAAGTCTATTCAGAGCTCCCTGTTTTAAGCAACAGTGTTGGCCACAGTGCCTTTAACTAATGAAAGAAAGACTGGGGGCTAAGGAAGGAGCAAAATACTTCCATTTTGGTCATGTTTACTTTGGAGAAGTCGACAATCAGAAATGTATCTGGAATTCAAGTGGGATACTTGAAGTGGGCATACAAACTATGTACACAAACATAAAGATCTCATTCATATTAAGGTAAACTCCTATTTCACAATGAAAATATTGTCCAGACCCACTTCCCTGAAATGCTTGGCTAATAAAATTTAAAACTCTTACAGATGAAGAGGCTTTCTCATGGATAGAGAGTCAAACACAGTGTGTAAGACTAGGAACTCCGGAAACATATTGCCTTGATTTAAATCTTGCCCCCACCATAAACTACTTCTGAGATCCTGGAAAAGCTGCTTATTCACTCTGTGCTTCAGTTTCCAGGTCTTTATAATGTGAGAGTATTAACACCTGCTTTATAAGAATTTTATGATCAAATGAGTTAATCATTTATTTATTTATTTTATTTGAGAGAGAGAGAGAGAAAGTGTGGAGGAGGGAGGGGCAGAGGGTAGGGAAAGAGAGTCCTCAAGCAGACTCCCAGCTGAGCACAGAGCCTGACTTGGGGCTCAGTCTCATGACCCTGAGATCATGACCTGCACCAAAGTCAAGAGTCAGATGCTCAACTGAGTGAGTGAGCCACCTGGTTGCCTGAAGTGAGTTAGTCTTTGTAAAATGTGTAGACTAGTACCTAAGACAGGGTAACCACTATGTACATGCTTGGTAAATAAAATAAATGTATATGGGATACCTGGGTGGCTCAGTGGTTGAGCATCTGCCTTTGGCTCAGGTCATGATCCTTGGGTCCAGGGATTGAGTCTCACATCAGGCTCCTTGTGAGGAGCCTGCTTCTCCCTCTGCCTATGTCTCTACCTCTCTCTGTGTGTCTCTCATGTATAAATAAATAAAATCTTTAAAAATGGATATGAAATAGACATAAGCTTGCATGTGTAAAATTATAAAATGTGTGTCATTTCTAGATAAATAGTGCATAATTATATATATTTTTTTAATTTTTATTTATTTATGATAGAGAGAGAGAGAGAGAGAGAGGCAGAGACATAGGCAGAGGGAGAAGCAGGCTCCATGCACCGGGAGGCCGACGTGGGATTCGATCCCGGGTCTCCAGGAGCGCACCCTGGGCCAAAGGCGGGCGCTAAACCGCTGCGCCACCCAGGGATCCCATAATTATATATTTTAATTAATAGCAGGTATAGATTTATAATAGTTACCAAGAAACACTGGACCTAGAGATTTAGAAGGATATTATTTCAGGTAACTTGCAAATCATTGTCATTTTCTCACTCAGCAAAACTTTTGGGTAAAATCATCCACAGATCTCTGGGTCCTTCTTCCTTATTTCTTGAGTATTTTAATAGCTTACTGTCATTCTTGTCATAATTCTTGGGGATTTCAATATCTTTGCAGATGATGCTTCTAGTTCCTGAGCCGTCAGTTCCTCAATAGCCCCTGCAACAATTTTATCTTCCACTCTACCTCAGCTACCCATTTCCAGCCTGTTAACCTTGCCATTGTCATTACCATTACTATCGAACATCCTCCTACCTCTTGAATCAAAAATACTTTTCTTTCCTCTACTGGATCATTTCTATCAGTAGGGAGTTATGCTGTAATATCTCCTGTTATTAAAAAATCCACTTGGGGTACCTGGCTGGCTCAGTCAGTGGAACATATGACTCTTGACCTCGGGGTTGTGAGTTTGAACCCCATGTTGGGTGTAGAGATTACTTAAAAATAAAATCTTTTTTTTTTAATTTTTTATTCATTTATGATAGTCACAGAGAGAGAGCGAGAGAGAGAGGCAGAGAGAGAAGCAGGCTCCATGCACCGGGAGCCTGATGTGGGATTCGATCCCGGATCTCCAGGATCGCGCCCTGGGCCAAAGGCAGGCGCCAAACCGCTGCGCCACCCAGGGATCCCTAAAAATAAAATCTTAAGAAAATACTCCTTTTGCCTCACAATCCCTCCTCTCCTCTCACTTCTCCATTTCTGTTTCCATTTACAGAAACTTTCTTTTCATACCACTCATCCCATTCGCTCTTGAATGCTCCCTAATTGATTTTTCATCCTCATCACTACACTGAAATGGTTTTTGTCATGGTCACCAGTGAATTTGCATCATTAAATTCATTACTTAGTCTTTATCTTCATTTGATTGGCTCCTCTATCATCACTTTCTCTTGGTTCTCTCTTAGTCTGCCTTCAGTTTCCATGACCATTCTTAATACCTTTGATGGTTCTTTTGCCTTGACCTCTAAACTTGGAATCACTCCAGGGCTCCTTCTTTGGACTTCTCTTCCTTATAACTACTCACTCCATTCGTAAACTCTTTCAGCCTTGTGGCTTTAAATGTTGTCTCTAAGTTGTTGCTTTCACAATTTTGTTGCAATCTGAATGTTTTCTTGAATCCTGGATCTGCATATCCATCTCCCGACTCAGTGCCTCCATACTGATGAATAGACAGATTAAATCTAGCATGCCCTCCAGATTCCTTACATAGTCTTCAGTCTCCTACCCTAATAGTCTTCCTGAAACAACAAATGGCACCTCCATCTTTCCATTTATCCCAGTCATAACCTTTGACTCAAGTCTTCTTGTCTCTTTATGCCTTTGTGGGAGCTGTGCAATCCAGCACCATATGCCTAGGTACTTGGGAGGAATCTCACCCACTTACAAATCTAGTAATTGTTATACAGACCTCAGTCCTGTCTGTTCACCCTGCAGTAGTCCATAAACTAGCTCCAGCTCCTTTCAGCCATGGTCTGATAGCCCCTAGAGAACACTGACTTAGACAATCACCCATGGAAAACAGAGCCTTGTGGAAGTCCAAGAGCCCAGTGGAGAAGTTATAATGCACTGTCGGAACAAAAACACTTAAAGCTGGATGCATTGGAGAGGGTAAAGGGAAAGGTTTGACTTTACTTGCATCCCTCCTCCCCCAAGGCAGCATAGGTCTTTGCCAAGACAGCCCTTCTCAGAACCATGATTTCTCCCTTGTGGAAAGGTAAGACTATGTGAGTGAGTGTCCAGCTTCCCCAGCTATGTGGATGTTATTAAAGAGGCATATTTTTCTCTCCTCCATCCATGGTACTGAGCTGTGAGTTACACTACAGAGGGGTAGTGAGCAGCTGGAAGAACAGCTGGGAACCAGGGCTGGGAATTGTATTAAAAGTACACATACCATACTAATATCACTGATTCCATCAGGAGGTCTGCCAACCAGCTGCTGGGGTCACTCTGACCGGTGATTTCCCCCAACTTCAACAGCACTCCCAGTGCCTTACAAGACATATACACACACGCATCCCAGTACTGTGGCTGACTCTCTGTGCATACTCTGGATGGTGACAACGGCCAGCTTTTGTAGGAAGCTAATGAGCATCCACACAAGGTTGTTGTAAATCTGTAGGCCTTGGAGAGACCACAAACCTGAGCACTTAGCACCATTCTCTGGAAAACAAAAGGGAGGCTGTGAGTCCCTGGTCTGGGGTTTTGCAGGATAGAGAAGCCATATAAGCTTAAGAATTCTGCCACAAGAGGGAGCTAGTATGTGAAACAGTCCTATTTGTAGGTCTTAGCCTCAGAATCCCTAGCAAGGCTGACAGAAGGCATTTATCTTCTGAAGGCAGATAGTAAAGACTGGAGGAGATGACTTTTACTGTGAATGCAAAGATAATGTTGCCAGACGTCAAGGAACATGGAGAATCAAGGAATCATGCTACTACCAAAGGATCATAATAATTTTTCGAGTAACCAACCTCAAGGACATGGAGATCTGCAGCTCATCTGAAAAGAGTTCAGAATAGTTGTTCTAAGGAAACTCAGTGAGCTGTAGGAAAACAAGGACTATTCAGTTAAATTAGGAAAATAATACATGAACAAAATGAGAAATTTAAAAAAAATACAAATCTGAGAGCTGAAGAATACAATGAAAGGAATGGAAAATGTAATAAAGAGCATTAATAGTAGAATGGATCAAGTGGAAGAAAAAAATCTATGAAGTAGAAAACAGGACTTTTGAAATTGTCTGGTCAGAGGAGAATGGTATATGTGCTGCCGAAGCGAGCACTGGTCAGAGGAGAATGGGGAAAAAGTGAATAAACCTATGTGCCCTTCTCTCTTTCAAGAGGAGTTATTTGTGAATTATTAGAGTCCCAGAAGGAGAGAAGAGAGGAATAAGGGGACAGAAAGCTTATTTATGGAAATAATGGCTGCAAACTTCTCAAATCTGGAGAGACATGTGACTATCCAAATTCATGAGGCTTGTAAGTCACCATAAAAATTCAGCTCTGAAACATCTTCCCCAAAAGCCACTAAAAATAAAATAGCCATTTATTTTATCAGCAAAATGAGTTTATTTTCAAAGAAGAGAGGGGATGCAATTCAGGGTAATTAAACTATGGCAAACCACAGGCAAGTCTGAAAAGACATAAGTAAGGTCAGCTTTTATTAGGTTTTAGGGTGAAATTGGGGAAGGCTGTTTTGAGCAAAAGTTTATTGGAGGAGGATAAGAGTTTAGTTTAAGGATGTGGCAATTTCTCATCGGCTGCAGGCATTGGTTAGCACATTGTTCCTGGAGTAAGAAGAGTGTTTCCTTCTTCTTGCTGGTTATGTAAGCTGCAAGGAATGGTACATGTGTGACAACTCCCCCTTCAGGGCTTCCTGACTCCATTTTAAATGAGGCTTCCTCTACTCATTTTCACACTTTTGCCTACAAGAGAACCTTATAATGCTTTTATTGGATTTCTCAGCAAAAACCTTACATGCCAGGAGAGAGTGGGAATATATATCTAAAGTGTTGAAAGAAAAATGCTAACCAAGAATACACAATCTGGCAAAGTAGTCTTTCAAAAATGAAGGAGAGAGAAAGTTTTTTATAGAGACATAAAAGCTGAGGGAGTTCATTGCCATAGACCTACCTTAGAAGAAATATTGAAAGGAGTTCAAACTGAAATTAATGGATCTTAATTAGTGACAAGAAAACATGAAAATTTATTACATACTGTATACGCTACATTAATAGAATGAAGATAAAAAGCATATCTCAGTAGATGCAAAAAAGCATTTGACAAATTTGACAAAGTTTGACATCCTTTCCTGATAAATACTTAATAAATTCCATACAAAAGGAACACCCCTGAACATAATAGAAACCATATATGATAAGTTTACAGCCAATATCATACTTAGTAGTGAAAAGCAGAAAACTTTTCCTCTAAGATCAGGAACAAGACAAGGGTACCCACCTTCACCACTCCTATTTAAATTAGTACTGTAAATTCTAGTGAAAGCAATTAGGAAAGAAAAAGAAATAAAGGCATCCAAATTAGTAAGGAAGCAATGAAATTGTCTGTTTGCAGATGTTGTGTTCTTATATATAGAAAATCCTGAAGACTCCACCAAAAAAATTATAATAAACATTTTCAGTAAAGTTGCAGTATATAAGTAGACAAATTATGAAAAGAGCCCAAGTGTCCATCTACTGATAAATGGAGAGAGAAGATGGAATACATATACAATGGAATATTAGTTATCAAAAGGAATAAAATCTCAGCATTTGCAATGACATGGATGGAACTAGAGTGTAGTATGCTAAGTGAAACAAGTCAGAGAAAGACAAATACCACATGAATTCACTCATGTGGAATTTAAGAAACCAACCAACCAAACAAACAAACAAAAACCAAACAGATGGAACAACTGGGTAGCTCAGTCATTAAGTGTTCAACTCCTGATTTCAGCTCAGGTCATGATCTCAGGATTGTGAGGTTGCGCTATGCATTGAGCTCCACACCCAGCACAGAGACTACTTATGAATCTGTCTCTCCCTCTCCCTCTGCCCCTCCCAGACCCCTGCTCATGTGCATGCATGCTTTCTCTCAAAATATGTACATACATACGTATATATAGTTGAACATATGGGAAGGGGGAGAAAGAGAGAGGCAAACCATAAGAGACTCTTAGCTATGGGGAACAAACTGAGGGTTGCTGAGGGAAGGTGGGCAGGAGATGGGTTAAATGGGTGATGGATATTAAGGAGGGCACTGTGATAAATGTTGGTTGTTATATGTAAGTGATGAATCACTAAATTCTACTCCTGAAACCAATATTACATTATATGGTAACTAACTAGAATTTAAATAAAAACTTAAAACAAGTTACAGTATACATAGTCAATGCATAGAACTATGCAGAAAGTTATAGTTCTATACAGTAACAACAAAATATCTGAAAAAGAAATCAAATAATCCCATTTATGATAGTATCAAAAACAAAAGGGTTAAGGAATAAGTTTAACCAAGGAGGTGAAAGATACATAATATTAAAACTATAGAACTTTAACGAAAGAAATTAAAAAGGGCACAAATAAATGGAAAGATATCCTGTGTTGATGGATCAGAGTTCATATTGTTAAAATGTTCATACTACCCAAAGCCATTTATAGAATCATTGCAGTCTCTATCAAAATTCTAATGGCATTTTTTTTCTCAGAAATAGAACATTCTTAAAATTATAGGGAACCTCAAAAGACCTCAAATGACCAAAACCATCTTGAGAAAGAAGAACAAATTTAGAGACCTCAAACTTCCGATTTCAGACTATATTACCAAGCTGTAGTAATAGAAACAGTATGGTACCAGCCTAAATATAGACACATGGACCAGTGGAAGGGAATTGAGAGCCTATAAATAAACTCTCATGTACACAGTCAACTAATATTTGACCAGGGAGTCAAATATACTCAACGAGAAAGAGAGAAGTCTCTTCAATAAATAGTATTGGAAAAAATAGATATTCTCATACCAAAGAATGCAATTAGATTCCTATCTTACACCACAAGAATTAACACAAAAAGTGTCAAACACTTAAAAGACCTGAAACCATAAAACTTTTAGAAGAAAACAGGGAGAAAGTTCTTTGATATTGGTCATGGCAATGATTTTCTTGGATGTGACACCAAGGCACAGGCAACAAAAGGAAAATTTAACATCGAACCAAAATTATATATATAGTATATATTTATATATATAAATATATTAAAGATTTTATTTATTTATTTATGAATGAAAGACACACAGAGAGAGGCAGAGACATAGGCAGAGGGAGGAGCAGGCTCCATGCAGGGAGCCCAATATGGGACTCGATCCTGGGATTCCAGGATCACACCCTGGGCTGAAGGCAGGCAATCAACCGCTGAGCCACCCAGGTGTCCCAAGCCAAAATTATAGATGTATGTCAAAAGAAACAATCAACAAAATTAAAAAACAACCTAGAGAGCGAGAGAAAATATTTTCAAACCATGTATGCGATAAGGGATTATTAGCTAAAATATATAAGGAATTTATACAACTCAATAAAACAAAGCAAAACAATATGATTTAAAAATGTGCTAAGAAACTGAATACTCTTTCCAAAGACAACATACCGATGGCCAAAAGTTACATGAAAAGATGCTCAACATCACTAATCATCAGGGAAATGCAAGTCAACGCTGCAGTGAGATATATCCTCATATCTATTAGAATAGCAGTCATCAGAAAGTGAAAGAGATAAAAAATGTTGGTGAGGATGTGGAGAAAAGGGAACCCATGTGTGGTGTTGGTGGGGATGTAAATTACTACAACACTGTGGAAAACAGTATGAAGGTTCCTCAAAAAAAATTTTAAAATAGAGCTTCCAGTAATCTGATTTGTGGGTATATTCCCAAAAGAAGTGAAATCCAAATCTCGAAGAGATAGTTGCATCTCCATGTTCATTATAGCATTATGATTCACAATAGTCAAGATATGGAAACAACCTAAGTGTACATCAATGGATGACCGGATAAAGATGTGGTATACATACATATATACATATATGTTTGTGTATATACATACGCTTATACATACATGCATATGATGGAGCATTAATCAGTAATGAGGAAAAAGGAAATCATGCAATTTGCATAAATTTGGATGGACTTTGAGGACGTTATGCTAAGTGATATAAGTCAAAAAACAAATATTGTGTGATCCTACTGAATATGTGGAATCTAAAAAAACTGAGCTATAGATTAGAGTAGTGGTGATGGTTGACAGGTCTGGGAGGTGAGGTAAATGGAAAGATTTCAGTCAAATGTTACAAACTTTCAGTTATACACAGAACAAGTTCTTGGGATCTGTACAGCATGGTGACTATAGTTAGCAATGCTGTATTATATACTTGAAAATTGCTAAGAGCATAGATCTTAAATGTTCTCATCACAAAAAGAAAAAAAATGGTAATCACGTGAGGTAATGGAGGTATTAACTAATCCTATTTTGGTAATCACTTCACAATATACATGTGTATCAAATCCCCATGTTGCACACCTTAAACTTACACAATGTTGTATGTCAGTTACACCTAAATAAAGCCAGGGTGATGGGAGAAGTGGAATGAGGAAGGGCAGTACTGAATGTTAGATTTAGAAATTCCAGAACAGGAAACATGAAGAACTTTCTGTTTTATAATCTGAGGTGTGGCCCTGGAATCTGAAACTGTGGGGGGATAGATTGGGCAATTTCAGGCTAGAATGTTGGCATCACTGATAGGATAATGGTGAGCAAAAAATTGTCCAAACCTTTATATAGAAATTCTTCTAAAATATGAAACACCAAAATTTCATATCTCTGTCTGATCAGGCATAGAGCTGTGGAATGTTAAGTTTGGAAAAAACCTTGGAAATCATCTGGTCCACCTGTTAGGTTAGTGACAGAGCAGAGATAAAGAAAAACAAGTTGATGTCTCCAGGCTTACTTAAGTAAGCTAATGATTGAGTCCAGATGCCCTGATCTCAGAGCTGATGTTCTTTTCAATATATTTGTGCTGTCACCTCAGAATGACTTCCTGCCTGATTTTCCTTAAAAAAAAATCGCTCCTTATCCCTTTCTTCTGGTTTAAATAGTATCATATTTATATATAATATATTTATATATTATAAATATATATATATATATATATATATATATATATATATATATATATATATTTTACTACAAGTCTTTGGCTAAGTTCCGTTAGTCATTCTAATATTATTGTCTCTTTGCCAACTGCTTGAAAAGATTACAAGAGAACATCTAAGTAGAAATTGAATAACCTGTTTACTTATGCCATTATAGGCTCATTGATTATGCAAATAGCCTTTATACTTTAATTAGTTTAACTGTTAGACATATTGTTCTGCTATGTCACAGAGAGCATTTATTTACATTTCTCAGTAGATCAGGCACTGCATTCACCAAGGAGAGTAAAGAATTTAAAGTCGTTTTAATTAAATTGTATCAGGCTTAAGATGGTTGTAAAGAATAAGGAGAATTAATATGGTTCTGCACATATTTAGTATTTGGTAAAGTACATGAAAGCTTCACTACACTAAAACTATGCATTATATATTAAGACTGTACAACTAAAACTCCATTACTTAGAAGATAGAACTCTACTTAATTTTTTTCTCTTAATTTTTTACTCTTTTAGAAAATAATTAACGTTATTGGCTTAGATTTCCTTTTTAAGGTAAAAGCGAAGCAATATATAATTATTCCAGTACCAAACTGAGATTTTTTTCCCTCAGTGGGTACAACAGGGTACTTTGTAGCAAAGGGATTAACATGCACAATTTTCTTGTAGATATTTAAAATTTTGCTAGTTTCCTGGTTAATAAGTAATACATTCATTTGTAAAAAGTATTTCAGAAATGTGTGAGGCTTTAAAAGCACAAGTCTACTCCCACTACCACACTTACTGTTTTGCAACCTGCTTTTTAAACTTAAAGTTATATACCGAACCACTTTCACTTCAGTACAAATGTATTGGTGCTACATAGTATCCCATTGTGTGCATATGTGTATCTCACAATTTAGTTAACGAATCCTCCACAAAAGCTCATTGGATCTATTTCTGATACGTGGCTTTCTTCAAAGCTGAATTCAACAGTGTTCATGCCACTTTGTATTTCTGTGGTGTTGGTTGTGATCTCTCTTCTCTCATTTGTAATTATATTTATTTGGGTTCTTTCTCTTTTTGATAAGCCTGAGTGGGGGTGTATCAATTTTATTAACCATTTCAAAGAACCAGCTCCTTGTTTCCTTGATCTGTTCTAGTGGTTTGTGGCTTTTTTGTTTGTTTGTATGTATAATTTGTAATTATGTACATATTTAATTTATTTATGCTCTAATCTTTAAATTTTCCCTTCTTCTACTGACTTTAGGCTTCATTTGCTGTTCTTTTCCTAGCTCCTATAGGTGTAAGGCTAGTTTGTGTATTTGAGATTTCTCTGGCTTCTTAGGTGGGCCTCTATTGCTATGAGCTTCCCTCGTAGGACTGCCTTTGCTGCATCCCAGAGGTTTTGGACTATTTTGTTTTTATTTTCATTTGTTTCCTTGTATTTTTTATCTCTTGTTTGATTTCCTGGTTAGCCCATTCATTCTTTTTTTTTTTATTGGAGTTCAATTTGCCAACATATAGCATAACACCCAGTGTTCATCCCATCAAGTGCCCCCCTCAGTGCCTGTCACCCAGTCACCCCCATCACCCGCCCACCTCCCTTTCCACCACCCCTTGTTCCTTTCCCAGTTAGGAGTCTCTCATGTTCTCTCTCCCTTTCTGATATTCCCATTCATTCTTTACTAGGATCTTCTTTAACCTCCATGTATTTGTGGTCTTTCTAAATTTTTTCTTGTGATTGACTTCAAGTTTCATAGCATTGTGGTCTGAAAAGATGCATGGTAGGGTCTCAGTCTTTTTGTTTTTGGTGAGGGCTGATTTGTGACCCAGTATGTGATCGGTTCTGGAGAATGTCCCATGAGCACTTGAAGAGAGTGTATTCTGCTGCTTTAGGATGGAATGTTATGAATATATCTGTTAAGTCCATCTGTTCCAGAATGATATTCAAAGCCATTATTCCTTTACTGATTTTCTGTTTAGATCATCTGTCCACTGCTGCATGTGGGATGTTAAAGTCCCCTACCATTATTGTGTTATTATCAATGTGAATTTCTTTATGCTTGTTATTAATTGTTTTATAAATTTCGGTGCTCCCACATTGGGGGTATAAATGTTTACAGTTTTTCCTCCAACTGTACACTGTATTTTGTGTGATACATTTTGTAAAGTAAAAGAGTAAAAATATTTAAAAAATTAAGTGGAAGAGTCAGATTCAGATTTATTAAAATTAGAAATTGTCCAATAAATTTACATATCCAATGGAAACATATTATGGAAAAGTTATTTTCTCTATTCTTTATTCACAGAAAAACATAGCTACACACAACAGCTAAATTATAGTCATGGGAGAATACGTTCATTTTATTACATATGCCAAGTAAATGGCTATATCTTATTTTAACACCTCTGTGAAATTAAGCATAACCAATAGCCATGAGTTATTTCCTCATTCATATGAACTTTTTTACATCTTGCTTCATCTTTTCTATCTGATTCTGTTATTTACAGACTGTTCAGTAATAACATAATGATAATGTTTTGTGACTTTGAATATTCATGCTTTGCTTGTTGGTTTATTTTATGGAAGGTCTATGCCAGGAAGGAAGCCTTAAAAGGAGGTTTGGATAAAACTGTAAGTCTTCAGAAAGATCTGTCAGAGATGCATGAGTGGATGACACAAGCTGAAGAAGAATACCTAGAGAGAGATTTCGAATACAAGACCCCTGATGAATTACAGACAGCAGTTGAAGAGATGAAGGTAAAATAAACCAAATACAATGAAGCAAAGAAAGAAAAAAAAAAGATGCAAATTGCTTGACACTGTGATTCTACACTCTGCTATTTCCTTGGTTTAATGGTGGAAGTTGATTTTTAATGAATTCAGCTTCAAGTTTGGTATATGTTATGGATTCTGAAACTAGGTGTTTATTAATTTTAATGCATGTGGTCAAAATATAAATATTGACAATCACCATTAGGAGCATTTTTTCCCGTGACATTATACAGTATTGAGATTGGAATCAGCTACTCACATGAGCTGTTTCTAGTGATGAAAATTCAAATGGAAAATATGCCAAGTATTAATGCAATGACAGTTGAAAATGTAGCTAACAGGCTGTGTTAGTTTGGTGTTTTAAAGGGGTTTCTGAGAATTTGGGTAACTGATGGTCTTTAATGTGAATTAAAAGGACTGAGTTTACATAGAATTTTTCTCAAACAGTAGGATAAAAAATAATACTGATATAGGACCAAGGAATCTAGCATGTAGCAAGGACTGGGAGTTAAGGCCAGAAGTAGAATCTATGCAATGACATTTCAGTATGGCCTTGGACAACTGGACAGTCAGTGTTATCTCCAATTTGTCTACACAGTGTCATTTTCTAACTTGAATATATGAACTGAGAATTGAAACTTATGTATAAGTAAATTTCCTGGCTCAGAATGGGCGTTCAAAGACCCTGTGGTAGAACCAACAGCATTGAATATATTTCATTTCAATCCATGTCATCCCATCCCAAGCTGTTCCAAGTGGATCATGTGGCTTTAGTCACATATAGAAAGTAAAATTAAAACACATAAGGAAGACTGTGTTTAAACAGGAATAGTTTTTAGGTGATTAAAAGCTGTAAATGATTCTAATCTAATAGTACTATATATCATTCATTTACTTAAGCAACAAACATTAATTGTATAGTTACTACACCCTTTTAGACACTGAATACAGTGATGAGCAAGACATAAAAACCACTTGACTTCTTAGAACCTACATTCCAGTGGAGACAGAGCGGGCAGTGAATGGAGAAACAAACTCCTTTGAGATCATGGTAATTTGCCAAAAAACTAAACCAAGAATGTGAAATAAAAACAATTAAGGCTTAGGCAGAAGTTAGGGTGGTGAAATGCTATTTTAGGAAGAGTTGACACGTAGGGTATTTGTGAGGCATTATAATCTGAGATATGAATCCTAAGAAAAAAATCAGCCTTAAACAAAAAAAACAAACATGGAAGTACATTGCAATCAGAGGTAAGAGCTCCTGCAAAGATCCTAAGGCAGACAAAGAGGCCTACCAGCCTGCAGGGAGTAAAGCAGGATAAGTAACCTGAAATGATTTTGAGGGGATGGGTAGATACCTGTTAACAGGGTTTTATAGGATTGGAGGAGTTCATGAAAAATGAAATGGGAAAGCCATTGGACAGTGTCAAACAAGAGACTCTAATGATTTTAAATTTGAATGGGGAGGTCACTCTTAGGAAAATTATATCATCATAGATGGTGAGAGCTATAAGATACTTTGGAAGCAAAATAGTCCACACTTTTCTTTGCTGATCTGAAAACTAAAGTCGCCAGATGGGTGAATACTTTACTCATAGTCGCAGGCTTTATCTGTGGTAGAACCAAGACTATTGGGTAGATGTTATCTCATCCCATCCCACTCCATCCCATCCCAAACTACTCCAAACTCTCCTATTTTTTCTTTCATTTTCTTTTCTTTTTTTTTTTTGATTGCTATTTTTGTTATTTTAATTTATGAAGTTTTGGAATTGGTTATGAAGCAATAGGATGCTGAAAGAAGGGCTATTCATGTTTTTTCTTTTTTCTTTTCTTTTTTTTTTTAATTTATTTTTTAGAAAGGGAGACAGAACGTAAAGACTGCTAACTCTGGGAAACGAACTAGGGGTCATTTTCTTTTCTTTTTGAGTCATGTGCCACCCCCATTGCCTTTCCCCTCACACCCCAATCCCCTGGTGGCAATTTTCCTCACCTCCTCTAATATTTTGTAGCCACTGCCTCTGATCCTTAAGTAGATAATCAGCAGTGAGCTTGTGTTTAGCTGCTATACTTCTCCCATTTTTTGTGTTTGGCTCTGGCCCTCTGCTGGCCCCTTTCCCTGTCTCCCTGAGCAGTTTGCCTATCTGGCTAACCACCCAGTCAGATTCTTTTCTCTTTCCAGTGCTAGAGAACAGACTGTCTCAAATTTTGAAATTTTACACACAGTTCTTGAAATGAGTAACCCAACAATTTATTCCACGTTGATTTACTTGTTGAAATAACTAATCTAGCTACAAAATTGTTCCAGGATGAGGGTGATATTGAAAAGAGGAAATGCCCAGGCAGCCTCTGACAACAACAGTCAGGGGAGTTGACAAGAAGATCCAATTTCTTGTATTCTTTGCCTTCCAGTCACTGGAATCTCCTTAGGTCTGTTTCGCTACCCAGAGGAGAGTGATGGTACCTTGTCCAGGCTTCCACCTCTGCTCATGTTGAGAGCAAATTTATCTTTATTGTCAAAAGAGACTGGCAGACCTACTCAGACATCTCTCCCTAATTTACTCAGAGTAAAAGTAGAGACATCCTTCTGTTTCTTAACTTTTATCTCCTGTGTTTTACTTGAAAATGATTATGCTGTTTTCCTGACTTCTTTTCCCCCTGTAAACAAAACTTTTCAATTAACATGAAAGAGTTTGGTTGAGTGTTTGATAAGCATTATCTGTCTTGAAAATTCTTTTGGAGGTTGACTAAATGACTAAATGGTGAAACGTTGTATTAAACCCTCCAAAGATCTCTGAGATTTCGGTTTTAAGTGCTTTCTTCTGTCTTTATTTTGTATTAAATTTACACTATTGTAACTCTAGTGCTCACGCTTACCAGAATTATATAAATGTTCTTGCTGTTCTCATTGTTTGGGTGACAGACTAGAATTGTGATTCTCACAACTGAGTGAACATCCCAGTCACCTAGAGGACTTGTTAAAACAAAGACTTGTAGGCCCCACCCCCAGAATTGCTAATTCAATGAGTCTGGGGTGGGACCTGAGAGTTTTTATTTCTAACAGATTTTTAGGAGATGCCAGGGAACACGTTCCAAATGGTTCCAAGAAACCACACTTTGAGAACCACTGGTTTGAGATGTTGGCAATGAAAGGTGTCTGAGCATATGATAGTTAGATTCACGGAAATAATGGGAGGAAAAAATACATAAGTTCTTGTTAGTATTACGCCTAAATAATACCAATCATTTAGCTTTCTGCCTTTTCTTTCATTGGCAAATTTTATCTCCGTTTCTCCTCTGAATGTTCCCCAGCTTCCAAGCTTGTGTTTTTAAAAAAAGAATATGAAAGCTGAGAAATGGAGTAAGGAAGTGTTCTTCATCCTGCATTTTTGATAGTTGTATAGGTTGTTTGTAACTTGTATGAAATGTGATTTCATTCATTGGATCCGGTACACCATACTTCTTCATTTCACGGAAGATTTGAGATGGGCTTAACAGAAACTATGAGAAAGAAAGGATGTAGTTTCCAGGACGACTTTCTTAAACAATTTGGAACTTAGTTTTCTGATGTCAAATATAGAGATGACAAAACACATCTCACAAGGTTTTGTTAAAGATGCAACAAAGTAGCACATATAGCATGTCTGACATAGCACACAGCAGCACGTTCTTAGTGATTAATGGTTGACAAAATTGTTTGTAAGCTAAAATTACTATAGTCAAAATATGGTTTATGTAGAAACAAAACTCAGTAATGCAAAAAAACAGATTTAAGAATTTTGAGCTAAATTTTTTAATCAATTGCATCAAAATTCATGAAGGTAATCACTTAGTATTCAAAGCAATGTGGCATTTGCCATCCTATCATATTATATACTTTTAAGGCATTATGAGAATAAATTGAAAGGCATAGGGTACTTGTCTTGAAAAATACAAAGGCACTTTATACCTGACCTTGTCCATTTTTTGCCCACCTCCCCTTGCCCTCACCATTATAATGCATATGGGACCAACTTCCCCCTGCCAGAACCTGCATTTTTTTATGTAAGGACTTTTTGTGGTTCCTGCATCCCACTTTTCCCACCTATTTGTCAGGCTTCATTACTATGAAATAACATCTCCCCAATAGCCTTCAGCCATGGATGGGAGATGATGTATCCATACCCCAATTCTATACCCTTGAGTGGGATAATCCTGAGACATGTTTTCCAAGGCTTCCCAGCAAGAGTAAACTCTAGTCACCAACACTGATTCCTGAACTTATTACATATACCCTTATAATCTCTCTTCCCTTTCCTGTCTCCATTCCCCATTCCTACACCAGTATTTGCTTTACATGACACATTTTGAAAGCTCATCTCAGGATTGGTCTTTGGAGTAACTCAAATGAAAGATATATTGTGAATGTGTGTGTGTGTGTGTGTGTGTGTGTGTGAGAGAGAGAGAGAGAGAGAGAGAGAGAGAGAGAGAGAGAGAGATGCACAAACACATCAAAAGTTAAGAAGTATAAATACCCTCCAGCTAAAGACCTCCAGCAAGATTCATATAGTTGGACAAGTTGAGTTGAGTTTAGTACTTCTGGCAGCAAGAGAGAATACATAAATGGGGAACAGTGGGTTGTATGAGTTAGAGCATATTAGAAAGAACCTGAGTTTGTGTTAGATGATTTAAGGGAGAGTTGAAGAGCTTTGCTTTGGATCGCATATTGTCAATGAGTGGGAATAACTCTGCGATTGGATATCTTAATAAATCTGTCCTAGAAGGAAGGACGACTAGAGTGGGGCTGAAGGTATAATTGATAAAGAAGCAGCAGAGACTCATATTAATGGGGACATGGAAGTATTAGGTATTTTACAGTTTGGACAGTGTTTGTGCTTTGTATATATTCTAATGTGATTATGGAGTATAGTGGTATGGTTGTCATGATCCACAATGGTAACAAAGTAGCCTTGACTGATGTTGATATTCTGTGAAACAATTTATGGTCCATGGAAGAAGACCAAAGGCATAGCTGAGTATCAGGACGGTGTCCCTCATTTCAGGGGCTTCTCTTCTCCTCTCTCCCTTGTATGTGTTCAGTTACTGAATAGAATTTTCTTTCTCAAAACATGGCCCTGGATGTAGCATTAATAAGACTTTTCTATATTAATTATCTTTTGATTTAAATAATGGTATCTGTACTAATTTCAATATTAATCATTTATTTGAGTAATTTAGAAATGATTTCAATTCTAGAATATGGGATATTTTTGTTAGTATTGAAATACTTGATTCTTGCTTGTCTCATGTATGTGTGTGCATGTATGTGTGTATATATGCATACAAACACCATGTATATGAAAGAAGGTGAGAGAGCACACCACAAATATATACCTACATGTTGACTACTTTGCCCAGCACTCTGATTAAAGAGGATCCTACATTCTGATGATAATTTTTTTTCCTTCTAACTTCAAATTTTAACTAAATCTAAATTTATGGAAGTGACTGTAATCACTATTGGATTTATTTTTTCTTAATCTCCTAACAGGGATCTTGTGGGGAAGAAAGTATGTGATATCTAGGAATGCATTTTGGAAATAAATCCATTGCCTTGCTTATCAAGTAAGAGAGCATTCTCTATTTTTCAGAGAGCTAAAGAAGAGGCCCAGCAAAAAGAAGCAAAAGTGAAACTCCTAACCGAGTCCGTCAATAGTGTCATAGCTCAGGCTCCACCTGCAGCACAAGAGGCCTTAAAAAAGGAACTTGACACTCTCACCACCAACTACCAGTGGCTCTGCACCAGGCTCAATGGCAAATGCAAGACCTTGGAAGTCAGTTGCTTTTCTTGATCTTTATTACTTATGTGTAAACTTATGATCCTATGTGAAGCATAATAATTCAAACATGATAAAACAATGATTCAGAGCAGAAACACTGCTGTAAAACTCTTAGGCCCACATTCTTCATAGAGGCACTTACAAGCTTGAGACTTTGGGCCAGTTGCTTCCATTGTATAAATCAGTTCCCTGTCTATGAAACAGACAAAAATGACCTGTCTCATAGGGTGTTGAGAATATTACATGAGCTATCCTATGTAAAGTACTTCACCTAGTGCCCACTAGATGTGAGCAGTAGTAGTTCTAAATCTTCTTGTTACCATTATTATTAGGTCGCAAAAATGTTATACATCAGTTTTCTCAAGATTTATAGAAACTAGTCTTTATTCTTTCATATATTTGAGTGTCCATAAAATCCTAAGTATCTTATCAGAAAGGTATTTTTGGCGAGGTATGTTTTATTATTATTGTCTCTACTAATCGCTCTGCACTGTAGGTTTCTTCACAAGTCATGTTGTCTAGCACTTTTAAGGGGACATTTTACATTGTATTTATGTATTATCTCAAGTACTGCTTTATCCTTTCTACATGTTTTACTCCTTAGATTATGATTATCTGAAAATAGTTGATAAAGAATTCACTTGAAAATACCATTTACTAATTAAGGATTGTGTCAAGGAGCACAAAACTTTATCTAGCACCATAAGCCAATGCTGCTAGATACTGCTTACTGGCTGGATTGTAAATTATGCACCCTCCTCCATGAACTGAGTCATCTCAATGAACATAGTTGATAAAGAATTCATATATATCCCAAACCAGTGGATAGGGAATAAAAAGGGATGGTATGACTTTATGACTTCAATACAGATAGAGAGGTTGTAAGTGTAATTGCACATGAGAAATAGAGGGATAGCTCAATAGTCTTGAAAATTCTATTAATATAAAAATAAAAGGTTCCTTTAGAAAACATATCCCAAAATCAGTTTCTGATGGACTGGCCTATCTTTTACATGAACAACATGAGCAATAGGAAGCAAAGATAATAGTGATGTAAAGAAATTGAGAACATAAGAAAATATTTAAGAGTTTCATTTAAATATTGTCAAAAAGCAATTTCCTATCTACAAAAAGTCCCTCCCTCACGTAATCTAATAGTGAATTAGTTCTGACTTGGTGGAACTTGGTGTCATCTCACCCTTTCTTTTCCATTCTTTGTTTTATTTTCTGTAGCTCCCAGCACTGATACAGCAAATTTTTTCTCTCTCTGAGTATGGCTTACACATAATGTTACATTAGCTTCAAGTGTACAGCATAGTGATTAAACAACTCTATACATTATGCTATGCTCACTACAAGTGTAGCTACCATTTGTCATCATTTGCTATTATATAAAGGCTTCCCTTTAATATTTTCTATATATCTGTCTGTCTATGGGATTCTATGTATTTATCTGAAATTTGTCTTCTAGTTCTCAAATTATCTCTTCAACTGACTATTTCTGTATAAATATACTCATCTCTATGTACAACATCTACCTATATACACATGTATATATGATTTTGTATTTTTTCAAAGACCTTATTTTCCAATTCTTAATATTTTTACTTAGTTATTTTGAAAATTTGTCTTTTTTATGTAATCTCCTGCTTTTGCATAATTAATTCTATTTCTTCCTTTTGTTAAGCAATTTAAACCTATGCCAACTGTTTTGTTGAGAAGTCTCAGTGAGTAATGAGCATGAGCAAGTTCTGGTTTTCCAATAACTATAAGCACCCATATCAAGTCTCATTTTCTGCCTAGTAGTTGGCTTCTTAATCAGTTTTGCAGTCTGTTCCCATGACTCTTCATTCACTTTTAAGTTTAAAATTTAGTCTTATTTAAATTTTGATCTCATAGTTGGTTAATATCTTCCATTAGTTTAGATTAATCTCTGGCTTCAGTGATTTATGCAAAGATGAGAGTGAGAAAAAATGATTTTTAGCATCCCCTCCTCCCACTCAGTTCCTGGATAGTGATTGTATAGTGTTGATTGAAGGGAGGATAATGAGTGGAAAATACATTCTTCACATCAATGTCCTTTTCTTTGTTGGTCACAGTGGCTATACCCTTTTATTAACATGCATGGACATCTGTGACGATGAGTATGTTGTCACCAGATTCTATAGGTTATCACCACTTAGAGGACTTGTTCTCTGTAGACTTGATGTTCTCTGTAGACTTGATGTCTGCTGGGGATCCTTATTCATATAGACTGTTACCCCACCCCACCCCCGCCCGGCAACAAAAAAGATCTATTCATTCATGGTACCTTGGAGTATTCAACAAAATTTCAGGCTGACTCTTGCCAGTAGGCTTAAACCAAATTCTCTTGAAAGTTACATCATTTAAACCCATGGTTCCATGATGCCCTGGTTTCTTATTTCCCCACCACATTTCAGCTTAGCCAGCAAGCCCTGGCAGATCCCATCTTTCAAAACTCTCACCACTCAGAAACTTGGAAGAGTTGTCTTGTTTCCTCTTTGGCCATACCAGCAGCTCAGTAGGGAATGCATGCCAACCAACTCTTTCTGAATGTACCTGTCCATTTGATGAGCGATATTATTTTAGGTCCTATAAAGAAAAGGGACCAGATGGGTTTCCCTTAAACACCACAGTAAAAAGATGAGAAAAAAATTGCATCAAGGGCACCTCACTGGTTCAGTTGTAGAGCATGCAACTCTTGATCTTGGCGTTGTAAGTTCAAGTCCCACATTGGGTGTTGAGATTACTTTAAAAGATAAAATATGTTTAAAAATTACCTCACTTTTCAGTTCTCTCTTCATATCCCCCCCACCAGCCTCCCCATTAGCCCCCTCTGTTTAAACCACAGCTTGTTAAAACATATGACTGAAGGTTTTTTTTTTTTTTTAACAGAGAATATCAGGAACCTAGTCCTTTAGTTTCTTTTCTTTTTTTTTTTTCAAAGATCTTATTTATTTATTCATGAGAGACACAGAGAGAGAGGCAGAGGGAGAAGCAGGCTCCATGCAGGAAGCCCAAAGTGGGACTTCATCCCCAGTCACCAGGATCATGCCCTGGGCTGAAGGCGGTGCTAAACCGCTGAGCCACCCGGGCTGCCCACCCTTTAGTTTCTTTCTTTCTTTCTTTCTTTCTTTCTTTCTTTCTTTCTTTCTTTCTTTCTTTCTTTTCTTTTCTTTTCTTTTCTTTTCTTTTCTTTTCTTTTCTTTTCTTTTCTTTTTCTTTTCTTTTCTTTTATAAATTTATTTTTTATTGGTGTTCAATTTGCCAACATATAGAATAACACCCAGTGCTCATCCCATCAAGTGCCCCCCTCAGTGCCTGTCACCCAGTCACCCCCACACCCCGCCCACCTCCCCTTCCACCACCCCTAGTTCGTTTCCCCAAGTTAGGAGTCTCTCAGGTTCTGTCTCCCTCTCTGACATTTCCCACTTATTTTTTCTCCTTTCCCCTTTATTCCCTTTCACTATTTTTTATATTCCCCAAATGAATATTTCTTAAGTATGAACTCTAGTTGCCTGTCTCAAGAAAGAAGATCTTACTGGCAACTTTTAATACCAGGCTAAAGTTATTTATTATAAAATTTCTTACAGTTGTGTCATCTTTAGATTATAAGTTGCAAATTTTACCATTCATTAAAACTACTCACTGCCTCAAATGGCAGCAAATTTCCAAACATGGATTATATTTTTTTTTTGGTTTTGAGCTCACTTGTAGTCAGAATTGTTTTTTACTGGAAATCCTTTCTGCTCTGGGCTGCCAGAGGATCCTTACGAGTATTTTTTTTTTTTTAATGTTCCTACCAGAGTTCTAGAAATGTTATGTTCTACTCTCTTGTGTAATATAAACTTAGATTTCAGTTTCTTTGGGTGAATCCTTATTTCTCAACTAAAATCCAAATGATTCTCATCTTCTTTGCTAATCCCTTTTACTCCAGTGGGTGGGGATTTTATTTTTTATTTATTTTTATTTTATTTTATTTTATTTTTTATTTTTTATTTTTTATTTTTTATTTTATTTTATTTATTTTATTTTATTTTATTTTATTATTTTATTTTATTTTATTTATTTATTTTTTAATTTTTTGGGGTGGGGATTTTATAATTTTGTTTCCAGGATCAGTAGCACACAGCTTTATGCTCTTACATTTCCCTGGAATATGTGAGACCAGTGCCCCTTTTCTCATCCCAAGTTAGTGTCGAATACCCTAGCTTTTATATAATATACTGTGTTCTGATATGCCAGTATTTTGTTAAACTTGGCCTCCCAACCTCTGCATGCACTTGACTTCCCTCTTTGTTTCTGCTATGGGAGGATTTTCATATTTCACAGAGCAGCCATGAACTTAAATGTTTTCCTTAATATTTTACCCAGCATTTCAGTATCATGAAAGCAGGGGGTGGGGGAGATAACCACATAAGCTCCATTTACCATTTTAAATGGAAGTTTCCTTTTTCATTTGTAATTTCTTCAAAGCCACTGTGAATTCTGTGATTTCCAAGTGTTAAGCTTAACAGTTATTCTGAGTGGCTTTTAGCTCCAATTTAGGCTGCAAGACTACATTTTATTTTGCAAAGGTGACTTGTAAAGCCAGTACATTCAGCCTCTCCAGCTGTGTCCTTCAGATGCGTTTGGGACAGAAGAGGCCATCCATCTTGATGGTTAAATCAGCAAGGTAGTTCATTACCTCAATCTGCACCAAAGTTAATAAGACACATTACCAATCACATCTCCTTATTTTCAAAGCTCTAAAGTACCCTCGGGTATTTAAGGAGATATTTATATTTTCCCACTGGGATCTTTGCCCAGAAGTAAGACAGTCTGTAGTCCAGCAGGAGCTGGAAATGACCCAGATTTAAGATTTCTATCACTTTTTAAAGCAAAATACATAATTTCACTTTCTGTAATAAACTGTACATAAAATACCAAGCAAGTCTTTGTATGTGGTGATACAGGTTAGACTGCCACTTTTCATCAAGTAGAGAGGGAATGTCCTTCATCATTTGCAAGGGGTATAAGCAAAGTGAAAATATGGGAAATCTGATCGAATTTTTGGTTTCTCCTAAAATAAAACTTCCTTCTTTGGCTTTATTTTTGGTGGCGCCGAGGTGGTAGTTGCAGGGAGTAGTGGTTGTACTACGGTATTTATAGGTTTGTCCAATATTTGCAATCTCAAATCTAATGGAAAATGATCATTTTTGTCTTCTTGTCCTCTACTGCATCTTCTTGCTTTTTACCCAATAGACATAACCATAATCCAGGAATTCACCTTTACTATTTCTTTGCCTTAAAAATGTTTTATCACACTCATATGAACACCTAAATAATGTGTTGCTCAATTTTGCTTGTTTCAAGAATTACAAAAAAAATCATATCCTATAATATTTATTTTCTAGGATGTGCCCATTTTGCCTGACATTTTTGTGTCTGAGACTCATCCATGTTGTTCTGTGTAATGAAATTTTCATTTTTACTTCTGTATTCTCTGTTCAAATGTGTACAATGTATTTATACATTCTCCTGTTAGCAGACATAAGATTGTTTTCCAAATTTTGGTTATTACAAAAAGTGCTGAAATGAACAACCTCTGAACTGTCTTTGTTGTCCACACAAAGGAATTTCTCTGGGGATATGTATGTAAAAGTGAAGTGGCTGGATTGTCGGGTATGTGAATATTCACCTGACTAAGAATGAGAGATTGTTTTCCAGAATGGCCATTCTAATATTACCAACCAGCAATAAATACAAGTTTTCGTTAATGTGTATCTTCTCTTACACTTACAGCTGTCAGATTTCTCATTTCTGTTGGTCAACGTGGTATAAATATCGTGTTGTAATCTTCACTTACATTCCCCTGACTGCTAATGGGGTTGAACATATTTTCATATATTTTTTTGATATGCATATATATCTTTTTCTTTGAAATGCTGGTTTAGGTTTTCCTTTCATTTTCTGTTGGGAAGTCTCTTCACCTTTTAATTGACTTGATGGCATTCCGTTCTTACTCATCTGTTACAAATTTTGCAATTGTTTACTTCAAGTTTGAGGCTGGTTTTCAATTTCTTTATGGTGCCTTTTGATAAATAGAAGAGTTTAATTCTATTGTAATCAAATGCATTCTTTTTTTGTTTTGTTTTTTGTTTTGTTTTATTTTTATAAAATGTCTTATTTAAGATATCCTTTTCCATTCCAAGGTTATAAAACACTCTTCTGTATTTTCTGGTTGCGGTCTTAAAGTTTTGCTTTATTTTGTGTATTACAGTAATCATTTTTCAATACATATCAAATAGCATCCTTGAAATAGTTATTAGTTATATACTCCTCTTAATACACTTCAAGGAAATAATTTGAAATAATGGGGAAATCCATATTCATATTGATGTTCACTACATTTATAATAGTGAACAAAACGAAAAATAGTCTAACTACCCAATAAGTTTTGATTATTAAGAAAACAAAAATACAGCCACTTAAACTTTAGGTTTTCATTAAATATATGTGTTCTGAGTAATGCAGAAAAATTGTATGATGTAAGATTTAGTGAAAAGGGCACTGGAGCTAAATCTGTACTTTAATGTTAGCTATCAAATTACATATGGAATGAAGTTTATTTTTCTAAGTTTTTTTATTTATTTATTCATGAGAGACACAGAGAGAGAGAAAGAGAGGCAGAGACACAGACAGAGAGAGAAGCAGGCTCCACACAGGGAGCCTGATGTGGGACTCGATCCTAGGTTTCCAGGATCAGGCCCTGAGCTGAAGGCGACACTAAAATGCTGAGCCACCAGGGCTGCCCTGAAAGGAAGGAAGTTTAAAGGAACTCACAGAAAAGTGGTCATGGATAATGTTTTGAGATGTTATATATATATATATATATATATATATATATATATATGCATTTTGCATTTTTATGTATGCTTTTATTTTTTATTTTCTAGACTATAATGTTGATGCATTTTTATTTAAAACAGTAAAATCCCTGACTCTTTAATTAATTTTTGTCATAAAATATTTCCTTGATGATTAGTAATTATAAACATAATAGCTGATCAACATGACTAGTTGCATTTTTAAATATCTACTGCAAAGGAAAGGTGAGCAATATAAAATAAACCTGTTCTATTTTCAAAGCTTTAAAAATGAAAATTCCAAAAGCTCACAGTCACTTCTCCATCACACATTTCATCTGTGATATGTATTTCTTTCTTAGGAAGTTTGGGCGTGCTGGCATGAGTTATTGTCCTACTTGGAGAAGGCAAACAAGTGGCTAAGTGAAGTAGAAGTCAAGCTTAAAACCACTGAAAATATTTCTGGGGGAGCTGAGGAAATCGCCGAGGTGCTTGATGTAAGTTGTGAATTAATCAAAATGATAATAATTCATATGCAGTGGACACCCAGGACCAAGTAGAAGAGAACTGCAAAGGAAACAGTACAGATAGTGTAGTAGCTTTGCCTTCCTTGACACTGGTTATTTGGATGAAGCCTTTGTTTCTTCTGTAAACCTTTCAGCCTCAAGGTTTTGAAGAAGATTTAAATAACCTTTTCCAGAGGACATCTGCTTTTTTCTTTTCTTTTCTTTTTTAAGAGATTTTATTTATTTATTCATGAGAGATACATACACACAGAGAGAGAGAGAGAGAGAGAGAGAGAGAGAGACAAGCAGAGGCAGAAGGAGGAGAAGCAGGCTCCATGCAGGAGCCCCATGCGGGACTCGATCCTGGAACTCTGGGATTACATCCTGAGCCGAAGACAGATGCTCAACCACTGAGTCACCCAGGCATCCTTGCCTTTTTCTGTGTTATAAAGTTCTATGTTGACACTTTTCTTTACCTCTCTAAATCTACCACAGACCCACACAGACTGCAAATGTACTGTTTTGCTCCATCAGAGTAGAGCTAAACAGGATGGTCATATAAAACATTATTTCCGGGATCCCTGGGTGGCGCAGTGGTTTGGCGCCTGCCTTTGGCCCAGGGCGCGATCCTGGAGACCCGGGATCGAATCCCACGTCGGGCTCCTGGTGCGTGGAGCCTGCTTCTCCCTCTGCCTGTCTCTGCCTCTCTCTCTCTCACTGTGTGCCTATCATAAATAAATAAAAATTAAAAAAATAATAAAACATTATTTCCAGTTTAAAAGCTACATTTGTTGAACTGAAACCTACTTTTAAGTTATTTAAAAGCATGCATTTAAACCTTACAAAATGTCATGAAGTATTAAATGCACATGCTCTGATGTTAGGAATATGTCTTTAAAATGTTCATACATTTTAGTACTACAGAATGTTAGTACATTTTCAAGTTTTATCTTGAAGACATTTAAAAAGTAAAATTTGAAGGAATTGGCAGGTATAAATGTCGATTTATGTGAACTTCTAATAATAGTCATTTCCTTTCTATGCATTTTATTGTACTTTTGGCTAACCCATTATGTATAATGAATACGTAGTTTTGCCATATATATTGTATATAGGGTCATTTGCAATGCAACCCCTGTGTAAATGGGCTGTAATAAGGTATATAAATTAAGATGTGAACAAAAGGTAAAAGATTTCTTTTGATAGTATTGCAATTCTAGAATGTTACATCAGAAACCTAAACATCATATATCTAACTTCCTTATTGTAAAACCTGAAGAGGTATCAAAGAACAATGAGACTAGTCTCAAGTGGACTGTGATATTGGCCTTGTGCTAATCAGAGGTGTTAACTGACCAAGTATTCCTTGTGAATCAGCAATGTGATGCATCTTCCAAGAAAAGATGAAGCACATGCAGTACATTAGTAGGATGGTGGCCAGAACAAAGGCCTATTAAATGATTGGATTAAAGGACTTCATTCTCATCTTTTATCATTTTTCCATCCAAAAAATGGCTGTTCCACTTAAAATCTCTGTGTGTGTGTGTGTGTGTGTGTATGTGTGTAAAAAGTATGAAGGGCAAAGGAATTTCTTCTGGAGGTTGTACTTTAAAAAAAAAAAATTTGGGAAGGGAAACTCTGCTCTTGAACTTCTACCTCTGTATATTGTTCGGAATCATGTTACTTAGCCATCACTAGCTATAAGAGAAGTGAAGAAATTGAGTATTTTACCTTCCCAGGTTTAAGACTAGAGGACATCAAAGAAAAAGGTGGCTGTGGATAATTTTTAAAGTGCCCCAGTCCGCCATCCTGCCAAAAGCTCATGAAGATATAAATGCACAAATATTATATTTTTTAAGTAACGATGGTCTTTCCTGTTTTATCACCCCAATTAGGTATTGTTTTAAATTGTTTTTTAAATTAATGGTATGTAAATAGGAAGATACTGAGCATTTGTTCATTCAGTATATTTAGGAAAAGAAGGGAAATAGTAATTATTACAAATGTGTTTCAGTCGCTTGAAAATTTGATGCAACATTCAGAGGATAACCCGAATCAGATTCGCATATTGGCACAGACCTTGACAGATGGTGGAGTCATGGATGAACTGATCAATGAGGAGCTTGAGACATTTAATTCTCGTTGGAGAGAACTCCATGAAGAGGTATGATGATAAGAGTGAAAAATCTGTTGAAATGATTTGCATAAATATCTAGCAAATGCTTTTAGGCCTCTCAGATAAAATGAAGAATACTTTAAATATTAGCTTGGCTTCCAGGTTTTAAAAATTGTTACAAGCCTCATAAGGGTAAAAATTATTTGTATGTGTCTTCTAATATTTTACCTTACAAAAACATTATAAAAAGGTGGATTTTGCCAGGAAACCAAGACATACCAAATATAGTAATGTGCTCAGGTCCACAAACAGTAGTTAATCTTGTATTCAAAAGTCAGATCTTAAAAAAAACGAAAAAAAAAAACAAAAGTCAGATCTTATCTGACTACAGAATTCTTTTCCCTACACAAGATATCTAGATGTCTAGATATCCTCATCTCTTTCTCCCTCTCCCCCTGTCCTTCTCAACACATGCACACACATGTTATGGTCATGTGTAACCTGTCAGTAATATGTGTGATTTTATTAGTACCCTAGATATTGTTTATTCTTCCCATGTCATACTAAAGAGCTTTAATTCATATATAACAGAGGAGTTTTCATATTTAAAAATTACACCAAAAAATAAATAAATAAATAAATAAATAAAATAAAAAAAATAAAAAAAAAACAAAAAACAAAACAAAAAAAATAAATAAAAAAAAATAAAAATTACACCATGTGTTTTTCTAAATGTTTTCAAACTTGAGAAAATGACATATATTGCTCCCAAATAGTGTTTTGCATATACTTTCCTAAATCAAGAATGGATTACTTGTCAAAAAGAACAAATGGATTATAATGAAGTTTAATTTTGTATCCATTTACTAAATGTGTCTGTAACATTTGAGACAATGTTCTAAGGTTAGGTGGTAAGTCTGAAAATTCCCTCTCCATCAGAACTCATAGACACTGAGTAGTTAAGAAAAAATTCACTGATTTCTTAGTGTGTTCAGAACAGAAAAACAAATGCTATCCTTATAAGATGCCAAAAGTTGTGTTAAAAGTTATCACAGAGGATTAGAGAACACAGAAAAAGGGCACACACCCTTTGTGGTGAACAGAGGAAGGCATCTGGGGTAGCTTTCCTAGAGAAAATTCATTGTGAGCAACATTTTATTTTATTTTTTCTTTAGGATTTAAAAAGTTTTTTCAAGGATCTCTACACCCAACATGGGGCTCAAACTCGCAATGCTGGGATCAAGAGCTGTGTGCTCTACTGACTGAGCTGGCACAGGCAGCCCTGTGAACTAGAGTAGGAGATAGCCAAATGGACAGGTGTAGGAGGGAAGTTCCAGACAGGTAGACCTCCACATGCAAGCAGTTGGAAGTATGAGGCTAGTTATATCTGCATATCTGCAAGCCATTTGGTTTTGCTCGAGTGTAAGGTACAGCTGGCAGAGTGTCTGAAGGTAGACCTGAGTAAATAGGCACCAGCAAGGTTGCTGAGGGAGCTCAATGCTTCTCAGACAGCCTGGTCCATAACTGTAAACCCAGCGAACCATGAGGGTTTATTCATTTTTTTTAAAAAAATTATTTATTATTTATTTTTTTTGAAAGGGTTTAAAATGTAAGAATGAAGGGTCATCTGGGTGGTAGAGTCAATTGAGCATCTGATTCTTGGTTTTGGCTCAGGTTGTGAGATCGAGCCCTGTGTTGGGCTTAGCACTCAGTGTTGAATCTGCTTGAGATTCTCTCTCCCTCTGCCCTTCCTGCTCATTCTCTCTCTCTCTCTCTCTCTCTCTCTCTCTTTCTCTCTCTCTCTCAAATAAATCTTTAAAAAAATGTAAGGGGGAAGGAGAAGAGAGGTGCCAAAATAAGATTATATTACTTCTGCAGTGACTGTGGAGAGTAGGTGGTATGCGCAGGTAGTGAGACCAAGGAAGAAGTGGTATTTTTAGCTCAGTTGAAGACAAGGGCAGTTGTGATAGTACAGTGAAAATAAAAAATCTAGAAGAGCATATAGGTTTCTGATTCAAGTGACTGGATGGCTGTTATTTTTCATAAACAAAATTGAGAAAATAAGAAAAAAAGCAAGTTTGGAGGTGAAAAATCACATGTCACTTTTTATCTCCATTGATCCTGAAGTGCCTGCTTATGTTTGATACCAACCAAAAGCTACCCCTGAGTCAAGGACGTAGGCACTAGTAGTTAATTTGAGAGATAATACCAAGAAGGACGAGTGAGGGAGTGGGGAGAGTGGGGAATGAAAGCTTGGAAGGTTAATAAAGGAAACTTTTATCAGTCAGTTCCCACTGTGAGTGACAGTGCTGGTCCTACTAGGAGCTTTACAGAAATCATGTATAATGCCAGTGTCACAGAGCACACTCAGAATTGTCCCACTGAGCTGATGGAAACTGAAGTGCTTATCCACCCATTTTCCTCTGTTTTTGTTTGAGGATTGCCCTTGGGTGCAGAAAATCCCTCACTTCTGGTCTCTCGAGGGCAATCAAATTAAGAAATGTGGGTACTGGGCAGCCCGGGTGGCTCAGCGGTTTAGTGCGGCCTTCAGCCCAGGGCGTGATCCTGGAGACCTGGGATGGAGTCCTGCGTCAGGCTCCCTGCATGGAGCCTGTTTCTCCCTCTGCCTGTGCCTCTGCCTCTCTCTCTGTCTGTCTCTCTCATTAGTAAATAAATAAAATCTTAAAAAAAAAAGAAATGTGGGTACTTAAGGTGATAGTGTAGCAGTGCTTGCAGAAACTGGCCATCATAGCTTCCGGTGAACTCAGAGCCATTGAGGTTAAGGGGTTATATGGTAGGGTATCAACAAGATCTCCTAAAGTACTTATGGAGTGTGTACCAGGGATGTTCCATAATTCAGTAAAAGAGAGATACACAGCCCTAAAGTTAGAATGATCCAGATTGATTATACAGATGTGGGATTTACTAGGCCAAATGCTAGTTAAAACTTTAACATTTATGACATCATCCAGGTAAATCAAAAGAAAATCAATCCTGGACAGAATTTAGGAATTATACATAAAATCAAGGGTTAGGCAGGGGCACCTGGGTGGCTTAGTCAGTTAAGTGTCTGCCTTTGGCTGAGATCATGATCTCAGGGTCTTGGGATGGAGCCCCACGTCAGGCTTCCTGCTCAGTGCAGAGTCCATTTGTCCCTCTCCCTCTGCTTCTCTCTCTCTCTCTCTTTCTCTCCTCCCTCTCTCATAAATAAATAAATATTTAAAAAAATCAAAATCAAATGTAAAGCAGAAGAGATAGTGTTTATGAAGGAAATAAGAATAAATGGTCACAGGGATCCCTGGGTGGCGCAGCGGTTTGGCGCCTGCCTTTGGCCCAGGGCGCGATCCTGGAGACTCGGGATCGAATCCCACGTCGGGCTCCAGTGCATGGAGCCTGCTTCTCCCTCTGCCTGTGTCTCAGCCTCTCTCCTCTCTCTGTGTGACTATCATAAATAAATAAAAAAATTAAAAAAAAAAAAAAAAGAATAAATGGTCACAGAGGTATAAGGAGACTCAAGTTAAAAGCAGGGTGCTTAGGAGATCTCAGTTTATAAAGAGAAGTCATGAAAAAAATGTCAGATACACTAGAGAGGCCTGGTAAGATGAAGACAGCATTGAAAAAATGGGAGATCATTCATAACATTTCCCAGATCAGTTTTGATGGAGTTCCCTGGAGATAGAGAGAACAGTGCTGGGCATTATTGAAGATACTAGGGAAGAGGAAGGAGGAAAGCAAGTTTGCACTATGCTTCTAAGGAGCTTGGCTGTGTAGAGAAAGAAAGATCCTGAGAGGGATGGTAGCTAGGAGGGTATGTAGGAAACCTTTTGTTATTTAAGTTGGGGGGATGTTTGATCATGTCTGTAAATTGGAAAGAAGTCTAGAGTAGGAGAGCCTACCCGCCCTCAGATCCTGAAGACGAGTAAGTGATGGTGGGGAAGGTCAATGTAGAGGTTACTGAAGGGATCTTCCAAACAATTCTGAATACTGCCACTGTCTTTCCCAAACACTTTAGTCACTCTCTACTCATATCAGTGTGAAGGACTGGAGATGGGAAAGGGGATTCCTAATGGTCTTTTGGCCTCTCACTCTTGTTACACTGTTATCAGAGTAAAAATAGTTACTTGTAGATGGCAACTGATTCCAAGTTCATTTAAGTTTGGATTTTTGTTGTTGTTGTTTGTTCATGAGAGATACAGAGAGAGAGGCAGAGACATAGGCAGAGGGAGAAGCAGGCTCCCCACGGGGAGCCCAATGTGGGACTCAAATCCAGGACCCCAGACTCAAATCCAGGACCCCAGGATTACAACCCAAGCCAAAGGCAGACGCTCAACCAGTGACCTACCAGGTGCCCCTAAATTTGGATTTTGTTAGGGAATTGGAGTGTGCTCTTATTTATATTAGAATGTTAGTGTCAGGTTAGAAATTGCAGTTAAAGCAAAAAATCAAAAGTCACATTGTAAAACCGACATTGGCTAAACTGTGAAAAGGCCCACATTTCAATCTTTAACAATGTGCAGAGTCTATCTATTCTGTTCTTAGGAACCCATCACTCTCTAACCTGACCTTGGCATCAGCCTCATTTATGTAATATTCTTGCAAACCTTTAGTAACATAAAATCTATTTATGTTCTTATATTGCAAAGTTCTTTGATGTGGAACCAGGCATTTTCCGCAAATAAATAAAAACTCAACTCAAAAACAGACCTTGATTAAACACCTACTCCAATATATCCAAATTGAGTTGTTAAAGCATTGACTATACAATCAGAAGACCTTGGATTGGAATAGCCCCTTGTATTAATCAGGGTTAGACAGGTCACAGAAACTACACGGTGACTTGACCAGGGAAGGTTTAACACAAATAAGTATTAACTATCTGCTAGGAATTAATTTAAGAGAAAATAGAAGAGAACTCAAAAAGAATACCCCAGGGCTGAGGGATAGTACCCAAGGGACTGACTTGGAAAGCAAGGAGCTTTTACCCAAGGCTGGGATTCAAACCTGTTGGGCAAGAATGTGACTCCAGCCCAAGAGGTGGCAAAGAAATGCTGTGAGTTGGCCTCACTAGGGCTAGTACCTAGTCAGAGAGTGGACTGAAGCTTGTGCCAACAGAATCTTGGAGTGGCGTGTTGACAAAATTCATAGGGAAGTAGCCTGTGGGGGATGCTCTTGAATTGCTGGGAAGCCGGATGGTGGGCCTGTTGCACCTGCTAGAAAGCTACCTGTGGCTGGTGCTATTGAACTGAGGGAAACCAGATTGGGCATCAGGAAGCTGCCCATGGGTTTGCCCCCCCAAAATGAACTTGCCACTGGGGCACCCACAGAACTTGGCAGGAGACATGCATAGAGGGTGCTGCTAAAATTTATAGAAGAGTTGGAAATGAAGGAGGTGAGCTCCACCAGGCATCCTACAGGTCAACCCAGAGTGGCAGGTGCAAGAAAGAAGTACAAACACACCTGAAAGGGGAGGACTCTTTACTTCCCCTGCTGTCACTCCAATGCCCAATACTGACAAAGTTTAGCATCATACCAGCTGGCAAAGAGAGTAGCATAAGCAGGTCAGTGTTCAGAGGCAGTAAGTTCGTAACTGGCATGTCCCTCCACAACTCATTGACTCTGTGCCCTTGGATAATATTTTCAAGTTCCCACATCCTCACCTGTGATAATGGCTCCTGTTTCATAGGGATCTCCTGAGCAAAATATAAAATACTGCATAGAAAGTGCTAACTATAGTGCTAAGAGCATAGTACACAGTCAATAAATGATTGGCATTTTATTTTTCCTAGGTTGTGTAGTTTAGTACCTATCCTCAAAGCGGTGTGTACATATTTTTTTTGTGTGTTTGAGTGTCTCTGTGTGCATCCCACTCAGGGCAGGAAAAAGAAACAAATATATATATCCCAATATTAAAAACAAAGAAATGCACACAACTCCATTGTTTAGAGAAGTGCAGAAGACTGAGAAGAGGACTTTTTTTTTTGTCATCCTCTAAACCTTAAATTGGAAGGTTTCCACTATTTCAATAGTCAATTAGGCAGAATGTTACAGTAACAATAAATAACTTGAAATAAATAAACTTGAAACTGCTATCAGTCCTGACTGTGCTTATATGAAAGATCTAGCCAATAATAACCTGAGAGTAATTTGGCAATGGGGAAAAAACATATTTGGTGCTTTAGAACTTTGATAAAAGCCATATATGTAGGAGATAATATCTTTCTCACATTCCACGGTGCTAGTCTTTAGGGATCTGGTGTGGCTTTAAAGATATGATGTTGAGGTAAAAGGATGGTTAGTAACAGACTTTTCCTATTTCTCAGGGTACTTTCTGGATTCTTTGATCATTTACAAACTACTAGGTAACAGAACAACATCTAATAATTTGTTAGCTAAATTAATCATTTGGGTGTACCCATTGGATTTTTAGTTGAGAAGACTGATGTTTTGATGCAGTGTAGAGGGAGCCTTGGGATAAATTATCTAAGGGGCTGAGGAAATAAAATGATTACAGTAACCATTTTTAAATTGATTTATTTTCCAAAACGTCCATTGTGCATTACATTGTTATTGTGAAAAATTCTAAAGTTGTTTCAAACCGTAATTTCTTTGATTTTTTAAATAATACATTTATTTTTTATTGGTGTTCAATTTGCCAACATACAGAATAACACCCAGTGCTCATCCCATCAAGTGTCCCCCTCAGTGTCTGACACCCAGTCACCCCACCCCCCGCCCTCCTCCCCTTCCACCACCCCTAGTTCATTTCCCAGAGTTAGGAGTCTTCATGTTCTGTCTCCCTTTCTGATATTTCCCACACGTTTCTTCTCCCTTCCCTTCTATTCCCTTTCACTATTATTTATATTCCCCAAATGAATGAGGCCATATAATGTTTGTCCTTCTACGATTGACTTAGTTCACTCAGCATAATACCCTCCAGTTCCATCCACGTCGAAGCAAATGGTGGGTATTTGTTGTTTCTAATGGCTGAGTAATATTCCATTGTATACGTAAACCACATCTTCTTTATCCATTCATCTTTCAGTGGACACCGAGGCTCCTTCCACAGTTTGGCTATTGTGGACATTGCTGCTAGAAACATCGGGGTGCAGGTGTCCCGGCGTTTCATTGCACCTGAATCTTTGGGGTAAATCCCCAGCAGTGCAATTGCTGGGTCATAGGGCAGATCTATTTTTAACTCTTTGAGGAACCTCCACACAGTTTTCCAGAGTGGCTGCACCATTTCACATTCCCACCAACAGTGTAAGAGGGTTCCCTTTTCTCCGCATCCTCTCCAACATTTATGGTTTCCTGCCTTGTTAATTTTCCCCATTCTCACTGGTGTGAGGTGGTATCTCTTTGTGGTTTTGATTTGTATTTCCCTGATGGCAAGTGATGCGGAGCATTTTCTCATGTGCGTGTTGGCCATGTCTATGTCTTCCTCTGTGAGATTTCTTTTCCTGTCTTTTGCCCATTTCATGGTTGGATTGTTTGTTTCTTTGATGTTGAGTTTAATAAGTTCTTTATAGATCTTGGACACTAGCCCTTTATCTGATTCGTCATTTGCAAATATCTTCTGTATATCTTCCATTCTGTAGGTTGTCTTTGAGTTTTGTTGACTGTATCCTTTGCTGTGCAAAAGCTTCTTATCTTGATGAAGTCCCAATAGTTCATTTTTGCTTTTGTTTCTTTTGCCTTCGTGGATGTATCTTGCAAGAAGTTACTGTGGCCGAGTTCAAAAAGGGTGTTGCCTGTGTTCTCCTCTAGGATTTTGATGGCCAGCATCACCTTAATTCCAAAACCAGACAAAGACCCCACCAAAAAGGAGAATTATAGACCAATATCCCTGATGAACGTGGATGCAAAAATTCTCAACAAGATACTAGCCAATAGGATCCAACAGTACATTAAGAAAATTATTCACCATGACCAAGTAGGATTTATTCCCGGGACACAAGGCTGGTTCAACACTCGTAAAACAATCAATGTGATTCATCATATCAGCAAGAGAAAAACCAAGAACCATATGATCCTCTCATTAGATGCAGAGAAAGCATTTGACAAAATACAGCATCCATTCCTGATCAAAACTCTTCAGAGTGTAGGGATAGAGGGAACATTGTTAAGCATCTTAAAAGCCATCTACGAAAAACCCACAGCAAATATAATTCTCAATGGGGAATCACTGGGAGCCTTTCCCCTAAGATCCTTGATTTTTTTTGTTGTTGTTGTTGGCTAAAGAAAAACAGTTTTTTCATTAATAAACAAAGTGCCCTTTCACTTAAAGATGAGCCTTAGCCCATTTTTTCTCAATTAAATGCCTATGTCAGAGGTTTGTGGGTTTTTTTTTTTATTACCCACCTAATGTTTCTTATATCTGCAATTATGCAGAGCAAAGGTAACATTCAGTTGCCTGATAAATCAATCAAATAGCCAGAGTTTTTATTGCCTATGAACATTTAAAAGAAATATGCCAGATCCCATTCCTAATTTCAGAGTGTGAGTTTTCATTCAGTTATGTAATAAGTTATTTCCATTCCTTGAAAAGGCGTCGTTCCCTCTTCATAATCATGTGGCACTTTATTTTTTACTCATAGTAATTATTTGGGAGATGGTGAGCAAACCAGGAAACAGCTCCAAAAATCACACCAAATCATCTGACTTTTACAACTTATTCCAGACTAACCAGGCTACTGAAGATTTGTTAGTGATATAGCAAAACACACAATAATAGCACTAATGGTCTAATGGTTCCAAAAGCCCAGTCACTGCTCTAAGTGTTCAGCATGCAGTTTTTCATTTTGTTGTCACAATAGCCCTGTGTTTTAAGATCTTTCACAGTCTGTTTTACAAAAATGCAAAGGGTACCAAAGGCCACAGAGATAGTAAGCATCTATTAAGCATTCAGATTCAAGTCCCCTTGCACTTGAGCCTGGGTGCATGACCATTTGACCACAGTACTTCCAATCTCACTGATCTTTTCCTTATATTAACAATAAAAGCTGCCTGGTAAGAAGTGAATATTGCAATTTTCTGGTTTCCCAATTTCTAAGGAAAGCTTTCAGCATGAGCTTAAAAGTATTAGGGATGGCTTTTAAAAATCATCTTAGAGTCTTAAATATTAAAATCACACATTTAGAAGTCCAAAGTCTTCACCAGTTCTCTTGATTAGTGATTATTTCATCCTTCTTGTAAATTATTAACACCCCAACTTCTGTCCTTTTCAAAGGCATCTGTAAATTCTTTCACCTGACATTAAATAACAGAGTAAAAGAGGCAAAATCTGAACTAGTTAATTGTGCTTTCATAGTGACTTTAATGATAGGCAGCTTGAGGGACCAATTAATTCTTCTAGGTAATTATGACTTTGAATTGTTCACTCAGTGTCACATCTACCTGGGCACAGATAGACCAGAATAGACAAATATTCATTTAAAAAGAACTGTAAAGCAGTCCAGGAAAATAAGTGACAGTATAGCAGTCACAAGGTCAAAGTTTTATCAGAAAACCATTTGTCTAACAAAAGTATATGCTTTATGATTTTTTCAGTATGTTTACTTCTTAGAAAATATCACCCTATGATAATAGTAATAGCTAATATTTATGGAGTACATTTTTACGTTGTTCCTTGTGCTAAGCAATGATAAACAGTATAAAACTTAATCCCCTGCATTAGTTTTATGAGGTAGATTTGGTGAGCTTACTTCACAGATGTTGAAATGAAGCAAACTTCCATTTCCATGGATGAGACTGACTAAGTATCCTAAAATGCCTTCTGCAAAACATCAAGATGCTGGGAATTTTCCAATCAATATACTTTTAAATGTTTTTTTTTTTCCTCTTACAAGGAAGGGTGAGTTAGCCTTTATAGGTCAGGACCAAAAAAATAAAAGAAAATAATGGAGGGGATGAAATGGAAGCCATTTAAGTAATGCAACTATCAGGACTGACCATCATCGCATTACCCTATTGTTAAAAACTAATAGTAGCAACCCATATTCTTAGCAAATTAGGCCAAAATTCTCTTTGTTTGAAGAGAAAGCTGAGTTTCAGGCTCAAGCTGAATTGGGGAGCTGAACAGAGATTCTGTACAAACCTACTTAAAGTTGCTCAATAAATATTAGCTATTACATCTTCAGTGAAATGATGGGTGGGAGTATTCTGTCTTTCTGTAGAAGGTACCAATATAAAACTAGATCTGTTTCCCTTCCCACTGAGTGTAAAAGTAATAGTAAAAATAATCATATTCATTTCATCTGAAAATTTGTAATGATAAGCCTATTACTTGAGTGTATATTATCAGTAAGGGTCAAGGAATCCCCAAGACAAGAGATTAAGGTAAAGTGGCTCTAGGTTGTTAGCAGCCTAACATGGTCAGAAGCAAATCCAAATCCTTTACAAGGAAAAATACCCTTAGTATTCTCACAGATGAAATTTTTTTTTAAATTTTTATTTATTTATGATAGTCACAGAGAGAGAGAGAGAGAGAGAGAGAGAGAGAGAGGCAGAGAGAGAAGCAGGCTCCATGCACCGGGAGCCCAACTTGGGATTCGATCCCGGGTCTCCAGGATCGCGACCTGGGCCAAAGGCAGGTGCTAAACCGCTGTGCCACCCAGGGATCCCTCACAGATGAAATTTAGTGAAATTTCAGCTCACAATAAAATAACCCACAAGATAATAAGTGAGACAGATCTCCTATGAAGGAATGAAACCTAGACTGACATTAGACGTTTTTTATTGAGGAATAATTGGCATAAGACATTATATAAGCTTCAGGTATACAACATAATGATTTGATATTGTATACACTGTGATCAGCACAAGTCTAGTTACCATCACTACCGTACAAAGTTACATTTTTTTCTTGTGATGCAAACTTTTAAAATTTACTCTGTTAAAACCTTTCAAATACATACTACGCTATTATTGACTATAGTTAACATGTATATTACATCCGCATGACTTATTTATTTTATAACTGTAAGTCTGTACCTCTTGACTCCCTTTACCCATTTTGCTCACTCCCAACTCCCCTCCCCTCTGGCAACCCCTATTATGTTCTATGTATTTGTTTCCTTTCGTTCTGCTTCATTTTGTTGTTGTTGTTGTTGTTGTTGTGCGTGTATGTTTTTTAGATTCTACATGTAAGTGAAATCATGGTATTTGTCTTCCTCTGACTCACATCACTTAGCAGTATATACTCTAGCTCCATTTATGTCATTGCAAACGGCAATATTTCATTCTTTTTTATGGCTGAGTAGTATTCCATTATATATAATATAATGTATATCACATTACATATCACATTTGTTTATGAGATATATCACATTTTCTTTATCTATTTTTCCATCAATGGACATTATTTCCATATCTTGGCTGTTGTAAATAATGTTGCAATGAACACAGAGGTGCATATATCTTTTGGAATTTGTGTTTTCATTTTCTTTGGATAAGTACCTAGAAGTGGATTTGCTGAATCATATGGTACTTCCATTTTTAAGTTTTTGAGGAAACTGCATGCTGTTTTCCATACTGGTCGTACCAATTTACTTTTCCACCAGTGGTGCACAAGGGCTTCCTCACCAACACTTGTTACTTCTTGCTTTTTTGATAATAGCCATTCTAAGCAGTATCAGGTGATATCTCATTGTGGTTTTGATTTGTGTTTCCCTTTGATTAGTGATGTTGAATGTCTTTACATGTGACTGTTAGCTGCCTGTATATCTTCTTTGGAAAAAGGTCTATATGGATTTTCTGTCCCTTTTTTATTCAGATTTTTTTTGGCAATTCTGTATGAGTTATTTATATATTTTGGATATTAACTCCTTATCAGATATATGATTTGCAAATATATTCCCTCATTCAGTAGGTTGTTTTTCATTATGTTGTTAATTTGTTTTGCTGTGTAGAAGCTTTTTGATTTGATGTAGTCCCACTTATTTATTTTAGCTTCTGGTGCCTTTGCTTTTGAAGTCAAATGCAAAAAAAAATCATCACCAAGATATCAAGGAGCTTAGCATTTGTTTTCTTCTAAGAGTTTTATGATTTGTGTCTTACAATCAATTCTAATTCATTTTAAGCTAATTTTTCTGTGTGGTGTAAGATCGAATCCACTCTCTTTCTCCTCCTCTTCCTCCTCCTCCTCTTTCTTCCTCTTCTTCTTCTTCCACTTCTCCTCCTCCTCCTTCTTCTTCTTGCCTATGGCTGTCCAGTTTTCATAACACTATTTCTTGAAAAGAGTGTCCTTTCCCCATTGTTTATTCTTGACTCCTTTGTTATAAGTTAATTGATCATATATGTGTGAGTGAGTTTATTTTTGGACTCTCTATGCTGTTCTATTGATCTTATGTCTGTTTTTATGCCAAAACCATACTATTTTGATTATTATAATTTTGTAATATAGTGTGAAATTGGGGAGTGTGATGCCTTCAGCTTTGTTCTTTCTCCATAGGGCTTTAGCTATTTGGGATCTCTTGTGGATCCATACAAATTTTAGGATTGTTTGTTCTAGTTCTGTGAAAAATGCCATTGGAATTTAGATGAAGATTGCACTGAATCTGTAGATTGCTTTGGGCAATATGGACATTTTAACAGTATTAATTCTTCCCATCCATGAGCATGGACTATCTTTCATTTGTCTTCTTCAGTTTTTTCATCAATGTTGGACAGTTTTCAGAATATAGCTCTTTTACCTCCTTGGTTAAATTTATTCCTAAGTATTTTACCTTTATTTGATATAATTGTAAATGAGATTGTTTTATTCTTTTTTTTGATAATTTGTTATTACTGTATAGAAATGCAGCATATTTATATGTATTGATTTTGTATCTAGAAACTTTACTGAATTCATTTTTAGTTCTGACAGTTTTTTTTGGTGGTGTTTCTAGGGTTTTTTTATATATAATATCATCTAATTTGCAAATAGTGATTTTTTTTTATTTCTTCCTTCCAGCTTAGATGATTTTTATTTCCTGTTCTTGCCTAATTTCTTGGATCTGGATAAAATTTCAAATACTATATTGAGTAAAAGTGGCAAGAGAGGGGATCCTTGCCTTGTTCCTGATCTTAGAGAAAAAGCTGTCAGCTTTTTGTTGGGAAAAGCTGAGCCCTTTTTACGAGTGTGATGTTAACTGTGGGCTTGTTATATATGGCCTTTATTATGTTGAGGTATGTTCCTTCTATATACACTTTGTTGAGAGTTTTAATCAGGAATGGAAGTTGAATTCTGCCAAACAATTTTGCATATATTAAGGTGATTATATAATTTTTATCCTTCATTTTGTTAGTGTGGTATATCACATTGATTTATGAATGTTGATCCATACTTGCATCCCTGGAATAAATCCCAATTGATCATGGTGTATAATCCTTTTAATGTATTGTTGAATGCAGTTTCCTAATATTTTATTGAAGATTTTTGAATCTATGTTCATCAGGGATTTTGGCCTATAATATTTTTGTGGTATTCTTATCAGATTTACTTTCAAGGTAAACCTGGCCTTATAAAATGTGTTTGGAAGTACTCCCTCCTCTTCAATCTTTTGAAAGAGTGGGATAAGCTTAAGTATTAAATCTTTGAATGTTTGATTTGCCAGTGAAGCTATCTGGTCCTGGACTTTTGTGGCAGGAGGTTTTTCATTACTGACTCAATTATCTTACTAATAATCAGTCTATTTGGATTCTCTATTTCTTTATGGTTCAGTATTAGATGATTGCGTGTTTCTAGGAATTTATCCATTCTTCTAGTTTGTCCAATGTGTTGACGTATAATTGTTCATAGAATTTTCTTATGATTCTTTGTATTTCTGTAGTGTCAATTGTAACTTTTCCCCTTTCATTTCTTATTTTACTTATTTGAGCCTTCTCACTTTTCTTAGTGAGTCTAGCTAACTGATTGTCAGTTTTGTCTATTTTTTTTTCAAAGAATCAGATCTTAGGTTCATTGATTTTTTTTCTTTTGTCTTTGTACTCTCTATTTAATTTGTTTCCAATCTAATATTTACAATTTCCTTCTTTCTGCTAATTTTGGGCTTTGCTTGTTCTTCTATTTCTAGTTCTTTGTGATGTAAAGTTAAATTGTTTATTGAGATATTTCTTGTTTCATGAGGTATGCCTGTATCACTATGAACTTCCCTCTTAGAATTAGAATTGCTTTTACTTCCTCTCATAGATTTGGTATGTTGTTTTTCTATTTTCACTTGTCTCAGGTATTACTTGATTTCTTCATTGACCCACTGGTTGTTGACTAGTATATTGTTTCCATATACTTGTAATTTTTCCATTTTTTCATCTTATAATTGATGTCTAGTTTCACACTGTTGTGGTTGGAAAAGATGCTTGATATAATTTCAGTCTTCTTAAATTTATTGATTCTTGTTTTGTGGCCTAATGATTTTTCCTAGGGAATGTTCCATGTGTACTGGAGAAGAATGTGTATATTCTATTGCATTTGGGTAGAATGCTCTTTATGTGTGTGTGTATATATGTATATATATATATATATGTGTGTTAAATATATATACATATACATATACATGTATATATATTATATATGTGTGTATATATATATTTATATACATGAATATTCAATATATATATATATTGAATATATTAAATCCATCTGATATAATGTGTGGTTTGAGGCTGATGTTTCCTTATTGATTTTCTGTCTGGATGATCTATCCATTGTTGTAAGTGGGGTATTAAAGTCTTCTATTACTGCATTGCTGTCAATTTACTTCTTTTAGATTTGTTAATATTTTCTCCATATATTTAGATGCTCTTATGTTGGGTGCATAAATGCGTACAAATAATCATATTATGTTATTGGATTGACCCTTTTCTAATTATGTAATGCCCTTCTTTGTCTCTTTTTACAGTCTTTGTTTTGTCTGATAAAAGTATAACTGCATCAGTTTTCTTTTGGTTTTCATTTACACGAAACACCTTTCTCTGTCCTTTTACTTTCCATCTGTGTGTATCTTTAGATCCAAAGTGAGTCATGTACATAATAGGTGAGTCTTGTTTTGTTTTGTTTTGTTTCTTTCCACTCCATTCCATATCTTTTGACTTGAGGTTTCAATAATTATTGTAATTTGCTAATTATATATTGTAGGTATTGATATTTAGTAATTATAATTTGGTAATTATATAGGTATAATAGCCTATATCTGCATGTACATATTTCTGTGTGTGTGTGTATTTTATGTTGATAGAAACTTAAGTTTGAACACATTCTAAAACTCTACATTTTTACTCCCCCCATGTTTTATGTTTTTTATTTCACATTTTCCATCTTTGTATTTTGTGTATCCTTTAACTAATTATTATAGTTATTTTTGTTTCTTTTATCTATTAATCACTATACTAGCTCTTTAAATGATTAACCCACTACCTTGACTACATGTTTACCTTTACCAGTGAGATTTATATGTTTCCTGTTACTAATTAGTACGTATTCTTTTAACATTTCTTATAAGGCCAGTTTGATGATGATGAATTTCTTTGGATTTTGCTTGTCTGAAAAACTCTATCTCTTCTTCAGTTCTTTTTGTTTTTTAATTTTTTTTATTTATTTATGATAGAGAGAGAGAGAGAGAGAGAGAGGCAGAGACACAGGCAGAGGGAGAAACAGGCTCCATGCACCGGGAGCCCGATGTGGGATTCGATCCCGGGTCTCCAGGATCGCGCCCTGGGCCAAAGGCAGGTGCCAAACCACCGCGCCACCCAGGGATCCCAAACTTCACATTCTTAGATTTGAGTTCCTATCAAACCTACCCAACTCAGTTTTGACAAGTTTATTCTTGCCAGCTTATTCTTCAAAATTTTCAGGCCGAAACCTTAAAGTAATCTTTGGTACTCTTCTCTTTGTTTACCAACCTCTCTCCTAACAGATTTGAATGATAGTCTTAGCAGATCTACATGTGGTCTGGCAGGAAATAAGAGGTACATCAGCCATCCATATTTTGCTTTGTGAACCAGTTTTTTTTTTTTTAACTTCAGTTACATGCAGTCCACTTTTAGACCTCTTTATACTGGTGGATACTTAAGAAAAAAATAAAGTGCAGTGGCCTCTCCCTATAAATAGATTGTCACCTTGAAGCGATGTTAAAACTACTCTCCTTATAATTACGAGGCTAAATGTAAAAAAAAAAAAAAAGCTGTCTCTTCATCTGTTTACTGCTGAAATGTGAGTCTATTTTTTAGCAATAAATATTAATATAATGAGAATAGGTATGTATATAAAATAACTGATCAGGTTACTCTTAGATATGAGAGTCTGGATGTATCCAATTTAATGAGAAGTATATAAACAAAATTAACCATATTTAAAGATTGAAATCATAGACTACCGAAGTTTCTCTAAAATGATAGCAAACTGAGAATCAGCCAGGTTATAATATTTAACTTGCCTCTTGTTATATAAAACACTTAAAATAATTTTTACCTCTCTTCTTCCTAAGTAGTCCATAAACTACAGAACCTAATACTTTAGTTTTTTCTTCCAAGCTTTTATTTAAATTTCAGTTAGCTAACATACAGTGTGATATTCATTTCAGGTGTAGAATTTCACTGTATGTAAGTGATTCAACATTTACCCATTACCCATTTAATATCTTCAGAAGTGGTCTCTACTAGCTGGATTTATTTGTTCAACAACCGTTCAGTCCTTCAGTTCTTAATTATAGCTGCCTTGATCAGTTCCTGGAAGGTCAACTGTGGGGTTAAATTGTGGTAAAAGAGGAAATGGTCAGTGGTAAAGTGGAGGTAGGAAATGTAAATTATTCTTCAGGATGTAAAAATGGTGACTATGTAACAGGGTAGAGGTGGTAGCTAATACTGTGGCACTCATTTTGTGATTTATAAATGTATTAAACTAACACTTTGTACATTTTAAATTTACACAATGTTATGTGCCAGTTATATCTCAGTAAAGCTGGGGATGAAAGAATTAGCGTGTCTTTGAAAATGAAAAAAAAAAGATGTTTGGTGAGGGAAATATGAGGAGGGCCCGTAACTTAAGTTGAGTTATAGAACAGACAAGATATTTTATTTACTTCCAGAACAGTGAAAATTTAAACATGTTTGTAATGTGAGGAAAAATCCAGTAAAGATACATACTTTTTTAATTTTTTTTTATTTATTTATGATAGTCACACACACACACAGAGAGAGAGAGAGAGAGAGAGAGAGAGATAGAGAGAGGGAGAGGCAGAGACACAGGCAGAGGGAGAAGCAGGCTCCATGCAGGGAGCCCAACATGAGATTCGATCCCGGGTCTCCAGGATCGCGCCCTGGGCCAAAGGCAGGCGCTAAACCGCTGCACCACCCAGGGATCCCAAGATACATACTTAACATGTAGAAGCAAGGTCTTATAGGAGAGGGTATATGAGCAAAAATGGAATGATGGACTTTGAAAATGGAAGAGAGTGAATTGAGTTAATACAAAGATATTTTGAAGTGAAGAGTAGTAAGGCTGAGAAAGTTTACTCATGAAAGTCTCCATACCTCAGAGGGAACTACATCTTTTATATGTTGTATAGTGGTGGTGGTATGAAGAAGTAAGGATGGGAGAATAGAAAACTGGTACCTCTGAAGAACTGAAGGGAAAGTATTTGCAATAAGAGATCTTCTGTTGTAAGATCAATTTAAATGGAAATGAAAAAAAATTAAATGGAAATGTTAGCAAATGATATTGTAGACAAAGTAGTACTCAGCAAAATGGTTTGTAGTATAAAGTTATATAAATTTCTTCCACAGTTTTCTGCAAAGTAAAACTTTCATTCACAACTACACACATATGGACACATGGACAATCCAAATGAAAGGTATTTTAATTTCCGTTGTCTTCAGGCAGTATCTCCAGGATGAATGTATATCCTGAAGCAAATCAGAGACTGGGATTTGGAATCTTATTTTCAATTATATTCATATTTCAGAGCCTTTCCTTTGGTACTCGTTTTCCCTCCACTAGTATGTCACTGTGTCCTGGTGCCTCCAATTTGAATTTTATGCTTTTTTAAAATTTATTTCTCTATCCTATCCAATTTAGCTTGGTTTCTTATTTCAATATTATAGCTATTGGCCACTGTCCCCAACTTATTGTAATTAGGATCAACTGCTTAATTTGTGGGATCCAGCACAGGAATAAAATGCAGACTTCTTGTTCTAAAATTAAGAAATTCAAGATAGTGACAGCAGTCATGAAAGCAAACACAAGACTTCTACACATGGAGTAGTGCATGATTGCACAGGTCAGTATGACCATGATGCCACTCCTGGTTGTCATTTTATATGTCTGGTTAATTTTATACCTAAATTGCTTTTAAAATCTTCCAGAAGTTAGAGAATTAGATGCATTTCTATGGAACAACATTGTTTAAAAATATCTCACTAGGGATGATTAACCAATAATAAATATCTTAGTACTTTGAAAGGTGGAATTTAAAAGAAATTAATTCTTTGCATGTTAATAATGGATATAACTTCTAGGATTACATTTTTTCATGTTTTAATTTTTGTGCTTTCTTTCCTTACAATAGTAGAAAGGATTTTGGATATCTTGATTCTTGACTCTTTTAGGGTGAAGGCTCTGTGATAAAACTATTATTTTTTTTAAAAATGCACTGTTAGCAGAATGTTACACTAAACATCTGTGTTCAAGGTGACTTCATTTTTTAGCTGAGTAGTAGACTATGCAAGTTGTTCTGGTAATAGTTTTAATTGAATAATTGGACAAGAGTGATTATGTTTTAAGGGGGAAAAAGCCCACCTGTATAATATTTATACATAGCTAATAAACCCTATAGCCCAGTCCTCATTAATGTAAGAAAAATAGACAAGACAGTATATCCTTTTTTATTTTTTAATTAGAAAATAAATTTTCATTCTCTATTTGCTACATCTTTTATTATCTGTAAAAGGTATCTTCTTTTACCTTCCATCAATTATGTGAGTTACCTTGATTCTTGATTTTTTTTTTTGATTCTTGATTTTAATAATATTTTAGCATGCATGTTGTGTTTTGAATTTAATCACCCTGTATTTTATAAACACAGGAACTGAAATATTACATAACCTTCATAAGAATGAAGGTTGATGAAAATATGTTTCATTCTTATTTGAATCACTATGAATCATGGAGATGTATTTGTTTTTGTAAGTAGTAATTCCATCATTATCTTTAAATATAATTTACCTTACTTCAATATATAGTATTTTCTTGGCCATTTGCATTGACATTTCTGAAATTTTTTGTAAGATAGTAAACTTTTCTTGTCTGTATGTATCCAATTGTAATATATTAGCTTTTTTAATCCAGAGACAAAGGGACACATCAACACAAATATACATATTTATGCTTGCATATACATTTATACACCTATATCTGTGTATTTATATTCTGTATATGTATACATGGATGTGTGCATGTATATATGTATACACGCATATACATGCCTTCTATTTTACTACCTAATTAATATTTATTATATAATATATATAATCATTATCTTTAATATATTATTATATACTTCCTGTAGGTGAATTGCTTTTGCTTTGGGAGAGCATTAAAATATTTATTAATGGTATGAACATATACATAAAGGATATATCTCACCCTTAAATTTCTTATAATTTGGTACTTAAACTCCTTCCTTTAAAGTTGGAATAGCAAAAAAAGGAGTTAATGTATGAATGAAGAACATCTGGGGCACCTGGGTAGCTCAGTTGGTTGAGCATCCAACTCTTGATTTCCACTCAGGTCTAATCTCTGAGTTGTGAGATGGAGCCCCATGTCTTGCTCCCTGCTCAGCAGGGAGTATGCTTTTCTCTCTCCCTCTCTCTCTCCCTCTCCCTCTGCCCTTCTGCCAGTCTTTCGTGCTCTCTCTCTGTCTCTCTCTAAAATAAATAAATAAATCTTTAAAAAAATTTGGATGTTAAAGCCTAAAAATCAGTTAATTACAAAAATTAGATGGGTGTGGATTGGTAAATTAGCATTTTAAGAATGAATTTTTGAATAGAGGCTTTTCTTTTTAATTTTATTATCCATGTACATTTTCATAAAAACTCCTGGTGTTTTTCTGTTTGTTTTAATGACACCTGCATATAGCTTTTACTTATGACCCTTTATAAATTACAAGTAACATTTAATTCCTATAACATAAAATATTGTTCTCAAAGTATATGTCCATCTAGCTCATCTGTCTTCCTTTTCCCACACTACCCTCTTTTAAAATTATTTTCTTTTCAAGCCACTTCATAGATTTTATGGGTTGAGTGATCAAAACTGTTCTTTAATATTCAAGCAAGCCTGCCCTGAAATTACTTGTCCATGTTTTTTCAAAAAAGAAGGAAATGAGAGAGGGACATTCAAGAACATTTTTTTTTTTTTTACAATGTATTCTAGTATCTCAGGGCAATTCATGTATGGAACGAGGAACAAAAATATTTTCAAGTTCATTAAGCTGTTTTATAAGTCCAAGAATGTAAATACTCATTCAACAGTTTCCTTCCAAGTTCCCCCCAAAATTGGAGAGTTGTTTACTGCCTGTACCTTACCAAGTTGCCTGTCTTCTGATCTGCATTGAGACATGGCTAATTCTCTTGTTCTTTTTTATTGGGAGCCTAGTTAATTGCATTTAACTGTAATTATGTCTTATTTATGGCATCTTTTCTTTCAAATCTCACTCTCGATAATTCATTGCAAATTCGGCAAGTCATCAAAATCACACAGATGTAGGAACTTTACATCCTACTCAGATGTAGGAAATTTAATCTATATGTACACCTTCTCAACTCCCTTTGATTTTCTAATTCAGTAGAATTTAATTGAGACCAGGAATAGTGTTTTGAAAATTCCCTCTACAATCTGACGACTATTTAGGTTTGAGAACTCTGGGCTTGACCTTTACTTGAGCATGAATTATTTAGGGCAATCTCCTTGCTAAGGTGCCCTATGTCTGAGATTAATTCCTAGTGTGGATCATTAACTTTTTCGGGTCCATTCAATGCTCATTGGAGCTGATTATCTCTTTATTCCAGAGGTGAAGCTCGTTTTCAATTCCTTTTTTTAATTTTTAAGATGTTATTTATTTATTCATGAGAGATACAGAGAGAGAGAGAGAGACATAGGCAGAGGGAGAAGCATGCTCGCCATGGGGAGCCTGATGTGGGACTCGATCCCACTACTCCAGGATCACGACCTGAGTGAAGGCAGATGCTCAACCACTGAGCTATCCAGGTATCCCTCATTTTCAACTCCTGAAGAATGAAACCAAGAAGGGGGGAAAAGGAGCACCTGGGTGGTTCAGTCAGTTAAGTGTCTGCCTTTCGTTCAGATCATAATCCCAGAGTCCTGGAATGAGCCCCAACTCTGAATCGGAGCTTGTTGCTCAGTGGGGAGTTGGCTCCTCCCTCTTCCTCTGCCCCTCCCCACCACTTGTGCTCTCTCTCTCTCTCTCAAATAACTAAATAAAATCTTTTTTTAAAAAAAGAAGAAGGTGGAGGAGAGGAGGAAGAGGAGGAAGAAGAAGAAAGGGAAGGGGAAGAGCGTAATTCTCCTTCAAGGCTCTATTTCCCTGCTGGAGTAGAGTAAGCATACAAAGTGCATTGCTATGTTCCCCAATATGCTACCCCTCTCTCCCTCCCAGACCAGACCAAAGTATGGATGGAACAGACATTTCCCAGGGGACCAGTTTGGAAGACACTATATAGTCCTGTGTGGCTGTGGTAGATATTGTCCACAGCTTAATCTTTAGCTGCATCTGACTTATGACAAGTGCAAGAATGCTATAAGTGAGGGCCCACCACCTGATGCCTGTTTGCTCTTCTCTCACTTAAAACAACTTCAGTGCAATGGGTTTCATGTCCAGATGATTGTAAGGTGTCCCTGGGGAGAGGAGATAGAGGTGAGAAGAGATTGGAAAACAGTTTATATTTCAGCCATCTTAATATCTCACAAGAACATTCAGTGACAGACAGCCCTGGTCTCTAACAAAGAATCGAGTGCAACGCACCACTTTGCTAGTGTTTATCTGTTCCCCATGCTTACAGGCACACACATGGGTCTTCTGTCTGTGCTCCCAGCACACTGTCAGGAATTGTACAGCCTATTTGGCAAGCGAAAGGAAAAGCAGCTGTTCACTGCATCTTGTTCCTGCTATTCAAGGTGCACATCCCAGCCAAATGAATCATATCAGAGCCAAAGGCCCTGGTGGGAATTCCTCACTACAAATCTGCAGTCTTGTCTATCTTATCTACTTGGAGAACAAAAGATTTGAAAGCCTCCTAATAACCTTAGGACGAAATAGTGCTTGGTGCAGCTACTCAGCCAGACCTGAGAAATTATTCAGTGTGGTGTGGATGAGCAGGGTGACAGGAAGCCATAAACACACTCTGTCTTGCACTTCAACTTCTTCAGAACCATGGTGAACATCTGGAGTATTTGTGATAAATAAATATTGTTAATTGTCATGCATATGGGATGAAAAAAAAAAAAAGATCATCCCAGACATCCCAGGAAAGAATTGTAGTGCTCAGATACTACTTCTAGTTGGCAGTGTGAGTATAATTTAACTAGATTGATGATTGGCCATACCAGCCAACAGAGTCCAGGGCATTTTATTTCAAGGAAACCTGAATGGTGGCTTCAGACCATTATGGACCTCTCACACAGCAAAAGGAATCCAACATATATCTCTAATGTACATTAGAAAATAACCATTTCAGGTGATTAGGGCCACATTTGAGAATATCTGCCTGCAGACTGAAATCTGTATTATAGGGCAACCCCTGTGGCCATCCTTCACTGCTTTGGAGAAGGTAGTGTGACAGAAGTGCTTCTCACCCATCATCGCAAGTCCAGGAGGCCAGAAACACTCTGTCTGTTCATTATCCTGAGGGTCTGAATTCCTGAGTGGAGAAAGTGACAAGCACCAGAAGGTCTTCTGCTCTGAGATCTCTTCTACATTGCTGTGTTGGCTAGAAATCACTGCCCTTATGTAAGGAGCACCAAGTAACATGTCATTCAATGACAAGTTGGCATAACTACTGGTCTATCTACATCTGGTCTCACTAGGTTCTCCTTCACTAGAGGCCTTCTTTACTTGGGTGATTACATGCGTACCTCAGCTTGGAAGCACCAGCTACAATTGTGGCACCTTGCCTTTTCCCTACCTATACTTGAATTATGGAAAAGTCCGAGTCTCTGGCTTCCTGGGATAATAGAAGCAATTGCCAGAAATCAATTAACTTTCTCAGTGGCTACATTCCTACTTGTGTTTCTGACCTCTACTTATTGCTTTGTTCTACAACTTGATTTTACCTCCAGATTTGGATTTTTACTCTTACATAGACTCTATGTGTTACTTAGATATGTAGTCTCAATCCTGACCCAATTTATCCTCAGACTCTGATTCTGTCCCACTCTTCTGTATCAGGAGCAATATTCTATGGTATATTAATTATTTGCAATATCAGTAAATTATTAATTGCCTAAAGTTTAGACTTCCATATTATGAACACATGTGTGATCAGAGAGCATCCTGCCATTACACCAGAGAAGCTTTACTGACCAGAAGAGTCTCTGAAGTTACTTGAGAAGGCTGGGATAAGATGAACTCTGTAGATTCCTTCTAGATTTACTGTATTATACTTCCATCACTTCTTTTTCGAAGCTGAAATAACGCATTGGTTTGTTCCTGTCAGGGTAGAAGATCAATGTCATTTGTCTACCCATGAAGATGAATGGATGCAGCAAAAATCCAGAAATGTCTTCGGTATATTACTGTACAGCTCATTGACCATTCTATCAATGCTTTACTTGAAAGTGATGGCTATCTGATGTCAAGTTCCATTGATAAAGTGATCCCCAAACATTGCTTTCAAATGTGCTTCATTCAGAAGTCACAGAAGAACTTCAGTGACCTGCACAGACCTGAAACAGATGAATTTCCAACTAAACATGACCCCCATGGTTTTAACATTTATAATATTTTCCTGTAAAGGAAATTATAGAGTGCTCCATGCACATGGTTTTGGGATTTTTCTGCCTGGTGGTTTTAAACCAAGTGGCATAGACAAAAACAGATGACCCTTGTAAATAACATTAAAAAAAGAATAACATTCTTTTATATTTAAAGACTATGTATATAAACATTTGTGTTTATAATTACATATATTTAATTATTTATAGCCTATCATGTATACTAACAAACATGCTACAGAAGCTAATTGTCGCAGGACTCCACAAGAGTTATATCTGGAGTGGCTTAGATCAACACAGTTTTTTTGTTTTAATTTTGTTGGTCTTTCTTGTCCAAAGAACACTCTGTGGGATCTCCTGTCTTTAGGAAAAAATAGGACTAATTTGAAAACAAAAATGCAAAAAAGTGAAGCTTTTGATGGTTGCTGAAGCAGTTAGCAGGTGTAAATTATCCTTCCTGATATAAATTGTCTTCTTCCCCCTCTGCTTTATCTTTTAAATCTCCGTTTAATTCTCTGTGGAAAATACTACCTGAATTCCTCTTAAAAAGCATTTCCTCAAAAAAAAAAAAAAAAAAAAAAGCATTTCCTCAGCCTGCTGAAAGCACACGTAACTATCGAGAAATGTTATATGCAACTCTGTGAGGATCTATTATTTTCCTTTCATCATACAAAATCATGAAGAATGAAATGTTTATTTCTTATCAACCCTAAAGAGTTCTGAGTCTACAGTCAGGCCTAGGGTGTACCTTAAATTTCAGTTTCTTTGAGGTTGCCCTCCAATCAGTTCTAAACAACTGAAGTTGAGAGAACGTGTTTGTGAGACGGATAGAACATTCCTAGGAGTCCTTAAATAATTACTGGCATTTTTATGCCATGGCATGCCTCCTTACAGACCTTAAAAATATCCTTCAGGAAGTTTAACTGGCTATTCACTGAAATTATTCCATCAGTAGGCAAAGTGTTGCATTTGATAGCAGCAGTAGTCCATACTTGGAACCTTGCTAGATAGATACAAAATGTGCAATTTGCTGGCTGTTGTATAAGACAAAGGCATTGCTATATCTTTATAAGCCTTCTAATCATGCCATGCTACCATAATTCTCGGAGTTTCAAAAATAGTTCCTATGCCCTTCATTACCTATTTCTTTACTACGCCTTCCAAAAACCATTTCCTACTTTTCCCTGGACCGCATTCTAGCTGTTTCTTGTATCCATCTTTTATCCTCTGTTTCTACTTCAGTTTATGAAGTGCTGATTTCATTGGCTATGATAGTAGTTTGCTGTATAGTTGGAACCAGGTAGGAGAGAAACATGAAATATTTTGCTTCAAGCTGGTGGTTATTTCATCTTTCTTACTGGCATCCTGAATAGATCCCATTGCTTTCCAGGCTCTGTGAAATTAAAAAGTTAAAGCCAGCTTAGTACAGCTTAAAATTTCAATCTCATATTCAGTTTAACGTTCTCTACTGTTTCCATTTAAAGTTTAAACTATAGCCTACGTGACCTGCAGTAAAAGGGGAGAGTGATCAGTTTCCTCTCTATACCATCATCACTTTCCCCTACCTCATCTGGGTCCCATTATTCTCCATTGGCCTGAGAAGTAGGACTGAAGGAAGGTCAACAAATGTCTCCTATAATTAGCATTTATGTGGTGTTCATGTATTTTATATAACAAGGACATAAGCATTGGCTTTTTGGAGGGTGCAAGTGTAGGCTTGTCAAGTGGTCTTATAAAAGCTCTTCTGTCTTCCAAATTCTTCAAGAAAAACATGCTTAGTGAAAATATCTTCAAGCCTCTTCAATGTGGAGTACTCTTGCTCCTTAAGCAGTGTTTCTGCTAGACAACTCAAACATGGCTGTCTTTTTCAGTGTCTACTTGACCTATGGAAATGTTTCTGCCACACCAAGATTTAGGAAGTAGAGGCTGCTCCCTCTCTTTATTTTGCCATCATTTGCAATTTCTTTTCTTTTATACTTAGGTAGGCATAGAAAGCAAATAAAACACTGAACTGCATAAACAGAGTCCAAGTTGATAATTAGATGTCAACTATTTGCTTTGGACTCCCAGACTCTACGAGTAATAGTCTTGGAGCTTCCCTTGCTTGCTTGGGGCAGGAAGGTTGAAGTACCACTTTTTATTCCTCATTGAGGGGTTAATGGAAGATGCCATCATACTGGGCCATGGATTAAGCCTGACTATGATTCCCTTCAAAATCTTTGTGGAGTTTTAGAGTAAGCAAGCTTGGTGGAGAAATGAAGAAAGAGCCAGATTTCCCACCTCCCCTATAAAGATTTTTGAGAAAAGGTTATTATTTCTCTCTTAGAATGAGAGGAACTTAGGACACACTGTTTTCAATTCAAGACTATAGCCACAATTCTAAGATAGCAAGAGTGTATTGTGGTCATGACCATAGTAATGGAGCTTCAGAATAGCTCATAAGTTGCATAAGAGTGAGGAAACTGCTAATCAAAATGGATGGAGAGGAAAGGGAGATACATGCTTCCAGTTATGCAATAAATAAGTCATGGGAACAGAAGGCACAGCATAGGGAAATGGTATTGTAATAGTGTTGTATGGTGAAAGATGGTAGCTACACTTGTGGGGAGCACAGCATAGTGTATGTACAGACTTGTCAAATCACTGTGTTGTACCCCTGAAACTAATGTAACATTGTGTATCAACTGCACTTCAATAAAAAAAAATGCTCTCAAATAATTCACCAAAATAATTCAGTCAAATGGAGTATTCTTATTACTTGGTATTTGAACAAATTACAACCTCTTAACAGGTGACAAAGAAAAACTAAAAGGAAATAGTTGCATTAATTTACTGTGCACTGAGCTTGAGACTCCAGAAAATAGAACGCTGGTTAAGGACAGTCTGTGTGTGCAGTGAGGGGAAGCTGTTAAATAATGCAGATCAGTGGCCTCTCTTTGGTCTCACGTTAGTTTCTGAAGAGCCTCAGGAGTATGATTTGGTTTTAGCACCTCTCTTAAGGACTCCCACCCTCCAGTCACTGTCCAAGCGAAAAATATTTAACTCATTATTATTTTCTTTTGTGCAAGATAGTGGCATTCAAAGTGGGGACAATTAACGTTCTCCCCCAAGCAGAAACTTCAAGAATTTGTAGCTGCTTTTACTTGCCTCAGAATTTGAGAAATAGTTTTTTGAGTTTATCTACTACTAAAATCACTCTAGGAAATGAGGCCTAATTGAACAATGGCTGGTAGATCTCATTACTTAGGGAAAGAAGATAAAACAATGATGAAAGTTAGACTGTTTTACATGTCTGCATCTGAATGAATACAATTTAGAGAATCCCTAGGTAATTTGTCATCACAGAGCCTGAAGTTTTTTGTTTGTTTATTTTCCATAAATTGAAGCAGAATGGGCAACAATCTGCAGTTCTTGAGAAAATCCCCAGTCTGAACTTCTGAAAAGTCAAGTGTCTCTCAAAATCCCAGCCCACTAAAAAGAATCCTTTTTTTTTTTTTTTTTTAGCTAGGGCTAAAGAAAGGATAAATTTTACAATGTTAGGCCTGGATCTATTGTGCAATTTACAAAGGAAAACTGAGACCTTCCTTGGCGTGGTGCATTAATAAACAACCAAGGGATATTTATTTATATGTTATATTTTATATCCAATGATATTAATAATTGGATTTAAAAAAAAGGTTGTGAAAGATGCTAAGACATTAAAGTGTATCTTTTGCACACTCATGCTTTCCATTCCACAAGCCTCGTATCACTCTGAAACCCCTCCACAAGGGATTCCACAGCAAAGGGCTTCCTGATGAAAATCTCCTCTACTCACCTGGTCTTCCACAATCATATCCAGGCATCAAAAGCCTTTCCCTAGTTTTCTGCCAAAAAGCAAAAGCAAATAAAGTAAAACAATAACACACACTCCTAAAAGAAGAAACAAAATAATGACAAAATCTCTCCCATTCCCAATCCTAGATCCCACAGATACTGAAAGAAAATTATTTTTGTGGCCTCAGACTAAACTCATGCTATATAGTGAATTAAATTTCTCAGGAATTTCTATTTTAGCAAAACTTTTCTTTGTAATATATATATATATATTTTAATTGGTTGAGAGTGCAACCAAGAGAAGAATTCCATCAGTATGGGATAGGGAATTTTGGACAGAAACACTTTTCTGGCATTTTTAAAACTCATACGGTATAGATTTGTTTTTCTTCTTTCTTTCTTAGACTGAAAATTGTACCCTTGCATTCTACTAGATTTTTTTTTTCTGATTTGGTTGTTATCTTCCTATAGTGAGAGACTATGTGTACAGTTCAATTATGCAAAATATTATATGTTTAATAAGCATTTGCTGCTGGCTAGAAAGCTCAACTGTAAGGGAAATATATCTTTATAATAATTATCTCAGAATATCCTATGTTAATAGTGAAAATACCCACATTCCTAATTCATTTGCAATCATGAAGTTACCCATTGCTTGCTAAATGAAATAAAAATGATTATATTTTATAGTGACTTTAATAAATGCAGTGAGGACATACAGCTTCTTTAATGAATGATGATTTGTAAAAAGTTATTGGGATAATGTGTGTAATTTTTTTTCCTATTTTCAAGCCTGCATTCATTCATGTTTAAATACATTTATTTTGATTAAAATTCTCATTTTTTATGTCACATGAGAAATTTATTTTTCCAGAATGAAAAATTCATTCTTCCACAATTTCTTAGCCATGTTGCTCTCTGATATAAATGTTTGTAGTATTGGGGCACAAAGGTTATTATTTTAAAAAATAGGAATGTAAGAAACAATCGCTGAGGAGGCAACCTTCCATTGCCAATAAAAATCACTCAGATTTTGATTTTTATAGAGCACTTTGAGGAAATAATAATAATATATTATCATGTACGTTGATTAACTTAATTTTTCTTGAATTTTTCTGAAAATCCAAATAAAAATTTTATCATTATGCTTTTTCCTTGGAAACCATAATTAGGATTTCCCTTTTTTATTTTTGTATTTTTACTGTTGATGGCCAGCCTCTCAACGTCTTTGTAACTCTCCTCATATTTCCTGTTTTTATCTAGCTGTATAATTCATCTTCCTTATAAGAGAGTTAGCTGAAGACAGGATATAACATTTTAAAACAATACTTAAGGTGTATTCTGGACCAACAACAGAAATTTAAGTCTGGTTTGGGACTGCCTACCAACTCTGTTCAATGAGATATAGCATAGGTCAAGTGGCCAGAGGGTCCTAGAAAATCCACAGGCCTGGCCCCCCATCGGGGTTTGCCTAACAAGATGTTTAGAAATAGAAGTCAGCTTATACCATGATTAGTTCAAAGAATTCTGCAAACTTTGATTGACATCATGTCTTTTCACTCCCTGAGATAATCAAAGAATCCATGTAAATCAGTCTCTCTTACTGACTGCCAGGCCAGGCAAAGAACCATCCTACCCGAGGTCAACTCTGCCATTAGCTCTTGGGTCATTTCATTTCTTTCAATCCATAGAATCTCATGAATAGAAAAGGTTAGATTTCTAAATATAATTTTGAGGCTAGATATGTGGTTTAACATTATGCTGTATTATATCCAATTCAATTATATTAAAATTCTACAGATAGGCGCAGGAGAGTAGGCTGTTTTTGCCTTTAGCCAGATAAAGGACCCGATTTCAACAATGCCTGAGTAGGCAGTTACTACATGCTGTGATTGGAAGGTTTCTTCAGCCACCTGTCACAATGGTGAAATTTTATCATTAGGGATCCATTTCTCTGGAGAAAGTCTGGCTAGGCTACAGACGTTCTCTTGTACAACACAGACAGCTCTGATTATAGCCATGAGCACTATTAACTGAGTTATGATGTGAAGTAACTTCTTGTTGAGATTTTGACTGAAGAAAGGGGAAACTGCATTTGAATAAGATTACAGGCCAAGATCTTTGTCACTTATTTGAATCAAGTATTTTAACAGAAGTAGATTAAAGTTTCCTGTAAATAATATTCCATCCTAGGCTGATACTTTTATTTATTTTTATTTTTTTTCCTATTCTGATACTTTTAATTCCAAGCACACACACACAACATACCAAAATAAAAACACCTTCCCCCAAAAGAAAAAAAAAAAAAAAAAAAAAAAAAAAAACGCCACAAACAGAAAGGGCATTTCTCCAAAGGACATGTCTGTCTTTCTTAGGTAAATCCCTTTTTTGACTACTTGAATGCTTCTCTGTTTTCCCCACTAAAAATCCTTGTTACACCATTCATTCAGTGATGAACAGAAGTATTTTTTCTAGGAGCTGGTATTGAGCAATGAACAAGACAGCCATAGTCTCTAATCTCATTGGCACTTAAAATCTAAAACAGAGGCAAAAATTAATGGGAAATTGCAATACGGGGTGATACACACTAAGCTAGAAATACAAAGTACAAGAGAGAACATAGGGTGTCAGGGACAGCCACCTGGTAAGGGAGATGTCTGCACTTCCAAGGTAAGAGTTAAAGGGTAAAGGTAAATTAGCCAATTAAAGGAAGATGGGGTGGAATTGTTCAAAGAAAAAGGATTAGCAGGCTTAAGGCCAACTATCAAGAGGGTCATAGTGTATGCTGGAGAATGAAAAATAAAATTTCTCTGTAGCTTGAGCAAGGACTATGTCCAGCAGGGACTATGAAGGGACTTTTTAAAGTCATATTAAGGAGTATTGCATTTATTCTCAGGAAAATAAATACTCATTAGAGAATTTTAAGCAGAGTGTCATCATTTCATTTTAGAAAGAACACACTATAGCTGTGCTGCAGATGGGTAATGATAAGGTAGGATACCAGCCAAGAGCCTGTACTGTATTTGAGGCAAGAGATGGTAATGACCTCAACTAGAGAAATGACAGTGAGGAGGGGGAGAGAAGGATGGAATCAAGAAATATTAGGAGGTAGAATAAAGAATTGGGAATTGATTGACTGAGTAAACATAAAATGGTGAAGGACATGGTAGAGGAAGATGGAATATCCAGCAGAATATGCCTAATAAAGGCAATGAATAATTGCAAGCCACTGAAATAGGGAAAAAATACAGAAAAAGAGCAAAAGCAAGTTGACGAGGTGGGAAGTAAGTGAGAAAGGGGAACAGAATATGTCCATATTTGGTCATGCTGTTGTTTTGTTGCTATGGGATGTCCAAGTAGAATTGTCAAATAGGGGAATACATTATGCACGTGTGGAGCTCGAGGGGGAAATCTGGACTGGAGACACAGAATTGAGAATTGTGTGCAAAAGAAAGCTAACTGAAACTAGAAGTGTGGGTGGAATGAAAAGAAAGGAAAGCCTAAGGCAAACTCCTGAGGAAGATTTCCGGTACAGGTAGAAATACCAAGAATGCTCTCCCACTCCTGTCGTAGTGTGAGACTTCCAGCTCTTTTAGCTTTATTCATAGTTGAGTACTGCTGTGTTCCAGGTTGGCTTCATTAGAAAATAATGGCATCTCTAGTACATTTTAAGCTGAAGAGCCCACTATATATTCTTTTTAAAAATATTTTTATTGAAGTATAGTTGACACACAGCGTTACATTAGCTTCACTTGTACAACATAGTGATGTGACAACTCTGTATTATGCTGCACTCATCACAGGCAGGATCTTTTTTTAAAACCCTGGTCATGGTCTGTGGGAAGGATAGTTCTCTTATACCAGATAACCATGGCCACACATCATATAATAAAGAAAAATACTTGATATGATGCATAACTTAAGGAATTCTCAGTAAGTTACTTGTCCCAGTCCTCACTTGTAGAACTTTTCTTCTAAAGGTGAACAGATCCTTGAAGGGAGACTGTGCAAACTGCCCAGCATGCTATTTATATTTGGAAAGTGTTAAATTATCCTAATCATACCTATAGTAACAATCAAGATTAATTGCAGCTATGATTACTTATTATTTGTTCCACTTCAGCACTAACACAGATCCAAATGTACAAGTTATTTCCATAATCCAAATTCTGAAAGAAAATGGGAGGGACCCCATGCAAAACTGGTAGGACTCGTATTTAAAATAAATCCATAACCAGATGGTTATCTGAAATTCTCTCTTTGAAAGGAGCTGATTCTGAACAGATTGTATATGTGTCTCCGTGGTGGAAGTGGATTATCCATCTTGAATTGGATTGTGATGACGATGACCCTATTCTAAGTAAACCAAATCTCTTGAACTATATAATGAGATCAGGAGGAGTGTTCAGCCTGAGAACAACAGATTGCAACGACTGAGACAATTTTGCTACTGTTTTCTTCCAGTCTCTTCCCTTGATGTACCTAATTCTGTGGTTTGGTCCTGCAGAGATTCCTGATCCTGTGGTTCTGTGGGCTAATTCTTCTTATTCTTATTTTTATGTTTATAAGCAGGGCTGAATGAGTGGCAGGAAGCTGCGAAATCTATCTTACAAAAAGGTGATTGTGGCAGAATCTAGAATATTCATTTACTTTGTGGCAGGATGGCAGGAAAAGTATTGCAAGTGAACATTTAACCACTTCCTTCTTCCTTCTTTTCTGTAGGCTGTGAGGAGGCAAAAGTTGCTTGAGCAGAGTATCCAGTCGGCCCAGGAGATAGAAAAATCCTTGCACTTAATTCAGGAGTCCCTCTCTTCCATTGACAAGCAGTTGGCAGCTTATATTGCTGACAAAGTGGATGCAGCTCAGATGCCTCAGGAAGCCCAGGCAAGTAGACTGAGAATGAGCTACCATTACCTGGTGCATTACCAGAACAGGAGATTGCTGAATTTCTAGTTACGGTTTATTCAAGTAGTTGTATGGAAGGTTATTTGATTTACTGATTTGACTGTTTGGAGGTAAGAGAGGAAAAGAGCTCTGGGATAGTACTCTAATACTTATTTTTAAAAGTATATAATGGAGGAATTTGAAATAGAGACCCTTAAAAGGCAGGAGAATAGCATATGGAAATCTGCTGTTAATCAATATTTTCAAATTATACTTGAGCTACAGAGAAAACCTTAAGAATGTAAATTGTAAAGAATATCTTTTTAGGGTGACACTAAAAATGCAGTCTCAAATAATTTATTATCAACTTATCTTTGTTATCTTGGAATCATAAGTCGTATGATCTCTATTATTCTACTTGTAATGTGTTGTAAGTAGTTGAAAACAAAAAATTTGAGATATAAATGTGCATTTTATTGCTAACAATCATACCATATATAATCACTTTTACTCATAGATCCCACTCTGTTCATCCAGATTATGAAATGTGCTAAACCAGTTTTTTTAGAATGAGAGTTAAAATAGTAATGAAAATAAATCTAAGTTGATTCTGTACTTAATAAATTTAGGCTATATCTAAATTAACTTTCACCTTGGGAAGTATATTTTTAGTGCAGTAGTTCTGTTTTTAATAACATTTGAATATATGTAAACTATAAGTATTATTTATTCTAACATCTTTGGGATTTTCTGATAGTAAGGTAATGTAGCTATTTTTCAAATCATAGGTACATATTATGAGCCCAATAACCAAGGATAACTCAGACCAGTGCATTTTGATGTGAGGGGCAATGGAAGGTTATCTACCCATCCCAAAGGCCCTCTCCTCACTAATTGTTGGAGATGCCTGCATGTTTTCATTTTAAAATGAATTTTTGGAGTAAGTATTGGATTTATAGATCATAGTTACAGTGCAATTATAGTGCACTGAATCATAGTTTAAATTGGTGCCCAGAGCATCATTGTACACAACAGCATGAGGTAGTTTACCATATTGTCAAAGTTTGACTAAGAAAGTCCTTGAAAACATGGGGCAGAGTACAGGTGGTTTTGATAGGCTTACAAATTCCAGGGCAGAGGAGTTCCTCATTGACCATTGCGACAGGGGATGAAGAAAGTGTAGTTTGGGGAATCCTGATGACAGAATCTTTATGATAGTTTTTCACTGGGACAAGTGTAAATAGTAAATGGGAGATAATGGCGAACACTGTTGAGGATTTTAAGCTCCCTGCTATATGCATTTCTTCAAGTTTACATTAGTCCAGTGCTTGACCATTAACTATTCCTAAGACTATACCATAGAAAATTTTATAGGCAGGCTTTAGAAAAATGCATGACAGGAATGGGAAATTATTATTGGGTTGAGAAAAGATACATGATTCTAAACTAAAGGCAGAATAGAATTATTTCTTTAATTCAGTGATGTACATTGGAGGAATGTTTGACTAAAGACAGCTCATAAATGTATGAATAAAACTAAGGAAAATTTTGAATAGTATAAATATTAAATATTAAAACGGGATTTGTACTATAAAATATATAGTTTTTGAGGCTCATAGAATGAAAGTATAAGTAGCAATATGAAAGTATGAGATAGGCAATAGCTATTATTGTCTTAGAACCAAATGTGAGCTTTTAGGGTAAAAAAACCCAACCTTGTTTAGTTGAAAAGGTTGTAGATATTAATGCAGGATTCCATAAACATGAATATAATATACTAGTTTTTAATACCACAATATAAAGTGTTTTGTTTGGTTTTCTCATAAAAAAAGCTGTAGTAAAAATGTTTTTAATTATAATAGTTCAAAATAATTGCAAATAACAGCACATATGTCAATTAAGAAATTTCAAATCTACTTGAAAAAAGGGATGCTAGAGCACTAACAAGCTCAAATCCATTTTCCATGCATTTCTGGTTGCAGCTGCATTTGCAAGATAATTCTTAACTTTGAATTCCGCAACTGGTAATATATAATATTGGAAGATGCAGGGCATCTGAAAGCTATTGAAACATTCTTCTCCAAGATTTTATTTTAAGATGACAGCAAGTTAATTGTTTTTTGGAACAGAGTTATCAGGTACCCAGATTTACTTCAAGGATTACATTTCCTGAAGCTCAATTTGAAACTCTCTTGAAAGAAACAAGCAGAGAGTAAAGAGGTTGTCTATGAAGTAAGAATGTAACAGCATTTATCAGACAAAGAAGCCACTGAGAATGCCACCAAAATGACACTTTTCTAAGTGTATATCATGGGATCTAAGTTTAATGGTTGGTATTAATACAAAACAACTCGTTTCTTTAAATTTCTATCAAAGTTCATTGTTAATTAAAAGATTAGGGCAACTTAGCTTTCCCTTTTCAGAAATTGAGTACTTGTTTTAGTGTATCACCAAGAAGCCAGACAAAATGAATGCCAGTACTGTATTTGGTCATCTTAAATAATGTGCTCAGTTTTCCTGTCATACACTGGCCACGTAGATTTGTGGATGTCTGACTCCACCGTGTGGTGCATTGGTAGTTTTGCTACTAAATTTAAATTTTCCTAGAGCCTTCTTTTTCTGCCTTTTAAGATTGAGATTCTTGGAGATAACAAATTTTCACTATTAAGAACATATATGCAATGTGTATAACTTTCTAACAGGTAGGTTCTTATTATTTATAAAAGTAGATGTAGATCAAAATGGGTCCTTGCATTCCATTCTCGTTTAATACTGTAAGACAGAAATGAGCTCCCCGCTGCCTCCTCATGTTAATTGATCAGTTACCTGTCGTGATTACAGAACTGGGCCTTCCGATTCTAAATCAGATTAAAAATATTTACTGTTTTATTTAGTAACATGAGCTCATAGGAATAAAACCTAACTTTTTAGACAATAAGACTACATACTGCAAGGATATTAGAGCATACGGTGACCAAAGTATTTTTATTTCAATCAGTAACACTGGAACAAACCAAAATCTTATATCGTAAGACCATAGCATCAGCTGCCCAATGCCAGGCCATTTAAAGTGAGATACTTATCAAAGTACAAAATTAAGATGGTGTCTTATTGTTTCAAATAGAATAAAGCAAATGGGAGGAACTCTTCTAGATAGAGAAATTTTTCGTCTATGTACGGAAATCAAACTTAAGTACTATTTTGAAAATATTATGATTAAAATATATAAATCAATGTGTGTTTCCTCAAAACAATTTTACAGTATAAGATCATAAGATTATATAACTGCAAAGAAACACATAGCATATGTAAAGTTATTTACTTTTTTGTTGTTGTTGTTCATGAGAGACTGAGAGAGAGAGAGAGAGAGAGAGGCAGAGACACAGGCAGAGGGAGAAGCAGGCTCCATGCAGGAGCCTGATGCAGGACTCAATCCCCGGACTCCAGGATCATGGCCTAGGCCAAAGGCAGGCGCTAAACCACTGAGCCACCCAGGGATCCCCTTTAATTCTTAATCGTCCTGCAGAACATACTGAAACACAGATTTAATTTTAGCACCTAAAATCTGGAAGAAAAATTGAAGTTCCCAGGGTGCACCCCATACCAATCATGTCAGAACTTCTGTGGGGGACTCAGTTGTTAGAACTATTGGAAATTCTCCGAAGCATTCTCACATGTGGCAAAGGTTGAGAATGACTTTGAATGAAATTCGACTGATGGCTGAATCGCTCCACAATCTTTTCTTCACATCACATTTATTACCACTCACTCTTTGATACACCTATGACATTGTCAAGATTTCGGTGGGAGGGGGTTAGGGTGACTCTCTCTTTTATGTTGATTGTCCCCTTCTTCTTATGGGAAATGAATGAAGGTAGAAAACAGAGCTGAGAATTCCTGAAGAAGTAAATTCATTCAGGCAAATAAAATTTTCAACAGGGATGCTTGTAGATGAACTTGGCCTGGTTTTCTTATATTCTTCTTTGTCCCCTAATTCCAAATATGTTAATGGGCCAGTCAGCTTGGAGGTGCCTCTGAATCATTTTAGGAGCTGTGATAATCATATGCAAATAACCACTTTAATGTCTGTAATTCTTAAAATTACAAAGATATTTCAGTCTGTACTTTTTCTTTCCTATTCTAGTAATTTCATTATTTTGAATCGCTGGTATGCAAGAAACATCCAATATGGGTACTGTTTAAATACTCTCTATCATAAAGAATTGATGATGCACACTTTATAGAGAATATTATGGTGTCACTAAGATTATGGCATCACTAAGATTATCACAAGAAGCAGTGGGGCTGCCTTGCAGTGATCACAATAGCTCAACTATTCTGTTTCTTTTATCCTGCAGATTCCTGATCCCACCTTGTGCAACATTAGCTCCTACACAGTAGATTTATGTGCATGAGTTCAGAGAAAAAAATTTAAAGTGATTTAGGAAACAAATTACCATCAAAGAGGAGGACCTCATAATCAACAAAGAAAAGTCCTCCTTTATTTTGCCAAGTCCACTACAGAACAGATTTCTTCCTTCCATCTCTTTTTCCATCCCATTAGCAATGTGACTAAAACTTAGTGTCAACAAATAGAAAAGAAGGATCTTTTTACTAAGGAAAGCTGCTAATTTAAGCTGACTGCATTATCCATACATCAAAACAATTCATAAGTGAGGTCTTCCTGGGTTTACTGAAGCTAAATCTTGTAACTCGGTTTAAATATATTTGGCCATTTTTAAATGTAAGCATTCCAAACTATCAAAATCAATGGCTTAAAAAATAAAGCTCTAAATGCAGATTTTGGTCTCTCAGATTAAGCTTACGATTTTGTTACAGAATGAAAATGACTTTTATAGTGTAAATAGGCACATTTGAGTGCCAAACGACTCAGAACAGTCTAACTTTATAGCCTACTTCACTGATTTATGAATTAGACAGTATAAACCCTCGTAGCAGAATTCATTCAGGATTTATGTGATAATGGAATAATTTTACCATAGAAGTAGAATATGGAGATCTATTACAGACATTTGAGTTCTGATATTAAACCCCACATAGGCGTGGCAGAAATATTTTCTTTTCTCTTTACCTAGCAATGTAAATAGGATTAATTTTAAATCTGTTCCAACACTGCAGCGCTACCTGAGTGTGCTACCATATAGAACTGGTTATTCCCCAAATTAGAATGACTCTTATCATTTTTATATGTTTAATAGTATGGGAAATAATTGCAAGCAAGTGTTATAGAAGCTACAAGAGATTAGAAATGTGCTACACATCATTGACTGCACTTGGAAAAATTGCACAGTATCTTGTCCTCACCGGATGTATAACGATAAAGAGATGGATGTCTTTCATATTATAAACTCAAAAGTCTACATCTTAAGTCTACAGTTCAATTACAGCAACCTGTTATAAAAATTCTACACATTCTAAATATAAACTTGAAGCTAGCTATGTTATGCTATGGTCACAGTGAAGACTCTTGAAGTACTCTGAATATTTTGGGGCAATTTAAATTCAACCTATTTTTCCTGTTTTTTTTTTTTTCTTACACAAATAGATATTATTCCCAGAATTGCTGACAGTGAATTTATAAATCTAAAATGCACACCCAGGTAACACTCAGTATTACATACACTATTATAGTTTCTTTGTAGTATTTATGACTATCTGAAATGTCCTTGCTTATTTTTATATTAGCTTTATTGTTATTGTTTTCCCTGTCAGCCTCTATTCCCTACCCACGAAAGGGCAGTTTACAAGAGATCAGGACTGCCTAGCAGGTCCTCAATAAGTATTTGATGAATGTATTTAATTCCACAAAGATTTACCATATTTAGTCACTAAATATATGCCAGACAAATGTGCTAGGAGCTTTTTTTAAAAAAGTGGACAAAACCAAAATGGGTTTTGCCATCTTGCCGTAAAATGGCAGGAAAGAAAGATGAAAATCAAAGAATTGTTGACCAATCAAGTTTACCACAATCATCAAGAACCATTTTTTAAAATGGGAATTAATGGTATTGACCAAAAAATAGTATTGTGACAATATCTTGTCATAGTGCTTTATGATGCTGTCAAGGTTTGGAACTTTGGAACACTTTCGAAACCTTTGAGTAGTACATAATAAAAATTTTTCACGTGAGAAGGAATGATTAGTGGAAGGTACATATTCCAGACTTTTCCATGTATTCCAGGCCTTTCAAGGACTGTACCATGTGAATGGCGACTATTTTCAAAGCACCTGCATTGTGTTTTTTTAATTAATTATAACAATTTAATGAAGTAGCTAAGTCAAATATTTAAGCTTAAGAGACTATTTGAACAGGCTAGATTATCGATTGAGGCTGGGGATGGGGATAGGGAGTTACTGAAAATAGACACATGGGTTTTTTTGTGGGAGCTACAGAAATGTTGTACAAATCAAATTGTGACAATGAATGCACAACTCTAAATTAGCTAAAATTTCTTGAATTTTGCATTTATTGAATCCTATGGTAGATAAACTATACTTCAATAAAGTTGATTTTAAAAGATACTATGGAATAGAGAATATCCCAAATAGTATACTAAAAGTAATTTCAGTTTACCGTCAACTTTTTTCAGTCCATTGTTTTGTTTTGTTTTTTAATAAATTTATTTTTTATTGGTGTTCAATTTGTCAACATACAGAATAACACCCAGTACTCATCCCGTCAAGTGCCCTTTCAGTGCCCGCCACTCAGTCACCCCCACCCCCCGCCCACCTCCCCTTCCACCACCCCTAGTTCGTTTCCCAGAGTTAGGAATCTTTCTTGTTCCATCTCCCTTTCTGATATTTCCCACTTATTTTTTCTCCTTTAGTCCATTGTTTTGAATCATAGTCAAGGGTGAAATGTGAGGAATTTTGTTAAAAACTCAGAATTAACTTAAATGGAAGATATTTATTATTGACCATCCTGGTGTCCACTATAAGACCTTGCATAGTAATATTACAATGTTTCAATTGTTCATAGTGGAATATATTTAATGGATTCCATTTCCAAAGCATTTTCACTGAAGCTGGGATTTTAACTCAGATCTTCTTTCTCCACTTTGATAATTAGCTCTCTATCAAGCAAAAAATTAACCTTTAGCCACTACACTGCCTCAAATTTCTATGCACTATTCCAAATTTCTCCCAAAGTTTTGTCTCTCCACTTACCTAATTTTAAAAGTAATCATAATTGCTTGAAAATGTAGACGTATAATGAACTGTTCTATTATCATTAGCATCATTATCATTACTGTAACTATGAATAATATTGGTTCTCAGATGTATTACAAGGAATAATAATTCCACAGAGTGTTCACTTTTTTTTTTTTTGGTTTAAAATGGTTCTCTTCTCAAATTTACTATCAGAGTGATAGAAGGGGGATAGAAGATAGTCATCAGCTAATTTTTTAAATTTCTTAACGCAAAGCTCTACCAAAGTACTTATAACTGAACTAAGTTAACAGCTAAATTTATTTTGATGATATTAAAATGTTTGCCATTGGGATCCCTGGGTGGCTCAGTGGTTTAGCTCCTGCCTTTGGCCCAGGGCGTGATCCTGGAGTTCCAGGATCGATTCCCACATTGGGCTCCCTGCGTGGAGCCTGCTTCTCCCTCTGCCTGTGTCTCTGCCTCTCTCTCTCTCTGTCTCTCATGAATAAATAAATAAAATCTTAAAAAAAATAATAAAATAAAATGTTTGCCATTATGGCATAAATTTGCACACACATGTATATGTATATTTATGTGTGTATATATACACATGATCACAGCTATGTATATACTCAACTTATTAAATATGTACTAGGTTCCAGTGTCCCTCACAGACCTGAAAAGAGCCTCTAATTAAGTAGTTATAATACAACAAGCTCTTTGGCCTGTTGCATATTCCTGAGAAAAGTCAAAACTTCTCCATTTGACAGAGCTTAATTTATAGATAAAATGCTTTTTATCTTGTCTAACTTCTAGGATCTTTTTGACAAACAGTAATAAAAAATAACTGTGAATTTCTTTTTTCTTTTATATTTACTGAAATACTGAAGTGTATATTCTAAAACTTTTCAAAATTCTTTGCCCATTACCATAATTAGTGCATTCTTTTCATGTTCCCAAATGTTTTAAAAGTACAAATAATCCAAGATCCTTCAGTACATTTTCTTCTTCTAATTTTGTGAGTCTGTTGATTGTGGCTATTTCCTCTTCTGGAGGGTGTAATTTCAGAATTGTCATTTGTTATAAAATGACTAATCTAATAGTGTTACATTTCTCCATTAATTGTCTCCACATGACATCTTATAATTTTTTTCTTTCTGGAATATTTTAGATTTTCTCTGGAATCATTTCCTTTATTTGACCTCACAAATACTCCAACAATCATTTGATAGAAAGTGTCCTTTATTTCTTTAAATACTTTTGATAGCTACAGCTTCATTTTGCTTGCCATTTTGTCATTACTTTGATACATGAGAATAGTCTGATGAGGTAAATCATAGTGAAAAGGCCTGCTCTCTTCTCAGTTAATGGTACAATACTATATTGGAAATGTCTTTAAAGTTTGGTTAATTTTTCTCTAATTTGCCCTCTACCATCTTTAATGGATAAATGGTTATTTCTATTCCCATTGTTGTTTACTGCTTTCTGTGTATGGTGCTAGTTATAAACATAATTGCAGTATTGTCACATGTCTTTTCTTGGTAATGGCATGATGTCATAATTTACCTTATATCACTTTGTGAAGAAAAAAAAAATCTAGTGATCCTGAAAGGCTTTAGACATGAGAACTTCTATTACAGTGTACATGGATGTTCTAAATCAGTAGCCCTGATCTGCTACTTCCTTTCATTCTGTTTTTGTTGGAAATTACTGATTTTATATAAATCCAAGCTGACAACTTCACAAGATCAATTTGTTTTCTTCAAACAGTTTTCATCCATTACCTGGTAGATGCATATCTTAGGTGAAAATAGAACTCAAATTATAGTGTTTTTACAACTTTTCTTTTTTAATGATTTTATTTATTTGAGACAGAAAGAGAGGGAAAGAGAGCACAAATGGGGAGAAGGGTCAGAGGGAGAGGGATAAGCAGACTCCCTGTTGAGTAGGGAGCCTGATGTGGGGCTTGATGCCAGGACCCTGGGCATTCAGTGTTTTCTTCTATAGTATTACTTTTTCATTGTCTGAACATAATGTCAGGAAAGACGATATAGTGTGCGTCTTTTTATTAGAAGAGTTTTCAAATAGGAGATCGTCCCATCTGCCTGGAAGTTTCCATAATACTGTTATTTAAACAAATCACTTCTCTATTTCACAATAAACTTACCCTAAAGTGATAAACAATTTTTAATTATGTAGTTCCAGAATAATAATCTGATGAGATTTTAAAAAGTAGGTGACGAATTATGTCCTAAGTACAAACTAAAAATGAATTATCACTTGAAAGTAAGAATTGTGGAATTAATTTGTAAAAGGTACAAGTTAATTAGAAGTGAATGCATGTTACACAGTCTTCCCAAAGTAGAATTGAAAGGAAATAGATAGCCATTTTTATCTTATACTTTTAGTAATGAATTGAATTCTTGTTACTGAATATATTCATTAAGTGTATTAGATACGTTTTCCCAAATCTACTTGTGTGATGTACTCTAACAAAAAAAGCAAAAGGATTTTTGTAAATAACTAAATAACTAAATATTTAGAGAGAAACAGTGAGAGTATAGACACAAGAGTTGGGGTGGGAGGGGCAGAGGGAGAAGGAGAGAATGATTCTTAAGCATGCCCTATGCTCAGTGTGGAGCTGACACAGGATTCAATCTTAAGACCCTGAAACTATGACCTGAGCTAAAATCAAGAGTCAGACAGTTAACTGACTGAGCCACCCAGGCACCCCCTCTAACCTTTTTTTTTAAGACAGAGAGAGAAAGCAAAAGGGTAATTTGGCCAAAGAACTGTATTCCTCTTGATATCACAAAGGAATATTCTGAGATGTTCTATACAACAGATGTTTACCCTTAATTTTTGAAATATATTTACTCACTGTGCTTTTTCTCACATAATCACATAATCTACTTAATTTATAAAGCCATTTTTATCTCTAATCATAGCAGAACAATTCTATAGATGTGAGAAATTTTCTAGAAATGCTGTCTGTAAATTATAATAAAATTCCAGTTTTATATGGTGTTCAAAACTATTTTCTCAATTTCAATGATTTTAATAGTGGTGATCTTTCTAAGAGTACACTCAGCCTCTTAACCCCCTTCTCAGCCAAATGCAATTTAAATTATGCCAATTTCTTAAAATTTTACCTTCTATAGTAGAAATGAGTACATCCCTTCTTTTTTTATCACATAGCATGTTTTTTAAATTATATTACATATATTTCTGCTTTTTAAAAAAGATTTTACTTATGAGAGAGAGAGAGAGAGAGAGAGGCAGAGACACAGGCAGAGGGAGAAGCAGGTTCCATGCAGGAAGCCCGATGTGGGACTCGATCATCATGCCCTGGGCCAAAGGCAGGCGCTAAACTACTGAGCCACCCAGGGGTCCCCTATATTTCTGCTTTTTAACTTTAATTTATACCTCTATGTTCTATCTTTCTAGAACAAAGGATCCTTAAGAATAGGAACAGTATGAGGTAATTGGGTAATGGGCATTAAAGAGGACACGGAATGGGATGAACAGTGGGTGTTATACACAACTGATAAATTATTGAACACTATATCTGAAACTAATGATGTACTAGATATTGGCTAATCAAATTTAAATTTAAAAAAAGAGGGGCAGTAGTTTGTGCTCCCTATATGGAATTGGGTAGTAGATGCAGAACTTGTTTCTTGAATTGGATTCATAAACTAAATACTATTAATGCACAATGGGATGAACTCTCGTCTGACAAATTTCCATATGGAGGATACATTTATTTTGGAATCATAATTTAAGAGGAAGTATAGTTGTTGAGAGGACATTGAGTTTGCTACTTCCTAAGTATGTTACCTTGGACAAGTCAACATTCCTACTCTCATTTGTGAATGAGGATGATAAACACTTACATCTTAGTTTGATTAGGTGATTAAATCATTATATATGAATTGTTGGTATATAAGCTGACATGGATGTCTGCTTTGGTGGTGATGATGATGACAAATTCCTTTCAGTGCTCTTTTCTTGCCACTCTAATATAAAAGGCTAAAGAAATATGTGTATAATTCAGTTTTCCCTCTACTATATGTACCTTGAGTGCTAGACAAATGAAAGTGTTTAAAAACATGTAAATAGATACTGTTGCAGATGCATAATTTGGTCCCTCTGCTCTGAGTATCTTTTAAAAATTTTTTTCTCATCAATTTCCATCCCCAGTTTCCACAGTGACTATGCAATTTCTATCACTTATCTTTAGACTCCTCCTCAACCCTCTTCTCTCTCTTCCTCACTGGATACCAAAAGAATTTCTTCCTTATAAATAAATACTACATAAGGGCACAGTTTGCAACTAAATATTTGTGCAAACTTGAACAAGTATTTTTACATACACCATAATACCTGATCTTTTTACCAAGACCAGTGTAGTTGTCTACTGCAAACATGAGAATTTTCCCAGGACTACTGACAATGCTTCATTATTGGCTCATTGTCATCATCCTCAGTGTAGAAATGAGAAAATTGAGCTTCAGAAAGTTTTGGTGCTCAGGTGGTAAATATGAGACCTGAAATTTAAAGATAGATTGATTGATTTGAGAGAGGAGAGAGAGAGCACAAACACATGTGCATGAGCAAGGGGAGAGTCAACGGGAGAGAGAGAGAGAGGGAAACAATCTAAAGCAGACTCCCTGCTAAACAAGGAGCTGAAGGCTGAGCTCAGCAGGACTCAATTTCATGAGCCTAAGAACATGACCTGAGCCAGAATCAATAGTTGGACGCTTAACTAAGCCCACCCAGGTGCCTCCAGAGTCCTGAAATTCAAATTTAGATTTCTCCTAATGCTCTTCTGTTCTGATTTACAGAAAGCATCAAGTAAGAAATCCTTTCTGTCTTCCTATATCAAAAATGATCTTTGTATCTTGCCTTTGGCTTCTGAAAAAGTAGCAGCTGTCTTTCTGTCAGAATTTTTTATTGATTATTGATATTTTTCTCTTCATTCTCTCGGGATTCCCACAGGGTTTTTAAAATCAATTATCTTCTCAGTTTTTAAAAAATCTTTCTCATCCCTTGGCTCCTTTTACATAGCCTTAATACGTGTTTGAGTCTCATTGACCATGTTACATTATGTGGAGAGACAAAATTCTTCAGAAATAACTTAAACTACTTATAGATGAGGGTTTCCTGATCTTTAATCAGGTTTCAGCCTTGGAAAACTTAATTCTGCTCTTACCACTGACTCTGTTCTAGCTACAATGCTTATTGACCAGCTAGTGTACACTTGTTAGAACTTACCTCATTTGACATGTCTCAAACTTGGTTTTGTTGACTTCTCCCTCATTTTTAAGACTCTTATATCACATGGTTGAAGTGACACCCTTTCTCTTACCTGGATGTTTTCTTTCTCTAGGATTCTTCCTCTTCTTTCTTTGATGCTTTCCTTCTTTTCTATATCTTTTAAATTCCTGTTTTCCATGGTTCTTTCCTCATCCTCATTAGGGCCCTCTAACATTTGAGTACACTGAAATAAATACTAATTTTACAGGTGCACACTGCTTTTTTGGTCACTTGCACCAGCTATTTATCATTATCTCTTGGGATCTCTTTTGTGATTGTAGGCAGTTGTTGGGCAGCACTGCAGTGATATGTAAGCTCAGCTGGACTAGACATCCAAGATGGCTCAATCATATCTAGCAGTTGATGTTTGTGGCAAGCTTAAAGCTCACTTGGGATCTTTGACTGAAACACTTACCCACCACTTCTTTACATGGCTTAGGCTTCTCAAAGCATGCCAGATATGTTCCAAGAGGGAGTGTCTTAAGAGTGAATGTTCCAAAAAGGTAGAAGTTGAAGCTACTAGTCCTCTTAGGGACTTCTCCCATAACTAACAAAGCACTACTTTTGCCCTCTTCTTTTGGTCAAGGCAGGCAAAGGAACAACCTAGATTTAAAGAGGTAAAGAAACTCTACCTCTTAATGGGGGAGTGGTAAGAAGAGCATGTAGTATGGAACTGCTGTTACAGCCATCTTTGGAAAATGCCGTTTACTTCAACCTGTGATTGAAAGTAATCAGTATTTTTGTCTCTACCTCTCTTTCTTTTTGCATCTACTTCTATCTTCTCTTTCTAATCATCAATCTTTACTATTCCTCACTTGACACTGTAAACTGGGAATTTCATAAGCACAGTCTCCTGGCATATTGAGAATTCTTAGCACCCATAGAACTTGGTCAGACTTTGTCCCATCACTTCTGAGAGACAATTTGATGGACCTAACTGGGCACAAGCATTGTCCATCTTTTAATCATCTATGACTTGGGAGTGGGTAGGTTTATATGGCAGGGACACAGTTGCTATTGGCCTACTTTTATGAGGGGATGAGCATTTTCCAATTAAATTGTTATGATCATACCCCCCCACCCCCCCACAAAGCTTCTGCTACTGCCAGGAATGCCTACTAATTATTCAGAGTTCCGTTTAACATCACCTCTTTTATGACATCTGTTAACTTCCTTGTTATGTATTTCTCTATCCTGCACTCTATCCATTAATTTTGTAGGTACTTTAGTGTTTATAACTTTATGAATAATGTTATTATGCACGTACATGGATCCCTAACCCCCAAACTATGGTTTCTGGAGAATAGCATATACCACTTTTTCTTATATAAGGGAGTAATTCAATCAATGAAGATATATATATGTGTGTATATATATATATATATATATACACACACACACATATATACACACACATACATATATATATACTAAAAATAAAAATAGTATGTATTTGCATTAGTCTTTGCTCTTAATTATTTTTTGCCAGAATTATAATTGCTTAAGTAATTTATCGTTAGTCTTTATAATTGTAAGGGCCAGTATGTTAAAGAATAATATGAAGGCATATCTCTACATTTATAACCTTGTATACTAAGTAACTCCTTCACCATTTGACCCATTTTCTTAGGATAATTCACACTACTCATTGCAGGGTTGTAGTTCTCTGTGGTAACTACTGCTAATCAAACAGATGTTATTTTCTAGTAATATGTACTGGAATTGACTTTAGTTGGTATAAATTAGGTTATACTAAAATTCATTATATAAATTGTTTTGCATGGAAATTTTATGGGCACTCTGGTCTAGGTTAATCAGTTTCTTTCCTAACTTAGTTGTGATAATCTGAGAGCAACCAAAATTTAAATTAGAATAAATTGACACCTTGCTGATTTTTCCTGGATCTGGAAGAATGGAAGAAAGAAATACATGAATTTATTCTTTTGTTCTCTGCACACTACATGGTTTAACCAACTCCTGAAGCAGGCTCAGAAGTGTACAAGTCAAATAGAGACATACTTTTGAATAGAACTCCATCAAAAATGTCTCCTCAGTATAGAAAATACAGGAATTTTTCTATTTATTTAAATTTCAAAAATCAGTCTCTTTAAGAAGCTCTTAAGTACCTAACATACAAAAAACCAAGGTCAATTAAAAGATTTAACTTCATTTTTGTAAATCCATAATTACCCTGAAATTTAACTGAAATATAGTACAGAATGACTGAGTAAAGATCACTATTAATGAATATTGTCCATATGCAACTTTCTCATATCTTATCCTTGTTACAATTAGCTATGAGATAGGTAGATAGATAGATAGATAGATAGATAGATATACAGACAGATAGATACCTTGTTACCTTGTTTTTGGTCAGATTTGAGTGTAAATTCAAAGATATGGGAGTATCTGTCTTTCATATTAGATATAAACTGGTATTTCCTTCTGAAAATATCTGAAATACCTATGCATTATCCCTGACTTGAAAGGATAATTTCTTTTTCATAATAACCCAAATAGGAGAGAAATAAGCCATTTCATTTTTGATAACTTTGGGTAAGTAAAAAAAGAAACCCAAAACTATTGTCATTTTAAAGGAGGCTATATTGTAATAATGCTTTAAGAGAGTTCCTGAATTCCATCTTCTTGGAAAGTGACTTATTCTTTGCAATATCCTGCAGAACATGCTGACTAATAATGCTGTCCTCCCAACAGAAAATCCAATCAGATTTGACAAGTCATGAGATCAGTTTAGAAGAAATGAAGAAACATAACCAGGGAAAGGAGACTGCCCAAAGGGTACTATCCCAAATTGATGTGGCACAGGTACATGTTCTTGCATAAACTAAGGAATTTGTTTTAATTGGGTATTAAAATATAGTTTGTATTAGACAATTTGATTATTAGAAAAATTGGGATCAAGGGCATTATTTAAAAACTACAACATGATACATAAATAATACAGATTTTGGGGGGTTATACATTTTAAGGATAAAATAGGTTAATAAATTACCTTTTATTTAGTATCACATTAAGAACAGCTACCGAATTCTCCCAAATGTATGTATTCTTTGTTCTAGACAAGTAGAAAAAAAATTGCTTTCCTTTTTTTTAATCTTTAATATCTTCAGGAATAAAGAAAAATCTATTAACAAATATATGGCTGCTTATTGTTTGTAATGTAAAATTATATGGGTGCTTATATTGTCTTTACAGAAAAAATTGCAGGATGTTTCCATGAAGTTTCGATTATTCCAGAAGCCAGCCAATTTTGAGCAGCGCCTACAAGAAAGTAAAATGATTTTAGATGAAGTGAAGATGCATTTACCTGCGTTGGAAACAAAGAGTGTGGAACAGGAAGTAGTACAGTCACAGTTAAATCATTGTGTGGTATGTATTTCTGGAAGCAAATACACAGCTACTCCTTGACTTTCCTTATTAAACAGTATGTAGGAAAAAATAAGGAGGTATGTGATTATCCTCCTTTATAATAGAAGATCCTTTTCACATAACTCTAATCATTACACTATGTAATTTTAAGATTAAGAACAAAAGTTAGCACAGTTGTATTGAGAGACAAGGACTTATTGAAATAGTGCCTTTGAATACATCCTCTATATGTGTCTTTTAGAATCTGTAATTCTCTAAGGACAATGAAAAATATAAGAGGGAATCCCTTTATTTAATTTTCATCATACTTTGAATATATATTTTAAATGGAAATTTTAAAAAGCAATATATTGGTCTGGAAACAGCAGTAATAGCAACAGCTACAATAATACACACCATTCCAGAAATGAAAACCAAGTAAGCTAAGTGATCTACACAAGTCACGTCTAATTCTCAAGGTTACAGACTAATTGAGACAATTTAAAGACAAAGCAGGTGGTGAAGGGCAAAAGCAAGATTCCAATCCAGGTGCTCTTTCTCCAAACCCTAGTATCTTTCCATTAGACAACAGTGCTGGATGTACACTGCAATGCCACCAGACCTCAAAGACAGAATAAAAAGGCATGGAAGACTTTTGATTAGCCTGTAACATAAATCTCCAGAAGATTATGGGGTTTTTGAGCTGTATCCTTTGTTGCAATTATTGGAAATTGGCCAAGTCACATGACTCCTCTGATAACATAAGGTTGAGTATTGAGGGCATCTATTAGAGTAATACAGCTATTATTATAACTCTATGTTTACTATGAGCTGAGTAGAAATTCACATAAAACAAAGGCACTGAATGTTATTAAAGGTAAAAAAGGTTATCTAGTTAGTACTTTGTGTTTTAAGTATTGCTTATGCATTTAATCCATAACATAAATTTAAAAGAAACTCTTTAGATGCATTTCAGTCATATTATTGTGAGTGGGAAAGTAAATTTTTAACAAAAACTTTATAGATACATATATTTCTTCATGAAAAGTTCTGAAATATTTTTATGCAATTACATTTCTTCATAATACAGGCTGCATTTTAGTGGTATCATTATATAAAAATTCCCACCTTGAAAAAGAAAATTTGAATATAATAATGTCTGATTATTGGCTGATATTAGATGAGCAACATTAGGGATTTGTAGGAAGATATCTCCTCTTAAATTTTGCTAAAAGAATCGAAAGCAAATGACTCAAGTATACTATCATCATGATTAAACATATTACCAAAGGGAGAGCTGTTCCCTTCCATGATCAAGTCTCTAATGGTACATGAGAAAACTTGTCCATTAGTAGGTATGAGGTGAAAACCACCCTTCCTTAACCAACTGCGACTGTGCCCTGACTCATCACAGGAAAACATTTTCCAAATACTTTCCCAGTTTGTTTCTGGTTCTGGTTTAAATGTCAAGAGTAATTCAATAGTCTTTCCATAAGGATATCTTTTCAACTTTTATATTTTTTCAATTACTTAAGATGCCCTATTGCATGCACTGTAGTCATTGCCTTTGCCTTCAAGAAATTTTTGTTTACTTAAAAAAAAAGTTTTCTCAACATGAATGCAAATAAATACAAAGGATATTTCCCTCCCTCAGTGATGAGCATTTTCTCTACATACTGAATGATATGGTATTAATGGCTAACTGTATTATGCACTTTCGACATAAGAGTAAATCTCTGACTTTTTTTTAATGTTTAAAGAGTATATCATTTGGAAATACCTCTGATTCCAAAATTCACAGAGTTGATTCCCTCTGTACAGTTACTGATTTAGTATTTCTACATACTGATTTATATAATTTCTAAGTAGTAAAATGAAGTAAAAAAAATCATCTGGAAAGCTAAGACAGGAACCCAAAATTATTAGTAAAGGAAGATTAACACAAAACAACCACCAAAGAAGGGATTAAGATGGAAATAGATTATGTATGCAGCTTTAACAAGTAGGATATTTGGTAAGCCTTTACAAAAAATGTGTTGTTTTAGGAATAGATTTTACTTATTTATTTTTAAAGATTTTATTTATTTATTCATGAGAGACACACAGAGAGGCAGGGACACAGGCAGAGAGAGAAGCAGGCTCCATGCAGGGAGCCTGACGTGGGACCCGACTCTGGGTCCCCAGGATCATGGCCAAAGACGGCGCTAAACTGCTACCCGGGGTGCCTATAGGCATAGATTTTAAACTGAAAAGAGAAAATAAACCCAAATTTTGTCCTAATTCCAAAGAAAAAGCAATTATCTACTAGTAACTTTATTGTGTAGTACAAGTAAAACATGTAGTTGTTAATGCTTACCACTGAACAGATTAAAGCAACAATGTATAGTGTAAACTATTATATATGCCTGTATACATATATACACATAAGCACATGTGTGTGCATGCATGCATTTATACATACACATATCTTTCCAGAAAAGTCCTTTGTGTGATGACACATTTCATTAGGCTTTGTTAAAGCAGTGTACTTTTGTGAAATAATGTATGTGTTCTTTAGGGTTGAGGTAGACATGAGTTTTTAAATAATATTTGTGTGTCTACTATATCTAATTGATCAACCCCATTAAGAAAACACATTTATATAATGCAATTAACATATTTAAAATTACCTTCCTTCCTTCTATATGATTTAATTAATATATGTTGAATTTATGATCTGGAAATTTAGATGTTTTATGCCCACAAAAATGTGTGAGAACAGCAGTGAATGTGTCTGTCTTGGCCACCACTGATTCTCTAGTGAATCCAATACTATCTGCTGTACTAGACTCTCAATACCTGATGAAAAAGTCAATGAATTTTTCCAAATTCACAGCTAGTATTATATAACATTTAAAACAGGAATACTATAACTTTTAGGAATAATCTTTATCAACTTGAATTGTAAAACTAAATATACTCATGATGTATATACTTACTTACTTTGGTGAGAATAATTACCAACTCTGAATGTCTATATCTGTGTATGTAATCACATATAAAAACATTACATCAATAGAAAGTGCAAAAGCTAGATATTGGTTATAGCCGCAAAATGCTACTATATTAAAACTGTAAACATAGAATGGCAGTTAAGGTAATCTCTACCTCTGTTTCTTTTTATTAATTATTATAGTGTAAATTGGATACTGTTGCTTATTATTATATTTTATGTTTTAACTTAGAACTTGTATAAAAGTCTGAGTGAAGTGAAGTCTGAAGTGGAAATGGTAATAAAAACTGGACGTCAGATTGTACAGAAGAAGCAGACGGAAAACCCGAAAGAGCTTGATGAAAGAGTTACAGCTTTGAAATTGCATTATAATGAGCTGGGAGCAAAGGTGCGTGTGCCCTGGAACCACAGACATGGGCTACTTACCACTTTCCTCTGAAATGGCAAAGCAAGAGGCAGTGATGATGCACAATTAATGTCTTGGAAAGTCTAATCATTTTCTCTCAATACATAGATACGTACATACATTTATGCATAGTCAGAGAGAGAGATGGATTCCCGTGTACGGTTCTTATTTAGAACAACAATTACACAATAAGGATCTTATTTCCAGCCTACATTAAAAAGTGTGTACAGCTCGGGGAGATTTTTATTGGCACACTGGATAGTTCTAAAAGGGTTTCTTTGTTCTAAACTTGCCTTCTTTTCATTGTATAAATTTACTGTGATGACTTAAAGGCTGGAGCCTCTTATAAACTAATGCCCTTACTTATATTTAGATACAATGAAGTTGACACTTTCCACATAGACCACATTAGGTGTAATAGAGTTGTCACATTCCATAGAAGTTATTTCCCTGTGTGGTAAGTCTTGCATAATCCACCACATTTGGCTAATGAGGTAGAATGGATTGCCGGTTAAGTCCTATTGGTCTATGATTTTTTTTTTTATTTTTGTCCTGATAGAGTCCAATGATTAATTCCATGTCACTGTTTGTTTTTTTTTTTTTTAGGTTTTTATTTATTGAGAGAGAGAGAGCAAGAACAGAGGGAAAGGGAGAAACAGATACCTGCTGAGCAGAGAGCCCCATGCAGGGCTGGATCTCAGAACCCTGGAATCTTGACCTGAGCCAAAGGCAGATGCTTAACCAACTGAGGCGCCCCCCACCCTTTCACTGTTAATTAAAGATGTTTACATCTCTCCCCTTTCCCAAACTGTGGATTAACTAGGATAGTTATCTCACTTCCCTTAAATCAAATATTCTCTGTATATTTTCTATAGATTTAGAACTTTGATGGTTCAAAATAATGATAGTAATTCTAAAAAGTAGTCATAAAGGCATGAATTGTCAGGATGCCTGGGTGGCTCAGTGGTTGCGTGTCTGCCTTTGGCTCAGGGTGTGATCCCAGGTCTGGAATCGAGTCCCACATTGGGCTCCCTGTTAGGAGCCTGCTTCTCCCTCTGTCTATGTCTCTGCCTCTCTCTCTGTGTCTCTCATGAATAAATAAATAAAATCCTAAAAAAAAAAAAAAAAGGCACGAGTTGTTAACGTCGAGGGCTGACCTGGCCTTTTCTATGCTATTTTTTTATATTACTCTGAACCCTAAAATATTTTTGGTGCTCAGCTAAAGTTTAAAGTATTAACATAGTAATAAAATACTAATTTATGTCTTTAAAAATGGTGATAGCTTAAAATATTATCTGATATTTGAGGGAATAAATGTATTTTATTAATAAATTTCATGCTTATTTCCTTAAACTTATGCAAATAAGTTATCTATTATTGGCATTTATGGCCATATATGAATAAATAAGAGTTTAAGTACTTTAAGCAAGTACCTTTAAGTGAGGGGTTCTTTAACTTTCCTAGTGCTTAGTGGGGAAAGACAAAATAAAGGCCAAAGCAGAAAAAAATAAAAATTTGTACATTTTAATTTCATTCTGACTGAAAGAGCTTTAGTGGGATCAGTGAGGAGAACAGAGTATATTTTAATGGCTCAGGTTCTCAACTTCATTAAACATAACAACATCAGTGAGAAAATTGTCACTTTACCACAGACACAAATATAAATTTGTGCCCTTATTTGTGAAGTAGCCATGCAGAAACAATTTTTAACATTTCACCCTGGAAGTAGATGGAGGGTTGTGTCTTAAAGCTACTAATTGCAACTTACACTTCACTGAGAGAAAGTGAATTTTAGATTAAAATGGAAATCTGGAAATAACTATTCATATTAGCTGATAGTCTTTAATTTTAAAAACCTTCTCATTTATATTTCATATGTTTTGAATGACAGCTTACTGTCCTGTTATGGCAAAATATTTTCCTTCTTATTTGATTAAAAAGTAGGGAACACTGATACACAGTAAATAGTAAAACATGAGGATACTCTTGAAATAAAATACATTTCACCTGCTTGTATAGCCCATCAAGTTACCTCTAGAATAAAATACCCTTAAATCCTTCTGGAGAAGTTTATCACTATGTTAAAGATAACCACAGAGGGGAAAGTTGAATCTGCATTTGGTATCTCGTCTAGTATTTATAGACTTTGACAGGTGCCATTTATTCTATATTTAACATCAATTGAATAATCTCTAATATTACTCCTAATGCTATAGTTTGTTAATTTTTAGAAAGCTATTCTCTGTACTCAAAAATTTATGATTTGATCTCTGTGACTTTAAAGTATTGATAGATAGTTTTTTATTAATAAAAAGTGTATTTGGGGAAAAGGTGGTTTCTTTGTTATTTCAAGTATAAAATGTTGTCTGGGCCTTTTTATTTTCTTTTGCCTTGAAGAATTTGCACAAAATCTTTGCCTTTGCAAGAGTAGATTTTACATAAAGTAGTCACTGAATTTAAAGCAATAAAAAATGATGTCAAAAGACTACTAGTGCCCCAAATTAACTATTATGCAAAGCCCTATTTAACCCTGAAAATGCATATTTGAAAGTTGATGTTTCCTTAGCCATTTGGCATTTAATAATAACATTAAAGCAAAGTGAAAGATGACTAAGAAATCATACTTAGTTTTAATAGCCTGAGAGAATATAGCATAAATGTAGGGCAAGAATTTATTTTTGAAATAAAGATTTAGAACCATTAGTAATAAAAGGAATATATAAATATCCTCTTATAAAAATGCTGTGAGTCAAATATTCCTTCTCTAAGAAAAAGCTGTATACACTTAAATCTTTGGAGCACCTTGAACAACAGTGGTTCTATTTGACAAAACCAAACAAAACAAAGGCCATCTTAATATATTATTATTTTTTTCTGTAAAAAAAGACAAAAACACTTCTAGTTTAATCATCTTCAGAATTTATATGGTTACACTTGCCTCTCTGTTCAACGTATGTTACTTTTCTCTGAGTCAGCTCAGGCCGCCATAACAAAACACCACAGACTGGGTGGCTTAAACAACACACGTTTATTTCTCACAGTCTGGAGGCTGGAAAGTTTACCATCCAGGTGTCAGCCTAGTGAGGCATCTTTTCCTGGCTTACAGAAGCCACATCTTCTTTGTGATCTTTCCTGGTGGACCGGGAGGGAGAGAGAAGAAGAAGGAGGGAGGAAGTGGGGTGTGAGGTGATAGAGGGAGAGGGAGGGAGATCTTTCTTCCTCTTCTAATAAGGCCACAATCCTGTCAGATTGGGGTCTTACCTTTATGATCCCATTTAACCTTAATTACGTCCTAAAGATCCTATATCCAGGTGCAGTCACATTGATTTTTGGGCTTCAGTGTATTAATTTCGGGGGGATGTAGTTCAGTCCATAGCACTTTTCTTAAGGACATATTTTTATTTGTTTATTATAATCAACTTAGCTTAATGGTTCAATGAATAAAACTTGAAGCGTTTCTTCTATGGCTTCTTTATGCTTTGATTTTTAGGGAAATATCCATAAATAGCAGTAGTCCTGTCAACCACACATGCATTTACCCATGAACCAGGGACTGCTGAGGCATTGTACTGCAGGTGGCACTCTTTGAAATGTATCCCTTTTCCACACACACACACACACACACACACAAGTGTAAAACTCAATTTTCCTTAAGGTGGCAGTGTCTCCTGTTTTATTAAAACCTATTTAGCTGGATATAAACAAAATAGAATAAATAAAAATCAATAATGCATTAGCTCTGGGAAGATAGGATTTCTTTAAAATATTGAATCTGTATTTCTTTTGCTACCAATAGTGCGTAGAAAAAAATAACCATGCATAGAAACACACTGTAAGGTCTATTTTTTTTCTCCCATACACAAATCAAATCCTTGCAGGTGAAAGGGCAGATACTTCTACTTCCCTGAAGGGGCAAATGTGTAAAAAGAAAAAAAAAATTGAATTTGCAGCTTCAGCAACTAAACATTTTTTAAAAAATATACAGACACCTCTGTTAAAGAAACTAATACATTTTGTGGAGTACTTTGAATTTGTGTCAAAGTTCCAGTATGTTTATTTTGATTGTAGCATTTTAAATTTTTTGGAGACATGCTTGCTTTGGCATTTTTCATTCTTATGGCTGGATTCTTATACATTCATATATATTCATCTGTGTGTGTATGTGTGATTGTGTGTGTATAGACAGATCGATCAGAAGAGTTTCTGGGCTTTTTATTAAACCAACCAGCCTAGACCCTAAACACAATGTTTGTGGAGAAGTATAAGTTTGTTAATTCTCCCTGTGAGAATGTGTAAGAATTTAATTTTGAGGGTTTTAGTTCTAAACACTGAGAGCTGGAATACAAAATCAGGTCATGATTTTCTCTATTAATAAGGGTGAAACTTGTATTTTGGAGTTTTTTTTTTTCCCTCATTGGATGGCAAAATATGTTTAAAGGGGAAGTGACTTACTATTTTTGTTGTTTTTCTGCAGAAGTAAGACACTTTACAGATGCAATGACAGTAAAATTGACTATTTTAAGTATTACCGAAATAATTTTGCCACTTGAGAGAAACTATATTCTTTCTGCATTTTGATTCCTTACAAGCAAGAGCAATCCTCATTTGTCTATGGAGGATTATAAACTTTGTCCATCCATGTGACAAATGACTGAAGCTTTTCTAAAAGAAACGTGTTATAATGGGATGCCTGGTGGCTCAGTAGTTGAGTCTGCCTTTGGCTCAGGGCGTGATCCAGGGTCCTCTGATCCAGTCCCACATTGGGCTCCCAGCGGGGAACTGGCTTCTCCCTCTGCCTATGTCTCTGTGTCTCTTATGAATAAATAAATAAAATCTAAAATAAAAAGAGAAATGTGTAATTTATTTGGTTTGACTTACATCAATCAATATATTTTAAAATTTTGAACATAGGGGCACCTGGATGGCTCAGTGGTTGAGCATCTGCCTTTGGCTTAGGTGTTGATCCTGGGGTCCTGGGATCGAGTTCCGCATCAGGCTCCCTATAGGGAGCCTGCTTATCCCTCTACCTATATCTCTGCCTCTCCCTCTCTGTCTTTCATGAATAAATAAATCTTAAAAAAATGAAAATAAATAAAATTTTGACCATTAATTATTTTTATTTGTATTGAAGAAAATAATTACAGTTGGTTTTTTTTTCCTACTTGACATAACATAGTCTTTTGGAGAAAGGATCTCATCTTCCCTAGACTGTTTATTCACCAATAATAGACTATATGGTTTTTCTAAAATACTATTTTTAAAAAAATAAGAACAAAATTGTTTTAAAGATTTTTTTTAAATTTGTTTGTGAGAGAGAGCAAGCATGAGAGAAAGAGAACATGAGCAGAATGAAGAGGTAGAGGGGGAAACAGACTCCCTGATGAGCAGGGAGCCAGATGCTGGGCTCAATCCCACGTCCCTCAATCTGAGGAACCTGGCCTGGGCTCATGACCTGAGTCAAAAGCAGACACTTAACTGACTGAGCCACCCAAGTGCCCAGAAAAAGGTTGTTGTGAAATGACAGAAATATTAAAGTTCCTATTAAGTGGCTGTAACTAAACCTGAATTGAAAGAGTAAACTAAATTGCATTTTATCATCATTCTTTTCAGGTGACAGAAAGAAAGCAACAGTTGGAAAAATGCTTGAAATTGTCCCGTAAGATGCGAAAGGAAATGAATGCCCTGACAGAATGGCTGGCAGCTACAGATATGGAACTGACGAAGAGATCGGCAGTTGAAGGAATGCCTAGTAATTTGGATTCTGAAGTTGCCTGGGGAAAGGTAAAACCTTTATCACTGAAGGTTATTTTTAACACACAAAGAAACACACAGTAATGTGAAGTATAAGGACCTCTTAATGTGCAACAGTGGTAGAAATATAAGTATTATCTTGCTTTACATTCTCTTTCCTCAAAAATTCATCAGGAGTTTAACTCTGTGTATTTCTGAATCATGGTAAAGCTGGTGGACAGCTTTAACAAGAATCTCCCCAAAGCTTGTTTAGAATTAGGTAGGTTATGAGTAAGTCCTTAAAAGTACCTTCATCATTAGTCAGAAAGTGAATTCCAAAGATGAGATTCAGCATTCCCTAAATTGCCTCAGACAGACTGCTTAGAAGGACCCCACCACCATGACCAGAGCAGGGATGTAGAGACTGCAGACAGTTGGGCTGGAGAGGACTCGCAAGATCAACAGATTACTGATGTCACAATTGAAAAAAAAAAATCTCAAGGGGTCTATGTGGCTGCTATCATTTCCACCACCAAAGGGCACAGGGGGGATCCCTGGGTGGCGCAGCGGTTTAGCGCCTGCCTTTGGCCCAGGGCGTGATCCTGGAGACCCGGGATCGAATCCCACGTCAGGCTCCCGGTGCATGGAGCCTGCTTCTCCCTCTGCCTGTGTCTCTGCCTCTCTCTCTCTCTCTCTCTCTCTCTCTCTCACTGTGTGCCTATCATAAAAAAAAAAGGGGGCACAGGGTTTCCTTTAATCCTAGCTGGTAAATTCTTACTCTATCTCTTGACAGCCAGTCAGATATTATTGCTCCCCTAAAAATGTAAGGTCAGGGTACTCATAACTTATTTTTTTTCAGTTGATTCATTACTAGACTACTTGAAAGTCTGTTGATATAAAGGGAACTGCCAATATTAATACTGTGTTTTCACCTAAAACTTTGCCTGAACCATTAGGCATTTTTAAAAAATATCATAGCCATACTCTATCTCCTTGGTTTTTTTTTTTTTTAATTAGCTAACACTTGCCTGTATCAGTGAGATGTTAAAGGGATCTGTGTTTTACTTTTAATTCAACAAGGCTATTTAGATTATCGAAAGGTGGGAAATTTTAATTGCATTATGTAAAAACTTATAATCATACAATTCCACCAAAACTGAAAACTGATTTCCTCCATATAAATTCAGGGGACAGGTAGATGTAAAATGTTGTTACATAAGTATTTTTCAAGTAAGTAGTAGTGAATGATTTCTTCCTCTTCCCACCCAGAATAGATCAGTGGTAGAGATAAGATATTGAATTGCATTTATTAGCTCAGAATTATACATATTGTGACATTATAGTAGCAAATACAGAGGGTACAGGCTAAAAATTACAATGGCCTTTTTTTCATTATTACCCAAACAATTATTTTATTTTTTGTGTGTGATAATTTAGTTTGAACCAGCGGAAATCATATACTTAGATGCGGGGTAGGCTACTGTAAGAAATAAGCAAAAAAATACCATGGCTCCAAGAAGTTAGAGGTTTATTTCTATCTCATGTAAGGCAGATGGTTTTGGATAGGGGAAGGTGTTTTGCTCCATGAAATTCTCACAAGAGGGAGGTCCTTTTCATTTCACTGCTCTGCAGTCCTCGGGGTATTTGTATTTATGCATAGAGTAAAACTTGCTCACTGCCATACCTCCCTCCCAGCCCACAACAGGAAGGGAAAACCGGAAGTGGAGGGAGGACACCAGCGGTCTCTTAAAGATGTGTTTGTTATAAAAGCTCCATGCATTATTTTGCTCATCTTTCACTTTCTAGAAGTTAGTCACATGATCATATTTAGTTTCCAGAGAAGATGGTGAAAGATGGGTCCTAACTGACTGGACGGTGTGTCCTGCTAAAATGATGAGTAGATTTTGTTTGAGAAAGAGGGGATGTATTCTGGGGGACACATAGCAGCTTTGGCTACATCAGTATCACCCCTATATTTTACATCATAAGATAAAGGTGGAAAATACTGGGGCACCTGGGTAGCTCTCTCAGTTGAGCCTCCAACTTTTGATTTTGGCTCAAATCATCATCTCAGGGTGCTGGGATAGAGCCCCATGTGGTGCTCCACTCTGGGGGTGGAGCCTGCTTAAGATTCTCTCTCCTCCTCTGCCTCTTCTCCTGCTTGTGCTGGCACTTTCTCTCCCTCTCTCTCTCAATCTATCAATCAAATCTTTAAAAAAAATAAAGGTAGACAAAGATCTGCATCATCTGTTTCTCCTTATAAAAACCCGTGTCCTACTGATGGCAATTTCTACCATTAACTACTCTAAAACAAACAAAAAGGCCCAGATAAGACTAATGATCTATTAGAGTATGAAATATAGTAAAACATGCAAGGAGTGCATGGAGAAGAGTCATGAAAAGAATCTAGGTTTTATTCTCAGTCGCCCTTCCCTTAAAACACCCTTCCCTTAAAAATATTTTTTATTGTTCATATCCAGTTTAATGGCTATACTAGTTTGCTAGATTGGCTGTAACAAACGTTCACATATGGGTAGCTTAAACAGCAGAAATTTATTTTCCACTGTTTTGGCATCTGTGAGTCTGATGTCAAGGTTTTGGCGGGGTTGGTTTGTTCTGAGAACTCTCTCCTTGGCTTGTAAATAGTGGTCTTCTTGTGTCTTGTATGATTGTCCCTTTGTACTGGCCTGTGTTTAAATTTCTCTTCTTATAAAAAAACCAGCCATATTGGATGAAGACCCACTATAATGACCTTATTTTACTTAATTGTCTCTTAAGTTTCCTTTCTCCAAATTTGGTCACATTCTAAAGTCCTGGGGTTAGGACTTGATCACGTGAATGTTGAAGGGACTCATTTCAGCTCATAGCGATGGGATAGCTTTATAAATATAATTTAGAATGCTACCACAATGGTGCACAAAGGAATAGAGCTGAAAATGAAGGGGATTTTAAAAACTCTACCTATAGATTACAATTGGATGTGGTGAAACTATGAAAGTATGCCACACAAGAACTCTGAATTCCACAGTCCCCATAAGGTCATTGAGTAAGTCACCTAAGGAGATATATTTTGCACTAGCTTCACTATGAAATCATTAAAATATCATACTATCATTTAATTAACTTTTAAACATTTCTAGATTATCCTTATTATATTAGAAGTCTTGAGTGACCTGAAGATGTATCAGCTTCTTAGGTCCATCTGGAAAGTATTTTCCATAAAACCAAGGAGCAATACTAACTTGAAATCCAATAGGAAAAAAGTATGGAAAAGTAGCATTTCTTTTATATATATATAATTTACCATCCCTTCCAGATCTTTTGAACATTAAGCTGCTAATGATATACTCTAGGACCCCTTAGTGGTCAAGTAAAAGTATACACATTTGCATCCAAATTACATACTTTGTTCAAGAAATTCACTTGGAAGGTGCTGAAAGCTTTTTTAAAAATCACAATCATATAATAAAAACATGTGACCTACAGATATAAAGTGGTCACACTTACGATAATTTTTTAAAATGAAAAAAAATTCAAACTCATAAATGAAACCCCATGATTCCTTAGTACTTTCTCATTTCACATGCTTTCTTGGTAGAGGGAGAACTTGACTCCCAACTGTTCAAGTCTTGTCTGCCATTTCAAAGGATAAATGTCAGATTGTTTTTTAAAAATAAATTGAGTATTCATTTAAATGCAATACATTGAATGTATTTGCCTATCATTCCAAATGTTTTTGACTTAGAGAAAATTTGAATATATAGTGCCAATTTATTTTTAAAGGGTTTCATTTATTTCTACTGAATTTCTTTCAGTTCTGTTGATCTAAGAACATTATATTTATTTATACATAAAACATTTGAATGTCTAAATAAAAATATTCTTATACATTACATTTAGTTACTAATGAAGTATTCATTTGATCTTTAGTTTATTCAAACAGAGTATACCTTCAAGTATATTGACTACAATTAAATCTTTTGAGCCTTAATTTTACTCTATTTTAATTATACTTATTTATTATGTATCTAGTTCCAAATATTTATATAGTGGCTTAAAGAGGTGCATATGATTCATCTGATCAAACACAAATAGGGCAGCCCCGGTGGCCCAGCAGTTTAGCGCTGCCTTCGACCCAGGGGGTGTGATCCTGGAGACCCGGGATCAAGTCCCACATTGAGCTTCCTATATGGAGCCTGCTTCTCCCTCTGCCTCTGTCTCTGCATCTCTCTCTCTCTCTGTGTCTGTCATGAATAAATAAATAAAATCTTAAAAAAACACAAATAAATTAGAAAACTAGAGAAAGGGAAAATCATAGTAGGAAACCATGTACAGAAATATGCTCACAATATCCCATGGATAGTAGAATAGGCAGAGGAGAAAAAAAAGCCTTAAAATTTGACACCAAGCTGGAGTTCCTGGGTGGCTCAGTGGGCTAAGCATCTTAAGCATCTGACTCTTGATTTCAGCTCAGGTCATGATCTCAGGGTCATGATCTCAAGGTCCTGAAACCAAGCCCTGTGTTGGACTCCACGCTCAGCACAGTTTGCTTGAGATTCTTTACCCTTCCCTCTCCCTTCTCCTGAGCTCCTCCCCAAATGTGAGCTTTCTCTCCCCCCCCCCCACCTCTCTCTGTCTCTGTCAAGTAAGTGAACAAATAAAATCTTTAAAAAAATTTAGCACCAAGCTTCCTATTGGACAAACTAAAAAGTAGACATACTTTTTTTTTTTTTTTACTGTGCTAAAGAATACTTAACATGAGATCTACCCAGTTAACATTTTTAAAGTGTACAATATTGTATTGTTAGGTATAGGCAAAAATTCTACAACAGATCTATAAAGTTTATTTATTCATCTTGTATAACTGAAATGGAAGCAAACATATCAGAGATTCAAAGTGTTAGAACTATTAAAAATTTAATTGAAATAGTTTTAATGAAAAAAAGAAATAGTTTTAATGTACTAGTGAGAATTTTTTTCTCAAATTAGATATAGAAGAAAAATTAGGGTCATAAATGAGATAGCACTTCTGTTAATATTCTTATAATAAGAGACACCTGGGTGGCTCAGCGGTCAAGCATCTGCCTTCAGTCGGGGTATGGTCCTGCTTCTCCCCCTGCCTGTGTCTCTGCCTCTCTCTGTGTCTTTCATGAATAAATAAATAAATTGAAAAATATTCTTATAATAGGCATAATGAAAAGGTTTATGTTGACATTTTTCTGTTAACATGCTTCCATGCAAAACTAATGCCATGAGCCTGACCCTGGATTTTCTGTGTCTTCTTAATGAATGAGTATCAGGAGTTTGTCACTGTCCTTTTGATAGGCCAACAATGTCATAGACGTGAACTTTCCAAAACAGAATCTTTCATTTAGGTTTTACTCCTGCTCAAAATTCTATAGTCACATGTTCAAAACCATAGGTGTTAGAACACATAGCCTCCCAAAAGATACTGGGTGGTATAAAAAACATTTTGAAATGATTAAATGTTGCATGCATTTGGGGAAGACTATAAACCTGACAATCTCTTAGGTACCCCAGATCAGATTTTCGTGGCATTAGGAAGAGAAAGAATGGGAGAACTTTCAGAAGTATCTAGGATGGCATCAATTCTGATTAGCTGCAAGCACAGCTGGAAGCAAGGGAAGCTGTCCTGTAGGCTCTCACCTTATGAGCATGCTTCTAGACTGCAGGTACAGCAGGAAAGAATGAATACAGTTAAAAAGTAGTCCAAAGTTTTAAAAGGTAAAAGAAAACATTTTAAATTCAAATAACAGGAAGCAGACATTTTTAGAATAATAGCAGAAATGAGATAAAAGTTTAATAATAGGAATCAAAAAGTTAACTGTTAATGCTAATTTGAAATTCCTAAAGCTCAGTAGCTCTTTCCCTGTATTTTGAAATTCAGTCTATCTCCATTAGAGTGGTGATATAGAGGGAAAAATTAATATTAAGATTTTGAGGGGCCCCTGGGTGGCTCAGTCTGTTAAACACCCAAGTCTTCATTTCAGCTCAGGTCATGACCTCGGGGTCGTGAGATCAACTCCTGTGTTGGGCTCTGTGCTGGGTGTGGAGCCTGCTTAAGATTCTCTTTCCCTCTGCCCCTTCCTGCTGCCTGCTCACTCATTCTTTCTCTTTCTCTCTCTCTTTCTTTCTCTCTCTCTCTCTCTCTCTCTCTCTCTAAAACAAAACAATTTTGAAGGAATGGATCACTCCTAGCTGCATGGTTTGGACAACAGAGATGCCTTGAAAAGACTGCAACTGTCATGTTAGTGACAGTTTCTTGATAAGACATTTTCCCCCTTTATACCTTACAAATCTCTGTTAAGGGAGTTTGCCAGATTGAGATCAGAAACCCTGATGTCTATAGAGTAGAAACAGACACTGTGGAAGGAAATGGTAAGGCAAACTAGAACAGATTAGCAGCACCTGGGGATCCCTGGGCTGTCATGACAGGTTCTACCTTCTTGGACTACTACATGGGCTTTAACAATTTCACTTGCCAAGAGAAGGGAAAAATGTGTGTTTTGTTCACTGATGTTTCCCATGCACATAATATAATAATGACCCATAGGGCATGCTCAGTAAATATCCATTCAATAAAATAAATTGCAATTTAAGAGATGACAATTAAAACATAATGACAGGCATTTTTTGAGAGAAGAGAAAAATGCTGATGTGCTTCTAACATTGTGGTAAGTTTTAGAACAAATGGAAACATGAACAATCTGATCAAATATTCCCATTTTATAGATGCGTAAATAGAAGTCTTGGCATGTAGCAATCTGTAACTAAAATCCAATACTATCTTTGATTTAAATGATTTTTCCCACTATAATTATTAGAAGTCGTATTTTCTAGTAATTTTAAGGTTATATAATTCTAAAATGACAGAAAAAGTAATTTGTCATCTACAATAAGAAAAATATACACAATGAATAAATTTAAAGTGCAGATTAAATAAGTCTGCATGAAAATAATAAAATGAAAATCCTGTATGCATTTGTCTCATATTATGTCCTATAGTCGGTTGCCACTGGTGTTATTTTAGATTTTAAGAATTATTTGTTAATGTCCTAAAATCACTTTGATTAGTTGGAGATAAGTAAGTCAATTCTCAATATCCCATTATGGCTACAATTATTTAGCATATGAATTGAGCACAAAAATATAACTGTATGAAAGTAAATAATTACATGATTAAATAGAAGTTTATATCTCTAATGATAATTATGTTTGGAAAATGTAAGTTTCAGCAAAGTTTAATCTATATGACTTTCTGATTTAACCACTAGCAGATTTTATGTATTCCTAATTTAGTTTCAGTAGTCAAAAATTCAAAGCCACTAAATAATTCAGCTACATTAAAGCCCTTTTAAAATTCACAGTTTTATGTAAAAAATTAAAATGATCAAATATAATTCCCTGGAAAAATTATTTTGGTTCTGTAAAACTTTGAATTCATCAGCTTTTTGGATAGTTCCTGTCTACTGTTTTTCATAAATTGACCATTATATTTTATTAACAGTAGTGGTGGGATATCAAGAGTTGCCTGAAAGAATCACACATACACACAAATGTTGAATTCAATTCAGGGTGTTAAGTAATGCATAATGACTGATGTCTAAATAGCCACAATAACAAGTCATTGTGATTTTCACTTAGATTTCAGGGACAGATTTTTATAGTATTCAACATGAGGAAGAACAATGATAAGTTTCCTCAATTTTCTTTCTGCTGTCATTTCAATCCTAAAATGTAATGGCAATCACCCAATAAAATCTTGTGACAGAATGCATCATTTTGTTTTCCAATTGGTTCTCAGCATTGGCTGCACACTGAAATCACCCGGGAAAATTTAAAAGCCTGTCAATGCCTGGAGCATTTCCCCAAAGATTATGACTTAATTGGCCTGAGTATAGCCAGTGTCTCTAATAATTCAGCAAAGTTTGAGAACCGCTAGATAATGCAATACAAGTAGCTATAAGTTCTACATTCAGTTTAGTCAGCCGTATCCTGTATTTTTTTTTAAACAATCACCTTTCACAGTTTAAAGAGATCTGGCCTCTGGTCCTAGATTATCTGGATAATTGCTTCAACTCATCACTCCTTTTAGCTATAAAAGCATGAGAACTATTACTTATTTCTAAAGTCTGTTACACTATCATTCCCATGAAAAATTACATATCTTTTTTTAAAGCGAGCATAGTAATTTATCTATGAAGCGAAATAACACTAGCAGACCATTAACTTGGTACAATGAATGCATCAAGCAGCTGTTACTTAGAAAATAGAACATCTGTTAAATGCCATTGGAGTCACTATTCACTGTCATTATAGTTATAGCTATAATTTCTGTTCTGCAAATTCTGCTTTCATGAAATTCTTCTTTAATAGACAATGCATTATTAATAAAAAGTCAATACACATTGCCACAAAATCTACTATTTAATGTTTTATGTGCTTTTTGAATTTATCATTATATTATTCCATCACATTAGCCTAATAATAAAATGTGTCCTAAACCTCTAGCCGTGACAGAAATGTAAGGGCCTGTGAAAACAATTAATAACATATTTTATTACATTTAAGACATTAGATTGTATGACATGCCATTGATTTAATTGCAGCTGTTGTGGATCAAAAGAAACACCACCACCTTAAACATAAATACAAATTCTATGCGTCATGTCAATTTCAGAAATCTTAATATGTGACAAATGCATTTTAGAATTCACAATAATGTAATTTTAAAATTTTCTTCTCATAACTATATTTTGTACCTGAAGGTGAGAGAACTCTTTTCCATTCCTGATGACCAAAAATAGTTTAACACTTATGTAGACTGACTAAATGCAGAATCCACTTGCGGAGGAGAACCTTTTAAAATACCCTTTTGAGTGTGTTAGTTGTTAACCCTTCATCCATATTACAGGGAACTTACATAAGAGATTAAGAAAGAGCTAAAATAAACAACAATTAATTAGCATCTTAGTAAAGTGGTAAAGATATATGGAAATGGCATTATGGCACATTTTTTACTAAATGTGTGGTTGAAGGAAGATAGAATCTATAGGACAGGAGACACTTAGAGATTAAAAAGGTTGGGGGTGAGGAATCAGAATGATAGGAAGTCAGAGAAGTCATTTTAAGAATATAAGCCACTGGAAAATTCCAGGAAAACTTGTGGAAGCCACTGGACCTCTGAAAATATGAGAGCTCAAGCCCAAATGGCCTATGTTTCTCTGCCTCTTTCAGAATATGGGTGTGGATGTGTTTTCTGTGAGACTGGATGATTAATCTTACACTTTTTACTATTTTATCTTTAAATAAAATTAACAAAAATGTTTCCATCACATAATGGTGTGATCATCAGAGACCAACAGAAAGAGTTTTCCCAGCCTGCTAACCCATCAAGTGAAGTGAATTGATAAGCTGATGGCTGAATCCTGAACCTCATGCCATTTTAAATTAGACTTGAGTGATTTAACTTTCAGATATGAAGAATGAATCAGAATGCATTTTCCATCCTTCACCTGAACACATGAGTATCTTTATTAGGAGAAATTAACCTATGCCACCCCTTTTTTGTTATAAGGAAATTGAAGTAGCATTTGAAAATTGCTATGGCTAGGAAGAAGTTGACAACAAATTTATTTCTTTGAAATCATGGAAATTAGTGTTTAATATTTCAACTCTATTCTGGAGCTGGTATCAAATGTTACAAATTAAACATATGGACAGTAAAATATGTTAGATTTTATGACAGTTAATATTTAAACCGAGTTCTATTCTTAGCTGATATTTTTTTCTATATCATTAAAAACCCCAGGTGCCAAGTATACAGTTCACATTAAGCTGCTACTGAAGCTCCTGAAATTGGACTTATGGCCATGTCATAGGTCAAAATAAAACTGAATGTGCATAATTTTGTTTTTTACTGAACCTTAAAATCAACCCCAGAAGCTGTCACAATACTGCAAGATTGAAAAAAAAGTCCTGAAAGTTGGTTTAGTCACTGAATTTGAACTTCTCTATTCAGAAGGGTAGACCGTTCAGAATCTTCTCCATCCCTCACCCAACACTGCAGCCAAAGAAGGCATGGATGCTGATGTTTTTTAAGAGAAGGGAGTATCATGTTTGTTCAACTTTTTCTCCCCATCTCACCAACCCCATTAAAAACTACATCCCTTAGAGAGATATGAGTGAGAGTATGGAGAGAAAGGCCAAAATGGTAGCTGGAGTTCAATCCAGTGGTTCAGTTCTTAATGCATCAGCAACAATAGACATTCTTATGGTATGGGAAACAATTAAAGCTAAGAGAATGGTTCCTTGATATCATAAAATGTATGTTTTTAGTTTCCAGTAAGTCTCCCATATTTTTCTTGTGGTGGTTTTTGATTTGGACCTTCATATTTTCTTGATTGTTTGGCACTCAGTCTGTAGTCAAACCAAGCCATCCGATCCGTAATGGTGAACTTCAGTTTCAAGTATCACCTCTCCCTTAAAGCCATTCATGCTTATCCCAATGATGACTCATCTTTGTCAAAAAAATATATTCTTTCTAATATGATACCAAATTATTTTATTGCATTTTAGCTATTCTCTTCAGCTAAACTGGGTAAAATTAAAGCATGATATGCAAAAGCTAACTCCTACCTAATCTCTGGCAGTGAATGGAACAGTACAGAATAGATTTTAAGCATCAAAAGCCAATTCACCAATTAATATTTAATTGAGATCTTCAGAAAGCGAAATCCGTATATTTTTTGAAGTCTAAGATGATAGTTTTGTAAAGTCATACTTTTAATTTAAAATAAGTCTCTTAGGCAGCCCCAGTGGCACAGCGATGTGATCCTGGAGACCTGGGATTGAGTCCCGAGTCAGGCTCCCTGCATGGAGCCTGCGTCTCCCTCTCCCTGTGTCTCTGCCTCTCTCTCTCTCTCTCTCTCTCTCTCTCTGTCTCATGAATAAATAAATAAAATCTTAAAAAAATAAAATAAAATAAGTCTCTTATACACCTGAAGCTAATGTAAACATATTTTTCGAAAAATAAAAGTCCATTCAATGAGCACAATGTTTTCCCTATTATAGTATTTATAAAAATGATTTAATATCAGTTTGTTCTTGAATGCCAAATGTAAAGATTGAACTCTAGGCTTTATTACAGTAAGAGTGGAAAGAGTAAATCATTTTTGGCCATAAGCAATTAGGTCCACCACAATAATCACTGCTTTTTTCAAGCTCATGTTCACCATGGTGATAAATTTAATGTCTTTGAGTTCTATCTTATCATACTGGGGAAGCTAAGGTGACACCAGAAATTATCTACACTTCCTATTTTATTCTTTTCATTAACTGAATGAAGTATCCCTGGACGTTAAACATTTTCTCTTGAAATTAGCAGTAGAATTTTGGCAGATATTTAATCCATAATAGTTGGTTGTGATCCATGAACTTTTTGCAACAATATTTCCTAAATTCAAAACTTCTAACCCTCCTGAGATTTGGAAATTTCCATTGCTTTTAATTGCATTGCCTGGCATAGAAGATACAAATGTCAGTGTATACGACAATTTTTTTATGTCAAAGCCAAAACATAGTGTCATCTTTAAGACATTTTAGGAGATAATTATAAATCCAAATAGAAAGCAAGATTAACTAACTTTGTGAGCTGTTACTTTTGCAAATAATTCACCTCTGGTGACAAGCCACTAGTCTAGAATGAATGTGGGAAGGAGGGAATGTTAGTTTGCCTATCTCTCCATATCTTTGAAAAATATATCTTGAGTATAAGTTTTATAAGGACAGAGACTTTCTCTGTCATTTTATTCACAGTGCCTAGAACAATGGCCACGAGGTAAGGTTGTAATGGTTGTGTTCTACACGAGGATGCAGATGAAAGGAATTAAAGCGCTGTATCTAGCCCATGACCACTCACAAGTCAAACTCCAGAGGGGCTGTTATGCAAATGAGGCATTTCTCATAATTTTCTTAAAGATGTTAAGTAGAAGCACCTATGTCACTGCTACAACAATGACCCTTTTAGTAGAAGCTCAGTATCGTTTACTATTGATACATGAAGGAATTCCTTCTCTGAACAGCTAAGCTCACCTAAGTACTACTGCTGACACCTACATTGCAGATAACACTCTACGTGATAGGCAGTAAGTGCATTTGGCAATAATTACTTGAATTTAAGATATTTTTCTATTGGAAAAGAAAAATACAAATCCAAAAGAATATCTTAGTATAGGAGAAACAGTATCTTTTGTATACAAATTACTTAATACAGTTTTTTTAACCTCATTTATTCCCCCTACTCATGTGATGTGAAAGGCAAAAATAAAATATATATACATAGCACTTTTGAGCGCAACAGGCCTGATGCTGTGAAGGAGACAGCCACAGGAACTTTTAAGGTTTATTATAGATAGAAAAGTTACGTTGAGAGCATCTTGGAATCAGAGATGAGATATAAGCTGGACTCATAGAGACCCTCGCTGTCCATTATTTAGACCACCTCTGTTACTCTCTGTGCATATTTCATTTGCCTCTTCACAGGTGGACTCCCTCCTCTTTATTACTATTCCTGCTCCCCAGTGATTTTTGTCTTACGATGGCTTTGGTTTGCTGTGGTGAAGACATCAGTTTCATTTATAAATGGCTTAGCTGATTTGTTATGACGGTTTCTGTATCTTTTAGTTAAATTTCTTGAGAGGATCTGGTCTGGCTTACCTCTTAGTGAATGTCCTACAACTGTATGTGGTCGAGAAAGTGATGAGGCAGAGGCAGGGAAATGCAAGATGGTCACCTGGTCCACTATGATCTATCACAAGAAAAGGGCTGTAGGTAGAGGGGACAGTAAACATCGGTACTAGGATCAGTTTTTCTATCAACTTTCTACATAATTTCTAATATTAAATGTGCTTGTGCTCCCCCTTAGGAGTTTTCTTATTACCTCTTTATTTTCACAGTCCTCTAATTGAAATTAAACATTTTTTAAAATTATGAATGTGAGCAACCAACCCCAGTAATAGCAGCAGTTGCTGCGACTTTGCCACCAGTAAAAATGTCAAATAAATTTATATCACATTCTAGCCATTGTATATATTTCAAAAAAAAACAGTTATGGTCATCATTATTATTTAAATTACACTAAAGATCTGCTGCTAGATTATTGTAGTTACGCATGTTAGGAAAGAAAACATATATTAGTATAAGTTTAAAAAAGGTATTTTGTATATTGTATTCCAGTGGGATTCTTTTCCTTTAAAATCCAGTGGATTTAAATTTGTTTTAAAAAATATTATTATGAGAAAGAGTCCTTAGGTTTCACCACATGCCAGATAGGTTTCTGGCACCAGAACACTGAAAATTTCTGCTGTAAAAATTCAAGAGTACAGTAATTGCTAAATTTTCTAAAAACGGTTGCTTATTTGTAGATGCAGTTTCTCAGGTCTGTCTTCCCCCAATACGTTTACAAATTAAGTAAATATAAATATGTTTACATGGGTAATATGTGTGTTTATCTGTTAAATGAAAATAATCATAAGTAAATAGAAATTTGTCTTGTTTCTATATACCAATATGTTGATATGTACCCAATAAGGAAACTGCAATGTATATGGTATGATTTTTACCACTCATTAAGGCATATTGAAGGTTTAAATCATTGAAAAATCTTACTGCAGTAACCATACACAAGGCATTTCAAAAGCATTAAATCTTAAGACTACAGTGTATTACTCCAAGCTCAAATACTGTCCTTTTCACAGGCTACTCAGAAAGAGATTGAGAAACAGAAGGTTCACCTAAAGAGTGTCACAGAGGTAGGAGAGGCCTTGAAAACGGTTTTGGGCAAGAAGGAAATGTTGGTGGAAGATAAACTGAGTCTTCTGAATAGTAACTGGATAGCCGTCACTTCCCGAGCAGAAGAGTGGTTAAACCTTTTATTGGTAAGAAAAGAAGCTGGAGAATTTTCAACCCCTCATCATTATGAGAAAGAAACTATATATGCTTTGAATAATAATATTTGTGTCTGCTAATTTCTTAACTCCACATAAATGGTGGCTCTTAACTGAACACCTGTAACTGTATTTTATTATTTTGCCATGGCTGTGCTGTAATTTATATGGAGATCACACTGATGTGTAATTTACTGATGCCAACTTTTTTGTCTTTTAACATTGTAGAAGGTAGGACAAATCTTTTAAGAATATTGTCTATCCAATGGTATGTCATGGTATGTCTCTCTAAAATTAAGGAATACCAGAAACACATGGAAAACTTTGACCAGAATGTGGATTACATCACAAACTGGATCATTCAGGCTGATGCACTTTTGGATGAATCTGAGAAAAAGAAACCTCAGCAAAAAGAAGACATACTTAAGGTAGCAAATAAAATATTATGAAAAGCAATTTTCTAACTACACAACAATCATGTCGATTATCAAGGACTTCTTAATATGAATGAAAAAAGTTCTTCCTCTCTTCCTTCCTCCCTCTCCTCCTTCTTTCCTTCCCTCCCTACTTCCTTAATTCACATGGGAGTTAATGATTTTGAGAGTTTTGTAATCTGGATATCTGTCCATATCCACCTCTCAGCAAATTACACAAAACGTAAACTATGATGAAGATGGGATTCCAGGATTTATTTTGGTGTCATTTTGCAAATTTCTGCCCATTTGCCTAGTTAGTAGTGTATTCTTACATCAAACACAAGGATCAGTTTCCTGGTATCATTCACACTCTATCTGAGTAAACACCTGAAATCCAATCATCTGGACGTTTTGCCTATGCAACGTCCAAATCTTCATAATTAGTAACATTGCTAAGCTTATATAAAACTGGATGTTTTTATTTTTAACTATCTGTAAAGTAAACATGGCTTTGTGTTTTCTCTTTGTGTACTGAAAGCAATTATTAGGACATCCTGAGTCATCTTTCTCAAAGGCAACTCAATCTTCATTTTTAAAAAAAATGGCACCTATAAAAGGATATGAGAGGTATTATGTGTGAATCTATCTTATTGATGCTATATTATCTCCATTTGATAACACCTTTCTCAATTAAATAGGAAGAGTTGAATTTTAACAAATTTCCTTTAAATTAAGGATTCCGTATTTTGTTTTTCTGAAATAATTGTATTTAACCAGTGAGTTGCTACTTATTGAACACTAAAAAATTACAGTTTCTGTTTAAACAATTCATTTGTTTCTTTTTTAATGAAACTTGCTATTTTCCAAAGATAATAGTGCATTTTTTAATGAAAAACTGTTGATGTATTTCAGGCTATCCCCAAAACATATTCTCCCTTTTGCATATACCTTATTTTGCTTTCTCTTGTCCTTTGACATGTATTTAAGGAATGCCATCTTACAGAGAATTTCCTTCAGGTCTTTGGAATAAAAGGACCTGAGGTATTTATTTCACTTATACCCTCTCTGACCCCTTGAGTCAGGCAGAACCTTCCTTACTCCCTCTGGCTGTGACACAGAATCCTTATCTGTTGGAAAATCCATTTTTCCCCATGACACTCAATATGATAAACAAAGGGAAACTCAAAAGTACCTGGAAAGGAATAGAAAATTGTTCTTCAGCTATCTTTCCTCCTAAACACATATTAAGGTGGTTCTACAGCCATGAAATTGAGTAGAGTTAAGATAAAATAAGACTAAATATAAAATATGATGATTGTTGCAGGCGACATAGAGAAGTCAGGAAAACATCCCTTGTCCTGCATCAGAAAAAAAATAAACATAGACCAAACTTAAACAAGCATGGCAACCTATTTTCCCCAGATCACATACATTCTCAGTCTTCTCCTCTATTTTATGGAAGTTGGCTTTTTCCTCCCTCTGTATACCTCTGCATGTGCTCGTTCTTTCTTTCTCTTTCTCTTTCTCACTCTCTGGCTCTCTCTCAACTTCCATTTAATTACTAACTTCAAGCCCTGTCTCTTGCTCACGGAATATAGCGTTTAAAGGCTGAAATGAATGACATACGTCCAAAGGTGGATTCTACACGTGACCAAGCAGCAAACCTGATGGCAAACCGCGGCGACCACTGCAGGAAAGTAGTAGAGCCCAAAATCTCAGAGCTCAACCATCGATTTGCAGCCATTTCTCACAGAATTAAGACTGGAAAGGTAGGAAGATCTGCTCCAAGGTGGAAACTAGTGATAAATGATCTCTTGCGAAGGTTGCGCAGTACTCTGAAGGGGGCAAGCAACCCCCACAGCAAGGTTTTCAAAAAGAAAATGAAGGCCAAAATGTATTTAAGGAAATTTTACCACTGAATCTCATGGGAGGTCAATCTCTCCCCACTAGCCCTCACCAGTCTCCCTGTCTCTCTCTCTCTGTCATTTTTCTTTTCATGTCACAGCTATTCTAGAACTGCATTCTGTACTGGTTTACATATGTACTTTCAGGGGTAACCTACAGCAAAGTAACAAATAGCATGCTGCAGGCCATCAACAACAAAAAAAGCACAAAAGACATCCATCTAAGGAAAGCACTACTGACTTATTATGCCAAATATAATATTGCTTGTGTGTAATATGGATCAAATATCTAAAATGGGGTCTTGTACATCTCCTGCATGATCTAGGGCATTTGTATCTCTTTATTGGTTGTGCACATATCTGTAAGTGTGTGTATTTAACTTGCTCTTGCTAATTGCCGATACTTACTGTGACAAAACCCATTAGGGACAGCGACATGCTCAAGCCATGAAAACGAATAATTGCAAAGCTTATATATCTTAATTTTGTAATTTTATATGTCTATTTATATTTATTTAATGAAGAACCAGGGGATGTGGAACTTTTGCATGGTAACACTATATTTGTGTAACATTTAATGAAGACAAAATCTTACCTAATAGGTAGCTTGCAAAAATATATAAAAATATATAAATCCAACTCTTTTGAGTGAGTGTCAAATTGCAAGGTAATTGCCCCAAATTTTATAAAATGTCGTTTGACACATTTTTCAATATATATGATATGCTTTCACATGCAAAATGTATGTAAAATAAATATATGTATTTACATATGCAGATAATTGCTATAAATAATCTTAAATGAGAAAAACATTATTGAAATATTTGTGAGAGGGATCCCTGGGTGGCGCAGCGGTTTGGCGCCTGCCTTTGGCCCAGGGCGCGATCCTGGAGACCCGGGATCGAATCCCACGTCGGGCTCCCGGTGCATGGAGCCTGCTTCTCCCTCTGCCTGTGTCTCTGCCTCTCTCTCTCTCTCTCTGTGACTATCATAAATAAATAAAAATTTAAAAAAAAAAAAGAAATATTTGTGAGAAAATATGATGTAATATGTCAGGTAAGTGTTGAGCCCTGGAACAATAGGCAAGTATGTTTGGAAGTTATTTAGAATAATATGGACACCTAATAATAGCATGATTTACAATTGCTATATTTTCTAATGCATTCCAATGTATCACTGTTATATGTACTAGTACATATTTAAAAGAGTTTCTAAAATATATGGAAATGTGATATGAATTTCAACTACTTTATACCCATGAAACATAGTTATCCTTCAGAACTCACCTTCCCAAAGCAAAAAGGTTTGGGCTTACCTTAATGCATTGCTTCTTCTTTGTAATTTATGCACTATTTTAAGGAAGCCATCCTCACCTGGAAAATATCTGAAAGGCTCTAAAATTTATTTTCAGAGCATAATTGTTTTTGGTAACAATTTACTCTGCTGTTTAAGACAATTGTTTTTCTTCTAGGGATTATCATTAGAGTATGTAATACCTAAACAATCAAAGGCTATTTCAGTCATCTTAAAAAATGGATGCTAATACTTCATTACTAGGTTTTGTATCTTTCCTGTCATATGTATCACTAAGCTATAGAATATTTAAGAGAAAACAGGGTATTATTTTCCTGATCCTTTCAACAGTAGATTGAGACAAGTTATATCATTAGATTGTGACTTACAGATCTTGAAAAATGACTAGAATTCAACCTCCACAATAGAAGCTGCCAGACTTAGCATGGCCAAGAGAAGTTTGTGAATTTTCATTCTATATTCTGTGCAAAGTTGTTGGTTACTTTCATACCTCATGCATTAGGTGAGCCACTAAATGCACTTCTTTCATTTTCCTTACTGAAGAAGGGCATAAGAGATTTTAAATCAGTATTTTCAATTATAGATTAATTAACAAAAGAATCACATTGTCACTTTTCACAGTACTCCTTTTTCTCTAAAATAATAAAAATGACTGGATACAATAGTGACCCCACTTGGGGGCTTTGAGAAATAATTATACTCTATCATCATAATGAAACCAAAAACCTAGAGATAAAGCTTATTTGACATTTTACTGATTTATTCATTGCATTGTGCTAGTGAGTGTAGAAATATACAGAGATACAAAAGATACTTAAATATATCTGTTTATGAACACAAACTTAAATAGTTATTGAAATCATATGACATGCTTAACACTATTGCATCTTCATAAAGATGTTCAATTAATGAAATAATTCCATCAATCACATAGTATAATATGAAGAGCAGTGAACATAAAAGACTGAATCCCAGGCCTAACTTTGTCAGCATTAAAGAGAACATGTGATTTCTCTTCAATTCCATTTTAGTGTTTGTGAGATAAGGGAGTTAAACTAGATTAGTAGACAAAATTTTATATTTGTAAATTTATATTTATTTATACATAAATAGCATCCCACCTCCAATAGTTATTATTTAGAAAAGAATGTATAAAATGGATAGCAGGCAAGTTACTGGATGGGGGGATTTCTACTCTTTTATCTTTCTCCTTCCTGTGGTAGGGTTCAGGAGATGCAAATTATGTCCATAGAACTTGGTGTAAAATTTCTGGTTTAGGATCCCTGGGTGGCGCAGCGGTTTGGCGCCTGCCTTTGGCCCAGGGTGCAATCCTGGAGACCCGGGATCGAATCCCACATCGGGCTCCCGGTGCATGGAGCCTGCTTCTCCCTCTGCCTATGTCTCTGCCTCTTTCTCTCTCTCTCTCTCTATCTCTCTCTCTATCTCTCTCTCTGTGACTATCATAAATAAATAAAAATTTAAAAAAATTCTGGTTTAGGTTAACTAAAATTAGGAGTAATTAGTTAGCCTTTAATAGTTCTTAAGTTTGAAAGTCCAATGATCTTATACTGATGAAACAAGAAATCTAAAATAATGACCTATATGTGTGTTTTCTTATGGAATAGGGTAATTATGGAAGTGCTGGAATTCTCAAGGGTGATTTTTGATCTCAAAGTCAAGCTCCTAATACAGTAGGGCTTTTGCTTGGTAAAATTGGGTTGGAGTATGCCCTCACATGGTTGAGTCTATGGGCGGGTTTTACTTAGAAGAATAATCTGGGAGAAAATCTACAGTGATAAAGGTAGGTTGGGAATATATATGGGTGGAAAGTAGACTCAGTATAAGAACTAACTTTAGGATAGTTTTAAAGGTTAGCTAGGAAGGGCAGTTGAGTAGAGCAAAATTTAACCCTAAAAACCTCACCAGCAATTCTTGGATTTGTTGTTTGGTGAGGAATACAAAGTTTATGTCTCCTGCAAGGACTGTTCATGACAAGAAATTGCAAAATCCAGAAGGCAATGAGCAGTGGGGTCCTCAGTTTAGTTTGGTTGAGAACGTGTCCATCAGATGTAGTTCTCTGCAGTGGTAACTTTTAACTATTAATGAGGAATATCGTGGTTAAAGGGAAAAGTTCTTCATTTCATGCCACAAACCTTGCTTTGAATGTGATCATGGTAATGATCTCTCAGAGCCATGTTTTTATCTAGAAAAGTAGTCAGATGGTATCTGTCTTATCTTACCCTCAAGATTGTGATAAAGATCAAATGACTGAAGATATGTAAAAGCATACATTTAAAAACCCTACATATTATTATATAGATACAATATGGTCAAAATCATTAATATCAATAATTATTTCCATCATATGTTCGCCTTGAATGACCAGATTTTGAGAATTGAGACAGAAATTGATCAGAAAAGGTAATGGAGGAATGGCTAATTTCTTTCTGGCTTCTGGGGTCAAGAAGATGTCTTTGCTGTTTCCATTGTAAGGACCAGCCTTACAGATTTATCAAGTGGACTAATATAAGAAATACTAGGAAGTTCTGCCTTTCCCGGAAATGGCATGAAATGCTACCTCTTCCCCTTTCATTTATCAGTGGTATCTCACCGCTTTAAGAAAGTTTAAACTCTTCTAATCTGTATGAAATCAGTTTGGGAAAATGGCAGCATTATTGGGGATGGTCAGAATTATAAAAATGAGTCAGCGGTAACCTAATCTTGGGAAAAGTCGATGGAATCAATGGGGAAAGACAACATGTCTCAACTCTTTCTGTCTTAGAGCTTCTGAACATGATGACATAGCAGGGTGGTGGTGAGGAAGGTACTGTCAGGAAAAGAAGATGACAAGAAACAGATGCATAGAGGGAAGAAATAAACAATGTAGTCCTGTTCCTTATGGCAGCTCTACTCCTCCCTCTCCATCTTCTGAGAAGCCAAGTTGGAGAGGGGGGTCTGCATTTTGGGAGATAATAGTTGAGGTAGATCTTAAAGGACTAATGAAGGAATGGCTGGGAAAATGGACTGATATGAATGATTTATTACCAATCATGTAGTATTTCAGGTCACAGTGTTTGTTTCTGTGGTACCTGTATTGCTAGCTAAGGTGTGATAAATTCAAGGAGCTTACTGTTTAATAGTGGAATGAGATATGTTCACAGATACTGAGTCAAGAATGAGTGTATGCTGAGTGAATTTAGCAGCCATTCTAGCAACATAGAGGACATAACAATTCAGGATAACCTATGAAAAAGCTCAAGAGTGTATAGAGTATTCAATGGAGAGTACATTCAGTTTACATATGAAATGTAGAGCATGGAGTGTGAAGCTTAGTTGTGGATGATAAAATTGAAAAGGATGATTAGACACAGTGTGAAAAGGTCATGACAACCAGACTAATAGTTTATGCTTGATTCAGTAGGCAATGAGGAGTTCTTAATGTTTTTTTTTTCAATGTACTGTTGAAAGATTAGTCCAACAGTGGTTGTGAAGAGAATTCAGCTGAATAATAACAGCAAGTAGGGAAACCAATTAGGAAGCTGTTGCAATAGTCTAGATGAGAAACATGGAGTACCTCAAATAAAGGAGTATCTCTGGGGAATGAAAAGGAAGTGATAAAGTAGAGCAGCGACTTTCAAACCTTTCAGTACTTGGAGTAATTGTTAAAACACAGATTGCTATCTATCCTCCACCTTCACCACCAATAGAGGTTATGATTCAGTAGGCCTGTGGCCTGATATTTGCATGTCTAAGAAATTTCTAGGTGATATTGATTCTGAAGATCTGGGGACCCACTTTGAGAACCAGTGGTCTAGAGACATTGAGAACTAACCTAGACTTAAATTATTATATGTGAGGGCCAAAAAGATGGTGAGCTGAAAAATGAATCAGGATTCAAGTTTCATTGAGTATGAAAGTCTGCATACTTGTTTCAAGAATAAAATATGCATCAAGATATATTTGCCACATTATAATACTTAATTTCAAAGTAATGTGACTAAATAGGTTTATCTAGTCATGTCCTACTAATATAGGCAATTACTTTGTTATAAAATATTATAAAACTTAATATATCATTTAACTATTTAAATTTCTGTGGAACTGAAATGTTAAATTATTGGTCCTACGGTTGGTACTAAGCAAAAGGAAAGTGAACTTGTTTTCTATGTGTTCAATTCTTTGTTAAGATATATGTGCCAGTGGGGAAAAAAGTTATGTTCCATTAGATATTTTATATCATATCTTCTTTAATTTCCATAATGGGCCTGAAAATTGCTTTTGAAATTCATGTAGCAGTTTCACTATATGTATTTAGTGTAATTATAACATGAAATTTGGACAATCTGGTATTATATGTGTAAATATTCATAGTTTTGTTGTTATAATGATTACAGTGTCAAGTTTTTGACCTCCAATCAGTGTTAGCAGATGCAAAAGTAATCGTTCTTTGGACCAGAGACTTTCATACACATGCGCATGCGTGCATACACACACACACACACACACACACACACACAGGGCTTTGAGAAAGCCAGTGCGTTTTTCATTTAATTAAAAATATATCAGAGGAAAAACCCCATCTGGTTGGGTCTAATCTATCTTAAATAGTGGCTTTATATGTGAAAAGTAATGTATAAATACTTTAACGATAGTTTAGATAGATGTTTTGGCTTTCCTAAACATCAGTGGTAAATAAATAATGCCTCTTATAAATGTGACCTAGAATGTCCAAGTAAGATTTTTTGGATTTGAAAATTTTAAGTAATACCTAATTTTCAGTAATCAGGTTTATCAATACAAATATATTGATCTTTTTACCCTTTATAGTGTCTTTCTAATTTAACACCTCCTCTCACAGTAGAGAACATGGCCCATTAATTAGTGTGGTTATTCTTGTTTGTATATGTGTATGTGTGTGTGTGTATGTGTACATACATAGGTGTACACACACACACATATATATACACACACGCACATTTTAGTAAAATTTTCTACAAAGAAACTATAACAGAAAACATAGATTAAAAACTTTGGTAAAGTTCTACAGGTAGTACATAATTTGTAGAGTACTAAAAATGTAACAATTACATTTCTCAAATAATATTAACAAATTAATACCCCAACTTTGTAATACTATACCAGCTAGTTTTATTTCACTGGAATAAATAAGAAATGAAATTAGCAACAGGATTCCTATATTAACAATGTTTTTTTTCACATTTGTAACTTGCTATCTCTTTTTCAAGGTTAATTCTCTTGAAAATTTGGTAACAAACTCTTTTTATAATCATTTCAAATGTTTTCAATGTAGATGTTAATTGAGTTTGTTGAACAGTGTCATTTGCTAGAACTAACTGGGTCTTATTAGCATGACATTTAAAACGCATAAAGCTATTTGGTGATTCTTGATTGTGATCCTTTAAGGAGGAAAACTCATTTCTCAGTGGATGCAAAAGTGATCATTCCTTGGACCAGGGACTTTCAGATATTTCCAGGGAGCTGTGAGAGCCAGTGAGTTGCCCATGTTCTTACAGTTAGCTTGGTTAGAAAAATGTCAGATCCTGGTTCATAGCTTTGTCCACTTCAGCATACTGACACCCAGCATACTTCATTACCTCTGTTTATATTAGCAGGTATTTATTGTTGGTGTGTTATATGTTAACATAAACATGTCCAATTTCACTTTAAAAAGCAATGATTTCAGTGCACTTCTTTGTATTAAAAACAAAAAGAATTGAAAGCAGAAATGAGAGAGGAAGGGAGAGAGGGAAGGAAAGGAAGAAATAATACAGTTGTCCAAAGTGTTGTAATTTTGCTCTTAATTTATTTGTCTCCCTCATATATTTTTACAGTATGATCCTTTCTTCTGTTTCAGCTGCTACTTCTGAACTCATTTAATCATGAGGTTGAGAAATACTCCAAGTTATATTTAACAAAAATTAGGCAGTGGGCTGATTCTTTTACCACTAATATATCTTAACCGACCAATATATTTTATATCTAATTCTGAAAAGTATGACCATGAGATTAATTTCATCAATTCAAAGCCAATGTACTGGGTAACGTCCTTTAATTAACTTCACAAGTTTGCAAAGTTACCACATTTTCACATTTTCATCCTGAAAGCATCAAATATAAGCCAGTACCTCACCTAGCTATTAAAAGAGTCCAGCCAATATAATGTCACTGTTTTCAGCCAATTTGTTTCATTTTAAAAAATTAATTTCTTATGTTTTTCTGGAGTTTGCTCTTATGAATTTAAAGTAAGTGAATGAATGAATGAATGAATGAATGAATCTATAAACTATGTGATTATCTTCATTCTAGATAGGTCTTTTTAATATGCTTATTTCTCTTTGTAAGTTTTCTTTCCTCTCAGATATTTTGATTTGAAATAACCCTTCATATCACATAAGTGGTATGTCTTTTCTGTATCACAGGATGTTACTGGTCATTAAAACTTTATTCCTTTTAGTTTCCATGATTTATCTTATTTTTTATACTGAAATTGTAATGATGAGTAAATTTTCAAAGCTGCAGAATGCAAAGAGGAGACTGATTCAAAGCATTTTTAAAGCAATCTGTAGCACTTGGATTATTTAGTTTCAATTTAGATATTAGTGTTATTTGAATGTAGTGGCCTTTTATCATGATTATTGAGATTACATAGTCTATTTTAACAAATGTTTACTTTGCTGTCTGTGTAAACACAGTCATTATTATGTTAGTGTATCTATGCACGTTAGAAGTAATATTTAACTAAAAATAAGGTTACAATTTAAAAATTATAAAGTGTATCTGAGTAATTTGAATGCTTCCAATTTACAATGAATCAATTTGTAATTGATTTTGCCTTTTTCAGTGTGTTATTGTTTGTTAACTTGTTATATAAGTCACCTTAAATGCTAAGACTTTAACAAAGCCTTAAATTTCATTAATCCTAAATCATACAGCAAAGCACAACTAATAGCTGTTAAGCAATCTGAAACATTAAAAAATCAAGGAAAACAAAGTGTTGTCTTTCTCAGTTTCTCTGTCTCTTCTTTCTTTTGTGTCCGTTTATCTGTTTATTAAACTTTCCTATGTCTTACTTTATTTGTATTTTGTATGACTACACAGTCATGTTAAAGCTGTTAAGATGAAAAGGTAAGTAAAAAATTAAATTGTGTAAAACCTAAGCCTGGTTTATACTCTCCCCTACAATATTATAATCTGTGTTTGACTATTTTCTATGTATGCTAAAACCTATCTTATGTGCATTGTCTAACATTGTGTGACTTAATTGTGATTCTAGTTCTGTGGTCATATATTTTCTTTGAATTCACTAGAAGTAATTTACACAATAATTAAGATGACTTATCCACCACTACTTTCAATTTCTTTAAATAATTTATTATAATTCTGAATTTAAAAAGTGGGCGTTATATACTTTATATGTTTTAAACTTTGGTGACTCAAGACTGAGCTATTAAATTATGAGTGCTTGCTTATCATGCATTTATTTTATAAACTTTTATAATAATTCTAAATTAAAGATAACAAAGACCAAGGAATGATATATAAAACTAATTGGTCAGAGAAGTACGTTCTGTATTAGAATTGTTATGGCCTAAAGGTAAACCAGTGAATTATTAAGGAAGCATTAAAATTTTCCCAACTCCTTGGATCTGAACAAAGAGTTTTAATATCGTGAATGTCAAATGGTGTCTTATCCAGCTAATAGTATAGCCAGAATAATTGGGTTTGAATACTTATGGTTATTTTGTTTGCAAAATTGGTCACAACTTAGTTAATTCAATTAATACATTGGATGTTCTAAAACTGGTAGTTGATATAGTAAGTACCTTTTCTATACAAAAAAAGAGCTATATTTGCTATAGAAAATAGAGTATATAAGATATATTCCAAACTTCAGGGATTAAAAATGTGGTGAGACAAAGCATAAACCATTGAAAATGAAAAACATTATATTCAAATATATAAGAGATACTGCAGCAGAAAGTAGAGTTACACATTAAATGAAGAATAGAGACTCCTTCTAGAACATGTGGAACCCATTGCCATAAGTTTTCCTATCCCCAGACGGCTTCTAGAAAATTCCTCTCAGAGAACATATCTGAATGCTAGTGAGTGAGATGGAAATTATAAGAATTGTCTAAATCCACTAAAATTTCTTAACTAAAATTTCAGCATCTTGACTTTCATTAGTAAGATATTGCTCTTGTGATACATTTCAACCTAATAATGAACTATTTGTTCTTTTCAAAGTCATAGTTCTAATAATTGCTATTGATCTGTACAGACTAAAAAGGTAACCATGAACCACATATGGCTATTGAACATTTGAAATGTGGCTACTCCAAATTAAGAAGTGTAAAATACATAGTGGTTTTTGAAATCTTAATATGAGAAAGTGAACGTAAAATATCTTCTTAATTTTAGATTGATTATAGGCTTATATGATATTTTGGGAAATTAGATAAATAAAAATTATTATTATTAATTTCATCCATTTCTTTTTACTTTTTAGTATGGCATCTAGAACATTTAAAATTACATATATGATTTGCATTATATTTCTCTCTAGCTGCATTACTACAGATTTTTTTTTAAAACTTTGAATTCAGAGAATTTACTATAAGTTGATAAATTTTGGGGGAAGTATTCATGTGAAAAGTGTAGCATATACCCTAATACATCATCATCCTGCCTCTGTATATTTTCAGCAATGGGAAACTCACTACTTTAAAATTAGTGCTTTTAAAAAGAAAAAAAAGAAACATAGCACTAATCAGTTATTCTTGTATTGAACTAAAATTCAGGCTCCAAGTAATTTCTACCCATTGATTCAAGTTATTCAATTCGCTAAACTATGTAATGGCCTTTTTAAACAAATGCATGATAATCTTTGATCAGGAAATCTGGACCCTACATATACTACTAATAAAATCTAAGTTCAAATTACTTAGTTAATTGTTCTGTAGTAGTATTTCCTAAAAGCTATTTGTATCTGCTTATACTGATTTTTGTACTTTGTGGTATCAGTGTTTCTAGCATTTGGCCAATTAGGTCTTTTTGATTTTATACCCTAGAAGTTGTGTTGTTTAAAATTCTAGATCTTTCAAGAGCTCCTTGAAATATTTATTCTACTACCTCATGAATAGTCATTCCTTTACTTAGGCGATATTCATTTATGAGTGCCTCCTATGTACCAGGAATGACTCCAGGTTGAACAAGACTGAAAAATCCCTTATTTTTATGGGATATTCATGGAACTCATCCTTCTCATTGCATGTTTTTTACATGCTTTTTGTGTCTTCAAATAATTACTGATGAAAATACTGCACAGAGCTGAACAAATACAAAGCCCTTTGATACCCTCTACGAAACTACCCTCTGCATCAATACAGATTAATTAATCAACAAGTTATGTTGTTCAGAATGATTGAATGTTACCAAACTTAGTCTCAGTTTCTCCATCCTCACCATTAGAACTTAATGATTTTGTCAGTTACCTTGGTAAAATAGAAATGCTATGTCAACAAGCATTTATTTTATCCTTTATAAACCATATGTTTTCGAAAGATCTTTTAATGGAGTCAATGGATAGGTACAGTTTTGAGAGGAAACAGTAAGAGTCAATATTTATTGAGCAGTTTCTGTATGTAATATGGATACATAAGATTTGGGGAGAAAATAATAACCCATATTTATTAAGCATTTATTGTATCTCAGACAACATTCTAACTATATTTGATTCTCATAACAGCCCTATGAAGTAGATACTCTTCTTATCTTAATGTTACAAATCAAGAAACTGGAACTCAAGGAGGACACATAACTTGTCCAAGGTCCCCCCACTACTAAATGGTGGAGCCCTGATTCAATCTCAGCATTCTCATGAAGGAGCTTAGGGTCTTCACCAGAAGATTATAAAACATCCTAAAGACCAAGAAGGGGGTCATACCCAGAGTTCACCAAAAGGCCTATAAGAAAGGTTGATATTAGGAGTACTTTAATAAGGCTGGAAAGGTCCTTGGGGCAATGTCAGGGGAAGCCTTGACTATTGTGCTGGAGTTTGGACTTTACTTGAACTAGTTTACTAGAGAAATACCTTCATGAAGGTCATGTTTTTGGAATATATTGACCTGATCACAGAGCAAAGTATGGAACTGGGACATGAGGAGATTATACTCCGGTAAGGAGGTTATTGCCATAACTCCTGTGTAAGGAGTATAAGAGATGATATCTCTGGGAATAGAAAGCAAGTAGATCATGGTGAATGAATGCACAATGATTTGATTTGATTAGATATTAGAGTGAAGTGTTGAAAAATAACATGACTCACATGCTAAGACTGGATGACTGATAAAAAATTGTTTTCTATTTACAGAACTAGGGAAGTTGGTGTTGCCAGCAGCTTTAGGGAAAAGACAATGAGTTCATTTCTAGACATGTTGAACCTTAAGTGAGAAATTGGCTGGTTTTTGGAGAGTCTATATTAAAATTCAAAAGTGAGATCCCAGCTAAAGATGAATATCTGGGAGATATTGTGAAAGTTATAGTTAAATTGGGAAGATAATACAATGCATTAGGCAAGGAGTATTGATAAAGATACATTGAGGCCCAAGTTCTGAGTCTTTGAAATTACTCTCTATTTGATTATGTGGAGAGAGAGGGTGAGCTAGAGAAATAGAAATTACTCTCTATTTGATTATGTGGAGAGAGAGGGTGAGCTAGTGTACTCCTTACACATAGGAGTAAGATAAATCTGCCCCAGAATGGACCCATGTTATTTTGACACCTCAGCACTCAAAGTTATTTTAAAAATACCTATCAATGTATTTTCACATAATTATGTGGAATAGTGCAGTTGCTCTAATTAGATATTAGCAAATGTGAGCAATTCAAGAACACAAAATAGTATCAAATTAATATTGCTTAGTTATGATTTGAAAGTTTGTTCATCTTTTGCTTTTGTAATACTTTGAGTAATATGTTTTAAAAGTGTAGAAGTATGTTTATAATACAACAGCAGAAGCATCCCTTAAGCATATTTATAATACTACCATTCTGTACCAGTTCCAGAACCTGCTATGATGTTCCAAATGGCAAATGTTCATTCAGATTTAAAAATAATACTGAAAATAAGTCACTTTTTTTAGAAAGAGCCCATATATTCTTCCTCATGTGTATAAAAGGGCCTGGCAGATATGTGTATATTCATGTTGTGTGTGCAAATCATGTTTTCATGAATAGCATTTGATTATTCACTTCTTCATTAGTAGATATTTTCCTTGAACATTTATCTTTATGATCCTCTAGGAGATGCCGTTTGATAAAGAAAGAGTAAGACTGTGACTGTTGGAATGTGATGGGGAACCATAGGTGGGGACCAGACTTTATGCATGCAGTCATCCTGGCATAAGACACTGGGGGTTGTTCCTGAATTGGTTTTACAAATGGGGAAATGTTTAGCTCTCTAAGAAAATAAGATTTCTATATGTCATCTATGACTTTTCAGAAGCTGTCAGGTATAAAATATTTTTAGTGTTTTAATGCAAAGAAATTGAATAAAGGGTAAAGATCAATAGCATCAATATTTATTAACAATTTAAACTTTGATAATTAAATCTTGCCTACTCTTTTGAATATATATTTAAATTGCAATGTATTTTTATTGATCACTCCTCTTCAAGTGTCTTTTATAGAAAAAAAGAGGTTTTTGAGACTATGGTCAATATGAATTTCAAAATCAAAGAAACTGTGATATTTGTAAGGTTGGAAAACACATATTCAGATTTTTTATGTGAAATATTTTGGGTTTATTCACTTGATTTTTTTGTATGTGTGCTACCAAATGAAGTATTCCTAAGGCAAGCTCATGGCATTGTTTGTCTTATGAGAGCACACCTGTCAAATTTTCCATGCTAAAAATGTCATTTAAAATATCGGAGCAGATTGCCATGTAGTTTTTCTGAGGAGAAGGAGACAATTCTGCATTTCTACCTAAGGTTACTATTACTTGATGAATGAGGCAGTTTCAGATAAGACATATTTACACAAATGGTATTTATATCAGAATATTTTAAATAAGATCAAATTCAACTTTAGAATATTAACAATTAGCTCAATCAACTATATGGAAATGGACTTTTGTTGAAAGAAGAGAATGACAAATTTCATTATCTTGCATGGATGTTCAGCTCTGATGATGTTAAATGTTTGTCTTTATTTGCATCCTCAGGTACTTTCCCAGTTGTATTTCAAAGCTTTCATAAAATATAATATGGAAACATAAATGCATGTCATTAGTTTAGCAACAGGAGTTTGAACAAATGTAATTTTTTGGGTTTATGTTTCTAATAAAAAGTAATTTTGATTTAAATTAGCACTATCTTTTTTTTTAGGCCTCCATTCCTTTGAAGGAATTGGAGCAGTTTAACTCAGATATACAAAAATTGCTTGAACCACTGGAGGCTGAAATTCAGCAGGGGGTGAATCTGAAAGAGGAAGACTTCAATAAAGATATGGTAAATTGGTTGTGATAAAAGTGTGAATGAACTAGGAGTGAAATGAATAAATATTTGGAAGGAAATTAGATAACTCAAGTCTCCAACTAAATTCTCAGTGCATTCCTTGCACATTTTGTGATTCTAATGATTTATTACAATTGCAAAATATTCTTGTTGAACTTTTATTATGAATGCCAAATTACTGTGGTATGGTCACATAGGAGCACTTGCAGATCCTAATAAGTAGTTCCACAGTTTTGCTTTGACCTGCTATTTTCAAACTCAGAGGACAAAATGTAATGGGGAGGGGAAGAGTTAAATTAGAAAATAAATTGGAAATTTAATAAGAAACTCAGCCATTGAGGATGGATGATGTTTTGTGTCAGTCTTGATTTGTGTAATAGAATGTTTATTTCAGAGAAGGGGTATTAAACAAAATAGAAAAAGTATTTTTTAAAGTTTACCACAAAGTGGTTTTCACAAAAAAGTTGATTAAATAGTACACTAGATGTCTAAAATGTGTATAAAGTAATGCTGCTTATTTCGTGGGAGTAAAGAAACATAACTATCTGGGCTGCTCCCAAACTCATAACATTCTCCTTCAACCCTGATTAATTTCAAAATGTCTGTTACATTTCTCTCTGGCTTGAAGATTTCTGCATCACACCCTTTTTGCTCACTTTTTCTCCTTCCACGTCCTTGTCACAATTTCCTTTTCCCTCTTCCACAGTCATCACCAATATGGCATTTTTAACTGTTCCACATATCCTATTTGAGATTTCTCAGACTTGTATCAATACTAGGGACTTCTCAGACAATGCTTTAAACTGACAGTAAAAGGCAAAATACGATGGTATTTTAGATAGTAGGCATGTGAAGTAGTAGGAAAACTATTTTCCACCAATCTTAGTTGGCCCTGGTATCAATTCTTACTTCCCTGAGCTCCCAGAATCAATCAGTACCCCTGTGTATGGGGCTTGGTGGCCTTGCCAACTCAGCTCTGCAAGAGAAAGCCAAGAAGAGGCTTTCCGAAATACTGAGTTACAGCTATCTATCCTTCATGTCAAAGAAGAAATCAGGAGGGCACTGAGGTGAGAGAGTCCTGTTCACCTCTTGGGCTATTCACCAACTCTGCCCTATAGCCCTTACCTGCTGTAGTGGAAGAAGCAAAGTGGGTTTCTTTGTTTTTTTGGGGTTTTGTTTGTTCGGTTGGTTGGTTGTTTTTTCCCTCAGCCCTAGGAAAGGAAAGACAAAAAAGGAAAGACTTTCTAAAATAAAGTCTTTCACAGATTATAAACATATGTCTATATTATTTTATTACACTAGTAATTCACAAACCTCTGATAAAAATATCATTCCTCTGAAAAAATAAATCAATCTTCTGTTACATTTTGCAGTTTAAATATGCATTGCAGATTTAGATAGGTAGCATTCAGGTACCAGGAATTGTTACATGCAAATACATGTGACTTTTTAAAAACCATCTAACGTATATGTGACTTTTTAAAAACCATCTAACATTTACTCTTCTTAGCTTATCAGAGTACCTTGAGTACCACTGCAGGGTGAATCTTCTCAAAAGAAAGTTTTCATATACTGAGTTGAAAGAAAGATGGGAAACGAGAAGTGAAAAATCACCTGGTCACACATATGCTACCATATTATACTGGCACTTATTCAAATAGTTTTATATCAAAGTAAATAAAAATATTCTTCTTGAAGTTTAAGAACCTGAATGCATACCAAAAATTTTTTCAAGTAATTTTCCTAATCTATATTTTATACTTATTTGATTGCATTTAAAAACAGCTTGTATATATGACATATTTTTAGAAACTAGTTGCAATTTTTGGCAACACTTGAATACATCATTTTGTACTAATGTCCTAATATTCGTCCTAAATTTGGACATATAGGCTATTTAAAGTAGATTATTAGATAGAAATTTATGTACATTTAAAATGTTTACTTAGGAGTGAGTGTGTTTAAGCCATTAAGGATCATTGCCATCTGACATACATCCATATCCATATTTCTGCATGGGTTAGTTAACATTGTAAATGACACGTTTAGTTCATGTCTCCAAACTTCTTTAATTTCTGAAAATCTACCAAAACTCAAAGCCAGAAGAATGCTTCACACCATTTGATGCCTTGTCTGAAATGATGAAGTACCTTACAAGTCTATCTTCCTACATATGCCCTCCCCCCAATCAGGTATATCCTTTTGAACTGGATGATATTCTTCCTAGATCCTTCTTTACAAAACTCAAATAAACCATATAAAAGGAAAAGTATGAGCCCAGTATCTTAGAACAACATTCCCAAAAGTCTTAAATTGGATTTTTTTTGTGTGTTTAAATAACGTGTTTTATTATCTCTTGTTAATGATGTACAGCTTTTTAAAAACCAAAATGAAGACTGTACTTGTTGTTTTTAATCAGAGTGAAGACAATGAGGGTACTGTAAAAGAATTGTTGCAAAGAGGAGACAACTTACAACAAAGAATCACAGATGAGAGAAAGCGAGAGGAAATAAAGATAAAACAACAGCTGTTACAGACAAAACATAATGCTCTCAAGGTATTAGAGCTAAAATTATAATATACCTTGCCTGTGGTTTTTTTTCATATGTAAGGTAAACTATATTATGCATAAATAAAAGCTGCTTAAGAATCTTAGTCGCCAGAAAATACATTTTTTTCCTGTTCAATGTGTGTGCTTTATTTAACATTTTTGAGTGATGTCTTTGATTTTGAGAGATGTGTTGCTTAAAAAATTGGGGTTTTTTTTGACTGAGTAGTGCTTGAAAAATATTATAATGCATCCCTCATAGTGTTTATACATTTAATTTTCTAATATAGTTTATTTTTACTTATTTACATTTGTCATGAAAGATCTGCTTAAATGCCAGAATAACCAATTTATATTTTTGTGGGTTTTCTGCTGCCTATATTTTATTGATTTTATCTAGAGGAGGTCCAGTTTTTTGGTAATTGAATATTTGTTTAATAAGGCCTGGGATTTAAAAAAGAATAAGGCCTGGGATTCTACTTATTTTTTTTTTCAATTGCCTTCATTTTTCCTTTAAGAGAGTCACTCTTTGCAACTAGCTAAACATCTACAGAGTCTAATCTCATTTATATAGGAATCCTCAAAAATAATCTTAATGTCCTTGAAGAAGAACTGGCACTCTTGTATTAAGCAGCGGTAGTGTATAGACTCAAGCACCCATGTGACTCATCTGGTTATGTGCAGGAAGAACAGAATAGTGTTGATTTTTCTGTAATAATATTTAGGATGTTCTTGACAAGACACTGAACATGTAAAGAGTTTTGTGAAATAACCTTTTGTTATTTTTATTGTGCTTTCCAATATTCCCTATTGGCATGCATGGCTGATTTTCTAATACTGTTAATTGCCAAGCTTTTCATTGTAAATCACTCTTGGAGAGCTGTGTAGCTATGTGGGTAGATCCACCTAGTAGGTGGATGAAGTCTGCTTTCTGTATGCAAATAAGAGTATAAAACCTTTCCCCATATAGTCAGACAACCAAATAAACACTGCTGAGAATGTAATTACACAATATTGTGCCTGCAAGGAATCCACAAGGAAAGTCTAATTGGCCAGCAGGTGTTCTGGAGGTAACTGCTGATAAATATAGTAAATAGAAAAGGCCTCTTCCTTGAGGGAGTACAAGAGCAAGCCATAATGTGCTCAGAAAATCAGAAAGCTGTGTAATTCACACACTTCCCACTGTGACCAGGCTTTCCGAAGTGTCTACAGTGGTCATATGATGATATGTGTCCTACTGAACAGCAGAGTTTAATGGTTATCTGGCATATCTCTAAAGGAATCTATATAATGTCTCTAAATATCTTCACATATTATGCATCACCTTGTGCTTAGGAAATGAAAGGAGTTTCAGATTTTATGACCACAAGCCCTTTCTCTTGGCAGAGATGTGAGTTGTGTCACGAATAAGACATGGCTCAGCGCTCATTCACGTGGCTTTATCTTGGTACCTTTGAAAAAAGCAGCATTCCATCTGGCTCATCCCAGGCATTTATTACCTCCACAGGAGGTTTAGAAATTCAACTAAAAATGTAAACTGCAGTAAATTTTACATCCTCAATTTTGAACAAAATGGGGAATGAAATTTATATCATTCTTGCAAATAAATGTTAAAAGCGATTATGAAAATCTACTCCACTTGCCAAACTAATCTACACCACCATATTCAGTAACTATATTAACCTGCCAAGTGTCTCCAGTTCTAGTCCTTATGAAATATTTCAAAGAAGGTCAGAACTTTCCAAAACAATGAATATTTCAGCAGTTCTTTGATATTCATTATTTTCTTTTGCTCCAGTTAAATCTGTACATGAAACCCTAATTACTACTGTTCTGAAGAAATGAAAGCTGTATTCTGAGCTCTTACATTCCCTTGTGTTATCATAAAATGGCATTACAACAAATTCTATTGATCGGGGGGAAGACATTGGGTGTGCTTGTAAGGAGCAAGATGATTAATTTCCCCCCTTTGTTGATTTATTAAGCAGTTGCCCTTATTTATCTCATCTCGTTGATTGGAAACCATGCACTTTCCCTTTTCCTTTTAAACTAATTCATCATTTGCATTTGGAACACGATTTGATATAATAAGAGAAAGCTGACCATGGAAGCCTCAAAAGAAAGAGCATTTTTATAATAGTTGTCATTTTCCTGTACAGTCACAGATAGATATCTTTCATACTTCCACATGTATAGCTCAAAACAATTTATATGATAACTAAGATGGTTTTATATTTCTAATCACAAAATATTCACACCTATGAAACATGTTTACAGGGACTGCTAAAAGCATGAATGTAGTTTCTTGGCTATGTAAACTTAGAATTTTGTTGATAAACCCAGGGCTGAAGATACAAATTTTTAGAATTTGTATCTATTATAAAAGTCAAGTACAAACTCATTAAATTTGTGCAAGTATCTAGCTAATTCATTTGTATTCATATACTAAAGTATTTCACAGATACTACACGATAATTTAGTTGACTCATTTAGTCAATTAAATATGACAAGATTTCTAAACAAATTTGAACATGCCAGGAGGAGATATACTTTAAGTGGGTTGTCTAGTTTTCTTAGCTTTGTGTCAATAGATCCTGCCACATAAATACCTAATTTCGTCATCTATTTGTATACCTAGCATTTAAGAATGTGAATTTAAGTGAAGCTGTACAAGGAGATGAGGGATTCATTATTTGTAAATAACTACAGCCAGAAGTGTACTATACATATATATTGATATTTTAATAATATCTGCACCATGAACAGGATTTGAGGTCTCAAAGAAGAAAAAAGGCTCTAGAAATTTCTCACCAGTGGTATCAGTACAAGAGGCAGGCTGATGATCTCCTGAAATGCTTGGATGACATTGAAAAAAAATTAGCCAGCCTACCTGAACCCAGAGATGAAAGGAAAATAAAGGTAATGTTGTTTTAGAATGTCAATACTAGATTTTATTGCTACAGTTTAATTTCTTTACTTAACATGTGTGGATCGTATTTAAAATGGTTGATGTTATTGTTTCCTCTTTTAGCGTTCTGATTTGCTGCATTTCCTTGTATTGTGTTTTGTTATGGTAAATGTATTGTATTAAGTGTTTTTTAATTGACATAATGTGGAATGAATAAAATGTTTTATTTCTAGACAATGTAAAATGAATTAAGAAATGTCGTATGTTTTCTGGTAAAATTGTAATTGACTTTGTGTATCTTTGTTCCAGATGAACAAATGACTTATCGGTCTGTGGACGACTTCTTTCTCATGTTAGCACATTCATTTCATCAGAGCATCTTCACACATCAGTGTCAAATCTCTATAGATTGATTTGCATATTGTCCGAAGATGTGTTTTTCTGTTATTATTTTACACTTTTTATTTTGCTTCATTCTCTGTTGAGTTCCTCAAAACTTTAACAAGAAAATAAATAACCACTTACCCTCTAAATTATATTCTATGTGGATGGTCCCTAATAAATAATGAGTAGTCACTCCAATTTGGGTCAGCCCCCAAAACACCAAAGGAATTGAGAAGAAAGAAAAATGTTAGATGAATTTAAATATTTTCTTAACTAGAATATCTCAAACTGAGCATTCACAGGATAACTGAAATAACATTTGGATTCTTGGGTGAAGATGACAGTGATGGCTTCCATATTTGTAAATTATGGAACATGACAATAAAATGACAACAGCCTTTGAAATTTCTGAGAGAAGTATGTGCTGCTTGCAGGTTGGTTGATGTGGTTAGCTAACTGCCCTGGGCCCTGTATTGATTTTGCTCAATAGGAAATTGATCGTGAATTGCAGAAGAAGAAAGAGGAGCTGAATGCAGTGCGTAGGCAAGCTGAGGGCTTGTCTGAGGATGGGGCCGCAATGGCAGTGGAGCCAACTCAGATCCAGCTCAGCAAGCGCTGGCGGGAAATTGAGAGCAAATTTGCTCAGTTTCGAAGACTCAACTTTGCACAAATTGTGAGTTGTTACTGGCAAACCCACGTTATGTGTTTGCAACTACTACCCTAATAACAGAGGCCTACTAACAAACGGAAAAAACAAAAACAACTGGGTACAATTTCAGACTTCTAGTATGTATTCTGAAAGTGAGCAGTTTCCCCTCACTTTGGGCTTCTGCAACACTAGTGGCTAATTTTTCAGATTAAAAACACAATAAATTAAGCACATAAGGAGCAGCCCCTTTATCAGAAATGAAAACTGCATCTTAATTTGTTTTGCCACATCATTTTTTTCATAACATTGGCAATGTGAATTTGTCAATTGATCATACATTTACATTACTTCAGTGTCTAATCCAAAAATATGTATTGCTTTTCTGAGACCATCCCATGCTAATTTTACTTTCTTAATGTATACATGGTAAATAATAAATCTTTTGTGAGACATCTTCTTATATCAAATTGCGTAAGGACCTTATCTCATTGACTTAATAGTAGTTTAGTCCTCGTATCTGGCTTAGCTACATAATGGGTTAAAAAGCTTTTAGAACTGGATGCCTAGTAAGATGGTTTACAAGTGAGAGCAGATTGAAAAATATCAAACATTGTGACCACTGAAATATTACAAGCCAAAGGGAAAAGGAACAACTGTTCTTCTTTCAAACAACTGGATGGAAATTTGGTGATTTTCTCCTTAAAAAGGCAATTCATAATCTTAAGTTTGGTCTTTTTAGCTGTTTATTTGTACTAGGGTATGAACCATAGGATTTTTCTAACAAATACATTTTTTGTTCCTATTCTAAAATATCATAAAGTGAAGAGGAATGGTTACTTCTATGTAATTATGTAAAAATAGTGCTTCTCACAAAAAAAGCATGTTAAAGTCTGGGAAATATGGATTTCTTATTATGTTAAGTTGAATCATATGAAACCAACAGAAATATTCAATAGTTTTTGACCTATGTAAATGACAATTTCATTTGTTTCAACTTTCAAATGAGACATTTTGGGGAAATTTTTTATGTGATATTGTTGATTCCATTTAATATGTGGTATTTTAAAAATATGCCTTAGCAAAGATTTTATTAGCATATAATTGTGCTATGCTGCTTATTAAACAAGGGAAAATATGCCACATATTATTGTTTCTTCTTTTTACAAAATATTAGAAAAATCCATGAATACACTGTTTTCGATGAAATCCAGGGCCCTAAAATTTAATAGCAGGTGAATATTCTGAAAAGTTGGAAAAAGTAATATAATATATTGAGACTATATTACATTTGAAGTCCAATTCCAGCTGATTGCACATTTCAGCCTATTATCCTTCCTATTAGATGTTATGAACATAATATGTCATAAATCACTGAAGCCTACACTAACAGAAAGCCTGTGTCTGTGGATACAAAATAAATTGAAAGATTAAGGCAACCATAAAGAAAATTCAAGTAAAATATTTTCACTGAATTTAATAGATCATTCAGGGAGAAGTCCCTTGCTTTGATTTATATGACTACTAACTAATTTCTCCATTCCAATTTTCCCCATATCTTGACACATCCTAGATGCAGGATTAGATTTCTTTACAAGCTGGTCAAGGTAAGTTATTAAATTTTATAGTTAAATGGACACAGGATCAAAAATCTCCACAAAGCATCCACTTAAAATGTCGTTACATCCTTATACATAAGGGGCTCTCAACACATATTTGTAAAACATAATGATGATTGGTAAAATAAAGCAAGGACATGTAAATCAGCATAAAATTTTAAAAGTCATTGTAAAATGCTAAGATATATTTTCTGCATAAACTGTTTCTTCTTGATTTTCTGTCTGAGAGAACAAGAGTTGAGAAGGTGCCTGGAGTGGGGAACATATTTTTTTTAATTTTATTTATTTATTTGAGAAAGAGAGAGAGAGGGAGTGTGTGAGAACAAGTAAAGTGATGAGCAGAGGGAGACAAAGAGGGAAAAGTAGACTCCCTGCTAAGCATGGATCCTGATGGGGGCTCCATCCCAGGACCCTGAGATCATGACTTGAGCCAAAGTTAGACGCTTAACTGACTCGGCCACACAGGCACCCCAGAAATATCTTTTTCATGTGAACTCTGGGTTTTGTGATAACAGAAGGAATAACAATATGTATGAAGAACAATCAATATTACAATTATATTTGGCTTTGAATTTTAATTAGGTCTAAAAGAATATAGATAGATAGATAGATAGATAGATAGATAGATAGATAGATAGATGATAGATCGATCCAAGATGTATCTTTTTATTCCACTGATTACTAATATATATTGAAAAACTGATTTCACATATCTACCAACCTGATTAAAGTCATCTTTCCCAATTATCGTACAATGAAGCCACAAGTGAACAGCTTAACCAAAAGTTATGTTTGGAATGGTAAGGCTGATGCAGCACAGGTGGTCATAACTGCAGTATTCTTTACCTCCCCCGGTACCCCTTCTCTCTTTCTCTTATCTTTCATTCTCCCAGTTTTCCCTTTCTATTCTTTCTAGATGTAAATTCTAGACTTCATTTGGACTTACTGATTTTCAGTTAGTTTTACACATCTTAGGAGTAAGAGTTCAGGATTTCAGAAAGTACTGTTAAGTGCTTAACATTTGAGAGTTGTGTTTAAAATGAGACATTAATTTTCCTCATTTCAGAGAGAAAAGCTTAAAAATGGACTAAGCAGTGTCAAAATTGTATATGTCAGGGATTATGGCCACGTCAGAGCTATACATGGCAATCATAAAGCTCTGACAAGTTCTGGAACTTTGAGCCATGAGGCAGTCCTGGACCAGACGGGAGTGCAGACCAAAGCAGAGTAGAGAGTATCTCCAAATGATGGTCCTCAGGACAATCCTAGAGTCCACAAAGAAGGGAAAACAGATTTGGAGGAAGCAGGTCAATTTTTCTCTAAGTATTCAACAGTTTGGAGCCCCTGTTATAGTTAGGAATAGAGGACATTTTTAATTATACTTCCTATTGGCTTGCAGACCTGGCTGATCAGTGGAGACCAAACAATGATTGTAGACTGAACATAAAGAATTTTTCTGTAGGTTGTTTTATAACACCTGTGAGGTCTCATACAAAGGGTGCTCCCTGGGATGAACAGCCTAGAATGACAATCCTGGTTCCTAGGTCTGCTCATGAATAAATAAATATCTTTTGGCCTGATTTCCCTTATCTGTACAATGAGAATATGGACATTGGTGATAATGAAATGTGGTAGTATTTGTAAAACACCTGCTGTATTATACAGACTCAGTGAATTCAGGTTTTTCCTTCTTATTTCTGTATAGAACACTGGAAAAGAGACATTTTTAAAAAAATTTTATGTCTTTATAGGCTGTTAAGATGATTAGACTCAGCATATACCATAGATTGATAATGTTATTCACAACAGATAAATGTATTTATCAACAGATAGATTACAAATTAGATTCCATCATCCTTGAACAGGTAGTTGTATCTAGAGTCACAAGGTACTTGCAGAAAATTTTGTGCAAAGCTGGTGATTCTACCAAAGTAGACATAATTCCCTATAAACATGTCAATAGTTCTCTAAGTTCTTATCTCCTACAGAAAAGTAGAAAAAGAGATAAGAAAACCCAAAGGCTTTGAAAATTTATTAATAGAAAATTATGTGTAATTTTTATTAAGCATAATTGTAGCATTTGAAAGTTAATATCCCAGAACCCAAGAAAATGCAGCCAAAAATTACACAAAGAAAGTACCCCCACAATCTAGGGCTCATGTGGAACTCCTAAGCAAAATAAGCTCACAGACTAAAATTACAGTGGATATGAAAAAATTCTTTTAATGGATGATGTTAACAGATGCCAAAAAATAAAAGGAGAATGCACATCTGAGGAAATTAGAGATAAGAGAACAATCAGAAAAGGACATTAAAATAAGTGTTTACATTTTTTTACATAATTGGAGTTTTTTTAATGTTCAAAAAGATTTTTAAAGAGGATATAATGGAATTCCTACAATAAAAATAGGCCTTTTTGAATAGTGAACAGGAAAGTTTGAAAAAATAAGAAGTTTAGAGATTAAAATGTGATCATTAAAATAATAACTCAAACAGCTTTTTAAATAGTGGATTCATCATAGAAGAAAACTGAATATTTTAATTGAAGGATATTGAGGATAATTTTGCTTTGCTGAAAATACTGGAATATGTAGATAATGCAATAAAAAGCTCATATATATACATGAAAAGAGTTCCAGATTGAAAAAGTGGAGAGCCTGGAGGAGAGACAATATTTTATATAAATGACTGACATTTAACAAAATTGAATAAGTCTCAGTTTACACGAGTCCTCAAGTTGAATAAAGCTCAATTTACATGAGTCCTCAAGTTGAATAAAGCTCAACTAGACTGTAACAAATAAAAACAAGTTACACCTAGCTAGATTTGAGTGAAAATCGGAACATCAGTGATCAGGAAGGCATCATAATAGCTACTGAGATTGCCTACAGCGTGGCAAAATTGACAGTAGACTTTTCATCAAAAATAGATATATTAGAAGACAATGGAATAACATCTTTAGTATGTGAGGCAAATTTTCAAATGTCCTGTAAACTGTGATTCAAGAGTAAAGACAAAATATTTTTTGGGCAGCCCGGGTGGCTCAGTGGTTTAGCACTACCTTCAGCCCAGGGCGTGATCCTGGAGACCCGGGATCGAGTCCCACATCGGGTTCCCTGCATGGAGCCTGCTTCTCCTTCTGCCTATGTCTCTGCTTCTCTCTCTCTTTCTTTCTCTCTCTCTCTCTCTCTCTCTGTGTGTGTGTCTCATGAATAAATAAATAAAATCTTTAAAAATATTTTCAGATACAAGTATTTTCAGATAAATAAAAACTATGAGAATTTATTACCTATATATTCTTGCTAAATTACTAAACAATATGCTAGTGTAAAAAAAGGAAAATGAATCCAGAAAGAAGGAGCAAGCTATATAAAGCTATCTAGAATTCTATATATAGAGGGATTTTTATAAAATCTTTTACTCAGCCACTAAAATTATATATAGCAAGTGCTGAAAAGGAAAACAGAAGGCTATGAGAATTTAGAAGTGATTTGTCTCAACTTACAGGAGAATACAATAAATCAAAAGCTCATTGTAAAGGGTCACAACAAATAGAAGGTTTGTGCCCAATATGTTCAGTGTGAATTATTGCTAATTATGTTTCTAGGAAGAAAAAATATATAGTAAAAACTTTTGGAATAAGTATACATACATGAACTGTCCCAGGAATGGGAGCAAAAATAATGCAAACATCAGAGTAACAGATGGAAGAGAAATGTCCCTTTTCGAAATACAACAACTCCACCTGCCCTGGATATCCTGTAGTCTCAAAGACCAAGTAAATAATGGTGATATTCAACATTTTATATCTAACAACTTCTTCAACTTCTTTTGGATGCCTAACAGATATGTCAAACATAACATACCCAAGTCAAGAATTAACTGTCTTCTCTACATAATTTGGCTCCTACCAAGTTCCCTGGGTGTTACCTAAATTACCCTGTCACTTAACATCAAAGACCTAGACCTCATCTATGATTGCTCTTTTCTCTTGTATTATCCACGTAATTCATTTCAAATGCTATTGGTTCTACTAACAAAATACAGCTTTAATCAGACCACTCAGTATCTGCCTTGTGAAAAGCCTAGTCTACAGCATAATCATCTCTCATCTGGGTTACTTCAGCAGCCTCTAATCCTTGCTTCCAGTCTTTCCCCACCTACACTATATTCTTTCTGGTTCAGCCAGAGTGCTCCTAAAGCATAAATAAGATTCTCTCAAGCCACTGATGCTCATTACCCTTTCAATGAATTCCTAGGAGATTCTACATGATTTGGTTTCTGCCTATCCTATTGCTCCAACTTTGTCTCTCCTTTTGCCATTCTCCTGTTATACAGGCATAAAAATTCCTCCTCCGTACCTAAACACATCAACACCATTTCCATTTCAGGGCCATTGTATGTATTGTGCCTTCACGGAATATTTTTCACCTAGACTTTTACGTGGGTGCTATAAATCAACCATCCTTCCATTTAGCAACAGTAAACATTTAGTGTAACTTTGATGTATAATCTGAACAGGTAATACTTAAGAGTGTTTATTTTATGTTAAAATACTTTTTATACTTCATATAAGTATGCATTTCAATTGGGAATTTAAGATGACTCTCTGGAGCAGCAGATTTTGTAACAGTTACTTCCAGAAGCATTATCCTGAGAAAAGACAAAGTTGTTGAAATTTAACACTGAGGTGATGGGGTGAATTTGAGAAGGATTGCAATACTGTATTGTAAAGGATGGCTTTTAGTGTATCGGAATAAATTACAATAAAGTATGTTGACAACATTAGAAGTACATATTTCTAAAATATGCAAGTTCTTGAAAAGTTGATAGAAAATTAGTTTTGGGGGATCCCTGGGTGGCTCAGTGGTTTGGCACCTGCCTTTGGCCCAGGGCGTGATCCTGGAGTCCTGGGGATCAAGTCCCGCATAGGGCTCCCTGCATGGAGCCTGCTTCTCCCTCTGCCTGTGTATCTGCCTCTCTCTCTCTCTCTCTCTCTGTGTGTGTGTGTGTGTGTGTGTGTCTCTATGAATAAATAAATAAACTCTTAAAAAAAAAGAAAATTAGTTTTGTCAGTAGATTCACTTTAAATGCTAAAGAAATGTATTATATAAATTAGTCCTTTTTTTCAAGATTTTACTTATTTGAGAAAGAGCCCACAGATGCACAAGCAGAGGGAGGGGCAATGGAAGAGGGAGAATCAGACTCCCCGCTGAGCAGGGAGCCTAACAAGGGGCTTGATTCCAGGATCCCAGGACCCTGTGAGATCATGACCTGAACTGAAGGTAGATGGTTAACCAACTGAGCCACTCAGGTGCCCCTATAAATCAGTCGTTATGTGAATATTTTTATAAGATGAAAACACTTATATAGTGTGAGCATTCCTCTACTTTTTTTTTCCTCTACTAACTTTTAAAAATTGTTTGAATATGAATAGAACTTTACATCTCTATAAAGAGCTTTCACATATATCGAGATTGTTTCCACTAATAAGCCTCTTGAGTATGATTTTCATTGTCATTTTATGGTAAATAAAATTTAAATGAGGTTAATTATAATGTCTAAGGGCACATGTAAGCAGTGGAAGATAACACTCTTGAACTCCATGCTTCCTGAAATACTATGAGAGTTATTCAAAAGAAAGAAAAATATCTAGTGTCCAAATAAGTTTGAGAAACACTGAATTAAGCAAAGTTTCCTTACTACAGAATTTTGCAGGGCTTTTGATATGCAAATGTGATTATGAATTTCTACAAGGGGAATAGATTCTGCAGATTTTCACATCTGGATAGTTGTAGTACAAAAGGGGAAATTTCACTTCAGTTTTATGATAGGATTCCTGCTCAAGTAGTTGTGAAGAACTAGTGTTCTTCAGGAAAAAAAAATGAGAAAAGCATCGCTGTACCATTATGCTTTTGTTACTTTGGATTTTCTTAAAATACAGTGTTGCTTTATAAGAAGAGTAACCACAGAGCTGACTGCCATTGCCTAATGTAAAATAATATGTGAACCTAGATTTGATATTCCATTATTCATTTTTGATAGATTTTCTCCTATCACATAATGATAACGAATTAATTTTGAGACTAATGGGGAAACATCCTCTTTGCATAATTGCCACGTGGATTTCTTTCTTTGCCTTGAAATAATAACAAAGATTGTCAGCTGCCAATGCAAGACCTTTGGAGAATTTGGGAACATGGATAATTTTTTTAGAGACAGAATGTTCTTTAGTAAACAGAGTTGTAAATGTATAAAACTAATAATGGTTGCTAAGGGAAATGAACCAGGAGGTAGCTGCTTATAAAATTTTCCTTCTCTTGGCTTCGATTTTGTTTGTAGTAACATATCAAAAGAGGTAAGAATTAAATAAAATAAATCAAGATTCTTTGTCTCCTAGATTATTATCATAATAGTTACTGCCATTTCTATAGTAATTTTTTTCAGTCTCTAGCTATGTAATAGAATCAGATTAATGGTTGTCTGGTAGAGTATGTTCAGCTAGAATCATCTTCCAGGAAACTGACAGACTCACAGATTCCCTCATCCCTTTTTTTCAAATGTAAGGAAATTCTGAATAAAATATAATTTTAAAACAGTTTTAAAGACTTAGCTGAGCTCAAAATATATAACAGAAACTTCCTTCCCTCTCTTTACCATAAATGAGCACATTAACTCATGTGATAGTGAACCTGGATTGAGGGTCCCATAGTTCAGAGAAAGTTTTGAAGACCTTTTACATGTGGCCCTTATATGACATCTAGTATAGAGATGTAAAGGAAAAACCCACTTTAAACAATAGAATCTTCAAGTCTTTACTCCATGTAGATGGGAAATAGATAAATCCTACACATAAGCAAGCCCAATTCTATCTGCCAAGGATTCTGGCTGGAGAAGAAAAATCTTTGATAATTAAAACTCAGTGTGGGAGGTCTGAATTTATATACTAACCATAAGTCTCTAGATTCCTTAACTGAGAAATTAACATAAAATGGGTCCCAGATTGGTGAAATCCGTGAAGTCTTCTTCCACAATCATACAATAAATCATTCTTTCTAGAGTTCCACATTCACACAAACACTAAATATTTATTCAGTACAAAATATTACAACCCATACGAAGAAATGAATCCGCGGTGACTTAGAGTCAACTAACATCACAATCAAGAGAATTAGTACTTCATAAATTTAAAATAATAGAAAACCACTGGATATATTAACTATGCTGAAAATAAGGAAGGGATAAAATAAGCATTAATTTATAAAGCCACCGTACACAGGAAAATACAAAGATACTTGTGATGATAATACATCAAATAAAGCTTATGGAAACCAAAAACCAATCATTGAAATAAAAAACTAAGTGTATGTGTTAAACACCAGATTAAACAAATGTGAAGAGGAAATTAGAAACTCATTATGGTAAAATGATCAGAATATACCACATAAAAATAAAAAGTACGGAAAATATGAAAGTCTGAAAGAAAATAAGAAGCGTTATGACTAATATAATTACAAAAAAGGAAGAAAGAATACAGGAGACACAATATTTCAGGTACAATAGCCAACAATTTCTCAGAACTTAAGAAAGACATCAGCCCACAAACGGAATACATTGGTGTCTCAACCAAGATGAATTAAAAGGAGTATGTCAAAACACAGAGAATATATAAATACCCTGTTAAAAAACAGAGCACAGATGTATGTCAACACAAGTGACTTATTTGTGTTTTTAAAGATTTTGTTTATTTATTATTCACAAGAGACACAGAGAGAGAGAAGCAGAGACACAGGCAGAGGGAGGAGAAGCAGGCTCCCTGCGGGGAGCCCAATGAAGGACTAGATCCCAGAACTCTGGGATCACGCCCTGAGCCAAAGGCAGATGCTCAACCACTTGAGTCCCACAGGCGTCCCACAAGTGACTTATTTAATTGAAGGTTCTGATAAAAATATTTCCAAATTTCTATCATATTGTCATTGCAAAGTCAAAACAAGGCCACCATTTATGAAATAGGTTCTACCTGTATTAGAAGAACTGATATTTTTTTGTAATTTTTATACTTGGAGCAAGAAAACCTAGGATTATATCCCGCATCTCTCATTATCCATGCAACTTTGACTAGATATTTGAGTCTCAGGATAAAATTAGTGACTTATTTCTTACAGAATTAAAAGAGATAATGAACCACCAAAAATGTTGAAGGACGTCCCAGAATATTTCTATTATGGTCACTGGTTGGAAGGACAGAATACACAAAGGTCAATGTCCAGAGCTCATAGTGATAGGGGTCACAAAAAGCCAAAAGCCAAAAATTTAAGTTGCTCTGAGCAGCTAGTGTCAAATAAACCTAACAAAAGCAAGAACAAATCTTTCTTATGTAACACTGCTTAAACCTAAACTTTATTATTCATTTTAAATTTATTTATTTATTTATTTATTTATTTATTCATTCATTCATTCATTCATTCATTTATTTATTTATTTGAGTGAGAGAGAGTGAGAGAGCAGGAGATGGAGGGGCAGAGTGAGAGGGAGAGAGAATCTCAAGGAGACTCCATGCCCAGCGTGGAGCCTGATGCAGAGCTCAATCCCAGGACCCTGAGATCATGACCTGAGCTGAAGCCAAGAGTCAGACACTTAACTGAATGCACCATCCAGGTGCCCCTAAACCTCAACTTCAAATAACTCCCACAGATGAAGTTCCAAAAGCATGTGGTTAGAATTTAAATGGCAGTTCACACAAGGAAACAAACAGCAGAATACAACTCCCAAAGACAGAAGATAATGAATTAATGAGATACAGAATGCAAAACAAATGTTTAATATTTTCAAAATAGTAATAGTTTGCATCAAAAACAGGAATTAGGGACAAGGGACGGTAATAAAATAATGATCGCGATGTTTTAAAAAGAATCGAATAGAACTTCAGAATTGAGTAGAACTTCAGAAATTAGAAATGTAACAAATAATTTAGTGTACACGTTAAGCATCAGATAGAACAGATATGAGGAATTAGAAAAAAATGGAAGATAGATAAAATAAATTACTTAAAATGCATGAAGTCAAAACATAGAAACGTGAAAAATAAAAGGATAAAAAAGGGAATGAGAAGGTCAAATATACAAGGAGAGAATGGATAGTCAATACTTGAAGTGACAATTGCTTAGAAATATCCAAAATTAATGAAAGTCTCAATAATCACACTGGAAATCAAGCAAATCTCAGGCAGGAAAAAATAAAAAACAAATGCACCCATATATCTTCATAATGAATATGAAAAATTCCAAAATAAAGAGAATTTTCAGTACAACTTTAGAAACAGATTACCTAAAATGTACTAACATGTATAAATAAATGACAGCAAATTTTCAAGCAACAATAAAAGCCAAAAGGTGGTAAGATAATGTCTTCAAAAATAATGAGACCTAGAATTGCATATTTATAGAAACTTAAAAAAAATAACACTGAGGGACGCCTGGGTGGCTCAGTGGTTGAGCGTCTGTCTGTCTTTGGCTCAGGGCATGATCCCAGGGTCCTGGGATCGAGTCCTGCATCCAGCTCTCTGCAGGGAGCCTGCTTCTCCCTCTGCCTGTGTCTCTGCCTCTCTTTCTGTGCCTCTCATGAATAAATAAAAATTAAATACAAAATAAAAATAACACTGAAATAAAAATCTTACCAGACAAAAATTGAGTTTCCTAGTAGGAGATCCTCACTGCACAGTCCTCAGGGTTGTTGGGGTTTTTGTTTTGTTTTTTAGAATTGGCCATGGTTAAAGTTATTCAGTTATCCTTCCATACATCTTCATGTTGTATTAAAATAATTTTATATCCTGAACTTTTACTCAACATTGTGTCATCTCTGTTAGTAAAGATAAGTTCTGTAAACATTTTTAAAGCCTACATAATATTCCATGGCATATTTGTTTCTCATGGTGGGTTTCTAACCAGAATGCAAATGACCCGAGATTAAAGATTTGAGATGCAAAGAAGAATGATGAGCAAATATTAAACAAATGGAGAAACCTAAACAAACATTTACTAAATGTAAAAGTATCCAATTTATTTATTAAAAAAGAAACAGAATGGCAACACCTAGATGTCAGTGATGTTAGAATAGAGAGGGAGAGTGCTTGGAGTTCTTCACCTTGTTTACTACCTGCTTCTCTGGATGCTCTTTGACAGCCTCTGTTGATGCTCCCTCCTCCTCTACAGTTGAAATAATGTCTAGGTTCTCAGTCCTTGGACTTTTTATTTTTATTTAAGGCTTTATTTATTTGAGGGAGAGACTGAGCATGAGCAGGGTGGAGGGACAGAGGAGGAATAGAGGTTGAGAAGCAGGCTCCCCTTCACACTGGGAGCCAGATGTGGGACTGGATCCCATGATCCTGAGATCATGACCTAAGCTGAAGGCAGACGCTCAACTGAAGGCAGACGCTCAAGTGACTGAGCCACCCAGGTGCCCCTCATTTTCCCTTTTCTATTTATACTCCCTGCTTTGTTCTTTTCATCTTGTCTTGTAATTTTAATGTCAGATACAACTACATGACTTCTACATTTTTATAAACCAGACTGTTCTTCTCCCCTGAACTATAGTGTTGTCATAGTGACAACACTGCCATTTCAGTTTCAGGTCAAAATCTACCTTTGTTTTCCTTTACTCATTCTCAACACAGTGAACGGACACATCACTTGAAAATATAAATCAGGGTTGTATTTATCTACTCGGAATGCTCCAGTGGAGTCCCATCTATTTTCAAATGAAATCGACAATCCGTATATTAATTTCAAGGGATATATGGCCTGACTCCTTATTCCCTCTCAGGCCTTATTTCTTAATACTTTATGTCTTGTTCACTGTACTCCACCAACATTGGCCTTTTCACTCTTCCGGGAACATGTCTGGCATGCTCCCTCAACATTGTGTTCCTTACACATAGAACACTCTTCCCCCAGACATCTGCACAGGCCCCTCCGTATCTGCCTTCAAGTCTTGATTTGAAAGTGTTCTGAGTGAAACACACACACTTGCTCGACCACTTCCCCACTTCATTTTCTATACAAAATGCACCACCAGGAAAGTTAAAAATGTTTCCGTTCTTCATCTTATTATCTATCTCTCTCTGGAGAGTGAAAGCTCCAAAAATGCATGAATTTTCTCTTTTTTTCCCCCCCACTGCTGTGTCCTCAGAACCAGAAACAATGATTAGCAAGTAATAGGTACACGATATACATTTGTTGGGCAACCAGGGTGGCTCAGCAATTTAGCGCCGCCTTCAGCCCAGGGCGTGATCCTGGAGACCTGGGATAGAGTCCCATATCGGGCTTCCTGCAGGAGGTCTGCTTCTCCCTCTGCCTGTGTCTCTGCCTCTCTCTCTCTCTCTGTGTCTCTCACAAATAAATAAAAAATCTTTAAAAAAATATACATTTGTTGAATTAATGATGAATAAAATTACTCTGCTCAGAAAGAGACCAAATTTTTTGTGCATGTTAATAGTTTTAGAGTAACCATTAAGCCAATAAAAAAGAGTATAAAATTTCTGAAGTCCAGAGAGAAAAAATAAATAAATAAACTATTGAAATAAAATAAATAATCCGAATTGGATACTGGGGTTTATGAACGTTACTTGAATTGGCTAAAGAAAATAAGCAAATATATTAACACAGGACCTTGGTTTTTCTGAATCTTTCTAGTCCAAAGCCCTTACTCTATATAAGATGTCAATTGCAATTTAATATTCTTATAAGTTTAAATTAATTCACCACTTGATAAATGAATTTCATACAATATAGTAACTCAGAAATATTACCTCAATTGAATGGATGTAAATAGTACAATAAATTAAAAATACTAATATAAATGTGTTAAGCAAGATTCCCTGCTTATATTAATACACAGTTATTGTATAGTTAGATTATGGTGATATTACATAATTTTGTAGGTAGGTTCATCTTTTGATTTAAAGCTGTAATGAATGACTACAGTCATTCTCATGTCAAATATATAAATAAAGTTGCCTTTCTTATAGTAATGTACTGTATCAAATTTTTCTATCAAAAGTAAATGTAACACAATCTTCAGGAAATATTGATGGTTAGCATATTAATATATTTTTCATAAATATTAGGTATAAACACAATATTGAATCTGATGCATTATTGATGTGTATAGTTTTATTATGTAATTTTGTCAGTAAATTTAGAATAAATATAACTCATTTTTGGATTCAGAGTAACTTCTTTCACTAAAATAAATACTGTCTTCCTTCGATTGACAATACTTGAAAAATGATTACTTTTGGTAGAACTATTTTGTAACAGTTTTCCACTTCTCATTGTGAATAAGAACATTAAGCAAAATTTATCTTTTCTGGGTCTAATAGAAAATAATTTTGAATATCAGTTCTTTTGTTGAGACATAACACAGGTATCTTACATACTAGAGGTATGCAGCACTGAAGTTTTACAAAGAGTATCTCTAATCCTTAAAAACAACCTCAACAAATGAAAATTTGTCAAGCAACTTGCCTGAGCTCCCATAAAATTAAGGGCAAGGAGTTCCAACATCAGGGTATAGTTTTGCTTATTAAACTAACAAAAAAATTTGTTGATACTGTCTCTTTGGCGGAAGGGCATTGTTTTGTTACATTGGTTTCTTTTCTTTTTTATTTGCTTTTAATGAGAACCTTCTAATAATTATAAAGATGCAGAGAAATCAGAATTCCATACACTTACTGGGAGTCTGTAAAGAAACCCAAGTTTTATTTTGGATACATTGAATTGGCATTTCTTTCATTTAATAAACATTTATCTAGTGCCTCCTATGTGCCAGACAACACAAAACATAAAATAACATTGGCGATTCCATGGCAATCATACAAAAGACGTGATATTTGATAAATATAACTCATACAATGAAGGGGGGAAAAAGTACGAGAATTTATACACAGCAATTTGACCTCCGTTTGCAACATAACAATAAAAAGTGTAATTTTCTGCAATCTAAATTTGCTTTCAAAATATGGAACACCAGCTGGAAGGGAGCTCAGATGGCTTCTGCAGTGGGGTTGGCAATATCCTTCTGAGCATGCCTGAAACAACTGGTTAAAAATAATTAAATCACTTACACCATCTGTGAATCATTCTGATTCTTCACTGATTACTTAAGACTCTCATTGTATGCAACATATTCTTAGAACAGATGAATAAAATTAATTCAAGTGTATAGCTTTCCTACGTTTGATTTTCATGAAATAAACAGTTACAGTGTCTTCAAGTTTGCTAAGTTATCTGGTATTTCTTCTGCTCTCTTTCATGAGTGAATGACTTTTGAAATCTTAAAATGTATTTGGAATGTAGTTTTATTTTAAATAATACAAATGGATTTATTCACAGAAACTTCATTATGCAACATAGTTTTCTTTAAAGAATTCCATAATTTTACCCTTTTATTTATTTAATCTTATGAGTGTAGTACTCAATAAGTAATAGCTATCTACTAAAAAACTGATTGAAAATCCAAGGGGATTGCATCCTCAGATTTAATACCATATACTATAATCATGAGTGATTCTTAAAGATTTAAAAGGCTATTTTAGTACATTTAAAGCATAGGAAATATACATTTAGTGCTGAGTAGTCCATGGATAAAAGTTATATGGATAAAATGAAAACCAAGAGTCCATATATGTACAGATGTAACATGTCTAGATCAATTCATAACTTAGATGCAGTCTCAGCTGTTTAATGAAATAGCAATGTGTAAGTATTTATTTCCAAGATAAATCAACTGGAGGGGATGTCCGAGAGATCTATGCAAATAGTTTTCCATCATCGCTAATGAATGTTTGAGTGGCAGTATATAAATAAGTGGATTGTTTAACAAATACAGTAATCTATAATGTTTATAACTACTTTTGTGATCTCTACAGAGTTCAGATTCTGTACTGTGATTGGTACTTAGCTGATCCACAGATATGTATATGTGAAACAATAGAATAATATTGTGAACATTAGTTTCTTACCTCACAGATAGATACACTTGACTGCTTCCTACATGGAAAATCATTTTGAGAGAACTAGACTCTTTCATATATTAGCTTCCTTAGTGACAAACAGCCTCTTTAATGTATTGCCACAATGGCTTCCTCTTCTTCAGACTTGCAAAAATGTCTTCCACTTCATCGTCTTTGCAGTTGTCTCCTTTTCTTGGTACGTTCTGGATCTTTGCCTGCTAGTGTCCACTCATCTTGCAAGGATGTAGAGCAAATGTATCTTTCAACATCCTGTCTCATCTAGTTCACAACATTCCCTTCACCTCCTTCATCATGCTCTATAATATTGGCCAGATAATTTTCCTTATACCTCTTACCATGATCTGAAAACATTATGTTTCTCTGTGTACTTGTTTATAATTGGTCTTCTACCATTGGAACTCCGGGGTCTACAAGGTCAGAGGCCTTGTTTATCTTGTTAACTAGTATTTTTCTATATATATATTCTATCACTGCCTAGATGTTCAGTAAAAATGTGTTGATGAAATGAAAGAATGGATCTTCTTGTGGAATTCCCTACAGTTCAGTTATTTGTTCTGTATTCTTACAACATTGGTGCCCCAGTGCCAATGTACCAGCATCTGAAAGCTTTCACTGGTCCTTAGGAAAGGGAAAAAAATAAGAGCAAATGTGTTGAGCTTTTCGTAGAGCCTAATTTACACAAGAATTGTCCTTTCTTCAAAAAGTATGGCTTTCTGCAGTTGGTAGTGGGTAGGAGGGAGCATTAAAATAGTCTTTCTTCTATCTTTACATTTGTCCCTTTTTTATCATTACCTCATTACAGTGTCCTTTACTAGAAAAAGTAAAGACGAGAACTTTGTGAGGTCCCCTGACATTTGGGGTAGTATTTTATTGACTCATGAAAGCAAAGTTTAGGAACCATCCATTTGGAGAAACTTACTCACAGGAAGAGGCAGCATCCCTGCCAAAGGCCTGTGTTGGTTGCTTGGGATTTTGAGAATGAAGAAAGGAAGGCTCGAAAACTCATGATTACCTTTCATTTTTTGTGGCCTTCCAGGCAATAAATACTGGCTCAACAGGTGTCATCCCTTGCATAAGTTTCCTAAATTTCTTTTGTCACCTGAGAAGCACACACAAGAACAAATACGTAAAAGGGATGGAATTAGGGTATTATAACACCTGCCAGATATATTATCAATATGTACACTTACATAAAAGTGCTAGGACAGCATTTGTTCATTTGTAAATATTTTTATCCTCACGATTTAAACCCCTTTTTTGTTCATTTCAGATATGGACTCCATAATAGCATCATTTAGCAGTGCTAGTTGGAATCCAAAAAATGAAATAAATTACTTGCTTTAACTAAAATTGTTACCTTTCCTGTGCTTTATCATAAATATTGACAACTGTGAACATGAAGTGGAAAAATGGAAAAACTGGAAAAATGTACTGCATTTACATTAAAATGCAGAATATATGTTTTCTTATAGCCTTAATTTTCAAACAAATTGCCATAACAAATACTTTCTGATTTACACATTGCCTTTACATTTACCAGTTTAGTTAACTTTTATATTCTGAACAATTTGGATACAAAGAGTAAGTAGATTAAATCGGCATTCTCAAAAGTTTTGAGGAGTGAAAAATTAACATAGTATTTTTAATTTGACAAAACACTATTTTGTAGCTGCTTTTATGAAAAGTTTTAAGAAATGGAAGTTATGTTAAGGCCTCAGTTAATTATCTTTTAAAATTATATGATCTAAGACGAATTTAAAGGTGATCATGTGACTATGGTATGGTTTCTTAGAGTTAAAATTTGAAAATGTGCTAGGCACAACAGTTCCATTTTATATTGGAATTCTTGCCTTGGGAAAATACAGTGATAATTATTTTCTGGAACATTGACAGAGAACAAGCTATTTCAGGAGAAACTACCTTGATTGTAAAGTGGAGCACATTAAGCCCAAGGTGTCATTAAACTTACAAAACCCTATGAAAGAATTGAGCATAATCTTTGGTAGAAGAAAATGGTTTAGTTCAGTGTCTATCATATTTTACACAGTTATTTATAACTTGGCAAAGTATATTATTTTAGAAAAATAACATTAAACATAATGGTTTCTATACACACACAGCACCTCATTCATTCCCAGGTCAGATGGACATCATTATGAACTACCTGGGACACAGCCAAGAATCAGTAAAGGAATAGAACAAAAGGCCTATGGATTCTCTAAATTAATTTGGTGAAGTTCATGAAATCCAAAGCTTACTTAAATTTCTTTATGAGAGCACTATTCAGGTCCTTTTTTGAAGATTTTTTTTATTTCACTCTGATTACAGAGATAATGCTAATAAATGTATTTATCTTATTGTTCTGCTCCCAGTAGAGGCCAAAAGGCAAAGGAAAAAGAATAAATGACAGAAACATGAAGTAATAGCTGCAGTCTGGAAATGAAGCAAAAGAAGGGCTTCATATAAGGATATATGGATGCATGGCCTCAAGAAACTCTTTAGCGCAGCATGACATAAAGAGGGAGAGGAAGAGATTGTGTGTGTTATTATCATTTATTTGATTTGGCTTATAATTAGCATGGATAATTTAATTATTTTAATAGTTTATTCCCCCAATAAAATTAGGTTAAAAAAGCATTTATCTTTCATCTGCTCAATGTAAAAGTGTGTAGCACATAGTGGCATATGGCATATTAGCTTCCTGAATCACAAAACACTGCTGCTAGCTGATTGATCTATCACAATATCTAACTACCTGAATATCTGTCATCTATCTATGCCATGTGTATGTCTGTGTCTATACTTATAACTTTTGTTTGCAAACAAAAGTTTACTTTGTAAAATATAAACTTTGCCTTTGATAAAAGGCCTGCTAAACTCTCAAGATGGTCATTTTTAGGGTGCCTGGGTGGCTCAGTGGATCAAGCATCTGCCTTTAACTCAGGTACCGATCCTGGGGTCTTGTGGAGTCCCACACTGGGCTTCCTTCTCCCTCTGTCTATGCCCCTCCCCCACTGTTCATGCTTTCTCGTGTGCTCTGTCTCTCAGATATATAAATAAAATCTTTTTTTACAGTTCATTTTTATACTTTACTCTCCACCAAAAGTCCTGTTTTGTAACTCCATACTTTTTATTACAAATATATAAAATAATTGTGAATATTTAAGGGAGAATAGAATGTGGGGGTAGTTATTAAAACTCATGGTCATTAGGTCATATAATGTTTTAAATATCATTATTCTATCTCAAGGTTATTAGTACCTCTTCAAATTAAAGGTATTTAGATAAAGATAGCTTCATCTGTCGGGCCAATAAAATAGGAAAACTCTTGAGCTTAACAAAAGCAATTTAGAATACAGGAGAAGCCTTGTGAAAAGTCATTTCAAAACTGCAAAACAAAAATCTGCCATTTTATTCACTGTTTTTTTTTTTTTCATTCATGAGAGACAGAGAGAGAGGCAGAGACACAGACAGAGGGAGAAGCAGGCTCCATGCAGGGAGCCTGACGTGGGACTCCATCCCGGGTCTCCAGGATCATGCCCTGGGCTAAAGGTGGCGCTAAACCGCTGAGCCACCCAGGCTGCCCTATTCATTGTTTTAAACTTAGCCAAAGAACTGCTTTGGCTGGGGTATTTTTCTCATAGTTAGATTTAATTTTTTGTTTAAAATGAAACTCTCAGGGGCCCCCAGGGGGCTCACTCTGTTTGGCCTCTGACTCAGCTGGGGTCTTGATCAGGCCCCTCTTGGGGCTCAATGCTGAGTGTGGAACCTGCTTGGTATTCTCTCTCTCACCTTTCTCCTCTGCCTCTCTCCTCTCCCCCACGCACCCTCTCTCTTAAATCTCTAAATAAATAAATGCATTCATGAATAAATACATAACATTGAACTCTTAAGATGAGTCAAAATCTAACAACGGGTGCCCTTAAATAACAGCACAATTTTCTGTTTGCTCTTAAGGTTACTTACTCATCTTCATGAACCTCAAATACCTGAAACTAATCTCTTTTATTCATGGGCAAAATCAGCCCATCCCCTGCCAGGACTCTTCAGTCGAGTGGGTGCACTGTGAAGGCCATCAGGGTTGTCTTCAGTGATAACGTGACTATTCTTTCAAAATACATTCTCCTGCTTTCTTAAGCATTTGTCTTAGTTTATGTTTCCATAAGGTGCAGAGTCATGTAATTCTATGTGCTTTTCTACTGAAATTAAGACTAAAAAAAAAAAAAGTAGATGCTTTCCAACATCTACTGCTGCTTTCCAACAGCTTTGGTTGAAGTAAAAACAGCTGGTTTGGGTAAGGCCAAATGGAGGGAGCCATGACTACTTATAATCAGGTTATATACAGACTTTATTTACCATTGCAAACTCAGTCTTTTTGCTTCTATGGTTATTTTAAATATAATACAATAATAGTACAACAGTTCAATGAATATTATGTATAGTAAGAAAACATTAGTACTCTCCATTTCTTCCTTCTGCCAGTTCTACTCCTTCTGAAATAAATGTTTACAGTTTTGTATTAACTTTTCATACAATATTCTATGCTTCTTACCCATAAAGATTCTATATATGAATATGCTTTCCTGTGTTTAAAAATATTGCCTCATTCTATGTATGATTTTTAAGTAGAACAGTCCATAAGGACATTTTTCCAGGCAAGGAGTATAGATCTGAGGCATCCTTTTTAGCAGCCTTAGAAGAATCAAAGTTTATTCCGTTATTTTTCTACATTTCTAGATTATTAGCTTATGATAAGAAAAGATGACTTGAAATCGCTTTTTTATCCTTTTTTGAATTTTTTTGTGGATATATGACCTTTTTAGTGTCCTTGTAATATGAAAGAAGAATGTGCATTTTCACTGTGTACAAAATGGATTAAAGTTAGCTTGATGGTTAAAAGGAAGGATCTCTATTCTTAGTTTTGTTTTTTGTTTGGCTTGGTCTACTTGATTCACCCAATTCTGGAAGAGGTGTATGGGAGCCACCAACTATAGCTGGTATTTTATTACATTCTCTTTTTATCTCTAGTAATTTTTAACATATGTAGGATGCAGCCAAATGTTGAGGCATAACAAGGACTGTTAATTTTTTTTTGTAAAATTTTTGACTTTTATCACTACTATCACTAGTTCTCTTGAACCCATTTGTCCTGGAATTATATTTCATTTGATTCCAACTTCTTACAAATTACTTTCCTGATGTCACATAACCTATTATTACATTGTATGCCATTGTGACCTTTTATCCCCCATGTGTTCCTTGTAGACAGATAAAGATGTATATACATTGTATATAGGTTGTGTACTGTAATCCAGTCTGACACTAATTTTTGAATAAGGAAATTTAACTTCATTATTATTAAAATAATTCTTACAACTATAATTGTTTAAATTTTTCCTATCATATGTTATGCTATAATTTAATTTCCTCCTCTCCCGTGTCTATAATTCTGTAATTCATTATTTTTATTGCACTCTACTCCACTTACTGCAGGTAATTTTGAAGTTACACTCTGCATTTCCATTTTACTAGTGCTTATATTCTTATTTTTAACAATCTTTAGCCCTACTATTTTTGTACTTTTATACCAAAATAAAGTAAGAACATTAGTCTCCCCACCAGTATGATTTCCTCAGCAATACCACATCCTTTTCAAGCCAAGATAAAATCCTTTAAAAATCAATAATTTTTCAATTTAGTCCCTAACTACTATTGTTTCCATTACAGGGTAACTTACCTAGTTCACAAACTCATGTTATCACCCAAATTATACTTAAAGTATTGCTGTTCTATTAAATGTAATGAAAAATCCCTCACAGAGTTTATTGGTCATCACCATTTCTTTGTACTCTTTATTCCCCCATTTAGAAATCTTTATTATAGAAGAGCTTGAGTGGCTCAATTGGTTAAGTCCCCAACTATTTCGGCTCATGTCATGATCTCAGGGTCATGAAATTGAGCCCTGAGTTGGGCTCCTTGCTGGGCATGGAGCTTGCTTATGATTCTCTCTCTCTCCCTCTGCCCCTCTCCCCACCCTTGTGCACATGTGTGTGCACTCTCTTTCTAAAAGAATAGGGGGAAAAACAATATTTATTATACTTTATTTTTCATTTGGTTGCAATGTTTGAGAAATTTCCTTCTTTTTTTTTTAATAAAGAATTTTAAGACCTCCTGGGTATATGGCTACATATTATCTTCCACCAAAGGGGTCCCAATTTTCATTTTCTTTTTCTTTTTTTAAGATTTTATTTATTCATGAGAGACACAGAGAGAGAGAGGCAGAGAGACGGGCAGAGGGAGAAGCAGGCTCTACGCAGGGAGCCTGATGTGGGACTCGATCCTGGGACCCCAGGACCACGCCCTGGGTGGAAGGCAGGCACTAACCCACTGAGCCACCCAGGGATCCCGAGAAATTTCCTTCTAAAAAGTATATAAGGATGTATACCCTTTTAATATTTGTATTTTATTTTACTTTTTATTTTTTAAGAAGATTTTATTATTTGAGAAAGAAAGAGCACAAGCATGGGGAGTGTCAGGGAGAGGGAGAGAGAGAGAAGTAGACACCCTGCTGAGCAGGGAACTGGATGCAGGACTCAATCTCGAGACCCTGGGATCATAACCTGAGCTGAAGGCAGACACTTTATCAACTGAGCCACCCAGGGGCCCCTAATACTTGTATTTTGAAAATGTTCTTTCTCTTGCAAACGTGAGGATAGATTCTTTGGATAATAACAGTGTTATTGAATCTCTCTTCTTCTTTTAATAATCTCTGTAGGTTATGGACCACTATCGTCTAGTATTCATTGCCTTCAACCTCCACTATGTCCTAGTTTCTGTTGTGGCCAATATGAAGTCTGATGATAGTCCAAATTTCATTATTTTTGTATGTAATCTGTTCTCTTTGTCTCCAATTCTGTAAGATGCTCCCTCCTCATCCTTCAGAGTTCAAAGATTTCACTAAGATATGATTTATTATGTTTCTAAATATGTTTCTTTAATTATTCTTTACCCTTTTTGATACTTGGATAACATTTTTAACTTTAGCAAATCAGTAAATTTTTAGCTCAGGAAAATTTTGTGCTAGTTATTTTAATAATTTATTCTGTTTCATCTGTTTTCTTTTCTCCTTTGATATTTGTTTTCTTTACATATTATATGTCTTGATTCTATCGTCCAAGTCTCTTGACTTTTCCTTAGGATTTCCTTTTCATTCTGTCTTTCTTTATGTTGTGGGGGTTCTTCCTCTGGTTAATCATTAAGAGCCCACATTTTATTTTTAGCAGTGACCATTCTCTTTTCCAAATCATCTATTAAATTATTTAAAACCAGGGATCAGACTTTCTGAGCTCTAGTGTTATCTTTTTGAAGTTTCTCCTTTCATTTTTATTAAAGCTCTTGTCTCTTCTAGTGTATTACTTGTGTAGACACTCAGATTTGTTTCCCTTTTCCAATCCCTTGTATCTACTGAAATGGCCTCTGTTCTTTCCTTTGTGTTTAAATTAAAGGATGTGACTTTTTTTATCATAAATGTAGGGCAGGTTTGTGGATTACATTATATAGTGCTGATTGAGAAGCAACAAAAAAATGGGCGTATTTGTTTCTGATGAAAAAAGGCTTAACAAGCCAGAAACTCCCAGAAAATGTATGTGTTGGAAAGCATCTTGATCTGATGAATAGGAAGTAGGGGTTAAGGCTATCTTTGGGTATTTCATACAGTCTGGTAATTCCTACATGAAGCAAACCAGCAGGAACTGATTCCTTTTTGGGTCAAAAGATCTTTTAAATCAATTATCCCCCACAAATCACCCCACAAACACACCTGGAAATCACCAGGTTGATAGTTTCCATCTCATACTGTGCTGGAGATTCAAAGACGACCAATTCATGACCTTTGCCTCCCATCTTCCTCTCTTTTTCTATAATCTGAATCTCTGATGCATATATTCTTCTATATTCTAGTAGTTAGTCATGATTATTTTGGAGGTTTAGTCTACTCACCTGTGAGGAAGGCAGAAAACATGTGTACATGAGGTAATATTCCCATCATTTCAACTTTTGCATTTTGTTTGTAAGTACACACATATATACCTATATGTGTGCATAAATTCATAAACGTTTAACAGATGAATCCTGCATATATAACATATACTTCACAAAGATGTTTTTATTAAAACACTTCACATTGGAGTTGATGAGGTTACTTAGAGATTGAGGTATTGTATATATGAAAACAAAATATGTTAGTGGTTCAATAAAATCGATCAGATGTATATAACAAGTTAATTGAATTTTAAGCTTTTGACATTTCAAATTGGATTTAGTAGCCAGTCAAAATTTCCTTTGTGAGGAAAGCTGTCAGTCTAAATATACTATTTTTTTCTGATAGATGGTAGTGTTAAAATTTTTCACCTACAAAGATCTTACTTTTTCATTATGAACTTTCTATATTATTAAAACTTGAACAACATGTTATAATTTAATCTCATTAGCAACTAAAATCTTAATTGTATTTCCTTTTTAAATAATTTATATTTGAATTTAAATAGTAACATGCAGCTAAGGATTACCATATTGGACAGTGCAGTTATAGGCATATTCACTGTCACATTTTTATTTTTATTTTTCTTACCATGTTATTTTTTTCATCATAACTGTACTCTTTAATCCCCATCCCCTACTTTCCCCCATCCCCCCCATCTACCTCCCCTCTGGTAACTATCAGTTTGTTCTCTGTAGTTAAGAGTCTGTTTCTTGGTTTGTCTCTATTTATCTTTTTTCTTCCTTTTCTTGATTGTTTTGTTTCTTAAATTTGACAAGTGAAATAATACAGTATTTGTCTTTCTCTGACCGACTTAACACTATCACATTTTTTAATAAAGAAAAAAATTCATTCAAAAACAAAATTATGGCACGGGCATAATCAAAAATATCTATGTAATTATCACATTAAATAATGTGGAGGTAAATAATAGCCATATTTTCTGAAGTGTGAGAAGTGTAATATAGAAATTAATATTCTGAGTCTGTTCTGCAAAATCTATTCAAACTAGAAGATCCACAGTTAAAATAATATGGAAGTATGACATATAATTGCAGAATTTAAAGTAATTCCAAAGCTATTTTTCTTGTGTTAATTTTATTTTCTTTTTTTAAAGATTTTATTTATTTATTCATGAGAGACACAGATAGGCAGAGACATAGGCAGAGGGAGAAGCAGGCTCCCTGCGGGGAGCCTGATAGGGGACTCGATCCCGGGACCCTGGAATCACACCCTGAGCTAAAGGCAGATGCTCAACCACTGAGCCACCCAGGCATCCCAATTTTCTTTTATTTTCTTTTCTTCTCTTTTCTTTTCTTTTTTTTCTTTTTTTTCTTTTCTTTCTTTTCTTTCTTTTCTTTTGTATATTTTATTGGAGTTCGATTTGCCAACATATAGCATAACACCCAGTGCTCATCCCGTCAAGTGCGCCCCTCAGTGCCCCTCACCCAGTCACCCCAACCCTGCACCCACCTCCCCTTCCACTACACCTTGTTCGTTTCCCAGAGTTAGGTTTAAACTAAATGTGTGTGTGTGTGTGTGTGTATTCATTTTCACGTGTGAATATATGAAAAATTTCTGTTCCAGGTATTGTCAAGCTGATATATCAGAATAGCTTCCTATCAGAAAATATATACTAGTTAGAGAAGTTAAAAATTTTACATATAAAGTTTGGGAAAAGTTAGCAAGGATTAAAAAGATTTCTTGACGTCAAGACTTTTCGATACTTCAATTTACTAATAGACATTGTGGAGCTTCATGAAGGGGCTAACATTAACATCTCCTAAAAGTATCGTATAACAGTATCCCAAATAATGACTTCTTTTTGTTCACATATAGTAGTTTTAATAACAGACAACTGAGAAGCCAAGACATGCACGTGCAACAGCATGAGGTAGTGTGCACTGAATTGGAGAAATGTGACATGGTTAAATCAGAAATACTTTTAAATCTATACCAATAAAGATTATATTATGAAATGAAGAGAACATTCCTGTTTGAATTCTGAGAATTCCAAAGAGGAAATTATATTAGAACTGTAGACCCCCCCCCAAAAAAAAAAAAAAAGAACTGTAGACCCCAGCAATTCTAGTCAAACATCTAGTTTTAAAAATTACCTTTTTGAGTTGGTAGTTTCTTTATTCATTTATTCAGCAAATATTTATGATCACCTTCTATATGCCAGGCACTATGCTTGAGTCTTTGGTATGTTTATTTTACATTGTAAGACACCTAGGATATATAACTTTATCTATGACACTAAAATGTTACTTTTCTTGTGATTTCTTACAATGGTCAGCCATCTATGTTGGTACTTTCCTTAGTGGAAACCAAAGCCCTTTTCTTTCACTTCTCTCACAGGCCATACTTAGTGACTAGAATTTTACCAAGTTACTAATGTATGTTAATTTATTGAAAATCCTTATTAAAATGCAAATGTTATCCTGTGGAGGATAACACTTTAAACCACTATAAGCCATTAACACATTATCAAGATTTAGTTTATCAGTTTAATTAGATGGTAATTTAGCTTGGCCCCAAGGAGCTAGGTAAATTTGATGGTATGGAAGAGAAGAATCACCATGATACAGATGAATGAGCAAGTCCAGCAGCCAGATCCATTATACAGGACACTACATATACCTGGCCTTCTAGAAGTAGGATGTACTTAGAGATTGGAAAATAGAGCTTCATCTGCGTACCTCCTTCACTGACAACCTGCCCTGCACCAAAAATTTTATTTCAGAAAGTAAATAATATGGCTATACAGGATGATTTTCTGCACTATTTTACACTGATTACTTTATTATTTTTTGGGTCTTATTATTTTTGAACAAAAGAGAGATAAGTTATAAGCTTAATACAGTTTGTTGATTACTTAATGATCATTTGAGGATTGAATTTCTCCTTTTTTTCTTACACAGCTTCACATTGACAATTTTCTAGATGATGCATAAAGGAGGTAGAAATACCTTAAGAGCAAACTGTCATTGCTATTTCCTCTATGTAATACTATAACCAATCCATTTGGACTCATTTGGCTGATTATTTAAAATCTTTCTACCCAGTGACAGAAGTAAACATATGGAAGGCTGAATACTGTCAGAATACTAGTATTGTCTTGGCATTTATGGGTATCCAAAACTATAAAGAGGAAAGACTAAACCCATAAATATCTCATCTGTGTTGTATTCTTGTTTTTTGTATCTCTTATTATTTGATTCTTCCTTTCTTTTTTTTATTTTTTTTTATTTTTTTTTAATTTTTTATTATTTTTTTTAATTTATTTTTTATTGGTGTTCAATTTACTAACATACAGAATAACACCCAGTGCCCGTCACCCATTCACTTCCTTTCAATCTGTGGGTTAATGTAGTATTTTTTTGACCAAATTAGATTTTTTAATTTTTTTTTAATTTATTTATGATAGTCACACACAGGGAGAGAGAGGCAGAGACACAGGCAGAGGGAGAAGCAGGCTCCATGCACCGGGAGCCCGACGTGGGATTCGATCCCGGGTCTCCAGGATCGCGCCCTGGGCCAAAGGCAGGCGCCAAACCGCTGCGCCACCCAGGGATCCCCCCAAATTAGATTTTTTGATTTCCCATTTTAGGTCTGTGATTTATATAAATGATCAAGGAGAAATAAATAAAAATAGCTCAGGTGTGTTTCTTACTTCAATGACCCCTAGGAGGAAACATAATTGTCTTTTTCCAAATACTTTTGAGAGTAGGAAAGGCAGCTACCTAAGTTCTTACACATTTCCTTGTCATTTATGACCCATCAGAACCCATAAAAGGCCTGTGATCATATTTGGGATTTACATGCTATTGTGTTATTATTTTAAATAATCTGTACTATTTAAGAATGCCCTTTTGAGGAAAGATAATCAGATATACATTAACAGATTTTCATATCATGGTTCACTTTAATCATTAATAAATAATCTTATTTTATTTTAAAGATTTAGCCCATCTTTGTCTTTATTAACTATAATGTTACTCCATTAAAAAAATGGCTACATTATTGTATTATGGGGTTTTTTGGTCCAGATGTCAGGTTTTTTTAGTTAGGCTTTGAATATGTTGACATATTTTATATACCATGTTTATGTTAAATATATACATGTTTTATGGAATGTATCATAGTATGGGATTTTGTGCATTTTTCTTTTTGAGTTTCTTTGACATCATAACTCATAAATGGACCAGTAACCACAACCTATTTGAAACATATATTGATGAGAGAGAAATACTTTAAATCATGAAAGAAAATATTTTGTTCTAAAAACTTAGATATAATGGACCATTGGTTTCAAAACAGGATTGCTTCTATCTTGTGCAGTATGTGGCCCTTCAAGAGGCAAATTTTAAGTAATAAAAATAATGTGATAACTAAAGTTTGAGAGAAACCAAAGTTTATTAAAAACTTTATGAATGAATTCTATGCCTATGTACATAGTTCAAAATCTCAGAACTATTTTCACTTCAACTTTAGGTGCTACAAATCATAGTTTTAACCTATCATAATCCTTTTAAGCATCATTTGAGCTTTCCATTTGTTAATAAAAATAAGTACTTTGGGGCTTTCTTCCACATCTCTTGATTTTCATTTCTAGAAAATGAGGATAGTATATTCTTTTGGGTATATATTGTTAGAAGTGAATATGAACAGAGAGAAATAAAATGAATTAGTATGGCTACAGCACTTCCTTGCTAATGATGCGTGCATTTCTATAATGATATGAGGTGGTAAAGAACATTAACAAAACAAGTTGATTTTTAAAAGGTTAGACAGGATTTGTACACAGAATTCAGAAGGAGATAATTATTCAAGACAGAGTTAATGAAATTCAGATGAAAAGGCAAAATCTGAATATGAGTGCATGGATTATGCATTAAGAGGCAAAAATGAACGTGATACTTCCAATTATATTGATTTTTTAATAACTGTGGATTTTTTATTAAATGAAATGGAAAGTCATTCATTGGATATAGTTTATTATAGAACTGCATGACTTTGTCAAAAGGAATGATATATTTTCAGGAGTAGATAGTAAACTAGATCTCCAAATTTCTGACTCTGTTGATTAAATTTTAGTTGTTTCTTGTATATGAAACTTATGATACATTTTCTGTATTAAATTTTATTGCATCAACTACAACTTTATTCAAAATATGTAACACTGAATTTTCTAATAAATGAGTTGATTGTTTCCCAATGGTGTCAAAGAATTATTCTGCAATTTTTGTATTTCTCATAAAAGTTCACCAGAGCATCATTTAGCTTTCCCTATTCAGATGATATGCACCACTTAACTTCTCTTATCTATGATGACTGGATACTATGTATTGATATGATAGGAGGAACTAAGTCCTCCAACATATCCATCATCATTAAATATTTCCAATGTGTGGTTACTAACCTTTTTCAATTTAATATACAAAATACAACTGAGTCAATGTTCACAGTAATTGTAACTGGAAGGCATTTTAGAAATTATAGGCATTCTAATTTATTTATTTATTTTTTACAAAAGAGAAAAAGAGAAAGCAGATTACTTGTTTATCAGTAGTTTAGCATACAAAGATTGCAATGTTTTTCTCGCTCAGATCTTTTCTAGGTGATAGAATATGTCTTTCTATTTTTTTATTGTTCTCATTGACCATAATAGTTTTAATATTTCTCAATATTCTGGAGATTGTCTTTATACTATGTGTGAGCATGGAGCGAATAGGTTGTGGTATAGTTAGTCCACTTATTTTCATAAACTGATACCAATTGTTCTAAGGCTTGTATATGATAATCTTGAAAATAATTTCAATATACGTATTACTAGAGCTTGACCTATGTGCAATACAATGGCTAGTGCTTCTTTGAAAGGTATTACAATCAGTTAGTGATGGCTTCCTCATTGAAGAAAAAAAAAAGCAAAAAGCATTTCTAGAACCAGATACAAAAATAAAATTATTTGAAAATTTCTGAATTTAAATAGATGCCACCTAACATTCCCCTAAAAGAGATTTCCATTGAAATATGGGTGAAAAGGGTTTTCTCTTGATATGATGATGAATATTTATTATGTGGGAAAGAAGACATGGATCAAGATTTAATAAAATAATCTATGACAGACATTTAGTCAAGTAGTGAAAAGCTTTACAAATTAGAAGCTAGTATGCTGCTTACTTTCTTAGAGCCCTGGATGAGGACTGTAGCCAGTGCAAATCTTTTTTTTTAAGATTTATTTATTTATTTCAGAGAGAGAAAGAGTGAGTGAAGTGGTACAGGGAGAGAATCTTTCAAGCAGACTCCATACTGAACGCAGAGTCCAAATTGGAGCTCAGTCCCATAACACATGAGATCATGACCTGAGTGGAAATCAAAAGTTGGATGCTTAACTAAGCCACCCAGGCGCCCTATAGCTGTGCAAATCTTATTTGTTGAGACACAGAACTCCAGTCTTCAGAGCTGTGTGGTTAGCATTGTTATTTAAATAAATTTCAATTAAAAAAATTATTTGAGTATAGTTGACACACAATGTTACATTAGTGTCAGGCATAAATTTTAATGGAATATCCCTGCATGTACAACAAAATATAATTAGCCACAAACAAAGAATCAGAAACTTGGGTTTTAAACTGTGTTTCAGGAAGTTAAGTCTAAGGCAGTAGTCAAATGTGAGTTTATTTTTAGTGTCTTATTCCTCTATTGTATTTAACTCTTAAGTCCCTTACTATCTATAATCCATAATTATTATATTTGGAAGTCATCAGTATGAATTTAAGATAGCTGTGAGCATCTCAAGTGTAGATAATGAAGATCAGGGAAACTACCTGTCAAAAAAGAAACAGAAAGAGGATATAAAGAACTCAGTATTTAAGAGAAAATGATGAGGACAGACATTAAAACCTTTTGGAACTCACACTGATTTTTTAAATGAAACTCAGATTTTTAAAAATATTTGGAAGGTATGTATCATTCTAAAATAATCCCCTTGGTTAGACAAAAATACACATACATACATGTATATGTACACATATAAGACAGAGATAAACCACTACTCAATTTTGTCACTAATAACAAAAACCACTATTCTACCCAACTTTGTCACTAATAACAAAAACCACTATTCTATAAAAATTTACAGGTATAAAATGTATATTAATAAAAAGTAAAATTGCTCCATTATAGAAAAATAGTATAGGACCATTCTTGTTTTAGATAATATAAAACAATCTTTCCCTCAGGAGGTGAAGAAACTGATGCAAATAAGAAAAACCACTTATTAACATGGAAAATTTCAAGAACAGTCATCCATCTAATAGAATATATGGAAGTCACAGTGAATTTGCTTGACTTGTGTTAACTCTACTAGTTAGTACTAAGTTAATGTGTCAATGGAAATTGCATATTCAAATGCCTGCTGATTTATTTTTCTTTTAGTGGAAAGGTTGGTTTGAAATGAAAATATTGAGAATTTGAATTAAAAATATGTCCTCTTTAAACTCTAGCTCAAAATCCTAATATTATCTTAAATGTAAAATTAGAAGTGCATATAGAGTATCATCCTATTCATCATGAAGGAATGTGTATCATATATTTAGTCAAGATATATACACAATATCAAACTTTGTAAAAACTATAATTATTCCATTTAAGCTAATTTGTGCAATTCTGTGAATTTGCAGTGTCATAAGTAAATGAGACATCTAAATTGCAATTATTTTTATATTATGTTAGAAATGAGTAGAAGAATCCTGGACTTGATAAATTAATAAGAAAGCGTGTGTAGACTAGCTTATAATTTTACTCATCTTAACATGGATTCAGTCTGAGATCCTAAATTCCATTTAATTTTATTGCTGCAAAAATGAGGATGGTCTTGTCATAAAACCTGTGCAGTAATAAATGATTGTGTTAGCATGCTTATCATCAGAGTTCCTCTAGAGACTCTGCCACTGAAACCCTCAGCTGACCCCATCAACAGGCAGATGGCAGTTGATCAATTCAAAACAAAGTTACTGGAAAACTAATTTCAATTACAAGAGTTTTGTTGCTTATAGTAGAGACAGAAGAGAGCAGAGGTCATCTATCTTTTTGAATTTGCGTGCCAAATAGTATTTATTTCATGCTCTTACAAGGAGTAGGGAAAGAAGTGCTATTGGCCAGATACAGAAGGACTATAAGCTACAAATGCCTATCAATCGCAGTACTTGAATGGCAGGTAGGAATGTGCAGATGTAGGAGGCTAGTGCCTCCTTAGACCCGTGGGCTTTCTGGAGTTCTTATTATAATGTGAATTCCACTCTCAGTCTTTCTCATCTAGTACTTTAATTAGAAGCTTAACTTAACAGGAAACTAGCATTAAAGAAGGGATCTGATGTCTGGAATTGGGAGGGTAAGGGTGCTGAATGTAAAGATATATACTGGCCCAAACCACTTTGTCCCTCTTGTACCTCAATCTGGATTTGGGAAGAAAAGCATAGGAGAGGTTCCTTTGATAGGAAAACCACAGATGTAGACCCCCCCAACCCCACCCGCCTACCCCATACCTAATTTTCCAGGAAGCTTAGAATTACATCTTAAAAACCAGCTGTAAAAATTATCCTTTTCTTAGTGTAAAACTATCCATCTGATAACCTACGGCTCTTGCTCTTTCGTTCTTACACTCATGGTACTGATGTGTCTATATCTCTTATTTTTAAATGTTTCTAACACCTTTTGCAAGAAGAGGGTGTTTAAGTAATAACCTTTTTACTAGACTTATCATCATGCATTTTTATTCACTTTCAGCCCTCTATCAGCTATAAACTGGAATGTATATAAACTCAGTAGAGATCTTTTCATTATTAGGAAGCTAAAAGAATTGTTCTTTTGTATGTCTATACCAGCACACTGTCCATGAAGAGTCAGTGGTGGCGATGACTGAAGACATGCCTTTGGAAATTTCTTATGTGCCTTCTACTTACCTGACTGAGATCACTCATGTCTCACAAGCCCTATCAGAAGTGGAAGAGCTTCTTAATGCTCCCGACCTTTGTGCTCAAGATTTTGAAGATCTCTTTAAACAAGAGGAATCCTTGAAGGTAAAAGCAAAGCATTTTTATGAGATTTTTACAAGCTGTTCTTCTTGATCATTCGCAGTACCACAACGATTGACTTAGAGGTACACACCAAGGCATTTTAACGTACATGTGGAATTCCTAAACCACTTCACAGGATAGTTAGTTCTAGAAAGCTGAGTTAGAAAAAGAAACATAAACCAGAAGAGGTATTTTATAATATTTAATGTTGAGAGACTTCCTAAAAGGAGGGAACACAGAAGTAATAGTTTCACATAGATTCAGGGCAGAAAGGACTTACCCAAAAGCATGCTTTGATAAGGTAACGGTATATTCACAACTAATACATTCCTTTCCTTTCTTTTCCCATAAAAGAGGAAATTTATGAGATTTTAAATAGCATTTATTGCATATAGGTTTAGCTTTATATTTTTTACTTAAAATATGCATATTCAACTTCAAATTAGTGCCAGCATCAATACTGTGATACCTGGAATCTAATTGAATAGAAAGCAATGAAGTGTTTCTTTAAAATTTCCAGGCAAAGGCTACCAACTAAATCTAGTATCTTTTCAAACCGCCAACTGCATGTTTCTGAATCCCAGACGAAGACAAAGCATGATGAGGAAATAGACTTTGAATTGTAGAGGGAAGTGTCTGAAGATAGATGAATTTAGCACCAAGAAAATGTACATAATAATGTGTGCCTCAAAATAATTTTTGTGATCATACATTTTACACTCAAAATGAAATAGGATAGCCAGAGCTCAGTATTTTTCAATGCAAATAGTGTAAGATTATAGGCAGAAGATAAGTTTGCTCTCAGCAGCACCTATTAGCCAAAGTATTTTATACTCTAAATGATTTCTTGGGAGCTCATTCCATATCACACGTTTGTCTGCATAAGTATACAGAAAGATAAAGCTGTTTGTTTGTTTTGGAAATCAGAGCTACAATATCTTGAGTGACTTGAATTTACTGTCTTACATTATATAAAGTAAGATATAAAATTACATGCTAAAATAAAATAAGAAAGGCATGGATCTCTGAAACTACTCCATCCATTTCAGTGTGGTGCTCTTTATTATTCTTTTTGAAATAAAAGTCAGATCACTAATGGATACAGTGAAGAAAAGAAACCCAATCAATTGATAAAAGAGATATGCCAGCATTCTTGTCGTTACTCACATTAACTAATTTCATATGACAGCACAGTTTATAAGTTCATCATTGTCATTCAACATGTAAATCACTGCTAATGAGCTAATATTCATTTCATTCCATGTTCCCAGACATATGGGTCAGGAGAGCAGTGACCCTAAACTTATTAAGTTGCCAATTGAATATCTTTGTCTTCATACCTCTTAACCTGGCACACTCAGAATAATGGGCCCCTGGCTACATTCAGCTAGTCATTTGTTCTTCCAGATATGTTTAAGAGTATTATAGCTAATGCCAATTGTGATTGTATTGATTACTGTGGTTTGTAAAAGTATTATTGCAGGTTTAATTTAACTGGATTATGGAATCCTTGTTAGACGCAGTTTGGGGCATAACTCCAGCTCATGACCAATAAATCTCTGGCAGTAGGCAAACGGGCTTCCTACCATTGTGAGCCTTTGAAGGGGGATAGTTTTGATCTCAGTCTTTTCAATGAATATGTATTTCCTCTTAAAGGCATTCATCATTGTCATTATCCAGTAGTAAAAATAGAAAAGTAGTGCATAAATTGTACAGCTTCTGGTTGGGAAGGTTTGAAATTAAATTGTGTTTGATTTTATTCCTGACAGATTTGCATGAATCAAATTACAGAACTATAGTAGGTATTGCTGTGGTTTAACATACATATTTCTTTAAAGTATAATACAACACAAGTAATGTGTAATAAGTTAAAATAATTACTTTCTGAACATAATATAACTAATATAGCACACATAATTTCCATAGATTTATTGAATTGGAAAGCTACCTAATCATTTTGACAAGAAAGAAGCAGAAAAATAGCTATTTACATATGGAAATCCGCATTTAATAGCTGATACATTAGCTAAAGAAAACTAGAAATGAATGAGGAACATACACATAAGTAGTATTTATTCTTATATTATAGTCAATATTAGTGTTGTGAATCAATCGATTGTGTTTGTTTATATGCAAAAAGTTATAATATTAATTGTACAAATTCTACATTGTACGATAGTTTTGAAAGAATTTAAATTTTGAAAGTTTCAATCAATGTTATTACTTTATTTTTTTGTATATTTTTATTGGAGTTCAATTTGCCAACATATAGTATAACACCCAGTGCTCATCCCATCAGGTGTCCCCTTCAGTACCCATCACCCAGTCACCCCAACCCCCCGCCCACCTCCCTTTCCACTAACCCCTTGTTCGTTTCCCAGAGTTAGGAGTCTCTCATGTTCTGTCTCCCTCTCTGATATTTCCCACACATTTTCCCTCCTTTCCCCTTTATTCCCTTTCACTATTTTTTTATATTCCCCATGTAAATAAAACCATATAATGTTTTTCCTTCGATTGACTTAATTCACTGAGCATAATACCCTCCAATTCTATCCACGTTGAAGCAAATGGTGGGGATTGGTTGTTTCTAATGGTTGAGTAATATTCCATTGTATATATAGACCACATCTTCTTCTTTATCCATTCATCTTTCGATGGACACCGAGGCTTCTTCCACAGTTTGGCTATTATGGACATTGCTGCTATAAACATCGGGGTACAAGTGTCTTGGTCTTTCACTGCATCTGTATCTTTGGGGTAAATCCCCAGCAGTGCAATTGTTGGGTTGTAGGTCAGGTCTATTTTTAACTCTTTGAGGAACCTCCACACAGTTTTCCAGAGTGGCTGCATCAGTTCGCATTCCCACCAAGACTGCAAGAGGGTTCCCCTTTCTCTACATCCTCTCCAACATTTGTTGTTTCCTGTCTTGTTAATTTTCCCCATTCTCACTGACGTGAGGTGGTATCTCATAGTGGTTTTGATTTGTATTTCCCTGATGGCCAGTGATGCGGAGCATTTTCTCATGTGCTTGTTGGCCATGTGTATGTCTTCCTCTGTGAGATTTCTGTTCATGTCTTTTGCCCATTTCATGATTGGATTGTTTGTTTCTTGGGTGTTGAGTATAATAAGTTCTTTATAGATCTTGGATACTAGCCCTTTATCTGATAGGTTATTTGCAAATATCTTCTCCCATTCTGTAGGTTGTCTTTTAGTTTTTTTAATGGCTTCTTTTGCTGGGCAGAAGTTTTTTATCTTGATGAAATCCCAATGATTCATTTTTGCTTTTGTTTCCCCTGCCTTCATAGATGTATCTTGCAAGAAGTTGCTGTGGCCAAGTTCAAAAAGGGTGTTGCCTGTGTTCTCCTCTAGGATTTTGATGGATTCTTGTCTCACATTTAGATCTTTCATCCATTTTGAGTTTATCTTTGTGTATGGAGTTAGAGAATGGTCTAGTTTCATTCATCTGCATGTGGCTGTCCAATTTTCCCAGTACCATTTATTAGAGAGACTGTCCTTTTTCCAGTGGATAGTATTTCCTGCTTTGTCGATTATTAGTTGACCATAGAGTTGAGGTCCAATTTCTGAGTTCTCTATTCTGTTCCATTGATCTATGTGTCTGTTTTTGTGCCACTACCACACTGTCTTGATGATCACAGCTTTGTAGTACAACTTGAAATCCAGCATTGTGATGCCCCCGGCGCTGGTTTTCTTTTTCAATATTCCCCTGGCTACTCGAAGTCTTTTCTGATTCCACACAAATCTTAAGATTATTTGTTCCAACTCTGTGATATAAGTCCATGGAATTTTGATAGGGATTACATTGAATGTGTAAATTTTCCTGGGTAACATTGACATTTTCACCATATTAATTCTTCCAGTCCATGAGCATGGAATATTTTTCTATCTATTTGCATCTTCCTCCATTTCCTTCAGAAGTGTTCTGTAGTTTTTAGGGTATACATCCTTTACCTCTTTGGTTAGGTTTATTCCTAGGTACCTTATGGTTTTGGGTGCAATTGTAAATGGGATTGAGTACTTAATTTCTCTTTCTTCAGTCTCATTGTTAGTGTATAGAAATGCCACTGATATCTGGGCATTGATTTTCTATCCCGCCACACTGCCGAATTGCTGTATGAGTTCTAGCAATCTTGGGGTGGAGTCTTTTGGGTTTTCTATGTACAGTATCATGTCATCTGCGAAGAGGGAGAGTTTGACTTCTTCTTTGCCAATTTGAATGCTTTTTATTTCTTTTCATTGTCTGCTTGCTGAGGCTAAGATTTCTGGTACTATGTTGAAAAGCAGTGATAAGAGTGGCTATCCCTGCCGTGTTCCTGATCTTAGGGGAAAGGCTCCCAGTGTTTCCCCATTGAGAATATTTGCTTTGGGCTTTTCATAGATGGCTTTTAAGATGCTGAGGAATGTTCCCTCTATCCCTACACTCTGAAGAGTGTTTTTTTTTTATAAATTTATTTTTTATTGGTGTTCAATTTGCCAAGATATAGAATAACACCCAGTGCTCATCCCATCAAGTGCCCCCCTCAGTGCCTGTCACCCAGTCACCCCCACCCCCTGCCCACCTCCCTTTCTATTACCCCCAGTTCGTTTCCCAGAGTTAGGAGTCTCTCATGTTCTGTCTCCCTTTCTGATATTTCCCATTCATTTTCTCTCCTCTCCCCTTTATTCCCTTTCACTATATTTTATATTCCCCAAATGAATGAGACCATATAATGTTTGTCCTTCTCCGATGGACATACTTCACTCAGCATAATACCCTCCAGTTCCATCCATGTCGAACCAAATGGTGGGTATTTGTCGTTTCTAATGGCTGAGTAATATTCCATTGTATACATAGACCACATCTTCTTTATCCATTCATCTGTCAATGGACACTGAGGCTCCTTCCACAGTTTGGCTATTGTGGACATTGCTGCTATAAACATCGCAGTTGCAGGTGTCCCAGCATTTCACTGCATCTATATCTTTGGGGTAAATCCCCAGCAGTGCGATTGAAGAGTTTTGATCAGGAATGGATGCTGTATTTTGTCAAATGCTTTCTCTGCATCTATTGAGAGGATCATATGGTTCTTGTTTTTTCTCTTGTCGATGTGATCTATCACGTTGATTGTTTTACGAGTGTTGAACCAACCTTGCATCCCTGGGATAAATCCCTCTTGGTCATGGTGAATAATCTTCTTAATGTACTGTTGGATCCTATTGGCTAGTATGTTGTTGAGAACTTCTGCATCTGTGTTCATCAGGGATATTGGTCTATAATTCTCCTTTTTGGTGGGGTCTTTGTCTGGTTTTGGAATTAAGGTGATCCTGGCCTCATTGGACAAGTTTGGAAGTATTCCATCCCTTTCTATCTTTTGGAATAGCTTTAGTAGAATAGATATTGTTTCTTTTTTAAATGTGTGATAGAATTCCCCTGGGAAGCCATGTGGCCCTGGACATTTGTGTCTTGGGAGGTTTTTGATGACTGCTTCAATTTCCTCCCTGGTTATTGGTCTGTTCAGGTTTTCTATTTCATCCTGTTCCAGTTTTGGTAATTTGTGGCTTTCCAGAAATGCATACTTTTTTTTTCTAGATTGCCTAATTTATTGGCATTTAGCTGCTCATGATATGTTTTTAAAATCGTTTGTATTTCCTTGGTATTGGTTGTGATCTCCCCTTTTTAATTGATTATTTTATTAATTTGAGTCTTTTCTCTTTTCTTTTTAATATGGCTGGCTAATGGTTTATCTATCTTATGAATTCTTTCAAAGAACGATCTCCTGGTTTTGTTGATATGTTCTACAGTTCTTCTGGTCTCTATTTCATTGAGTTCTGCTCGAATCTCTATTAACTCTCTTCTTCTGCTTGGTGTAGGTTTTATTTGCTGTTTTTTCTCCAATTCCTTTGGGGTGACAGGTTAGCTTGTATATTTGAGTTTTTCCAATTTTTTTGAGGGATGCTTGTATTGTGATGTATTTCCCTCTTAGGACTGCTTTTGCTGTATCCCAAAGATTTTGAACAGTTGTATCTTCATTCTCATTAGTTTCCATGAATCTTTTTAATTCTTCTTCTCTAATTTCCTGGTTGACCCATTCATCTTTTAGCAGGATGCTCTTTAACCTCCACATGTTTCTTCCAAATTTCTTTTTGTGATTGAGTTTTAGTTTCAAAGCATTGTGGTCTGCTCAGTACAGAGTGGCTGTATGAGCGGGCTGAGTCAAGAATATCAACCACACCTAAGTAAATTTCACCCTTGATGATTCTAATGAGGTCAGAGACCTTGTTAGAAGTGAAAAACCCTTCTCTCTGTAGTTTCCAGCTGTTCTCTCTTTAAATCTCAGGTCATATTCATAGGTTTTCAGGATGGTTTGAAAGTTATCTAACTAAGTAAGTTGGTGGGGCCAGGTGAGTTGAGGACCCCTACTCCTCCTCCATCTTGCCTCACCTCCTGCTATTACTTTATTTTTGAGAAAAAAATTTCAATTCTCTTAAAATTCTCTAGAATATAATTACTAGATTACATCATCAACTCTTGCTTTAAATTGTCTCATTATAAAGTATGAGCATAAGAGAGTAGACTGGTGATTGCAAGGGACTAGGGGCAGAGGAAATGGGAAGCTGCTGTTCAGTGGATATAAAATGGAAAAATCAGTTTTCGAGATATGCTGGGCAACTGCCATAGGTAGCAGTAATGTAGCATACACTTAAAAATGTGTTCAGAGGATGGATATCATATTAATTGCTCTTACAACAATAAAAATAATAAAGTATGGATATAGAACTTTTTAAGTTTCCAAGTTTTGCCCCTTACAGATTTAAATATTTGACCTCTTCTCACAAAAGAAGAAATGACTTATTTTAGAAGGCCCAGTGAAAAGGATTTGTCCTAGTGCTACCATATACCTGATTGGGCTGGAAATTTTGGTTGTAATGGTGTCTGCATTATTCTTGGGGCCTCACCCTCAGGGTCCCCTGAACTGTGACTTACAGCTGCCAATTGCAAGTGCCTGGGACTCTGCCTAGGGCTCTCTGATCATCCAAATTTGTAAGTGTCAGGGAGTTATGGCTCTGCCTCCCCACATCTCCCAACAAACCTCAACCCATGGCAGGTTACTTTCTGAGAATAAAGGACACTGCTCCTACACATCTTTAGCTGCAGTGACTCTGAAACACGTTCTGTGCTTTCACCAAAGTTCCCCTGTGTGACTGAGTCCCCACTGTGCATGGTAGGAACTTTCCAGATATTACAGGGGTTAACTGGCTTCCTCTCCTAACCTCTCCACTGCCTTACCAGTGCTTACTAGGATCATTACCAAGTAATTCATGTGCATACAAATTCTAATCTTAGACTCTCCTTCTAAGGTATCCAACCTATGATAATTTTGAAAGAAACAATGACATATACACCATTCAGTCAGCACTTGCTAACAGAAATCTTGGAAAATACTTCATTCAAGTTGAGGGGGAATTCCCCAGTGACTGTGCTACTTCTCCACTAAAGATTTTCTTAGGTGGTCAGTTAGATCTTGGCCTTTAGAAAGGTGAACTTTTAGAACAAAAATAAAAGCATGGCTTAGAATAAGGATTACAACTAGATTTTATCTTTTGCTGTAATGAGAAATCAATTTTCTTTCAGTGGTCAGGTACTCTTAATAACTTACCTATATTAACTAATTTAATCCTCACAACTCTGTAAAATATTTTAAGTTATTTTGCGCATTTTAAGATGAAGAAACTAAAAAAATATAAAGTCACTTGACAAGGTGACACAGCTAATATTAATGGAGCAAGGATTTCAACCCAAGCAAAGTAGATCCGGGATCTGAGCTGTGTGCCACCATACTATACCACCTCTCACAAGGTTTTTTTCCCTAGGGCACTATGTTAAGCATAGAAAAGGTGAACTTGGACAAAACACAGTAGAATACTGAGGACTGTCATGCCTAATTTATAGGGAAAATGTTCTGGGTTCTAATTCTCAATGAATCCATGAAAGTTTAAGAAGATTCTATGAAGGATTCCATTAAAAGGAAGGAAGGATGGAAATTAAGAAGGAAGGAAGGTGGAAAGAGGAAAAGAAAGGGAAGGAAAGAAAAGTCAGATATGCATCATTTCAATCCTCTCATCTAAACTGATGATAGTGCAGATGTTCTGGTTGAGGTAGATAACATTTTTTGTGTTTTTGGTATGCAAGAGGGTGACAAGAAGTGTGGACAGATGAACAAATCCCACAGATGTTGACAGGACACTTGGGCCCAATGTAGAGTTAGATAGGATCCAGAAATCGAAGCAGCTGTTGTTCAACCTCAGCAGGACTAGAAAGAGCTTGCTATGAGCTCAAAAAGCTAAGGACTATAAAGCAAAGTCATTCAGTCTTCTTTGACTGGGTCAGCTTTTATGTAGGGTCCTTAAGACCTAAAAGAAATTGTTAAGACAGGCTCCTAATTTAAGGACTGAGATTTTATTCATTCAAACATATTTATTAAGCTTTTGCTATATACCTGGCATCACTCTAAGTGCTTAAAGAACATTGAACAAAATCGATGGACCCCACCTTCATATAGTTTTCATTATAGCAGTTGGAGACAGGATATAAGTAAACAAACGATCAGTATATTTAAAAAGAAAAAAAAAGCACAGAGTTGGATAAGGGGTATATAACTACCGGAGGGGAAGGAGTAGGTGGAATGGCATGGAATTGCAATTTTAAATAGGGTGGAAAGGACAGTTGAACAAATATTTGAAGAGGCTAAGGGAGTCACCATGGCACTCAAGCGCTGCTGTCTGGGCATAGTCAGTAGTCATTACAGAGGCCCACATGTTAGGAATGTGCTAACTTGATCAGTAAAAAGCAAGAAGGCCAGTGTGGCTGGAGCACAATAAGCCAGAGAAGGGTGATAGGACATCAGATCATAACTCTGAGGATCCAGATTGTAAAGGATCTGTTGCACCATTGTAAAGACTACCTTTCACTGAGTGAGATAGGAGCCATTGTAGACTTTTGAGGAGATGAATGACATCATCTGATTTATGTTTTTAAAAGGATTACATTGGTTGAGAGGAGCCTGGGTGTCTCAGTCAGTTGAGCATCTGACTCTTGGTTTCAGCTCAGATCATGACTTCAGGGTTGTGGAATTTAGCCCTGTTAGGGCCCCACGCTCAGCGGGGAGTCTATTTGAGATTCCTTCCCTCTCCCTCTCTCTGCTCTGTCCCTCCCCACCCACCTCTCTCTAAAATAAATAAATATATCTCTTTAAAAAGGATTTCACTGAGTAATAGAGTAGAACTATAGGGGATCAAGAGTAAAAACAGGAAGGGAATTTGGAGAAGAGATGCTAGTGGCCTGGGCTAGGGTGGTAAGGAGAGATTTCCAGATTATGGTAATGTTTTTAAAGTGGTGATAGCAGTTTCATTTCTGTAACCACACAGAAACTTGAGCATGGATGTATGAGGACCTATCCTCAACAGACTTGGGGCTCAGGAGAATTTAGGTGTCCTGTGAATTTGGCGGAGGACTCCTTGAGGGATGTAACATTTTTTTCTCATTGATATTTATACTTTATCCCCTTGCCTTGAAACAGAGGCAAAAGGACTAGCAATGAGATTTTATCAGCCTGATCAAGATCTTTCTCCTTTGGAATTTATTTCATCATATTTAAGCACAAATTTAATAATCCTGGTCATTTGAATGAGGACAGAACTAATGCCATGAGCAAACTGCTTTTCTAGTCTGGTTAGGGGAATCAAATAATAGAAAGAGATACCTTATGTACAAATCTGAAAAAAATATCTGAAAGAAAATAAAATAATGCATTTTTCTGTGCACCTTGCTAATACAGGGGCATGCTACATAAAGGGTTAGATTTTTCACCAATTTAATAATAGTCCAACAAGAGGAGTTTGCAGTTATTCTAAATTAAGTGATCATGGTTCATATAAAATGTCAAAGCCAAGTCTGATTATAAATACTTTTTGACGTCTACTTAAATGTAATGTATTACCACATTGTAAAAGCTGATCTTGTGGACTACATATAACATTTTGAATATGTAATCATTTAGTGATTTCTCTGAGGAAAATCATGTTTTTCAGCTAACACATTTTATTCAGTTATAAATATTAGTCCTTTCTTCTACCATTTTTATGATTGGGGATTTATTTGTTCAATTTGCTATTTATATTTGTGAATAACTTTACAAATATTAATCTATAATAATTCTATTCCAGTTCATATTTATTTGTGTTTTGATACAGTTTTCTTTTATATTTTATACATGTGTCTCTTTTATAGGAAATTATTCATTCTTTTCTCTCTGCAAGTATTTCATCTGGCCCAGTAGTTGTCCTACTTTGACTCCCTTGCTGTAGTGTACTCCCATCTTTGCTAAAATGTGCTTGAAGAACCCCCTCTTACTTCATTTCTCTCAGCAAGACGATTTTAATAATCTTCATCCTATAAATTCTAGAAGTCAGAAACTTCTACATTAAAATGTACGGTCCTCAAGGCTGGTGGACATTTCAAGGTTGCAATTAAGTTGTTGGGAATTTTCCTACTATCCATGACCAATTCAAGATGTTCTTTGACCAATTAGGCCTGTCATTTTTGATCTGTGATATATAATTACTGATCTGTTATTTATGCAAGAACCATGCATCATCCTATGGAGAATGTTTTGGCCAAAACATATAGTTGTATTTACAAAGTGTTTTTCACATGTGAACCATAAACTATGCAGAGAAAATCAAAAGGGCAACTTACCATAGAGCCATGAAAAATAACTTTACAATGTTTCTTTAGAAGCTCAGAAAAATCTAATTAATAAGTACTTTAATGCCTTTTGATGGAACACTCTTCCCAACTTGATATGTCATTAATGTAGTGCCTGGTAGCTGGATGGGACATAAAGAGGATAAGAATTAGATTTATATAGGGTGTTGCCTTCATTTGTCAGATAAAGACAAATTCCAGAGAGTGAAAATGAACTGGAGTTTGAGTCTTTGGTACGCCAATTTTTCTTTTTCAATTTTAAGATAGATCTACTCCCCAATGGCTGCTGTCACAACAGCTACTAATGGTTTTCTCTAATCTTTTTTTCTTAGAAATGAAAGTCGTATGCTCTTCTGCTAACCAGGTTACAAAGGGTCTCAAGGCATTTTTGTTAGCTAAAACCTCTCAAAGCTATTATTTTCCTCTTCCCAAAACGTGGAAGCAATAGTGCAGGGTTTTATAAATCTGAAAACACATACACATGTGTTTAAGTGTATGTATACCCATTTAACTGCAGTGCTACATTTATTAAGATATTAGTTAATAAATATTATTAAGTGATACTGCGTGAGCAACAGCAAGATACAGTTTTCACCACTTCCAGTGGTTTGCAAATGAGCCATCTACTCCTTCTGACCTGTTCCCTCTAGTGACCACCAAAGATCATATGCATAACCACTAGGCAGAAAAGATAGTATTTTTGTTGTTATTCACCACTGTATCTGCAACTCTTAGAACAGTGTCAAGCACTTAATAGACGCTCAATGTGCATTGTTGAGTAAATGAACAGTAGTCCTGTTAAATACAGATATGGATTCCATGATCAAAGAGGACAGAACAATGTTAACCTATCAGTACCAGGCTTGAAAAGAAAACAAAATTAGCCTCTTTTACACTATATTCTTACACATTGAGTTAAATCATCCAGACATAGGTGAATTCTAACAATCTGTGCATGTATACTAGCATGATGACATTTACTCTATTTAGATTTCTACATACTGAATTTTTAGCCAATTATTTATGAGAACATGTGGCAGGAAGTCCACAAGTAATTAAAATATTAGTAATATTTTACATTCACTGAGCTTGCATTATATGGTTATGACAGGCAGTAGGATACAGAGGTTGGCAATGCACTAGATTTGAACATAAAAGACTTAGATTTAGAGACCAAATCGGAGTCTTTCTGGTTGTGTCTTTAAGCAAATCACATAAATCTAAGTGTTTTTAACTTTGAAATTAGATTAATGATGATACCTGTCCCAGCCTTTTCATCAGTATGATCGTGAAGATAAAGTGAAAGCATGTAGGATTACATGGAAAAATTCTTGTAAAAATATTTATACAATAATATAAATTTAATGATTTGTAAAACATATATTACTTCACCAAATCCAATATCTTAAAAATTATTATAAATTAAATTTTTATGTAAATAATCTTAAAAATGATATTTTAAAAAGTAGCACATCTTATACAATTGCATATTTATATGTAGAAAACTTTAGATAAAATGTTGACAACAGCATAAAATATACATAAAGTTATTTCCAGATTTTGCAAGTAGCTTAAAGTTTAAAAAAAAAAGAGTTTAAAGTCAAGGAGAATGCACAAAGGTAAAAAACATTTGCTTTTGATAAAAGCTTCTTTTAGAGAATTTTATTTAATACTCTCAATCATTTTCCTTTAGTATATTTCCAGTGCTAAGTATTACTTATTTGGGAGTAAAATTTTCATTCTTCTATTAATTTTAGGTGCTAAAAAATAACTCATAGTTTTTATATTTCTCTTGAGGATGTGAAAACTTGAGATCATTCCAAGTTTCTATGCACTATGGCTTTTACCAAGAGCAGGATGCTTTTTTTGTAGTTTGTTTTCTTGTTTTATTTTCCAGTGAAATATGTTGAATTCATTTTTCCCAACTCCTTTTAGTAATTTAAAATCCATTGTTCAGCTTTCAGAACTCTGACTTAATAGCCATTTAAAAGCATTGAAGCTAGACAAACCATGAGGGAATCCTAACTCTGAGAAACAAACAAATGGTTGCAGAAGGGGAGGTGAATGGAAAGATGAGGTAACTGGGTGATAAGCATTAAAGAGGGCATATGATGAGATGAGTACTGGGTGTTATACTATATGTTGGCAAATTGAATTTAAATAAAATAAAATAAAAAGCATTAAAGCTGTAGCTCTAATGAAAAACTATTTATTAGTGTTTTTTTTTCTTTTCTTGGGGTTCTGAGATTTATTTTTGTTATTTTTTTTTTCCTTTTGCCATTTAGAAAGGCTAGTCTGTATTCATTTTCCTGCTTAAATTGGCAATTATGAGCAGGTTAATACTACAATAGCATTCAACTGAGCCTTATAAATTGACATTATGTAGATCAAAATGTTTAAATAGTGGCAATTGCATACAGTTTAATCTAATTCAGTGACTTTTATCCAGGTCTGCTTATTTCTAAATCCTAGTGCATATTGTTAAAAATTCAAAGAAAAAACAAATACTTTGTTTTATAAATACCATATAATTATTGGACACCAGTTACTTCTATTTCCAAGTTTAATTTGCCAAACCTTAGACAAAAGATTAAAGAATGTTTTTCCTCATTAGGGATCTCTTTTCAAGAAGGTAAAGAAAATAAGTAGAATGTTAGCATCCTCCTCCTATATTATGTTTTGTTTTGTTGTTCTTAAATTTACATGTTTAGATTTAGTTCAGAACAATTCTATGAAACAGTGGTTTTGCTTTTCTATCTCCCATCTAAAGCACTAGGATGGAAAGCTTATCTCCTAACATCGACAGCATTAATCATTTATAAAATGGGCAAAATGTTACCAAATAGGTTTCCCTTTTTTTCCAAAATGGTGTATTGTTATTTGTATTAATTTGTACAGATTTAATTATATCTTGTTTATCAGCTATCTATGAACTTGATTGATTACTCATACTGGATTTTCAGTGCTTTATCAAAATAATAAAATGCTCATGATGTCATATGTATACAGCATAAAAGAGTATAAAGTGAATAGAGGAAAGAAAAACATCCCATCCACATTTTGTCATCCCATTCCTCAGTGATAATAATTTCTTTTAGGTTTCCCTAGATTGCTGTATTGCCTTAGAATTTTTTTTCCACAAAACCTACCTGCCCCTCCTCAGCTCAGTTACACGAGACATAAAAGCATGCCCTGGTTCTAAAAAAATTGGAAACAGAATGCCATATGTCGCATTTTGAAGAGAAATAGCATTTGCTTCTTTACAACTCTCCTTTGCTATGTGCAAGAGCCAATTTTTCTATCAAGACTTTCAATAAAGTGATTTAGACAATGTGCACGACTCAATACAAAATGTACCTATTGCAAAATGACTTGTGAAATCGTTTCCAGTTTAGTTGCTGCTGATGGACTAGAATTGTTGTCTTTGAGGAATACTTGGGGCAGTGAAGTGCAGGTTTCACATTTTTCCTTTTGTTCTTGTTGATGCTCTATAGCGTCTGAGAAACTTGGGCAGACATAATTCTGAATGAAGGACTTAGGTCCCTGAGGTCCTGTGAGAAAAGCATGGAGAAACTTAGCCAGGAAATGCAGATGGACTGCTATTCCACTGTTTAACAGCTAAATAACCAGTAAAAGTAAAATAGAATAAACAGGGAAATAACTGAATAGTTTACAACATCTTGGAACCTGAACATCTATCTGCAATAGTTCAAGAACAATGTAACAAATCTTAAGGTTCAGTGATTCCATTCAAATTGGATTTTTATAAGCAAGTTAAGATTCAGAGCTTCAACTTTACTCTTCAGTTCAAATCAACAAATATTTATTAAGGCCCAAATACTGTGTGTAACACTCTAAAAGAGAAATATAAGGCTTGATCCCTGCACTCTGGTAATTTGTAATATTAATTGGATACACATATCATAGTTATACAAACAAGCTGGGAAGTAATAGTAGGAAAGACACAGGCAAAAATAGTGTATAACACATAAGTATAACAGAATTCAGGAAGAGGGAAAAGCCATGTAGAGAGCTGAAACTGAGAATTATTTTACAGAGGAGAAAGCCTTCGAGTATCTGTGCTTTGGATGTCACTGGAATTTGGACAGTCTAATAGCTACCACTTATTTATTATGTTCCAGGACATTTTTTAAATGTTTTGCTTGTGGTAGCTTATGTGGTCATCACAGCAACCCTATGAAGAAAGCACTCTTAAACACATATTCAGAATTATCCAAACTGGAGATAGTGGTTTGGAACAGAGTGGTGGCAGGGTCAAATTTTGGATGCATTCTAAAAGTAGAGCTCATAGGATTTAGTGATCACTTGCATGCAGGTTGGTCAAGAGAGGATTCAAGGATAACATTAAAAATTTGTGCATGGTTTGGTATAAGTTTAGTTGTGATGTGTTAAGCTTAAGATGTTTATTAGACATCCACGTATCAAAGAGACAGTATCAAAGAGACAATTGGATATATATAAGTCAGAGTTCAGGAGAGGATCTAGACTGGAGATATACCTAGAGGAATAAATAGGGGTAATTTATTTAGCTCTTCTGCACACTTGCTCACAAAATATGTCTTTTCATCTGTTCTTTTCCCAGCCCTCTTTCCTTCCAACTCCCCTTCTATGGACAATCTCGACCACTCCCATGACCTAAATATCAGTCTGACACAAATGGATCTTACTGGTGGAGTGGGAAATGGGATAAGCACGATGCCAACATAGTATTATAGACTCGCTGCAGACAGTGCCCAATAGAGAGGGCAACCGGCAGATGAAGGGACTTGGTCATTTAATGACTGACTTTGCGTAAGGCCCACAGCAAAGTGTTTGTGAACAGAAATAGAATGACTTTGTCTTTCTGAGTCACTCTTACATCCCCAGTGCATAGACTATCCCCAGCACATGGTAGGTTTTCAGCAGTTATTTGTTGAGTTAATGAATAGAATAGAGGTGGACAGAGAAGTAGAGAGAAAGCTGGGGCATAGCGAGTGAGGTAAGAGTAGGGAGGCCAGAGCTCTGTGATGAGGACTATATGCTCAATGGTGCTGCATGCTGCCGGACAGGGAGAAGATGCAGTGAGGAAGCTACTGCTGAACCAATAAATAGAAAATTATTTCAGGAAGTCAATATTGTAAAAAAAAAAAAAGTGTGAACTACAGGTATTTATAGGCATTTGCTCACAGGACTTACATTGAGGACTGAAGATCAAAGAATCACTAGAAAGCAATTATAAGATAGATAGATAGATAGATAGATAGATAGATAGATAGATAGATAGAAGATTTAAAATAAAGTTCAATATACTTGAGACCAGAATATAATTATATGGAAGTCACTTTTAGGCAAAGGTACCCTAAGTAATCAATTTCATATTTTTCATATTATCTTGTATGTTTCTATCTCTGAAACTATATTGTTTCAGTTTTAAAATAGCTTTTATCCCCCCCTTATGGAAACATTTTTACTAAGGCAACACTGGCAAAATGTGAAGCGAAGATTAAATAATTTCTGAATATGTTATTACAAACTTTAAAATAGAAGACACAATTTCAAATTAATGTTTGTGTACACATCCTACAATCAACATGTTTTAAAGCATACTTTGGTAAGAGTTTTCAACTTGTGAAGGTGTGTTTGAAGTTGCTCCTTGGTATAAATAGGACTAAAGATGCCTTTAAATTATAGACATCCTTATTTTTTTAATTATGTGCTGAAGCTGAAGCAAGTGCTAAAGTGAATTTTATGTTTTGTACGTGCGAGATGCCCATGTATTCTCATGACTACAGAGAAAACACAACGGAAATGATACTAGTCTAAATAAATATCAGAGATCATACTGGTACTCTTCATCATATTTTTGAAACAAAGTGTAGGTAAGAAACAACGTTAAAATTTCAATAACTTTTTAAGTTTATTTTCATTTTGTTTACAATAAGTTCAACTTGTCAAATACCACCATCCCCTCCTCCCACCCTGTTCAATTTCCACAGTATTTACTTTGACATTCATACAAATAGGTTTACCATTTAGGTGGGTAAAGTTTCACTCTGTAATGAAACATTCTGACAAGGGAGTACTTGCTGCTTTACATTAAATGGAAGAAAAACTGAACATCAGAAATCTGTCCCTTGTGATAGAGAAGAGAGCATAGTGAAGAGTTACTTGAGACCTTTATCTCAACCTGATTAATTGGCAAAGAGGTCCCTTGTTTGGGTCCCTAGATAAATGGTCTGCAGTGTCTAGTTTCTCTGTTTAGCCCATAGAAAGCACTTATTACACAGTACTTGAATAAACAAAGTACTTTTAGGTTCAAATTGTTTGTCTTATGAATCTCCTTTAAAAACTGATTATCTCTAAAGAGAGACCTCATGTTTTAAAATATCATTTATCTCCAAGTTCAGGCTGATCATGTCTGTGTTATCAAGGGACTTTTATTTAAACCACCAGCTTTTCAACTAGAAATCTGACTCAGAAGAATGTAGTTCATAATGCTCTGTTTTTTTCTTATTTTATGTAGCTGGACTTCATCTTCTAGTTGTGAAAATTACTTTGATGTCTCATTTTCTCTCTATTAGCAGTGTATAAATAAGGATCTTACTGAATGGACTTGGTTCTGAGAAGCCGAGTTACAAGGACACTCTATTTTAAAATATTAAGGACTTAAATTACACACACTCATGTACAAATGCCTTCCAGAAATGGAAGTTTCCTTTCACAGGGAGAGTGACTAACAGACATCTGACCCAATTGACACCTAGTGTGGGGAGGTCCGTTCAGAGGGGCATGTCAAAATTAAGAGAAAAATTGACTAAACACTGGGTACTTCATGATTTTGCTATCATATTTTCAGGTAATATAAGGAAGTATTCAGGGAAAGAAATGAAAATAATATATTCTATAGTGATCCTAGGGATTTTTCTATCACCATAGCAACTACAGGGACTGTGGTTTTATTTTGTGAGGGTCAGAAACTATAAAGATCACTTATTTCTAGACAAACTAGAATAGTAAAAAGCTATAAAAGATCTCATCTCTGGCTTTAAACTGTGGAAACTGCTACAGAATTTTCTTTGGTGCATATACCATTTTTCTGTGTGCAGTGCCTCAGGGACAAGAGCATGTGTAGGGACTTTAAAAACGATTTCCTGGACTCCAGCCAATTTTGACAGCATTCTCTGAGAATACACCAAGGAGCCATTATCCAGATATTCAGGGAGTGTGACATCCCCTGCCCCAGTTTTTGCTTTTCGATTTTTGTTTTTCTCATTTAAGATAGAAAGTTTTTCTGCCTTTGCAACATGCTGGCCAGCATTGCTGAAACCGTTCATAACTCGATTCTGAGCAATTCTGCCACTTTCTAGAGAACAGGGAGCTCTCCAGAGATTTGGACTAAAATCAGGAAGTTTTGCAAGCTCAGATCTTCAGAGGGAGAATATGTTTATCGTGTGTGTGTGTGTGTGTGTGTGTGTGTGTGTGTGTGTCTGTGTGTCTGTGTGTCTGTGAGTGAATGTGCGCATATACACATGCCCCACATCAAAGCCATTAACAGATGACTTTTATTTTGGTGGGGAAGATCTTCCTTCCCTTCTTTTAAATTTTACCCCTGTTGGAGATCACAGCTATTTGTTTCAGGTGGGTGGGCTCCCAATGTGCAGGCATCTGTGGCTGGTTGCCTCAGTGTGAATTTAAGTAATCGGCCTGTCAGTCACCTGGCTGTTGGTATCAAGTGGCAAGATTATCAGAGATCTTGATCGTTGCCCTTAAGCTGGAAGCCACACTAAAATGGAATCTACAAGTTACATCATCAGGAGTTGAGCCACAGCACGTGGCTTCTGTGTGTTTAAAATTTTAGTTGCATTATCAGTTTTGTTTTTATTAGTAGTAAACTTTTCCTCAATAACAAGCTGTTTTATGTCAAATAAAGTGAACTGCTGTGTAGTACTAAGCAAGTTTCAATTTTGTAGTGAAAGAGGATGACAGTGGAAGACTTTCTGCTCTGCCCCGATTTATATTTTCACACTTTGAAGATGGTAAAATTGCTCTGGATAGGATCACCGATGCCCTCCTAAATTGCCAAGTTGCCTTTTCACTCCTGTTCCCAGCTGCATTCGGCTCATCGGCTGCTCCCTCCCTCCTTCCTGATGTTCTTCTTTCTCTTGGTTTTGAAACGCTTTACTCTTCTGGCTCTCCTAGGTCTAATGACAGTTACTCTTTGGGCCCTTTCTCGGCCATTCCTTTCCACGGAGGCTTATCCTTAGACAACCTTTCTTCTCACTCTTTTATTCTAACAAACTTCTCTAAGCAATTTGACCATCTCTTGTGCAATTAAATAACACAGGGGTATTATTCCAGTGACTAGCAATTCTGTATGTAACACTGGTAGAACATAATTTTCACCTGCATTCCTCCAGAGAAGCAATCACAGAGTTTATTTCTATGTTGGCATGCCCTCCTTCCCCTCACATGGTAATATGTGACCTGTCAGTTAAGTATTCTTACTGCAGAATTAAACTGAGTTGCTTAAAAAAAATAATGAAGCCTCCCTATCATAAGTTGTACATGATTTGAAGAGAACACCTTGGAATTTGATAATCTCTCTCCCTCTTTCAGTCTCTCTCACTCTTTCTCTGAAATTTAGGGGATCCCTGGGTGGTGCAGCGGTTTGGCGCCTGCCTTTGGCCCAGGGCGCGATCCTGGAGACCTGGGATCGAATCCCACGTCGGGCTCCCGGTGCATGGAGTCTGCTTCTCCCTCTGCCTGTGTCTCTGCCTCTCTCTCTCTCTCTCTCTCTCTGTGACTATCATAAATACATTAAAAAAAATTAAAAAAAAAAAAAGAAATTTATTCGCATCATCCATAACCATTGTGTTTTACTTGGTCTCAACTTTTCTGCTTTCAGCTGCTTTTTTTTTAGCGTCCTAACATAAGCATTGACTTTTATCCCTTACAACTGATATTCTCTATACCCTCACTTGCTTGTCCTTCACCAAGTCAGGTCTTCATGCACCACAGCCATGAAGTCTTAGAATGAGGCAGGAAAGTCTTCTAGGATCTACCCAAAGCCCCTGTGTGGGGCTTATACAGTTTGCTGGAACCTGCTTTCTGGGAAGCTGCAGGCCCAGCAATAGCCCCACCATATCTGGCCTAGTCTCCATCTCATATGTGGTTAAAACTCTCCCCAGTTTTGTCTGAAAGTAAGCAAAAATATTTCTTTTATTGACACTTATTAAGTTTTTATACTTATATTTATTTATCCTGACAGGAAATGCAAGACCTGTGGATCAGAGAAAACATAATTACTTACTCAAGAGCATCTTAGCACCAGTGCTCATGCCCCAGATCCTCATGGGGCAATGCAGTGAGAGCCATGTATTTATCTGTGTATTCAGGGGTTGCAATATGGGAGGGAATCCCTGAATTTATGATAACAGAGCTTATATAAGGCAGCTGGCATATCTGACAGAGAAAGTGAGATAGAAACAGAGACCCTTGCTCCAGGGGCTAAACAAATCATCTCCTAGAAAGAGAGAAGGGTCTAGGTCTATTATCTTCAGACTATAAATTGGCACATAAGCAAAGGGACCTAGGAAAAGTAAGTTTCCAGGTCTTTCTGGGAAATTCTACTAGTCCGAACACCAAGTTATGTTTGCTATTCAATCATCCTTTAACCTAATTGCCAGTGGCCTTTGCTCAGAAAGCTTAGACCATGCAGACATGTGGAAAAAAAGGGGGCACCTGAGTGGCTCAGATGGTCAAGTGTCCAACTTTGAATTTTGGCCCAGGTCATGATCTCAGAGTCATGAGATAGAGCCCTACATTGGGCTCCATACTAGGCATGGAGCCTGCTTAAGATTCTCTTTCTCCTCCTCCCTCTGCCCCTATACTCCCCTCTCACTTGCATGTGCTATCTCTCTCTGAAAAGAAAGAAAGAAAGAAAGAAAGAAAGAAAGAAAGAAAGAAAGAAAGAAAGAAAAGAGAAAAGAAAAGAAAAGAGAAGAGAAAAAAAGAAAAGAAAGAGAAAGAAAAAAAAGAAAGAAAGAAATGAGAAAAGATGTATGGCCCAACAGTAGTCACCATCTCATTTCTTTTTGCAAAATCTGATGCCAGCTGCCTATTGGGTATCTACAGTCTGATACCCCAAAGGCTTCTCAATATGATCATATCCAAAACCGAATTCATCACTTACACACATGCAAACACAAACACAAACACACACCTGTTTATCCATATGAAATCCTTTTACTCAGTGACACCGCTATTCATCCAGGTGCCCAGGCCAGAAACCTGAGATAATTTAAGTCTTTCCTCTTTTTCACTCAATACCCAGTCACTGAGTTCTCTGAGTTTCCTTCCTAAACAACTTTCTCAATCCAACGGGCACTGGGTGTTATTCTGTATGTTAGTAAATTGAACACCAATAAAAAAAAAAAAATCCAACTCAAGTATGAATACCAACTAGACACTTAATTACATTGATGGTTTTGTTTTTAATTTTGTAGGTGTGATAATGTTATTATGTGTACTTTCCTTGAAACACATTCATATATATTGGAAACATGCTAAAAGTATTTATGGATAAGATATTATATCAGTCTGTTTCAAAATAATCCATTTGAGGAGGTGAATGTGTGCAAGTATAATGAAACAAGGTTGCTCACAGCTTTATAAGAACTGGAACTGGACAATAGGTTCAAGGGGGCTATTTGTACTCTTTTCTTACTTTCATATGTATTTGAAAGTTTTCATCACAATTACTGTATGAATCATGATTCCCTATTGGCGACTGACTTACATTCAGAATCTTGAAAGCACATTACTAAATATCTCTAGCCTCTGTTTGCTGACCCATCTTCTCCTAATCTTGTACATTTCCAAGATGTAAGCCAAAAATGACTGTTCATATTCCCTATCTTTGCGTAAGTGTTACCTAGTAAGCATAATGCCCTTCCCACTTTAACTACTTAGCTACATACACGCCAAATTGCACTTCCTTCATGAGCTCTTTCCTCAGTGTGTGACCAAATATGGCATATGATTCATTCCTTCTTTGAACTTCCAGAAAAGAATAGACTTAGAATGCTCATCAAATTCTTTCTTGTTATCTAGCTGGGGCTTTTTCACTATTATTTTTCCTTCATTTCTCCAAATCATACCCCCCGCTAAGTACCACAATAAGATCCATTTAAAACTTCTTGAAAACAAGGAAATAAAACTGTGCTTCACCAACCTTTGCTTCCTTTATATTGATCCTTGTACATGGAAGAACTCAATGAATGCTTGCTCAATTGACTTGTCTATAATAATTCAGATGAGCAAAATAACCAAATTCATACTAGTAAGACTAGCCAAGTATATAATTTTTAGCATTTTTTGAAAATAAATATTATTAAAGATGTCTATTACATAATGAACTTGTAGTTTGTGATTTTTCCCTTTAAATATGATATACATAAAAAAGTTTGGAGTTAATTTAGAGGATATATTATTTTATTCATTTATTCAACAAAATGCATTGAGTAACCTACCATGTGCCAGGCATAGGTTTAAGTTCTGGAAACCCAGTGAGAGTTCTTAATCTTAATCAGTGAGAGTAAGATAACATTTCCTGCACTTATAGGGTCTAGTCTAGTGGTGTAGAAAGACTGGTAGATATATAATATAATGTTAGTCATAAACGTCATGAAGCAAAACAAAGAATACAGGGAATACAGAATGGTTAGGAATGCTATTTAAAATAGAGTGGTGGAGAAGGATCTTCTTAGATGAGAACGAAGTGAGGGAACTAGTCATATAAATGTCTTGGAGTGAAAGAATATTTTTGGCAGATAGAACAGCAAGTAAAGAAGAAGCCTGGAGGCAAGATAATGCTTGGCATACTTGAGGAACACAAAAAGGTTAATGAGGCTAAAATGTGCTGGACTCAGAGGAGACTAAGAAAAGATTTAAAATCTGAATGGTAGAAAACATACAACCAAGTGATTTAGAACTTTGTAGGCTGTGGTAAAGATTATACGTGTGAGGAGGAACCATTGGAGAATTTTGAACAGAGTAGAATATGACCTGATTTATGTTTTGAAAAAATCTTTTTGGCTCTTGTGTGGATAATTGACTAGGAGAAGGGTAAGACTGGAAGCAGTGAGATCATTTAGGTGGCCATTGCAGTATAATGATAGATTATATCAAAGCTATAGCAAGGGAAGTAATGATAAGTGCTCAAATTCTGTACATGTTCTGGAATTAGAGCCAACGTGACTATCTAACAACTTGGACACTGGAGACTAAAAAAGAAAGGTCAGTGTGACTCTAAGGTTATCAGCCTAATTATTATTTGATATGTCATTTACTGAAATGGGGAAAACCATTGTAAGAGAGGGATAAGGGGATACAGCTCAGAATTTTGTTGGGGTCATGTTAAATTTGAGATGCCCATGGGATATCCAAATGTCAATAAAGCAGTTAAATTCGTGAACCTGGTTTCTGAGTTGAGGTTAGGACTGGAAATAGAAGTTTGAGAGTCACCATTGTATAGACGGTATTTGCAGTCATGGGACCAATTAGGGAGTATATATAGAGAGAAGGAAAGAAATGTCAAAACTAAGCAGAGCACCCAGTATTAAGAGATAAGTCAGAGAAGGATTCAGAAAAGGACTGAGGAAACAGTAGACAAGAAGGTGGAAGAAAAACCAGAAGAGTTCAGGTTATAGAAGCCAAATGAAGATAGAATTTTAAGATGGAGGGAATGATCAACCATATCAAGATGAAGACTGTGAATTACCCATTGAATCTGAACATGTTGAAATCACTGGGCTTCAAGGACAATGATTTTAAAAAGGCAGGAATTAAGAATTGCAAGACTGATCAACAATAGCCAAATTATGGAAACAGTCTAATGTCCATTGATTGGTGAATAGGTAAAGAAGAGGTGGTATACACACACACACACACACACACACACACACACACACACACACACACAGTAGACTCCCTCTCAGCCATAAAAAAAAATGAGATCTTGCCATTTGCAATGACATGAATGGAGCTAGAAGGTATTATGCTAAGTGAAATAAGTTGGTCAGAGAAAGACAAATACTATGTAATTTCACTCATATGCAGAAGTTAAGAAGCAAAACAGATCAAAATAGGGGGGGAGAAAAAAGAGAGGGAGGTAAACCATAAGAGAGACTCTTAACTGTAGAGAGCCAACTGGGGGTTGCTGGAGGGGAGGTGGGTAAGGAGATGGGCTAAATGGCTGATGGGTATTAAGGACAGCACTTGCTGTGTTGAGCACTAGGTGTTATATGTAAGTGATGAATCTCTAAATTATATTCCTGAAATGAATATTACATGGTAACTAACTAGAATTTAAATAAAAACTTGAATTATTAAAAAAAAAAGAATTGCAAGACTTTTATTTCTGGGGTTTATCAATTTCCTTTTCTCTATCTCCATAGAAGCTGATTCATTTCTGATGTGTTTCAAATTTTCTATATTGTAGAACATAAAAGACAGCCTGCAACAAATCTCAGGTCGGATTGACATCATTCACAATAAAAAGACAGCAGCATTGCACAGTGCCACTCCTGCAGAAAGGGCAAAGCTCCAGGAAGCTCTCTCACGGCTTGATTTCCAATGGGAAAGAGTTAACAATATGTACAAGGACCGACAAGGGTAGGTAACACTTTTATTTTTTCAAATTACTATACCTGTTTTCAGAGAACTCTGGAGTTCATTTCAGTGTTCCCCATGGGAAGGTAGGGAGGCAGATAGGGAGAAGTATTACTATCATTGGAAAAAGGTAAGTGAAGTAAGAACAAATAATGATGAACCGACTAATGAGCTGAGTTCTAGAAATTATTCTATACTGGGGTTAGCATTGCATTGGAGCACTATATTACCTTCTAAAATTTCACATGGTGTCAAATAGGTTTTGTCATTTAATTGAAGTGGTTTAAATAACTACAATAATAAATGTGTATCTTTGGTCAAATCTGTGTCATGTATTTTTGTGTCTTATATATTTATAGCAGATTGATATTTAGATTAATGTGTTTGAAATATAAGCTACCAGTGAAAAGTTGATTTTCACTTACTACTTTTATTTTGAAGATGATTCATAACATGTTGCAGTCCCCCTACTCTTTTTGCTATAAAGAATTTGTTAAGTTGATTTAAAATAATTTTTCAGTGTTTGCCTGAATTAACATATCTAGTTTGTGACCACATTTTCAAAAATTAATGTACATTCTTTAGCCTCATACTGCAAGAAGGTAGAATATTGTTTTCTTTTCCCATTTTAGATTAAAAGTAATGGAGTTCTAATGATTTAAAATAATTTGTTTTAAAGATTATAGTCTCAAGATAGTCTCCTTTATTATTTTCAGATAAAATAAAATCATCTTTAATAACTACAGGGAACCTCTCCCTTAACTCTCTTATCTGTCCATTTCTAAATATCCTTACTTCTATTTTAGTTTTTTATTTACTAATGTAGGTTACTAAACTGATACTTATAGCAGAAATCTCAGTTAATTCTAATGATCATTCTCATTTTCTTCCCAATTATATTTTATCCAGAGTTGTTTTTCTAAAGTGCAAGACTGGGGCAACCTGAGCTCAGTTGGTTAAGCATCTGCCTTCAGCTCAGGTCATGATCACAGGGTTCTGAGATTGAGCCCCACATTGGGCTCCCTACTCAGCAGGAAGTCTACTTCTTCCTCAATCCTCTACACTGCTCATGCTCTTTCTGTCTCAAATAAATAAATAAAATCTTTAAAACATAAGGGGAAGAACTTCAGTCCTATTATCTCATTCTCCTTAGAATAAAGTCCAGATTCCTTAATTGGGCATATAAAGCCTTCATATGACCCTTGTTCTTTTGTTCAGCCTCACGGCTTATCAGTTCCTGCCTGTCCTATAACCTCTCCGAATTCTGTTCTACCATTATGAAATTGAGTTGAAGATTCCCAAATATTTTGTGTTCGCTCTGGCCTGCCAGTCCTTCAGGTCTCACCTATGATGTTGTTTCCTTCTTCATGTCTTAAAACTGTGAATTGATGATAAAGTCTAGAAACGTAGGTATTCTTTAAATATTTATGTAATATAACACCAGCATTCCATTTGTATAGTTGCAAATATTGCCAGACTTGCTGGCTGCCCTTATCACAGGGCCATCAATTTGTTTACTTTTCTGCCCACTGCACAAGCTCCTTTAAAGACAAGAGCTATATTTTATTTTGTGTGACATGCTCAGGATTAATATGACACAGGTAGCCCTTGAATAACACAACTTTGAGCTGCAAGGGTCCACTTGCAGTTTTATGTATAGGTAGTTTTTTTAAATAAATACAGTATAGTAACATAAATGTATTTTGTCTTCCCTATGGTTTATTAATAATATTTTTCTATATCTTGTTTTTTAAAAGAATACAGTATATAATACATACACAAAATATGTGTTGATAGATTGTCTGTGTTATCAGTAAGGCTCTCAGTCGACATTAGCCTGTTAGTAGTTACATTTAAGCAGAGTCAAAAGCTGTATGTGGATTTTTTACTGTACAGGGGTCAGTACCCCCAACACCCACATTGTTCAAGGGTCATGTGTACTGAGTTTCAAGTAGATTTTTAATGTGTCTGGATTCAAGTTTCCTCCTAGAAACCTGAGGACATTTCTCCCTGGATGATCTAATAGTTTATCTCAAATTACTGGAAAGCAGCTGATCCCAGGGGTTCCAAAGCCAGTCTTTATCAATAAAAGAAAAGAAACTCAGCAGCCCTGTGTATACACTGCAAACATCAAACTTACTGTGCCACCAGTGCACCTTTTCTCAATATCCCACATTGAGGTATTATGAGCCTCTGCAAGCTACTGCAGTGAGGTCAGTTTCATCACCTTTTTAAGGAGTTCTCATTCTACTATTTGGATGTTCTTATCTCTGTTCTTTTTGCTGAATTTTCTCCTAGCCATCCAGGTCAGCAATACCATCCCCTAAGAACTGTGAAGCGTTCTGAAGTAGCCAGTGATTACTGTGATTTATAGGCATCTACCACTCTTGCACTAAAGCAGAGGTGTAACTTTCTGCTTTGTGAGGCTTCTTCCCCATTTCGTTTATTTTATTTTTTGGCCTATGAGCTAGGTATTCTCTTCCCACAGGTTCATACAGATGTTTCCTTTCAACCATAGACTATATTTTTTTAAGATTCTATTTATTTTGAGAAAGAGAGAACATGAGCAGGGGGCGGAGCAGAGGAAGACGGAGAAATAGACTCCCTGCTGAGCATGGCCCAACATGGGGCTCCATCTCATGACCCTGAGATCATTACCTGGGCTAATGACAGACGCTTAACTGACTGAACCTCCCAGGTGCCACAACCATGGACTTTAAAATAAGCAGAAACACCAGTGCCATTCTGCTGAATGGGTAAGCTGAAATCTCACCCCAAATCTGGGGTCTTCCCTATGTCTGGCAAAGGATGGCATGACTCTAACCCCATTAGACTCATTCTTTTCATACCTAGTGGCTGGAATTAGTATCTTATTTTTATTCTAATTGGCCATTTCTAGGAATTGGTTAGGAACTCTTAAATTGCCTATGGCTTCTAGTCTAGTCTCAGGTAAAACTGTTTTAAGTCTTGCTTATGAGCACAGACTCTAGAGTCCACAAATTGTTTTGGAATCCTGCTTTGCTGCTGACTAGCTATTTACCCTTGAGCAAGTCCCTCACATTTTTTTTTTGCTTTACAATTCCCTTATATATAAAAGAGGATAAGCATATTTTCTAAGTCATAGGGTTGTTACAAGGCTTCAATGACATAATGCATGTAAAGTGCTTACTGGATTGTTTATACATGATAATGACTCAAACTTGGCAATTTTGATGATAAAAATGATGGGTTTTTTTTTGGCTTTTTTTTTTTTTGCTTGTTTTGGCTTTTTGCCTGTTAATTTATTCTTGCTTTTTTTTATTTTTTTTTATTTATTTTTATTTTTTTTTTATTTTTTTTTACATTTTCCTGAACACTACATGGAGATGACTTAAGTTCAGTCCCTACTTTGAAGAACTTCCATTCCTGGAGAGAAATTGGACAAATGGGCAATAAGATATGGGTTGATACATATGAGCTATACTGGACTAGAATAAGATCCCTGGGGAATGGAATAGGAACATCAGGAGTAAAGCAACATCTACGGACCATTCAAGGTTCTGATTCACAACTAACAGAAAGTGACTCTGGTTACTTTAGCTAGACTTATCTAATTTATTGGAAGGATATCAGGTAGCTTATGGAATTAATGAGAAAGCCTGAAAGCCAGGTTTAAAAATAGGCAGAATCCATCAAGGAAGACCAAGCTAGGCATCCAAAAACACATTTAGTATCAAGCTGCAAGATGAATCTGAATTATAAACTGCCTGCATAGCCATGGTCTGCTGGTACACCAGAGGTACCATTGCCACTGGATATTGCTTGTTACTAACACTGCCAAAAATATCTAAATTATAATTTCTTTTCTTGTAATTAACTTTATTTTTTTTTATTGGAGTTCAATTTGCCAGCATATAGTATAACACCCAGCGTTCATTCCGTCAAGTGCGCCCCTCAGTGCCCGTCTGGGCGACGGACTGTCATTAACTTTAGAATTAAAATTTCTGACAGAATAATTTGATATAGCTGGGTTTGTTTGCTTGTTTTTCTCCGAAGGACCAATTAGCAAATATTTAGTCTTTGCAGGCCATATAATCTCTGTGGCAACTACAGAATTCCACTTTTGGAGGGTGCAAGAAACCACAGATGGCACATATCAATGGGCATGGCTTGTTCTAATAAAAATTTATTTAATATATCAGAAAGGGAGACAGAACATAAAGACTGCTAACTCTGGGAAACGAACTAGGGGTGGTAGAAGGGGAGGAGGGCGGGGGGTGGGAGTGAATGGGTGACGGGCACTGGGTGTTATTCTGTATGTTAGTAAATTGAACACCAATAAAAAATAAATTAAAAAAAAATTTATTTACAAATGTAGGTGATTGACCAGAATTTGCTGGTGGGCCATAAGTTGCTGACTCCTGTTATAATGCAAGCTTAGACTATTTAAGTACATTCTAACTGCCAGGGTCAGGAAAAATAAACAGCTGGAATTTGGGCTCCATTGCAGTTGTAGACATGTCTCCCACCAAGGCTCATACAATAGTAGATTATTGAATCTTTGGAGGGATTAAAAACTATACATTCATAAATAAACACTGCAGCCTTCATGGTGGGTCTCAACAAAAATGTCATTAATTTTTTAATAAGCCAACTTGAGGTTAAATCAAAATGCCTTTGAGCCAGTAAGAATGGCTATGTTGGTAGTTTTTTTCATACATGATTCATGTATGACAGTGTATTAGTCAGCCATTACCAAATATGGTGGTATAAAACACCCCAGAACCCAGTGACTTAAAACAACAAGTATTTATTTTCATGGTAGTAGGTTTTTAAGTTACCTGTGGTTTGGCTGAGCGAGGCTGGGCTCAGGTGGGTAGCTGTTTCAAGCTGTGGATTAGCTGAGAGAAGTTCCAGGATATGTGTCAGATTAAGGTCTGCTACATATATATCTTTTTCCTGGACTAAACATGAAGGGTCAGTGGCATCCTCCTTTCATGACAGATCACCAGAGCATGGACCAGACATAACCTGCCTTCTGGACCTGTGCTTATGTTATGGACCACTTATGGCCTGTGCCCACATTAAGTTCACTTACATTCCTTTGACCAGAGCAAGCCTGTCATCAAAAGAGTGGCAAAGTAGTCTCTTCCTACAATGGAAGCTGAAGAGAAGTGAATATTTGTTGAATAGTCTAAACTCTTGTTGATAGTTAATAATTAATAATAAAGAAGTTTTTACAGCTAGAAATAGCCCTAGTGATTTTGTCCTGTTTCACCGTTTTACAGGGGAGTCAAAATGACAAAGATGTTAAATGATTTACCCAAACACGTATTAAATAGCATATCTGCATATTTCTGTTTCACCAAAATATTTAGCTCTAATAGGTTCGCAGTTTATACTCACAGTAAGCTACAAATATGAGAAAATGCATTAGACTCTCTGCATTCCTAAGGCATAGGTTCTGCGACCATCATTAATCACCAAATTCATAAATGCTATAATGGCAAAATTCACCTTTCTTTTAAAGATTTAACTTATTCACGAGAGACACACAGAGAGAGGCAGAGACATAGGTAGAGGGAGAAGCAGGCTCCCTGCAAGAAGCCCGATGTGGGACTGGATCCCAGGACTCCGGGATCATGACCTGCGCCAAAGGCAGACGCTCAACCACTGAGCCACCCAGGCATCCCAAAACTTGCCTTTATTAAATGTCATAAAGTAAAACAGACATTACTTTTTAGGTGAGGAAAGGTAGAGAATTAAAAGCCAGACTGATTTGTGATTGCTCACTCATTATCTAAGAGACCTGCTTTCATACCTTGTCTTCTAACAAATAGAATTTCAACATGTGTCTCAGTAAAGTTGTGAATCTCCAAAACACTAAAAGTGGCTTTTTTCCTGTGGAAACACAAATAGTAAACACCATGAACATTTAATTCATGAATCTTGTGTATCTATATACCTATCCATGTATATGAATATATATATATTTATATATATATTCATATATATGTATGTATATATATATACTCACACATATATATGTAAAATAAATATTTAACTTTTGGAGAAATTAACATTGCTGCTGAATTCTGTTTTTTATCTAATTCTTGATGGGTACTCACTGCTTCTAAAAGATACTTACAGGAAGCCTGTGAAAATAAAGAGATAGTTAATCTAATACACACCTAGTATTCGAGAAATACAGTCCAGTCTTTTCTTTCAACAAACACTTAAGGAGTGCCAGATACTCTGTTGTCTTTAACTTTGTTTCTGATACCATCTTTACTATCCCTCAAACCATTAATGAATTTGCCCCACTTTCATGAAATTACTCCCCAAGCCTAAGAGGATAGCACGGTTCAAATGAGATAATAAAAATGAAAGCAGTTTCTAGACTACACATTGCTGTACAGCCATAAGATGGCATTATTGTGTAGCAACACAGTTCTTATCTGACATCAAGTAAGTGATTTTTTTTTCAAAATCGTTATTCCTCCTTGGAATCCCATTTAGTCAGATATTTTGGGATGGCTCACCCATACATGTAAGTAGTTAAATTCAATGTGATTCTGAGCTTTAGATCTGATGTAAGGAAGATGTGAGTGTAAGAGTATTGGTTCTTACAATACTGAATTTTTAGAACTAAATGAAGTGTCAAAAAATGAGGAAATTAGGTTGAGGACATTTAAAGAAATCAAATACTATTACCAGTGGTAGTTCAGAAAATAAGAAATAGGAAGATAGTGCTACAGAAAAGAAGCCAGTTGCAAAATAATACATGTTCTATGAGTCCATTTATACAAAACTCAGAAATGGGCATATTGGGAGGTGAAAGATCGGATATGGTTACCATTGTGAAGGATAGTGATTATCAAGGGCAGATCACTTGATCTGGATGTTGTTTGCATTGATCGATTAAGAAAGTTGATGAAACTATACAGTCATTATTTGTACACTTTTCTGTGTATAGGCTATGCTAGAATGAATTTTACACTTAAAATTTTAAAATAATACATGGATTCTTTTTTTTAAGTATGAGAAGGACCTAACCTCAAAGTTTAAAAAATGTATAGCTTACAGAAGAGCATATTACATTGTTGTACATTTGACATTTCACCCGGACCCCTGAATACTTTATAATTGACCAGTACCTACTCTCAGATACGTAGGCTCTATGGCTCTAGAGAAAGTTTTCCCAAATTTACCACCATCAAGCTAGAATCACATGCTAATAGGATGCTGGGAGATGGAGAGCATGAAGCTTCTTCCCCAGGGATTTCTTTTTGTTTAGCTCCCTTAGTGCCTTAGTGCAAAGCCCACAATATTAATGGACTCACAGACTCTTGCTGCCATTTGTACTGCATGAAGGAAAACGAGACAATGAAAGAAATGAAAGGAAGGGGGGAACAGGAATAGAAACCAAAGAAATCTGATTTGAAGAGAAAGTGCCTTAATCATCTCTGTATTCAGACTTTGAGGAATGAGCATGTAATTCTGAAAGTGCACTCTTAATGCAGCTTTCTCATAAGCATTTTCTATCTCACTTGTAATTTTTCTTCTGAGACATTCAACAAATATTTTTCTCTCATGTCAAGGTGAGGGAAATAACCCTGTACTCCTCACAGAGGGAAAGAATAATATACTAATCCACATGTCATCACCATACAATTTTATCCTCTAAAGTGGAAGCTAGAGGGACAGATGCATAATCTGGGAGCTTTTCCAGAATTGTTTGTTCCTAAATGAGACATTCAGCCATAGCAGCATTAGCAGCCTCTTCTATTTGTCACAGTGCCATATGTAGTTGGGAAGATACATGATAAGCACACACAGGATCCTGATGACTCAGGAAAGATTAACATTGCAGTCTTATAATTAGCCTCTACTAAATGTAAAGATTTTCAAGCAAGATTGGATCTTCATATTCCCCCCGCCCAGGTATATGTATATGTGCCAATACATGACTCTACTGTTAGTTTTTGTACTTGGGAGAATTAAGGAGAGGTGGAGGGGAAAAAAGCCCTGAACATGGGAAAATCTTTTTATATCTCATTCCAGAATCAATGTTGTACTGACCAAGGAAAAGATTCTCACACATTCATTCATGAGACTGATATATCAGAAGATGTGTTGAATTGAAGAAGTGAAATTTTCTATTTATGACCCATTTTGTTTTCACTGTTGAGACCATGATGTATGGGAAAGGCTTCTGTTTTGGTTCTTTGCATCGAGTTCTTTTTAAAAGAAAAAATCCTTATTTATTAAGTCATTGATTTGATAGAATTCATTTCTAAAACTTAGTTATCTGTGTAAAGAAAATAACACATCATTTATCTCTAACGATGTATTGGGAAATAATCATACACAGAGGCATATTCACCAATTTACCTAAGCACCTCTGAAATTTTTAAAAAATATTTTAATGTTTACTGTTAACTTTCAAGCTTTCCCAGTTAAGCATCTTGTCTGCTATCTGCTCTCCTCCATTTGTCTACAGTGATCTTTCTGATTTATTTTATTGGGTCCTGGATATCAGAAATCATGTCAATTTTGCCTGCTTGTACGATGCCCAGTACAGCACATGTGGTTAATAAATACACTTTGACGATAATGATGATGATGAAAACTATAATTTGACAGCACTGACATTTTATATATGCCAGAAATAAATCACCAGAACTTTAAGAGAGGTGACTTTATTCCTGACCTGTCATTTTCTGTAGTCACTGGCCAGCACACTTCACCTCTACACTGTCTCTTCTGCCCTGTTTTCTCTTGTGTTTTTCAGTGTAGGGGCTTCTGCCTCCTGCACATCATCTTCTCTTTTATGATGCTCTGTTCAAGTATTAATATTTCTTCCCAGGCTTTGTAGGGTCTAAACAAATCCCTACGTATTATTAGTATCTTTTACTGGCCAGTTGTTGCACTTTGTACACCACCGAGAGAGCAATTGTAAGCCAAATAGAGGAGACTTTGTTTTCACCCAGCAGCCCAAAAAGAAGTGTATGATTTGACTGCTGATGCCAATTACATGGAGGTTTTACCACCAGAGGCAAAGCTTTAAGCCACAAAAGATTAATCCTGTAAAGTTGGTGTTTGGAGGTATTTAATATCCATGAATTACCTACCTACCAGTCTCATTAAAACAAACTAATTATCAACAAACAATACTTTTATCTTGTAATTTTTATTTTAAAACTCTGTTTAAAACATGAGCCATTCAGTACTTTGTGCCATTTGAATTAGATACCTAAACTAGCCCTTGATGTAGATTTCCTTTTTTTGAAGCTTTTCTTTAAATTACAGTTTGTTATCATACAGTATAATATTTCCTTGTTTACTTAGAATTTCTTCTGAACTCTTTATTGATGACAACAGTTGGTGAAAGAATTGAATGGAGGGGACCTGTTGTATTTATTTAAGGAAAGGGCTTTTTGAAATGCATTAAATATAAGTTTGTTTCTACCTATCAGCTTATTTTCTGTATGTTCTTATTGCTATTTCAAAGTACTCCAGAGTTGCAGAGTGATTTGCTTTTTATGATAGCCATTTCATACAGGATCATTTGCCTTATATCTTCAACATTTTCAGATTCTTATAAATCTTTACAGTTCACATAGAGGTTAGTTTAAAACTTGCTTCAAATAAGAAATTGACTAGATATAAAATTCATATAATCTTAGAGTTAACCATAGATCAATATCCTGAATCTTTTTCTCAAAGTAATTGAACATTTTTGTTTCCCAGGATAGCCGTATACACACATTTCCATTCTTCACCACAGATGATTCTATTTTTTTGTTGTACAGGGGGCTATAGTTGGCTTGTTTGTTACCTAAATAAACTTGTATTTTCATTATTTTCAAAAGAAAAAGGCTCTAATATAGAAACCAATTTTATGCCTTTAGGACTAGCCTCATTTTGGAAATAATGCCACTATTTAACTTTACTTGTTGTATGTTTCTTGGCTTTGTCATATCACAAATTTCCCTTCTCTAAATATACATTTTCTCCTCTAAATGGAATAGATGGGTTTTGGAAGAAAGCAAAACTGTGCTAAATGTAATCTTTCCAGAAATTCTCATTATCAATTAGAGTTTGTTTTGGCTTCACAAAGATAGAAGCATATTTCTTTCTCCTTAAAGATGTAGGAGTATTCAGTCAAGACAGGTATAATAGCTCTGCTCCTTCCTGCTTTCCGCCCAGCTATCCTTATATGGTGAGCTCTCATTCACATGTTGCAAGACAGAGCCCCCACCACATCCACATTCCAAGAAGCAGGATGGGAGAAGGTGGGAAGAAATGGCAAAGCATACATACTAATTTTCTTTTAATGAAGTTTCCTGGGAGCTGCATTGTTTTACTTATATTCTATTGGCCAGATGTCAGTCATATGCACACCCAAGCTGCAAGGGAGGCCGAGAAATGTTATATTTATTCCTGAATGTTATGTGCTCTGCCAGAAAGTGTGCTCTTGTGGAAAAACAGGAAAATGGATATTGAAAGAGAACTAACAGTCTTCAGTGTATTCACAGAAGTGCGTGTTGTTTTGTTTTGTTTAAAGCAGCCCTAAGAAATATGTCAAAAGGGTAGCTAAGTCTAGAGTTATCTCTTTCCCCTACCATCATTTGATGAACTGTGATTCTGCAAATATCTCACTCTGGCTTCCTGAATTCTGATAATATAAAAATAGAAGTTTTTCATCATTATCCAATACCTGCTTGTTCTATCCCTCCACGTTCCCAAAACATTTTCTCATTAATCAATTTTTGTACCAATTTTACCCCCTTTTTCCAACAAAACCATTGCTTAGCCAAGGAAAGAGATGGATAACTTAGTTGCCATAGTGCTCCTGGAGTATATATTCCCTACTTACTTTGACTAAAATTGGGCCATTCATAAATTATAGCAGTTTAGATTAGTAACATCAAGAATAACCACTAAAAAAATAAGGATCTAAAACCAAAGCAGAAATTGTGACAGTAAACTGAAATTTCAGGACATCGCCTTTTCTGAACATGTGAGATGGATCTCGTGTAAAATTAAAGATCTTTTTTAGCCACACCAATGTGCCAGGCATGCATTCAGTAGATTACATATATAATTGCATCCTCAGGAGAACCTTATTTTATAGACAAGGCACTTGAGATTTAGAGGGAAGAAATAATTGTCTCAAGTGTGCATAGGAAGAATATATCAGAGCCTGTATATTGGCTCAGATTATGAACTCTCTTCTGCTGCATTCCTTGTCTTTTATGCATTTCACATAAGACTTCTTGTATTATTTGTGCTCATTGATTATGTTCTCTCTTCCGGGTGCCATTCTTCAGTAGCAGTAACAGGGATACATATAAAAACTTTTTATTTTTTATTTATTTTTAAAATATTATTTATTTATTTATTCATGAGAGACACACACAGAGAGACATAGGTAGAGACATAGGCAGAGGGAGAAGCAGGCTCCATGCAGTGAGCCCAATGTGGAACTCCATCCTTGGACTCCAGGATCATGCCCTGGGCCAAAGGCAGGCGCTCAACCACTAAGCCACCCTGGCATCCCTAAAAACTTTATAAAACTTGTGTCTGAAACCATTGTTATTTAAAAAGATGTTTAATATTTGGATGCTGGTATCTTCATATCCATTATCTGTAGAGAACTAGACTGTGATTTTATAAGATGCTTGGCAAAGCCAAGTGGTAAGGGATCTTCCCAAGTGCTTGAGGAACCCTGTCTTGTGTTTTTCTACTCATTGTTCAGGACCCAGTGCAGATATCACCATTTGGAATACTGTGCTGGTCTCAATTATTCCAGTCTCCATGTTCCTATAACTCTGTTTATGTAGTTCTCTTATAGGTGCTTATCATGAATTTAAAGGTCTTACATTACTGTGTGCAACTCTGTACCATCCAACAGAGTTTTTGTTACTGTATAGAAGCAGAAACTGTGCCATACACTTCCTGTGACCCCTAAGCTAAACACAACATAATTCATTTTTTAACTGAGGAGACCTTAAATGTAAATGACAAACTGCTCACTCAGAAGTTGTAATATTTTGTAATAAATAAGGTTCTTGTTTCTTTGGTTAACAAGAACTTCATTCCCATTATAGTTTATTTAACCAAATATTTATGTAGGGTAAATTTCATCATATTTGTCTTTGGTTTTCCATAATAATACTGAATTATGACTTTGAAGTATGGGTAGAGCCACATATGAATAATATGAGATCTTGATATGTTCTTTATGGTATGTGAGAGAAATAGACATTCTCTCATAAAGAAAAATATGTCCATTAAGTCACTAAAGTCAACATAGCTTCCTGGTAGAAGTCAACAAACTTTTTGTTTGCTGACTTACTTTCTTGTTTTAACTTCTGTTATTATGGGATGTGGGAGTAGAGATTTGTTATTATTACAAAATTCTGACACTTTAAAAATCTGTTTACTCTGTGAGAATTGCAAATTCTTGCCTATAAGGCAATTTTCACAAGAATTATTTTCTTATTAGTTTTTAGTTTATCCATGGACAGTCTCAAATTCCTTTTGAAAACATCAGTTTCCTCAAGGGAAAGCCACCCATTACAAGCTAAAAATGTGGTTCTTGAGAGATTTCTGCTTGAAACAAACATCTAAAAATTCTGTGTGGTTTCCCCAAATGGTTAGACTTAGAAAAATAAATAACAGTTTAGATGGACATTTTCAAAATTCTTAATATTGAAATAAGTAGTATATTTGAGTAAATTTAAGCTATATATGTTTTTACCAAAGGTAAATTTTGTCTGCTTAATTTCTCTTGCATTTCTTTCTTTTTTATTTTTTTCATTTCTCTCATTTGTCTTTCTCTAATATTCAAATATAAAACTAGAAACTAAGGATTGTAATTCCACGCCCTTTGTTTTGAAGTAATACCAAAGTAATCAGAGATACAATTCTATAATCTTTATGGGTAGCTCCCAATAAGTAGTAGCACTGTGATTAGGACATAGATGCAACTCTCGCATTTGTCTTATCCCTTTTTCCATATCTCCCAATAGTGTAGGGGTGACCCAAGGTAGCTGTCCACTGGGCCCTTACCAAAGTTTGCTAGTAATGGTCAGTTGCTGCTATAATAATTCTACATAATAAACATGCTCAGAATTAACAATAAATCATTATTCTCATGTCAGGGCTACTTTGAGTCAACTCTACTTCAGCCTTTGGGACTGTAGGTTGAATGACTAGATCTGACCCATTTGTTTCATTATGGGGCCCAAGCTGGAAGGGCAGCAGATAGTTGGTGTATATTCATCCATGGAAGAGTTCAGAACTCTCAGAAGGGCAAGCAGAAATATGTGATGCTTTAGAGACCTTGACATAGAACTGACACAGTATCTCTTCAATTCACATCCATTGGTCAAAGCAAGTCACATGGCAAGCCCAATGCCTAGGAGTAGAGGAATAAGCACTGCTCACCATGAAGCCATGCCAAAAGTACAGATACATAATACTACTACAGAATAGAATTGGGAATAACAATTTAAAATACTACACTACTCTGGTAGAGTATTATAGCATCCTTTAACATTTTTGATGGCATGCATGTAACTTCCTGAGAAAACTCAAGTTGCTGATTCCACTTGAAAATGTATCCTGAATCCACTTTTTTGACAGGTTTTATCTCTAATCCAGTATGTTGGGGGGACTTTTATTTTGTATAAAAAACCTCCTGTAATATTATGAAGCAGAAATTTAAAGACCCTTGAAAAATAGAATATTGAAACAAATTTGGAGTCACAGTTTTATTTACCAACTTGAGAGTCTCCTTGTGCTTCAGCACACTTGGAAGTTGGATTTCCAAATAGCATCATGACTTTCCATACCCAGCTGTCTGCTGCTTGAAACTACCATAAGCTGACTATCACGGCTCACAGTATACCCTTGAAGAAGGCCATCTGGTTTATGTCTCTTGGCAAAATTTGTTTAAAAACAAGCAGCTGCATGACAAAGTAAGAAGGAGTCTCTGTCTAGCTGTGGTAAATAAGTAGGTTTGCAATGCACATAATAAAGCATTTTGTAATCCAAGCCAACATTTCTAAAAGGGAAACATGCTTTTCTCACAAATAAAAGAAAAAAAATCACAGAATTAAATTGCATGGAAGGGACTCTATCAAATTTATATTTCAGTGGCTTAATATTATGAGAAAAATAAAAGTTTATTAGATGCACCCTCTGGTAATAACTAGTTTTTGTATACTTATATAAAATCCAATGATTGGAAATTATTTTGAATTACATTAGAATTCAAATTTCTTAAAGACCTATTCTTTGAAACCTAACACTAATTGGTATTCAATGATTTCTATCAGGTTTCTGTGTATCTCATTACACTTAGTCTGTCTCAAGAAGCATACACGCTACATTTTTTTTTTTTGAAAGCATGAATTGATTTTCCAGTTCAGTTAAGGTCTTTTTCTCAACTCTGTCAATGGGGTCAGAGTAGCCATGGTTAAGGATTGATTTTGGCGTTAATAAAAATTTTGAGGTTAAGAGCGTTGGTTTGGGTTGCTCCAAAAGCAAATCCTGAGACAGGGATTTGAGTTCAGGTTGTTTATTTGGGAGGTGGTTCAGGAAGCTGTGGTTCAGTTGTGTGGTGGTAAGCAAGGGAAGAGAAAATAGCCTATGTGGAATTCAGCAAGCCAGCCACTACTGTGAGGGACTGGAGCTTAATTCCATGGAGAAAGGCTGAGAGAGTATAAAACAGGTGCATCTCAGTCACGTTAAGCAAGGAGCAGGAGGACTGTGATGTTTACACTCCAGCTCTTAGTCATTACAGCAGCTGTTGGACATTGGCCAGGTTACACTGGAATGTCAAGAGTCAAGAGAGTGGATGAAGCTCCAACTGGATCTGCTATACTATAGAGGGAGGGACATTATTTCAGTTAATAAGGCCCACTGTACTAGCTGTTCACTTTTCTGCTTATTGTGCTACTTTTCTGATTTCTGCAGTTGTCTGGATCATGCTTTATCCTAAGCATTTGCATGTTGATGCTTGTGTCTATATCTCTCATTCTTCCTCATTGATTTGTTTGTTTATTCTTATACTGATGTTTACCTTTGTTATTTCTATGTACTTAACTGTGGCTCGGTCTTTGAATTATTGAATCTTGCATTAAAATTTTAATAAGGACTTAGTTTTTTTTAAGTGGGATTCATACCAATCAGAGACACAATTAGAACTAAAAATTAAAGGTTGCAGACACAGTCCTTCTTAGGTCAAATTCTTGAATGGCATAGAAGACTTGAATTTTCTGTCGCCAATAAATAACTTATTTGGGAGATTTATTTTTTTTATTTATTTTTTTTAGCGATTATGATGACATGGTATTTATTTTATTTGGGAGATTTAAAAAAAAAGAATTAATTTAGGAAAGTTTTATTTGTATTCCCAGTTTATCACAAGTCTTAGGTGAAACAGTGTTATTTCTAGCATCAAAGGACAAGTTAAAATTACGCCTACTTTTTTGCAGATTTCTTGAAGACTTCTCGTACTTGTTTGGATAAGCAGACTACATTCATGGCATTGGTTAGACATTCTTTACCATTCTTTTACATTTTCAAAGTTAAAGTCTTGGAAGATCAAAAACACAAATTTTTGGAGGTCTCTAGAGAAGCCAAGAATACATTGGCTCTCACTAGAGATGAATGAAGACAAATTTTATTCATTAGTTAATTTTACCTCATGATCAGAATTCTTTCCCACATTAAAATCATTCAGTTTATGAGTGGTAACATAAAGAGTAATGATAATGAATAGAGAACTAGAAGACTTAACCGTATGACAGAAAAAGAGCAAAATTTTTGAAATGTAGAAAGAAGAAAATTTCAGGGAGACATGAACAAGGCTGGAAATATTTTAAGGTTGAAGAACACAGAAAATAAGTGAAAATAAAACAAATGAAAATCCTTCATTTATTGGGAAGAGGACTGCAAGTTGCGTGAAGGTTCTTTTGAATGAGACTGTATAATGTTTGCCATTCATTTGGGGAATATAAAAAATAGTGAAAGGGAATAAAGGGGAAAGGAGAGAAAATGAGTGGGAAATATCAGTGAGGGCAACAGAACATGAGAGACTCCTAACTCTGGGGAACGAATAAGGGGTAGTGGAAAGGAGGTGGGCGGGAGGTTGGGGTGACTGGGTGACGGGCACTGAGGGGGGCACTTGGCAGGATGAGCACTGGGTGCTATGCTATATGTTGGCAAATCAAACGCCAATAAAAAAATACCAAAAAAAAATAAAGTGTTATTCTCTGAGTGAAAAAAAAAAGTTCTTTTGTTTTGTTTTGTTTCTTAATAAGGAAATACCTGTGGAAAATCTGGGGAATTAGGAAATCTAGACTTTTATAACTGTTGTTACAAAGGTCACAAAGGAAATTAAATTGTAGACTGAGTTTAAAAGCATTCGAATTAAAAGAAAAAAAGCATTCGAATTACGTCCAGTCCCATTTTTTTCCAGGATTTTGTACACAGCAAGAAAATAGATCATAGCATAGCTAAAGAGGAACATTTAGGTTTTCACTAGTCTTAGTACAGACTGCTTTGTGGACTCTTTGGGTTTGGGGACTTATATCAATCATGAAAGGTACAACCAATTATTGTATTATAATAATTTAATAATTATTATTATACAACCATATTGGCAGGACAGAACCATGTGTTTTCTTAAAGTTACATTGTAAATAAATAAAAGGCACTAAGAATATATCTTGTATGAAGAAGACTAACCTTATCATTTTCATCAATGGCCATAAAATCCCATTCCTTACCTATACAGTACCTTAATATTTCTGCTTTTTTTTTTTCAAAAAATAGTCATAAGGGACGCCTGGGTGGCTCAGCAGTTGAGCATCTGCCTTCAGCTCAGGGTGTGATCCCAAGGTCCAGAATCAAGTCCCACATTGGGCTCCTTGAAGGAGAGCCTGGTTCTCACTCTGCCTATGTCTTTGCATCTCTCTCTCTCTCTCTCTCTCTCTCTCTCTCATAAATAAATAAATAAAATCTTTATAAAAAACTAGTCATAAGAGATGTCTTTTATCAATGATGTTTTCCAAAAGCTGTTTCATAGGGAATAACTGTGAATATTAGAAAATATAATATACATGAAATGTTTTTCTTGAAATAGCTCTCTAAATGATTTTCATGATAACATTTCTGCCTATGATGTCTAAATCTTTGTATCAAAGATGGCAAATGGACAGAATTTAAAATACTTATCTCACAAATGTTCTATTATTAATAAGATAATGGAATTTGGAGACAAAATGACAAAAGAAAATGCAGTTTAGCCTTAGTAAGTAAACTCAAAAAGTAAAATGGACTGATTTTACTGCCTTTTTCACATACATGGATTGTTTTTCTACATTAAAGAAATCTATAGACAATGGATTTTCACTCACTTTTTATTCTGAAAACAGTAGTCTCTTAGATTGTATGAAGATAGTTTGGAAGTGAGCTTCATTTACTTCTCTTTCTTTGAATGTCAAATACATGAAATTATTTTTGAAATGAGTACCAAAGGGATAGCAGAGAGTAGATAGAAGAGCAGGGAAGAATTATTTCAGTTAACAGGCCTTGTTTCCCTGTGTTTATCATTAAATGGAAGATTTCTATTACCACTCAACATCCTTGATGGACTTCCTGTAGGGGGAGTTTTTCTCTTCTTTCATTTGTCTCCCAGGGCTAAGACATGTATTTCATGTTATTAGGAAGTGAAAATAAGTTGAGGTTTTCATTAAAAATGCTTTTTTTCATCCTAAGGAAATAATTTTCTTTTTTTTGTATATTTTTTATTGGAGTTCGATTTGCCAACATATAACACCCAGTGCTCATCCCATCAAGTGTCCCCCTCAATGCCTGTCACCCAGTCACCCCATCCTCCCGCTCACCTCCCCTTCCACTACCCCTTGTTCGTTTCCCAGAGTTAGGTGTCTCTCATGTTCTGTCACCTTCTCTGATATTTCCCACTCGTTTTCTCTCCTTTCCCCTTTAATCCCTTCCACTATTTTTTTTATATTCCCCGTACGAGTGAAACCATATAATGTTTGTCCTTCTCCGATTGACTTACTATAAGGAAAGAATTTTCATGGCAATTTCATTTAGAGAAAAGTGACCCCCAGAAAGTTAGTCAATTCCATATGTGTTAATGGTGTCATTTTAATAAATTTACAAAATAAGAGACCAAATTTTGCCAAGTCCCTGACAGTAGCAGTAGTAAAATGTAATTTCTATTGGCATGTGTTCATATTATTTTGACATGGTGGATGGATCTAGTAAGATTGGTAACAAAATGTGCCTTCATGTACTAACATTTAGTGACAGTTATTCTTCCAAAGCATGACAGTGTCCCTAATAGCTTACATTCTGCAAAAGATTCTCTGTTATTGCATGCCAAGTGTTCACCATGTCTCTTTCTTTAGTTTTCTTTGAAAACTTATATCCTATATTTTGTTCCAGAAATATAGTGTTAGAGTAAACAAGCAATGAACAGAAAATGGTTGTATTGTGTATAATGGATCTTTAAGAATACTAGTAGAAATTTTCATGATGTTATTTAGATATCTTCAGGTATATACTTGTGTTTTCTGCACATAAAACACCTATAGCTTAATTAGGCTTCTCAATTCCATGAAGATAGCACTATTACTTCTTATAAGGTCCTCAGGCAAATACATTTCTTGTCTTCTCTTTATTCCTTCCTCTACTTTGATTTCACATCTCAGCATTTATCAGGCTATGTAGACTCTTCCTTTACAATTGTTTTCATGTCCTCTCTTTCTTTTCATTCTTCTTGACATCAGTCTCAAGTCAATAGATTCCTTGTAAGAGATCTCTCCCAACTCAAACCCCTGTCTATTTTGACAGGTTAATCTTTCTAAAGGAGTACTTCCTGTCTCACATTCCCCAGCAAAGAAACCTTCAGTGGTTCTACATTATTAGCCTTGGTTTCCAACTGGTAGCCCCTCGAGACAAGAGAGCTGGAGGATATGCTTTGCTCGATTGTTTTCTGTTGTCTGTAGGGAGCTTTAAAAGGCACAGAAACAGGGCAAGGGTTGGACTGGTCAGTACAATCAGTTTAGCACTTACTGCTTTAAATCATGTAACAGCTTTACAATTTTATGTGTCCTGCCTGTCCCCTGAAGGCATTTGATTTTATAACCCCTTAGCCCAGAGGCTAACATCTAAAATTCATAGCCTAAGATTCACAATCCTAACATAGCTTCTCTAACAACTTCATGAACTCTACAGCTACCTGGACTTATTTTATCCAAAATGCCCTTATTTTACATTCCTTTGGAATATAATTTTACATATACAAATCCTTCCCGAGAGGAAGTGTGTGGGAAATATCAGAAAGGGAGACAGAACGTAAAGACTGCTAACTCTGGGAAACGAACTAGGGGTGGTAGAAGGGGAGGAGGGCGGGGGGTGGGAGTGAATGGGTGACGGGCACTGGGTGTTATTCTGTATGTTAGTAAATTGAACACCAATTAAAAAAAAAATCAGAAAAACAGCAAAAAAAAAAAAAAAAAACAAAAAACAAATCCTTCCCACTTGTCACCGTTAAGAAGCTTTGGTTACAAGAACCAGAGACAGTCTTCATTTTCTCTTAAGTAATAGGGTGAAGGAGAGATATAGTATTTTTCACAGAAAATAAAGAAAAACAGCAACCATGGCCACAAAAGAAGATACTGAGAACTCAAGAGTTCATGGAAATTTACTTTTATGGATGCTGCCATCAAAATGGCTTAGCTCTAAACTTCTCCTGTTCCTATTTCTCTTACCTTTAGATTCCAATTCCTAATCTAATTAGCCTAAATTGGGTCATTGTCCCCTTTTAGAGTTTACAGAGCACTATGGTTAAGAGGTCCCCCCAGATCATGTGTAATGAATGAAGATTACAAAGGAAAAGCAGGGTACAATTAATCAAAAGTTGAGCTGTTTAGTCAGAGAAATTAGTAATAACTGCCACTTAGACTTAAACCTGAAGTCTGAGTGATTTAAATGCTTATTTTTTGCTCATAAAATCTGACGTAAACAGGCAACTGTCCTCCATATAGTGACTCAGGGACCTCAAATGCTTCCATCTCGAGTTTTCCTATCTCACAATGGAAATTTCAGAGCCATTGCCAAAGTGGAAATGAGGAATGTGCACTGATTAAGTGCTTCAGAGCAGAAGTAATGCATGACTTCCCTCACACTCCCATTTCTCAGGATCCAGTCATGTTAATCCCACTGCAACCTCAAGGAGTTTGGGAAACATAGGGAGATACTGGCAAATTCCATGAGCACTAATCTCTACCACCATAGGAGGAATATTGGGCATTTTAAAAAAGGAAAAAAAATCAATAAATGATGATCCTTCAATGTCCTGCTCAGTTGCTACCTTTTCTATCTCACTTTCTCAATAAACTCATCAGGAGATGATCTCCAACTCCTTTGTTCATCTGGAGCATTACATTCCACTTCTTGATACTGGCTCCTATTATGATAACTTATAGTCATTCCTTATTCAAATTATAATACAAGTTCCTATGAGACAGTAATCAAGAGTATTAATTTATTTGTCTCCCCATACTATCCAAAGTATGTTTCAATATAGAACAATCTCTGAGGCCTGGATAGTAATATTTTCTTTGAAAGTGTACACAACACAAAGTACATGGAGGATATTCAATAAAAAGATGTTGATTAGTTTTTCAGGCAGATAGCAAATTTCTTACAATATTCCATGTTACTTTATGTTTTGTTGACTTGTGGTCATTGTGAACATAAATTTAATACTACAAAATTCTGTAACAATTTTAAAATAAAATGTAACAATCTTGTATATATTTAAAGAAAATTTTATATTTCATATTAGTGAATGGTACACAGTCATAGCAAATTTAAAACGTAGCAGTAAATGACACAAAATATAGTATTCACATTAGAATGCCTTCTACTGAAGGTGTTTTACATTTCAAAAGTTAGCATGGATATGTACTGAATGTAAAAATAATAAAAAACACTCAAAATAAATGTATTTCACCCATTTGAGTGAGATCTGAAAACATCAGTCATTATATGATATGACTGGGTAGAATTTAAATAGTTATAATTTTAGTGAAGGATTTCCTGTGTTATTTGAAATTGAATTTTTCTATTAAGTAATAGGATTTTAAAGCTAAGCAAAAGCTACATTGGCAAAACAAACAAGATTTACTATGTTATCTTAAGTGTATCCTAAATTCTCTTTAATATTGTGGATAAGATATATATATATGCTTTTAGTTTACAACCAGTTCTGTCTATAATAATTTAAAGTAAACTGTTATTTGTATCTTACATGATACCATGTGAGCACACAATTTGTAGTACAGTGAAATAATTCCAATGAATTATTTTGGCAATTTGGTACCTGAGACCTATTTCTGAATCCTTTTTTTTTTTTTCTATTTGTATAAGTTGCACTCTTCCATGATCTTACCTGTGGCTATGTTCAAACCCTGAAACGGGTATTTACTCTGATATTTAGCGTTCCAAAGGTAGTATATTTTCAGTCATACATAATACATAGATTTGATATATTTTATAGCTAAGTGTTTGGAGATCAAATTATTTCACAATTATATAGCTCAATCTCTCTAGACTCAGATACTTGCATTTGAAGCAGTTTTCCTACTCTCATCTTCAGTAAAGGAAACATCCAACATTACACTGATATGGAAAATTTATACCTGAGTTTTCTATCAATATATAAAGTAGTATTATAACTTGGCAATTCTGTGATGGGAAAGCAAGATTTAGTTGGAACAATTGAGTCTGTATATTAATATTGGATTGATTTCATTTGAGATTATAACTTTTATGTGGCATTCTGTTCTTTGTTTCTTATTTATATGCCTGAGAATAACATTATCTTCTTTGTATCTCCCTATGTGAGAGATCTTTTAACTCTTTAAAGACTTGTACTCTCTGTGAAACCAAATAATTGGTAGCACAATTTTCTGTAATATGAGTCAACAATTTTTTGTCTCTAAAGAGATAGTAATTATTTTAGGCTTTGTGGGTCATATGGTCTCTGTCATAGCTAATTCAACTCTGCCAATTTTGTGCATAAAGTACCATAGTCAATTCATAAATGAATAATTGTGATTTTATGTAATAAAACTTTATTTTTAAAAACTGACCTAGCTCCTGAAACAGAAAAACAAAGTATTAGCATAGATCAAGTAATTTTATTTATGAACATATACCCAAAATAACTGAAAGCAGTAACTCATACAATTGTTTCTACACCCATGTTCAGCACAGCATTATTTATAATAGCCCAAAGTTGGAAACAATCTAAATGTCCATTGACAGTTGAATGCATGAACAAGGTGTGGTGTATCCTTATAATGGAATATAACTCAGTTTTAAAAAGGAGTGAAATTTTGACTCTGCTACAACAACAGATAAAGCTTGAAGACATTATGGTCAGTTAAATAGGCCAAAAAGAAAAGAAAAAGTATCATATGACTCCATTTATATAAGGTATCTAGGTAGTCAAATTCGTAAGGAAAGTAGAATGGTGTTTGCTAGGGCCTTAGGGGTAGGGAGGAATGGGGAATTGTTTAATGGGTATGGACTTTTAGTTTGAGAAGATGAATTCGTTCTGAAAATGAATAATGGTAATAGTTAACATGGTGAATGTACTTAGTGTCATTGATTTGTACACTTAAAAATGCTTAAAATGGTGAATTTTATGTTTTTTAATATTTTCCCACAATTACAAAAAACCATCCATGGGCCTAAATTGCCAACCACCATCTACAATCATATTAATGATCTATAAATAAACCCACTCTTAGTATAACTGATGGTTAGGATGGTAGAATAATTTGATACAAGGTAATGGTAAGTATCATTGGTGAGTACTCACCAATTTCTATTTCTGCCATGGCTATACACACCTTCCATATGAATCATGTTATTCGGTTTTATACAACTTACTATTACTTACTTACTTAGTGTTTTATACAACTCCCTCTCCCTCCTCTTTGTCCCCTCCCAGACTCTATACACATATATATAGACATACACTGTGAACTCCTCAAGAATTTTGACTGTATCTTCATTACTTGACTCATTGTCTGGCAGATCATAGATACTCCGTACATGTAATTAATTAGCAAGGGAGTAAACATATAGTCCTCCTCTTCCTTTTCAACAACCAGTTTTCATCTTTATCTTACTGCCACACAATTTGACATTCTATACATCTTAAACAAGGAAGAATAAGTAAGCTCTAAGAAAGTCCTTTGCAGAAAAGTTTTAAATTTTACATACAGAGGGAAAAGAGATGAGGAGAATAATAATGACACAGAGGAAAGAAAATTGTATGCGATAAAATCAGTTTTAGATTGGTATAAAAATGAATAATTCCCCAAGAGCAATTAAAAGAAGAAGCAGAAACATATAGGTAAGGATGATAAAACAAAGAGTTGAACATATAAAGTGTATGTGATTCTCATGAAGCGTATCTTTCCTGAAAGCTTTCAGAACTTAGGCTCAGCACTTTCTACTACCCAACTAAGTTCTGCCACTAACCTTATATATCTTTCTATCCTCAAGAAGTTTGAATAGCTGAATTTTTATTTTTATTTTTATTTTTTTTGGCAATGAGCACCTGTAGGACTTGACTTAAACTCCCTGCCAAGAGAAAAGCCATCTCAATCAGTTAAGTCACCATGTAGTAAGTAATTTCTATTGTCCCTGGCTTGGTGGAGTTCAGAAAACAGTCATAAGCTCCTGAAAACCTTAGCCTCTTCAATTTTCCATTTACTTGAAGGTCAGAGTTAGTTATTATTAATTTATTTTCTTTATCTACCTTTTTTTGAGTCATATAAAAAAAGCAGTAATATTGCTCATTAGTGTTGAGGACCCATTAGAAGTGGGTGACCACATGTTGATTGTGAGTGCAATGCTGTCTCGTGTACCCTAATTTGTTTCATGTTACAATTGTGTCCCAAGTTACAATCTACAGGAGTTAACTACGTACTAAGAAAATGTTTTGTGTCAGAGGAAACAAAAGTTTAAGAAATTCCTTTTGACTCATATGGATGGAAATACAAGGAGCTGAAGAAAAATAAAACTAGCTAAACTAGGCAAGTAAAATTTAGTAAGAACAAGAGAAAAAAAACTGCTGACTAAGGGGAGTAGGAAGAAACCTACAGTAATATTAGCTCAAAAGAGAGTGAGGAAAACCCACATTTACAATTTTCATTATGTGTTTATAAAGTAGATATAAAACAAATATCATTTTGAAGAGGGATAATAGATTGGAAGCAGAAGAGAAAGTGGAATTCCAAAAATAACATATATTTAAATGTTAAAAAATACCACTTAAATATTCCAACTGAGTTATAGTCAATAAGAACACTCTACAGTGAGTAATATATATGTGAAGCTCCTGCAAATCCTCTGGATAAAAAGTTCTCTAGGACTATAACATACTGTACTTATTATTGCTGTTATCAGGAGGATAAATACATGTTTTCTAAGAACAAGGTGAGGAGCTTACTTCATCTTTCTAGGAAAATGTTTGGGCACCAATGGCTCAAAACATTTTTGATGCAAAGTGAGACACTATATGCAAAAGAGTTTACAAAGAGAACTAAAGAAGCTTCGTATTGTTCCAGGATTGCAGTCTTTAAGAAGAGGACTCAAGGCTAGGTGGCTTCAGCTGTGGTAGTATCTCTGAATAAAGGACTCTCTCATGATATCCTGACTCCTATTCCAAAATATTTAGGTCTTTTTGAGTGCTGGGTTTATGGATCAAAGGCAAGAACAGAAGGAAACAAAAGCATCTTGTCTTAAGGCAGCCTTCAGTCTGTGCGGAATATTCAGAGAAGGAAGCCAGGTTTGTAGCTTTTCCAGGAATAAGTGAGTCTCAGACCCAGTTGGAGATCAGCTTTGGAATTACTTTGACCTGAGTTTCACTCTTAGCTCCACCCATCCCCGACTGTGAGAATTTTTGGCAAGTTATAGCTGAGCCTCAGTTCTCTCATTAGTAAAATAGGATTGAGAAAGGTATAAATGTGACCCTTACTGGCAGCATTCTGAGATTATGGTCAGTATATCCTGGTCTCTTCCTTAAGCAACTTTCACCTCTGGTTATTTCAAGGTTCTTTGAAATAATGAGCAGCAAGTTCATATTCACCAAAACATATGGCAAACCATTGAGTCAAAGGAGCTTTTTAATGGGATAGTTGATAAGCTTCTGTTACTATTTTTATACTTTAAAAATAGGAGTATATTTAGATTTAAGACACTGTAAAGCTATATTACCTAGCTCTATTCCAGTGAATTGGACAATTCGGAATCAGTAAATAAAATCAAATTGATGACAACAAAACATATTTTCTACTATTTAATTCAACTTTAAAGACTATTCATTACATGATCCAAAACAGGATTTGTGATTTTTTTACATGCCCATACACTTTGATATCTGTAAATTTTGTGGCATATGACCATGAGAATGATTGGAGATTCTCCTGGGTTGGAATAAAAATAATTTGAAAGTAAGAATTGACCCTTTATTTTACAAATACATTTTACTACGTGTAAGAGTTATGTCTTTTTTCAATTTCTTTTTCTTAAGCTTAGTACTTTCTAAGCAATTTTTCTATCCTACTGTCTTGGTCCCTATTCATAAGAATTGCGTGGTTATAAAAATGAACATTTACTGTTTTCATATTTTAGAGCAACACCTGTATTCTTACCTTCATTATTTTTTCATGTTTAAAATCTGGTCTGACAACTCTAGAATAATAAAAGTCATATTAAAATATATTAAAAAATAAAAAATAAATAAATGAAATAAAATACCTTGATAATTCATTTGCCAGAGTGGCTGTACTGAGCAGTTTCATTAATAATTAATTATTTTTTTAGTAACTCGCATTTTATTTAGAAACCAGAAAGCTGCAATTATTACTATTATATTTGTCGTGAGCTCTTTACTTACTTTCTGCTCTTATATTTTTTGGAATAGTGCCACAATTAATTAGTATCCTAATAGAAACAGACTATAAAGTGAGCATCTGTGTGCTTGTTTTGTCTAGATGTGTAATGAGTGATATTTTAATTATAATTTGAGTTGCTAATTGTTGTCAAATAAAATTTTAATTTCTCAGTCAAGAAATTAAAATAGGTAAAAAAATAAACTGAAATAGGTAAGTGAACATTTCAGTAAAGAAAATCTAATATAGTTTCTAAGATTAAATAATTTAAATCACTGTGTAATTTTAAAGGTTTTATTTAATAAAAGTTATAAAAATATTTTAACACATGTTAATATTGCATGGATCTGTTCTACCACAAATTTGAGCTTGATTTAACAAAGGTATTTTCTCATTAAGTATCAATTTTTAAAAATAATATATAATTATTGCCTGTAGTGCTTGAGCATTCATAGGGAAGCCATAAAGGACCTGCAGATTTCGTGCCCTTTTATACTGATAATACCCTTCTCTGACTGTTCCCCATAGTGTAATTGTTTTATTTTCTCTGCCAGTGTCACTTTTCTGATGAAACAGTTAAAATAATCAGAATGCCTTCTTTCTTGTTGTAAAACCCACCAATCATGATAGAATTATGGAAGTAGAAGATTATAAAATCTTTGCCCTTAAATTAACATCTTAATATTTTCAGACTTGACTATTTTCTTGTTCTTTGACATCTATGCTTAAAATCTGCCAGAACTCATTATTTATTTAACAAATATTATTGTGACCCCACTGCAATTCTGATATTGTGTTTAAGAGCTAGAAATATAAAGCTGAGTAAATCTTGACTGGGATTTCACAGATTTTAGGGAAGGAAGAATAATGATCACATCACACTTTGAATGCAGGGTGATAAGAACTTGAGGCCTAGTGTGCATTAGTAACTCTGAGCACACAAAGGCTGTTCTCCTAGCCCAGACTCAGGGCCCCCGTCAGAGAAGAGCTGAGTGAGGTGATCTTTGAACTGAGGTTTACAAAATGAAGAGGGATTAATCAGATAACAGAAAGGTTAGGAAAGAAGCATTGCTTGTATGTCACAGATAAAGCATGATCAAACTTAACCCCATTGTCTTATTGGCTTCATATTAAGACTAAGTCATAGAACCAACACTAATATTTTTATGTCCTAAGCATCTGGCATCCTATCCATCCAGATATTTACTAAATGAAGAATTTGATGAATAATTATTTTGCATTCTTTGTCACTACTTGACTACTCTAAATTATATTTTCAGAGAGTAATTCTAGGAACATGCTGAAGTATTTTTAAAATATTTTTAAAAGAGGGATCCCTGGGTGGCGCAGCGGTTTAGCGCCTGCCTTTGGCCCAGGGCGCGATCCTGGAGACCCAGGATCGAATCCCATGTCGGGCTCCCGGTGCATGGAGCCTGCTTCTCCCTCTGCCTATGTCTCTGCCTCTCTCTCTCTCTCTCTCTCTCTCTCTCTCTGTGTGTGTGTGTGTGACTATCATAAATAAATAAAAATTAAAAAAAAATAAAAAACAAAATATTTTTAAAAGATATTTATTTGAGAGAGAGCATGAGAGAGGAAGAGAGAACACAAGAAGGGGTATGGGGAGGGACTAAGGGAGAGGGAGAAACAGACTCCCTGCTGAGCCACCAGGCACCCCAATGCTGATGTATTTTCATGTGAAATAATACGATGTGTGGATTTTGCTTTGGCAAACTTCCAATTTTTTTTTTTAACTTACCACAGGAGAAGATGGAACAAGATTGGGAAAATGTTGATAATTGTTAAAGCTGGGCAGCAGGTACATGTGGGATGTGGGCCCATCGTTTTTTTTTTTTTTTTTTTTTTTTTATCTTACATATCTTTGAAATTTTTCATGATATAAAAATTTTAAAATAAAACTACAAGATACAGCATATTTTCTCCTTGCCAGTGATTTTTTCTTTTTTTTTTTTTCAACTTAAGTATAGTGGATACACAATCTTATATTAGTTTTGGATGTTGGCCAGTGGTTTTTAAAGTTGGTTCAATAATTGAATTTAAATTAGCTAAGAAGATCTACAAAAAATAACTCACATACTCTGAGTTCTTCTGGAGTGGGGCCTGGACATGCCTGTAGTGAGTGTGTGTGTGTGTGTGTGTGCGCACGCACACCTATGTAAAGTACATAGAAAAAGTTAAGGGCTCTGCACCTGCAATTCCAATGCTTGCCGTCAAGTGGTGTTGTGAGCCATGATTTCAAGATTGATTTGTAGAACATTAACAGAACTTGATCCCTCATGTTATATGGTTTAATACAAACATAGAATTCCTTAATTAAAAAAAAACAACATATGATATAAACTAATTACTTCAAAGAATAAGAAAAAATAGTGAGTTAGAGAGTGGGCACTTCTAAGAACCTTCTCTCTCTTACACACTGTGGTACACTAATGTTTAAAACTTGACTCGGTGATGCTTGGAGATGGCTCAAGAGCTAATTGTTAAATTTTCGGTATTTTTAATTTAAAAATTAAATAATGCTAACAAATGTTGTAATTACATTGTAAGCAAAGGTAATAGATTATCTAATATAATAACTGCCTAATTATTTTGCTACATTTCACTACTAACTATTATGTTGATATTATTTAAGTCTATCGTATCTGAATGGTGGAATGACTATATAATGGTGCACTCTCAACTCCACGTTTAGTGATTCTCTGTTAATAGCTTGAAATTAAACATGATGGGAGTATTCAAATAAGCCCCCCCCCCCCCACCAGGAGAGTTGGTTGTTGGATGTCTACTAGCATACTGCTGATTTATGGTCATATGATTTTTCCCATATCTATAAGTTCTTGAGTCAGTAAATGTATACTTTAGGTTTTAATACTTACTCTATTTACCAGTTTGTAGTAGCAGTATGTGAAACTAGCTTCTGGACTAATTGTCTTTAATTGATATTTAACCAAGCCATCTTTGCCAAGTATCATCTAGCCAAGCACTTTGGAGGTTATTTTCATATCTACACTGTAAAATTAGAGATTTTGTGTGTTTTTTTTTTGTTCTTTATTTTTACCCCTAGCCCAAAGATTTTATAATTTCATCTCATGTGTGTGTCCTTGGTTAACTAAGGTCTTACTCAGCTAGTTTTCATTATATACATATCCCTTTTAGCTAAATTCAACAACTCGACACTCCTGTTCTTGTCTAGCAATAGTTTTATGTTATCAACTGGAAGATAGCTTTAGAAACCAAATCATTAGTCATATATTAGCATAAACAAGTTTTTTTAAAAAGTAAATTTTATACAGTTTAGTATTATAGCACCTTAAAATCAGAACATTGATCTATATTCATTTTATTATTTTAAAAATGAAAATAACAAGGCTTTTTGCTGTAAAAGTAAAAGTTTGCTCAAGTTTCCATTGTTAATTGACAGCAAAGCCAAGATTATCATTCAAGTCTTGTGATCCCTATTTGAATATCATTTCTACTAAACCACTTCATTTTCAGGAATATTTATGTTTTTAGCTATTCAATACCAAAAAACAATAGAGCTACAAAAATTCATCTCTCACAACTCTATCCTCACCTCAAGAACACATAATACTGTTCTTATATATATAATCACCTATGCATTTTAGATAAGTAAGACTGTTATTTATTGATTGAACCTCTAAGATATGAAGCAAAAAAATAAGAATTTAGTATGTTGAGAAGCAGATCGAGTCAAGATGTTTCATGAACTATTACAGAATGCATAAGTTTTACCTTTACTTATTTGGGAAAAAAGTAGCAAAAATGGTACCAAACAAAATAGGTGACATGTCTTTGTATATTAGTTCTTATTAGAAAAATTATGTTGAGGTGCTTGGGTGGCTCGGTCAGTTAAGCACCTGACTCTTGGTGTCAGCTCAGGTCATGATCCCAGAGCTGTGAGATTCAGCTCCATGTTTAGGATTCTCTCTTCCTCTCTTTCTCCCTTGCCTCTGGTCTCTCTCACTCACTCTCTTTCACACACACACAAAAAAATGTTATTTCCCTACTAGAGCTCCCATTTTTGGAAAAAAAAATATGACATGTAGCAACTTGCTGGATATTGAAGTTAAATGCTAAAAAGGTCACAGAAGGATAGTGTTAAATGGGATATCTCAGCTAATAAAGTATGTGCAGGATGAGCATATTGGTCATATTTCCAGCATGAACGTTACAAATAAAAAGGCTATTGAAGTTTGAAGGAGGGGAATAATGAGTCCCGTCTTCACCTTGTCTTCTGTAAAAGCACTTAGATGGCCCACACCATTCTTGTGAGTTGATTATGATGGACCTTGTATTTCTGTTATTAGGCCTGCAGAACTGTGAAATCCTCAGTGCTATGGAAGGTCATGTACGTCACATACATGAAAAACTAGAAAATAAAAAATATATATATATTTTTTCACATACACATAAAATACAAACTTCTGCATGTACAGAAATGTAAATCAAGGAATGAGGCAGAACTCACTGTCAGGCTTGCCTTTAAACCACAAAGCAACAGTGGCAACCAGGAATTTGGATGCTTTGGGGTAAATAGAACTAAAATTGCTCCAAGCATGGTATGGAACTGGAGACACATTCAACGTTCAAAGCCAGTCTGGATTGTGGCTCCTCTGTTCATGAAGAAACTTGGGGGAAAAAGTGCTGCTTCAGGCTACAGCCTGGGGCTACAGCTTACATAAAGCTACCGGCCTATGGAGGCCTAAGAATAATGGCACAGCCTTGCAACTAGGAACTGTGTCAAGGCCATTCTCTTGCTTAATTAATGGATTGGAATGATTTCCAATAACATTGCGGTGCAGGAACTTAAAACCTGAAAGGTCTGGATAGAGCACAGAGGGCATCGTAGAGGCTCCTACAAAATGCTAGGCAGGGATACACAAGGAGAGAGAATAAGACCTAAACTTCACCCTGGACCTTCAGGTAGAACTGACAGCTGAAAACATGGATTTATCTCCTTCCTAGCCCACATTATTCTAAGATTACACTAAAGGAACAAAAAGTTGGATAACAGCAAAGAAAAGGAAGGAGGCGATATTTGCAAAAGCATACCCAGCCTTTAAAGAAGGAAATTAAGCCAAGAAAGCGAATTTGTTCTACAGGACCCCAAAAAGACTCCTGAATTGAAGATATTTCAGAGTGTGGTAGTGGTGCTAAAAATAAAAGGTTTGTTTTTAAGCCTTTAAAAGGAGCAATTAGATGCCAAGTCTCTAACTCAGAACAGTTAAGACACCACTCCTCCGCCATCCCAGCAGACAAGGGCGATTAGTTGGCTTTCTGGTAAGTCTGAAAGAGAAAAACTTTCAATGTGTAGATAACAGGATCAGTGGATGACAAGAGTGAGCCATTACACGGAAAATATGAAATTAAGTTAAGGTCAATCTATTCAATGCTAAGACCACCAGTCTTCCTTCTCCCTCCTGGCTCTTAAACTTCTGTACTCTGGTCAGGAGAGTATAAATTTTTCTCTAGAGAACCTGATTGTTATGAGAGAAAAGATCTACAATTAAGAATTTTTTTTTGAGAGAGAGAGAGAGAGAGAGAGCACGCCTGGGCAGAGGTGACTGGGTGGTACCTCTGGGTGGCAGAGAGAGGGTCTGTGTCTGATGCAGGGCTCCAAGCAGGCCTTGTTTGCAGGATCCTGAGATCATGTCCTGAACCCAAATCAAAAGTTGGATACTTATCCAATTGAGCCACCTAGGCATCCCAAGGATATATTATCATTTAACAAATGAAATAGGAAGATCTTGCCTGATGACCCTGTATTGAAGACTTCAATTAATAAACCCCACATGTGCACAGGGAGCTTCCAGTAAGCATTTAAGTATCTCAGTTTGAGGTGATAGCCAAGGATTTCCAGATATTTGGAAAAAAGCCTGTAATACAAATGACAGAAACCAATGTAAAAACAAATAAGCAGTCATATTAGGGAAAAACAATACCAACATAAACAAAATAGGAAACTCTTTTTTTTTTTTTGGAAACTCTTAAGATAAGGCAGATATCTTAAGAAAAACTTTTAATTAAAACATTCTTATCTCCAGGTGAGACTAGTTACTGTATCTATAACAAAAGCACGTATGAGCAACTTTAGAAAATATTTCAGAGAAAGAGAAGGGTTATTTAAAAATCAAATAGTAGTTTTAAAGCAATGACAATATTCTCTATGATACTACCTTGGAAAATTCATGTCATTATATATTTGTCTAAAGCCATAGATATTAAGGGTGAACCATACTTTAAACTATGAATTTAGGTGATAACTGTGTATCAGTGTAGGTCCATCAATTGTAACAAATGTATTACTCTGGTTGAGGTGTTTGAAATGGGGGATACTCCATGTTGGGATTGTGGTGCAGGGTATATGGGAACTCACTGTACTTTCTGCTAAATTTTGCCATAAACTTAAAACTGCCTTAAAAAATAAAGCCTGTTAAAAATGAATAGCAGAAATAAAAGTTCAAAAGAAGGAGAGAATACATTTGAAGAACTCTTTCATAAGGTAATATAAATGCACAAAGGAATGGAAAATGAGGAAGAGAATATAAAAATCTTAGAGAATCATCTTAGGTCAGTGTTTCTCAACTGCAGATAATTTTGCCCTCCAGAGGAAATTTGACAATGTTTGGAGATAATATTAGTTACTACAAATCAGTAGGGTAGTGCTACTAGCATTTTGTAAATAGTGGCCCAGAGGGACTATAGGCCTCCTGCAATATACAACATAGCCATTGACAACAAAGAATCATGCAACCCCAAATATCAATAGTGTTGATGTTGACAAACCTTCTCTGAGTAGTCTAACATCTGAAAAATAGTAGTTACAGACAAAAGAAGAACAGAAGATATGGAGAGAAAACTGTAAAAAAAATGGCAAAATAATTGTCTTAGAACCAAAGAAAATGAATATCCAGATGTAAAGGTCCCACCGAATGCCTAGCAGAGTAAATTAAAAAAAAATCTACCCCAAGGCTCATCAAAATGCATTTTTAAAACAAGGATCATGGGAAGTTTAAAGATGAAAAATAAGAATGGCTTTGGACTTTTCAACAACAACAATGGAAGCTAGGACAAAATGGAATATTGTATTTAAGCTGCTGGGGCAAGTGATTTTAAACCTAGATTCCATACCCTATATGGTGGTTTTTAAATGGTCCCTAAATTTGATATTCTTCTCTTCAATAGTTGTAGTTTAATTCCCCTCCCATAAGTATGGACTGTATTTAGTGACTTTCTTCTAATACAAAAAATACAGCAGAAGTGATGGTATGTCGCTTCCAAATATAGAAAAACTATGGCTTCTGCCTTGAGTTCTTTCACTCACTCACTTACTCATTGCTTGCTCTGTGGAAAGCCATATAATAGCCGTAGCCAACAGCTTGACTGCAACCTCATGAGATACGCTCTGCCAATCCAACTCTGTTAAACTACTTCTAGATTCTTGATTCTTAGAAACTATGTTAAATATTAACTGTTATCGCAGTGGGTGTTGTGTTAAGGTGGACTGGTATGGCAAATTTTTTTCTCTCTACTATTTTGTAGTTTGACAATGTTTTCCTCTATCTTTTAAGGCAGTGACACTATTTTACAAGTAAAAGAGTGATATTAAAAAACCACAGAAACAAAACAAAAGCCACTTAATGGCAGATTGAAGGAAGATATCATTAAACTAAAAACCCATATTAAGGTGTTTGAAGAAGAATGATTACTCAAAAGGAAAACAAAGTGAAGATCCCTTTTATTTGCTATTATACAAAATAATAGTTTTCAATGAGTTATGTTAGAAAAAGTTGGAAAATTATGTTGGCTCCTTATGGTTTTTCCTTTTCCCTTCCAAAAATTTTATGAGCATTTTGCAAATTAAATATTTAATTAAACTCTCCTTTCCATTATCACTCCTATAGCCTTAGATGTATGTGGAAAAAATGAAAAAAAAGATATAGTCCTTTATGAGATATGGTCCTTTATAGTCCTTTATTCATAAATGGATTTGAATACCAACTCTATCTTGCCCTTGCCATGTGAACCCTGGAAAATTATTTAATATCCCTCAGTCTTATTTCCTGCTTTGTAAATAATAACTCCCTTACACAGTTATCACTTAAATTAGCCATAATGTAAAGAAAGCATAAATGCATTGAATAATAATAACAAAAATAATAGTCATATTGCTGACTACCTTTTTTTCATCCACTAATCTGCAAACATCTTTTGTTGAGCATTAGAATCATCTGGGGCATTTGTAGATCTTGGTGCTCACAAAGAAAAACAAATTCTAAGCAAATACTGAACTCTACTTTTGATATGCATACTGATACTTTTAGGCTGAATTATATTGGTGTCTGTAATTTACACTGAAATGCATCAAAACGTCTGATCAGTTGATGGATGGATAAAGGGATATATAGATGAGTAAGTAAGTTTTTTAAAGATTTTATTTATTTATTTATTCACGAGAGAGAAGCAGGCACCTCGCAGGGAGCCCAGTGTGGGACTCTATCCCAAACCTTGGGATCATGCCCTGAGCCAAAGGCAGATGCTCAACCGCTGAGCCACCCAGGTGTCCTAGATGGGTAGATAAGTTAATAAAATGTTCATTATAGAATCTACATAATGAGTATTCAAACATCTTCTCTCTATATATTTTTTATCAATTTTGTCGTACATTTGAAAATTTTTATAGTAAAACTTGGCTGAAAATCTTGATGCCATGACTACATCCCAAATCAGTTAAATTAAACTCTTGCAAATTGTTGGAAGCTTCACAGATGACTCCAAGATGCAGCAAGTTTGAAAAACTACTGTTCTAACCCTTACCAGCCCATTATTCCTCTCCATGGCTTACAAAATCATCTTTCTAGATTTCAGTCCTGAAAATTTCACTCTTATATTCAAGAACTTTGATTAAGGGCTAGAGTTTTGCTACTATAGCAAAAAACTATGGTAGATACCCAAAAGATAAAGAGAAGAAACCAAAATTTACCACCAGAGAAAATAATAAAATCACAAAAAAGCAAGAAAAGAAGAACAAAGGAATTACAAAACAGCCAGAAAACAATGAACAAAATGGTGATAGTCCATTCCTATCAATAATTAATTTAAATATAATTGGACTAAATTCTCTAATTGAAATACATAGAGTTGCTGAATGAATTAACAACAAAAACAACAAAAGCAAGACCAAACTATATGCTGTCTACAAGAGACTCATTTCAGCTTTAAAGACACACATGTACTAAACGTAAAGGGATGGGAAAAGACATTTTATGCAAATAGAAACCAAAAGAAAAAATAGCTGTACTTATATCAGACAAGGTAGACTTTTAGCCAAAGACTGTGATAAGAGACAAAGGATGTCATTATATAATGATAAAGGGGTCAATCCAATAAGAGGATCTATTATTTGTAAATATTTATACACCCAGTATGGAAGAATCTAAATATATAAAGTAAACATTAACAAACCTGAAGGGAGAGATAGCAATATAATAATTGTAGGGTGACTTCAATATCCCACTCTCAACAAAGGATAGATCATCCAGACAGAAAATCAATTAAGAAAAAAAAATAGTTTTAAGCTGCATCTTAGATCAGATGAACTTACAGACATTTATAGAACATTCCATTCCACAGCAGCAGAATACATTCTTCTCATGCATACATAGAACATTTTCCAGGATAGATCATATGTTATTCCACCAAAGAAGTCTCAATAAATTTAAGAAGATAAAGACTGCTAACTCTGGGAAACGAACTAGGGGTGGTGGAAGGGGAGGAGGGCGGGGGGTGGGAGTGAATGGGTGACGGGCACTGGGGGTTATTCTGTATGTTAGTAAATTGAACACCAATAAAAATTTTAAAAAAAATAAAATAAAAAAATAAAGAAGATTCAGATCCAATTAGTATGAAACTAGAAATCAATTACAAGAACAAAACTGAGAAATTCACAAATATGTGGAGATTAAACAACATGCTACTGACCAACTGGTGGGTCAAAGAGAAAATAAAAAAAATATAACACAAGTAAAAATGGAAATACAGCATACCAAAATTTATGGGATGAAGCAAAAACAGTTTTAAGGGAGAAGTTCAGAGTGATCAATTCTATACTAAGAAAAAAATAAAGATCTCAAATAAAGAACCTAACATTACACTGCAAGGAACCAGTAGAAAAAGAAGGTTAGAAGTCCAAAGTCTAGAGTTAGGAGAAGAAATGAGATAACAAAGATCAGAGCAGAAATAAATAAAGACTAAAAAGATAATAGAGAAGATCAAGGAAATTAAGATCTGCTTTTTTTGGGAAAAAATAAAATAGTCAAGACTTTAGGTAGACTTAACATAAAAAAAGAGAGAGGAGTCATATAAATAAACTTAAATAAAAAATAAACATTACAACTGATATTATACAAAATATCATAAGACACAACTATAAATAGTTATATGCCAAGAATTTGAACAAACTCGAAGAAATGGAGAAATTCCTAAAAAAGTACAATCTACCAAGACTGAATTGTGAAGAGAGAAAAAATCTGAGAAGACTAATTAAAAGTAAATTTTTTAAATGGAACTACTATATGATCAAGAAATCTCACTTTGAAGTATATGGCCAAAGGAAATGAAGTAAGGATCTTGAAGAGGTATCTGTACTCCCATGTTCATTGTAGTATTTTTCATAATAGCCAAAATATGGAACCAACTTAAAACTCTATCAGTGGATGAATGGATAAAGAAGATGTGATATATACTCAAACACAATAGAATATTACCCATTTATCAAAAAGAAGAAAATCATGTTGTTTTTGACAATGTGGATGGAACTCAAGGGCATTACGCTAAGTGAAAAATAATCCAGACAGAGAAAGACAATTGCTGCATGATATCACTCATATCTGATATCAACAAAAATAAAAAGTTAAACTTCTAGAAACACAATAGACATCAGTGGTTGTCAGGGGCTTGGGGTCGGTGGGAGATTGATAAGAGGGTCTAAACTATCAGGTATAAGATGGATAAGATCTGAGGATCTAATGTATTATATGGTGACTATAGTTGATAACAGTGTTATCATATATTGTATACTTGAAGTTTGCTAACTAAGAGAGTATAATTTAAATCTTCTCACCATAAAAACTATATATCTATATCTATATCTATATCTATATATCTATGAAGTGATGGATATATTAATTAACTTAATGGGAAAAGTTCTTTCCCAAAAAACAAACAAAAGCTTTAATGAGACTTCAAGCTTCTGCTGTGGCTTCATCTTGTGTATGATACATTTGCAACATATGTAAAATAGAAAGACAACCAGTAATAATCAATCTCTTGTAACTAAACCTGTCTTTCAAGGACAAAATGCAATATTCTCTTATAGTTGAATGCAGCAAGAGACAGCTAATGCCTTCTGGTTTCTTGTGGCCATGGATGTTTTCAGCACTGCTGCGCCTACAGGCCAGCTATTGAACCAGCAAATTATGCTGTGGTCCATGCCCATAGCCTGTGGGAAGCACGAAGCTTCCAAACTGAGTCATAGGGTTCGTGGGAAATAGGGATTATAGGTTACATATATGCAAAATTGGGGCAGAAAACAGAGCCTGAGAAATCATGCCAGGAAGTGTATAAGAAATATTCTCTATATATGTTCTTTCTTCCAGGATTTTGTCATTTATTTTATTATGTAAATTTTAAAAATACTTAGTAATTTTGTTTGGCACTCATTTTTGCAATAAACAATTTTAGCGTTAATGAACTAAAAAAACCTAAGTTTGTCATAGGATGTTCATGGATCGTAATAGTCTTCAACCAGTTCCTCTTGCCCACCTATTGTTTGGCCATTCCCTCCATGCTAATTGTTCTCAAAGTGTGATCCCTGTACCAGGCAGCATCAGCACTACCGGGGAACATGTCAGATATAAAAATTCTTGGGCTTATAGTGTTAGGAACTCTGAAAGTGGGACTCACAGATCTGTTTTAACAAGGCCTCCAGGTTACTGATGTTAATTTTAGAACCACTAGTCTCAGCCTTCACACATGCTGGCTCTGCTTCATACAATGCCCTTCCTCCCTTCTCTGCCTGAGAAACCTCTGCTCTTCCTTCTAGATCCTTGTCTACTACAATGACTTACCCTAATACCTTCCTTCCCCAATTCACATATTCCATTAGGATAGAAGCAATCTACTCTCTTTTATACTGGCTTTTGTTTTTAAATCTTCATTCAGATTCCCCCAAAAGCAGACCTTGAGGAAAGAACTCTAGTCTGAGTAAGTTATCTGGGAGGTAGAGGGGACATCTTAGGGAAGTGAGACAGTGAACAGGAGAAAGCCCCTAAAAAGTGTGTTTTCAACCCAGTCAACACTTCAGGTATCTGAAGCTTAGTCCCCCTGAGGAAATTGTGGGCGACAGTGTAAAACACATACCTCAGAGTTATGCCACTTGAAGGTTCCCGGTGAGCTGGAGAATTTATACATCAATTCCCATCAATCATTCATGGAGAGCTTCTCCCTGGGGTATTTATTCCTGAGCACTTTTGGCTTGCCATATAGGTGGGCAAAACAGACCCCTGCAGCCAGGAGTTCTCAGGCAAAGAAATCTAAGTGCTGGCATTTGGAAGTTCAGCCAATTTATTTTGAAATGGAAAGGCGTGGAGATGCACAGTGGGCAAGTACAGCATATGCTACAGTTTGGGTACATGCCCTCATTACAGTATGTAATATTCACAGTAAACAGTGAGTTTCTCATTGGCATGGATAGTATCTCTTTCATCTTTATACCCCCTGAATTTAACACACCGACAGCCCCAATACTAAGCACTCAATAAATGTTTATTAAAGGAATGAATTAATGTTTTAAATAAAACGAGCAAATACTATATACTTCTTACACATTTATGAAGTATTTCTGGTTGGCTTTAAACATTAATATTTTATTTTTTAGAGGTTCTATTTCTTTATGTGTTTTATGTTTTTCTCTATCTTAAAATCCTGTTGTTTTTTTTCTTTACATTTTGCTCTGCTCATTCCTCTTTCTGCACAAGCTGTATTTACTTGCCTGAGAGCACAGCATATATTGATGTTAATCAAACTTCAGATGAAACACCTAAAATGATAGACAAGAATCTGCTCTAATTAAATAATAAAGTAACCCCTACAGGTTTAGACATGTGCCTTCAGGTATAGGAAAGAAAAAAAATTAATAAATATAGTAGTTTTATGCCAAGAATATTTCCCTCATGTACTTGTGTTTTAATAAGATGAAGTGTAAAATAGCAAAAGAGGCCTGATTTTTATGAGGATATTTATTCATAAGATGGTAAGTCAGCTATGATTAAAGTTTCCTTGACTTATACGTACTAGAGTTGGGTCAGATTTTAGCTCAGTGAATTTGAAGTGAAGATGTCTTACCTACATGGCATTAGGCTGCAAATGGCCTGCTCCTACAAGTACATCCATGCTGCGGAGTGGGGGCAGGGAAATTCTCAGAATGCTCATGGATACAATGAAATGAGCATCACAGCCATACTCCTAATAGGGGACCCCAGGCTTACTTAATTCATTTATTATCTGTCAAATAGATATAACCAGAAATCTGCCTTGAAGTTAATTACTGCTTCTCAAATTTTATAAGGAAGTCCTTTGGAAACATCCTCTCTGACTCTTGGGTGGACCTCTCAGCAAAACGAGTAATGTCCACTGAAGATGGTTCTTATTTTCTTTACTACTTAAAATTTCTGAGGACCCAGATATTTTCTCCTTCTATTTCTAATTGAAATATTACTCTGGTGTAATTTCAGCACTAATTCTCTGTTAACACCAGGTGATGCTTCTGAATTCATTTTTTCTGTAATACTGTTTTTTTTTCATGTTCCAAGACCAACTTAGAATAGTAAAATGGGAGTATTGTTTCTTTCTTTGGAAAATTATTTTAGAATTAATTGACGATTATGGAAGTCAGTGTTATTTTTTTTTAATTCTGCAACCTTTGAGATTGGTCTCAATAAAATAAAATGTAGAATGATAGCTTCTGTATGTTCATTAATATGGTGGATGATAACTGTTCTGCATGTGTAGGCTCATGTTAATTATGACTATCTTAATAGAAAAAGCAGTCTTGAGGAAGGTAATGGTCCCAGTGAAACTGTCTAAGAGAGAAAATAGAATTGCCCATGTAGAATAAAGCTAAGTAAAAAGTTAATTGTTTCAATTTTATTTTTATATTTGTGTTATTGTGTTCTCATACCAAATACATTCTAAGATACACAGTAATCTTAATCTTTACATTTAATCATGGACAAAAGAGATAAGCCCCCAAGTGAAAAAGAGGCACTTTAATAAGCTGATCTCGGGATCCCTGGGTGGCGCAGCGGTTTGGCGCCTGCCTTTGGCCCAGGGCGCGATCCTGGAGACCCGGGATCGAATCCCACGTCGGGCTCCCGGTGCATGGAGCCTGCTTCTCCCTCTGCCTGTGTCTCTGCGCCTCTCTCTCTCTCTGTGACTATCATAAATAAATAAAAATTAAAAAAATATCAGAATAATAAGCTGATCTCATAAGCTGTTTTGACTTGCTATAGCAGCCTATGGAAGAAATGGAATTTGGGCAGCCTAAGAAGCAAGATGTCATATTTTTTTAATTTTTTAAATCTTACTCTGCATCTTTGTAATTTATATTTTAATAACACTTTTGAGAAGAAAATGACACTTAAATGTCTTATTTTCCGTGAAGATCAAAATCTGTTCACCCTCCAGTTTGAAATAAAATCTTTTTCCCCTCTTATTCTCCTTTAGCAGAAAAATTCAAGTTACATTTATTGTGACCAGATCAAATGTACTGTCCCTCCTTCATTCAGAAAGAAACAAGGAAATACATATGGCTACATTAGCTATAGTAGTTTTAGTTTTCTCAATTACAATAGTAGTAAAATCAGTATACCCATAGTGAAATGTCTGACTCTTATAAGACAAGAATATTAGATCTGTCTGTAAATATCATCCAACTTGTATTTGTGGATGAGAAAATGTACAGTAGTTGTACATATTTTCCTCATTTATAGTTATATATTAAAAAGAAAATATTCATATATGTATATATATTTGACAAATGGATTTAGAAATATAGCAAGTATATATTTCTATATTATATATGTCACAGTTGTATATGTATATTAATGATTATTCTTATTGTGAAGATTGATTGAGCACTTACTATATGCTCCACAAGTTTGTATATATTTTTCCTATTCCCAAGAACAACCCATTATCATGCCTACTTCACAAATGAGAATTCTGAAATCACCAAATTTAAATCACTTGCTGAATTTTACAAAGCAATAAAGTGGAATTTCTAAATCACGTCTGCCTATTTTCATATTTCATATGCTGTACAACCTCCTTGTTTTATGACTTGCTTCAAATTGAGGACTATGTCTCTATTTTGGCAAGATGATTGTGTGGGATTTCTAATATTCAGAACATTTTCCTATTAAAGGGTATAATAATAATTCAAAATGAATATCAACTGTATGCATTAAAATTAAGTTAATTTTATATCTGCAAAAATTAAGTCCAACAGTATTTATGAGTACTTGTTATAGAAGGTAGAAATGGTGATTCAACATTGATTCTACTCTTAGAGAGCAATTGCTATAGTTTGGGGGTAATGATTTGAATATAAATTAGAATGGAATAAATTCTTTAAAGCAGGACAAAATGACGATTGGGGAAGTACGGAGAGGATGAATTACTTTGAATTAGGAGCATCAGAAAGCTTCTCATGGAGGAAATTACATTGGGACAGAAAATCAGAAGAAATAACACTTTGACACAAGAAATATTATGAAGAAAACAACTAGACAACAAAGATGAGAAACCATCCAGGATGTTCATGGAACATTAAGTTAAATTCCATTTCATTAGAGAATGTGGTGTGTAGGGTCATGATATATAATGAGAAGTGACTAGAAGGAAGAGATGTTAGTTTGGGTCAGGTCATTTATGAATATTTTACTTTTAAAAAATATTTATTTATTTGAGAGAGGGGGAGAGAGCACAGAAGCAGGGGGGAGTTGCAGGCAGAAGGAGAGGGCGAAGCAGGCTCCCTGCAGAGCAAGGAGCCAATGTGGGACTCCATCCCAGGATCCCAGGATCATGACCTGAGCTGGGCAGCTGCTTAACTGACTGAGCCACCCAGGTGCCCCTGAACCCTTTACTTTTTAAATATAAGATTTATGATCCTCAGAAATATGGGTGTGGAACTGAAGAGTAACAATATGATTTATGCCCAAGGGGATAGCAGGTTAGAGAAGTAGGATTTCTTGTCTTCCCTGAGATAATGTGGCATTTACTAATTCTAATGACATATAAAAAAAAAAAACATATAAACTGTTAACTAGTGCTATTCACCTCTAGTATTGCCTTGGATTTCTGCTTGGAAATATACAAGTTTCTTTGTCTCCCAATGTCTCAGTTTTCTCATTTGTAAAGTAGAATAGGAGCACCTACCCTAGGCTATTGTGAAAATATTAAATGCTGTATTGAATCAAAGAACTTTATCAGGTGCTTAGCACCTGATATTTGTGTTTGTGACTGCTTTTGCTGCTGTTTCTAGGTAAAAGTCCCTCCATCAGTTACGTATGTTTGTGTATGAATGAAGAGAAAGACATCCGTATTTTGAATTTCCTCTCTAGTCAACAATTAAAAATAAAATTAAGAGCAATGATGTCAAACACAGTATCTTTATTTGGACTATATACTAGGAGATATTTATTTTTTAAGACATATGCAGATTAAACATTTTTTAAAATTTTTATTTATTTATGATAGTCACAGAGAGAGAGAGAGAGAGAGAAAGAGAGAGAGGCAGAGGGAGAAGCAGGCTCCATGCACCGGGAGCCTGACGTGGGATTCGATCCCGGGTCTCCAGGATCGCGCCCTGGGCCAAAGGCAGGCGCCAAACCGCTGTGCCACCCAGGGATCCCACTAGGAGATATTTAAATTATGAGTATATTAAATGTTCAGGTTTGGGGGGCATCTGAGTGGCTCAGTCAGCTAAGCAGCTGCCTTTGGCTCAGGCCATGAACCCGGGGTCCTGGGATCTCGCCCCACATGGGGCTCCCTGCTCAACGGGGAATATGCTTCTCCCTCTCCCTATGTCCCTCCCTCTGCTCGTGCCCTCTCTCATTCTCACTCTTGCTCACTCTCTCTCAAATAAATAAAATCTTTTTTTTTTTTTTTTTTTTTTTTTTTTTTTTTTTATTTATGATAGTCACACAGAGAGAGAGAGAGAGGCAGAGACACAGGCAGAGGGAGAAGCAGGCTCCATGCACCGGGAGCCCGACGTGGGATTCGATCCCGGGTCTCCAGTATCGCGCCCTGGGCCAAAGGCAGGCGCCAAACCGCTGCGCCACCCAGGGATCCCAAATAAATAAAATCTTAAAAAGAATAAATGCTCACGTTTTATAAAGGAGATCTGTGAATATATCAAGTCCTCAGAAAGAATGTGACATTAAACTTTTTAATAAATTTAAATTATTTAATTTAGACTGCTGAATCAATTTCTTTAGTTGATTTCTCCAAAAGATCCTAATATAAAAGGTAACATTATAGCTCACTAATAGCAAACTATTTTTGCTTCTTTGGGTAATTTTGCAGGGTGCTAATTGTGGCAAATCAAGACATTGAAATTGCATAATTTTTAGGTTAATATTAGCATAATCCTACATTGTGTTTTTTTTTTTTTTCAGAAACAGTGCAGGAATAGCATACCCTGAATATTTTCCCACCATGACAGAACTGTCAAATATTGTACCCTTTACACTGTCATTGGCCTGCTGGAACTTGGTACTATGACAAAAATGTTTATAAAAGAGAAGGGCAAAGGAACTTTGAGGAATACCAGAGACATTAGTAGTATCAGAGGAATTTTTGTTTTCTTTTTATAATTAGCTAATTAAATAATCAGATTCAAGGGTAGGTGAAGATATGGATTCCTACATACTTGAATACTTATGAATTTATCCCAGGTATGTTTATGGTGTCTGTTACTAAGCCAAAATAATATACTTAATGAAGGCCTCCAAAACTCTCATGTGTACTTAGGTCAAATTCTGATTTTTGTGTCTATATATGTACATATTTGAATGTGTGAGTGTGTGTGTTGTATGTTAACAGTTCAAAAAGTCTTCACTTATTTAAGGGGACTCAAGCTTATTGATGAGGCTTTTCTGTTTTCACTCCTCCTCCACAGATTTGCCTACTGGTAGGAAAAAGAGACTACTACAGTGCACATTTTAGGTCCCATTCAGAGATGCATGCCCAAGAAGAGACCAATGAAGTTTTAAAAACACTTTAGAAATCTAAAGAATTTTAAGATTTTATTACATATTATTAGTGATAACCTAATGTATTTGTGAGTCCTTACAAATAATATCATTAGCATTTATCTAACTTCGCAATTATTATTATTTTAAGGATTTTATTTTTAAGTAATCTCTACACCCAACATGGAGCTTGAACTTACTAGCCTGAGATCAAGAGTCACATGCTCTACTGACTGAGCTGGCCGGGTGCCCCTGCAAGTACTACTCTTTAAGTAATACTATCAATAAGTGAACCAGATTAATAACTAAAAATAAAATAATAAAATAAAGCAACACTATTGAATACTTCGGTGTAAGGTGACTTTTATCAGTATCATTTTAGTCTGAAACACTACCATTTAAAAAGCTATAGTTTTTAAGTAATTGTGCATCCTCATACTTAAATTAGTCCTTGGTAAGTCTTTGCAAAGTGTATTAATTTTTTTTGTATGATGGTGTTGAGCTTCCTAAACCATCTATATTTAGAAGTCATTTTGTGTTTTCTATTAGTGAAAGCAATAATTCTCTGGAAATATATTGACTTATTTGCAAGATGCTTTCTGATTTAGAGGGAGATTTTTTTAATTCTAAATTTTGTTTCAACAGTATAAAATGTACAGATTACCATAGGTTATTATTAATAACAAAATACTAAAATGCTATTGTTATTTATAGCTTCCTTACAGTGTACTTTTATCCTCATCAAAATGCTATGTAACATAGGCAATATTATCCTTGCTTTATTTATGAGACAATTGGATTCAAAGAAGTAAAATGGATTACCTAAGTCTCATGGCTCCTAAATGGAAGATATAAGAAGCCTATGCAAATTACTCATGAATTATTTTATCCATCTATTTGTTTAAAAATATATTAAACACTTGTGTGCCAGGAACATTGCTTGATACTAGAAATTCAAGAGTGAATAAGGCATATTCTTTTTTGTAGGAGGTCCGTATTTTACTGGGAAATATAGCTGTACAAACACATAATTAGAACCTGAAGGAGAATGTTAATTGAGGTTTTTGTGGAGTGGGGGAAACTTGTCTTATGGAGTAGCTTATGTCAGAGGAGGCAAGCTTCACCGAATAAAGTGACATTATAAAAAGGTGACAATCTAATATACAGCAAAAGGAACAGATAGAAGCAGAATTTGGATTGTTATGGAAGTTTTGACATAATTTGATGTCTTGAAGTATAGTATACATTGTGATCTGTGTGAGTTTCTGTGTTGGGACAAAAAAGGAAAAAGGGATGGTAGTGTCAACACAGATTAGAGAATTGTGAGAAAATGATGGTAGAGAGATGAACTGGGATATGGAGAGGAAAAGGTATTTGAGGCTTTCAAGAAAGGCCATGTCAGTGGGTCTGGAGCAAAGTGTCCAAATTCAAGAGTCATTTCTGGTTTAGAACTTGTGGGATATAGAGACAAGCATGGTGAGAAAGAAAGAGATGAGTAAAGGATGACCTCCAGATTTCCAGCTTGGAGATCATTAGCTAAAATTATAAGTATTGATTCAGAGGATAAAATAAGTAATTGGTAATATGTCATGTTTGAGGTTCCACAAAAAGCTGGATAAAGAACTCAGTTAAAAGCCAGGACCTAAAACTGTGTAGTAATCACTTTCTAGATGCAGGGTAGGTAAAGTCAACGCCAGGCCCAACATCTGCTTTTGTAAATAGAATTTGATGGGGACCCAGTCAAACCCCTTTGCTTCTGATCAGCATGTGGCTGCTTTTGAGCTGTTTTGGCAGAATTGAGGAGTTGTAGCAAAGACTGCATGGCCTATAAAGCCTGAAATACTTATTCAGGAGAGCTTTATACAGAAAGTTTGCCAACCCCTGCTCTATAAGTTAGTTGAACTTTTAAGAGTTTAGGAGATTCTGTGTGGAAATGTCCAGATAGGAAATCCAAGAGGTTCTTCTATAATAATGAGATTTTTTTTTTAGTAAAAAATATCTCTGCCTCCTTTAAGCATGACAAAAGAGTCCTTTGTGTTTGGAAAGAGGTCATATTAATTGTTGATGTTGATGATGCAGTGCAAATAAAGACCATCTTTTCTGTTTACTTGTATGGCAATAAAAAACACATTAGGAGAAACAAGGGAAACAAAATATGTAGGATTTCAGAAGTGGAGAGAGGGAATAAAGGCATGAGAATGGGTTTGTAAACTCAAGTATAACCACTGTGAAAAACCTAAAAGCAAAGTACCATTGCAAAGTGGCTTGAAGCCTTAGAACCAGATTCACAACCTAGAGAGGATTAAGGGTATCACAAAATAAAATGTCAATGCTTTAAAAATACTAGCAATGGATATACTGAAAATAATAAAACTGAAAGAAAAAGCTATTACATAATACCAATGTACCTCTATTCCTTTTTCTTGCTCTAGAAATATTTCAAATTATAAAAATTCCATTTATAGTGAGAGCAAAATTAGCTGAATTGCAGGAGTCAAGTGGAAGAGACTTACTTTTCACTGCACACATTTATATTTTTCCACTGTACACCATTATTTTGTTCCATATGTATGTCTTACCTTACAAAATAAAATAGAATCTTCTGTTTAGAAAAGTATATATATATACACACTTTATATCTAAATGGGAAAAGGCAAATTAATAAGACTTTTATAATAAGAGAATATGTTAAAGAATGTTGGATAGAAGATTTCTCAAATATATTAATAAGACTTCTATAATAAGAGAATATGTTAAAGAATGTTGGATAGGGGGATCCCTGGGTGGCTCAGCGGTTTGGCACCTGCCTTTGGTCCAGGGTGTGATCCTGGAGTCCCGGGATCAAGTCCCACATCAGGCTCCATGCATGGAGCCTGCTTCTCCCTCTGCCTGTGTCTCTGCCTCTCTCTCTCTCTCAGTCTGTGTCTCTCAAGACAAAACAGACAATGATAGAAAACTGAGAGAAGTTCTTGAAAAGTGAGGAGGGGCACAAAGAGGGCATGTGGACTACTGACAATTGTTTTATATCTTGGTCTGGATAGTGTTTATAGAATGATCACTTTATAGTATATAGCAAATGTGTTTTAACACTTTCTTATTATGTCGTTTTCACATAATAAGAAATCCAATGGCCGATAAACATAGAAGGAATTTTCCAGCCCCATTAGAAGTCAAGGATTTGCGAAATAAAGCTAAAATATCGCTATGTATGATCTGAATGGTTGAAATTTAACAGTCTGACAGTACCACATGGCAGTGAGAATATGGAGCTGTTAGAATTCTCATACTCTGCTTCTTGGACTGTAAAATATAAAAAGTAGTGTAAACTTTCATATGATACTATGCTAGGAGTAAAAACCCTAGGACAGCATCTTGTCATCTTTAAGATGCACATAACCTGTGGCTCATCCATTTCAGTTCTAGGTATATACTCCACCGAAATTCTTCTGCAAACATTTCAGGGAATAGGTACATGAATGTTCATAGCAGCATTATAATAGCTTCAAACTAGAAACAATCTAAATATTTAGTAACAGTTTTAAAAAGTACACAAAATAATATACAATGAATAAGAAATCAGTTTTAAAAGATTATTTTTTTATTTTTTTATTTTTTATTTTTTAGATTATTTGTTTTAGAGAGAGATCCTGTGTATGCATGCTAGAAGGGGGAGGGGCAGAGAGAGAAGAAGATAAATCCTCCAGCAGACTCCCCTTTAAGCCTGGAGCCCACTGCAGGGCTCTATCCCAGGACCCTAAGATCATGATCTGAGCTGAAGTCAAGAGTCAGACGCTCAATCAACTGAGCCAGCTAGGCTCTCCAAGAAACATTTTTAATTAACTAAATTTAAACACATTTTAATAAAAATCTTAAAAGTATAACTTTAAGGGGGAAAAGGCAAAAAAAAGCATAATATTGGGCAAATAAACTCTCACACAAAATAATACATATAATATGGTTGCATTCATAAAAAGTTCAAAAGCGCATACAAACCAAACACCAGTGTTAGGGATGTGTATTTAAATTACATAAATTACAAAGCTCTAAGGGAATGATTACCATAGAAGTTAAGAAGGAGGTTATATTGTGGGGGCAGGAGGGAGTAGTGATTGAGAGGGAGTTTGGGGGGGTGGTTCTAGCTACTGGAAGTTTTTTTTGTTTTGTTTTAATTTCTTGGCTTTGGTGATGGTAACATGGGATTGCATGTATCCTTCTCTATGTTGTGTCACGATAGAAGGTGTTTCGAAAATATGTATGGTGTGGTTATGGTTAGACGTAGCCCACCATGGTTTTTATACTAGAGTAATGATTCAACTTCCATAAACTGGCTAATGATTTATCCCCACCAAAGAGACACTGACATGTCGTGGATTCTATATTGGTGATTTGATTTGCATTTGAAAACCTAAGCCAAATAGAGGCAGAATAATTACACCAACAACCACTACAACTGTTTGTCGAACACTGCCAGATACTGTTCTGAGAGCTTTAAATACGTTCATTGATTTCACCCATACATTAGCCTTTAGGAGGAGGTAGGTACTACTTTCATACTTACTTTTCAGAGAGGTCACTTACTTATCCAAGGCCACACAGTAAATGATGAAGCCAGAATTCCAACCCCGGCAGTGGGACCACTGTGCTCTGTCTGCTTGAGGAGTTGAGGGCATGGGTTCAGCTACGAGCCTGTATCCAGTGAATGTTTGCAGCGAGACAGTCAGTCAACTGCAGTAGAGTCTATTATACATGAGTGGACCTGGGTCCAGTATAAAAAAATATAGGCATCAAAGGACACACTTTAGTCTAGAAATCTGGGGCAGTGTCTTAGGAGGGGTTCAGGGGAAGTGGGGAGAGTTGGAGCCGTGGGAGAGCTCCTTGGAGTAGGTCAGGTTCTGTAGAAAATAAAACCCTTCATTACTGCTAGCATGCTTAGCTTTTACTACGTAATTATATTACTGGGAAAGCGGGGATGAAGGTGGGTGAGGAGGAGTAAGGGACTATGATTTGGGACAAAGAACTAATTAACTTTATTTATCAACACATACTGTTTGGACCACAAGACATTAGTGGAGGTACCTCCCACTCACCTCTTCAAAGATTAAATACGTAGGAAGAAATAAGAGCCTACTGCTGAGTTAGCAGGCTTAAGTATAAAGCCACAATGGTTATGTCAGAAGGCTACTAAGATATTATTTATTTAAATCTATTTCATAGAATTGAGCACCACCTTAATGACCGGAAAGTGTTAAAGTATGTCCCAAAGTACCTAAATTACTCCCTAAATGTAATTTATGCTTGAGAATAATCTGACTAACTTGATTTAGAACAGCAGGAAGTAAGTTATGCCACACATAAATGAAGCAGCAGTATAATTTTAAATACTGCTTGCATAGTGAATGAGAATTTTAATATTTGCAAAATTTTAAAATCACTTGATTTATTATCCATATGTTTATACTGCCATTTTTGTCCTTTATTTAGTTCGTTTTACATTTCCTCTTACTGCCAGGGAAAAAAGCAACAACATTTTTCCCCTAGTAATAATGTAGAGGGTAAAACTTATATTTATTTTCCTGAATGGTATTTTTAATATCTCCATGTATTTCTAGTTGTTGCTGCCTTTTTCCTTAATCCTGGACAGTCCAATTAATGGAGTGAGAGAAGTTGAGGGAGCCTAGTGACTGATGTGAGATTAAACTTATAAATGTAACATTGTAAAACTCACAAAATTTATATCTATTCATTCAGAATTTTCCTCAGTGGGAAAGAGTTTGAATTTCAAAGTAGTCATGATAAAAAATGAAATTTTACGTAGTAAATTCAAGAATAGAGTTAGACGTTGCTATTAACAACGCATATTAAAATGCTGAAAAGTATATTTTAAAATTTTATGTGATGCTTGAAATGGAGTTTAAAATATTATTACTCACATTAAACGTCGTCACGTGTAAAGTGCATGCTTTTATTCTTTAATATTTTGTTTGAATAGAATTACTCATTTAAACATTAATTGTAATAATAAAATTAAATCAACTTTACAGTTTTCAAAGTTTTAGCAGTTGCAGGCTATATAACGGATATTCTAGATTTAGATGTTTACAAAGTGAACAGTTTAAGTAGTTCAGCCTAAATCTTTTAGCGCAAACGTTTGGATTTCGGGAGTTGGGGAAAAGGAAGCAAGAGGGCATCTCAAGAATATGGAACTCTCGTGCAAAGTCACACAGTCCCAAGGCAGCAGCAGGGCCTGCGGAACCACAGATGGTCCCGTGAGGCTGACAAGTCCAGCCTGTCTCATTCTTGTGGGCCTGGAACAAGGATGGAAAATAGAGAATCCGGGCCTGCAGACTATTTTCCTTTCCTTCCTCCTTCCAGCTGTGTCTTGCAGAGCTAGGGGTGCCATGATCAATTGTATGGGACCTTATGGTTTTCTTCTTTCGGGGAATTTAGAGGAAAGATCATCTGCAAAGAGAAATGGGGGTTGATGGGGGAGGAGGCTTTGTGAAATCTAGTGGATGGTATAATCGCCTGTGCTCTGAATGGTGGAGGGACACATCTGTGCAGCAGCAGCCTGGAATGAAGAGTTGGTATTTATAGTACAAATGGTAGAAAAACAGTCACCTGCCCGTAGCTGAAAGGAGTTGGCAGGAGGATAATTCTGGTGGCTGGGTAGAGGGAAGAAAAGCTAAGTAAGAAGGGGACTGATGACTGTCACAAAGGTGGAATGTAAATTGTGACCAAACATCGACTCCTTTGTGTTCCAGTTGGCTTCTTCCTGTTTCTCAAACTGTGGTAGCAGGAGGAGTTGGAGGTGATAGTTGTTAGAATATGAAACTGCCTTTTAAAATTATTTTGAAGATATTTTTCTGAATATCAAAGTATGAAACATATTGTAGAACAACCTAACAACATAGAAAAATATGATGAAAATTAAATCAGCTACAGTCTCACCAAGATGGAACAATACCAACTATGCCTCATCATTTTTTAGATCATTTAACAAAAACTTTGACTCCAGGGATGTGAGTCACTATAGGACATGTGCAATGTACAGTTTTCTCTTAAAGGGAATAAATTATTGGGACATTGAGTAACTCAGTTAAAAGTCTAGCTCTTGATTTTGGCTCAGGTCATAATCTCAGGGTTGAGAGATCAAGCCCCATGTTGGGGTCTGATCTGGGCATAGAGGCTGCTTATCCCTCTCCTTCTCCTCCTCTTGCTCTCTCAAATAAATAAAATCTTAAAAAATAAAGGGAATAAATTCTTAAGATGCATTCTTAAGTCATTTATTGTGATTAGTGTTGAAAATATATGAAAACAAAATTATCATTAAGCATGCAAAATATTTCCAAGATCATTTTTTGGCTGATGGATATATCATATTTGATCAACTCTAGAATGCCCTTAATTATTAAAGGCAGAATTCTTCTTTTTAAGCTAGCTCTAGTTAAAGACTATCCATTTGGGCTACCATTGGCTCCTTTTTTTTATGCTACCAAAATACTGTTTTAGGCATTTTTAGAGTAAGAAATATAATTGGGGTGCCTGGGTGGTGTAGTCAGTTAGGTGTCTGACTCTTGGTTTTGGCTCAGGCTGTGATCTCAGAGCCCTGATCTTAAGGTGGTGAGATCGAGCCCTGCCTTGGGCTCTGTGCTCATTGCAGGGTCTGCTGAAGTTTCTCTCTCCTTCTCCTTCTGCTATCCCCCAAATAAATAAATCTTTAAGAAAGGAAGAAATATAGTTAATCATCAAGTGGGGTGTCTGATAAAATGCAATGTATGTAGATTCATTAGTTGGAAGATGATAAAGAAGAAAAAAAGAAAAAATTCCCTACAACTATCTCTTTGAATTATTTAACTAGTAAGACTTCATCTTAAAAAATAAGTAAATCCTACCAAAGAGCATGGAAGAACATGAAAGGCACCACTGAAGCCAGAGAGATCTGAGTTAGAATCCCCTTCCTGTCGTTTTATTCCTCTTTACCTTTAGGCAGACTACTCAGCCTCTCACATTTCTCCAATGAAAAATAGGAATAATAATTGTTATGTTGTAGAGGGTGTTATTGGAGCCCAGTGCCTGGCTCATAGTAACCTTTCAAGAAATGTTAATTCCAAAAAAATTAAAAAAAAAAGAAATGCTAATTCCATTCTCCTCCCATTAAAACAATAGGGAGTTGGGGCATTATTTAAGTTCTATGATTGTTTAAATTTCTTAAATGGAGGTACAGATCTGAAAAGATGTGGAGATATTCAAAACTCTACCCCATTGCATCTTAAGAGTAGACCTCAGAGAATTCTACAGGCCACTGGACTCTGAGGCAGTCCCACAGCCGGAAATTTTCAGGATGGTATTTGGTTTAATGCTAGTAAATACCTGTTTGGACAGGCCCCAGGAGACCCAGTAGTTCATAACCCCCTTAAGACTTTAAAACTTCCAAAAAAAAAAAAGGACTTTAAAACTTCCTTTATAGACTGTTTTTTCATCTTGACTATACATTAGAATCAGTTGGGTGCTTTTAAAAATACCAGTGTCAGGATGCCACTCACAGATACTGATTTAATTGGTGATTTTTATGTGAAACTGTCTTAAAGTAAACATCTAATCCTTACTCATTTTGGCCTTAGTCACTTCTGTGACCAGAACACGACCAAGTACCTCCTTCTTAATATTCTTTCCATGTGCAATATTGACACAGTACCTTGCACTGAGTTCCTTCAGCATTACAATTGAAAATATTAGTGGATACAATAACAAGAAGATTAAAGGAAGACACCACTCATCACCTGGTTTAGACTAGTATATCATCAGTTAGTTGGTTGCTTACATCTGATCTGGTGATACAAGTTACATCTGTCATCCTGGATATTTGAAGACCTTAGTAAATAAACTCCTTTGGATCAAAAGTAATACGGAAATTGATAGGTTCATGAAGTAATTTCATGAAGTAATTTGATTTTTTTTGCTTCAAGTTTTTATTTATATTCTAGTTAGTTGACATAAAGGGTAATACTGGTTTCAGGAGTAGAATTTAGTAATTCATCACTTACATATAGCACCCAGTGCGAGGATCCCTGGGTGGCTCAGCGGTTTAGCACCTGCCTTCAGCCTGGGGCATGATCCTGGAGTCCTGGGATCGAATCCCACATCAGGCTTCTTTCATGGAGTCTGCTTCTCCCTCTGTCTGTCTCTCTCTGTGTCTCTCATGAATAAATAGATAAAATCTTTAAAAAAATAACACCCAGTGCAGGTAATTATATTTTGATCCAAAAAATATGTTGTCATTGAATATCTACCTTTGAAATACTTAATTTCTTAGGTGCAAATATATATATATTTTTTTAAATTCCTGGAATATTTTTTAAAAATGCTCAAAGAGAATAAAATGTTAATACTCCATAATTGTTTTTATTTTTGTTTTGGTAAAAAATGTGTTTGATTTTGAAGGGAAAAATTACAGCCTTTTATTTTAATTAATCCATTTTGTTCAATATCATTTATCTCTGTTAATTGAAATTGAAACCTACAAATGTGAGAAACTCAAAATAATATCCTTGTCCACATAATAAAACATATATGCTATGTCCATGTGATTTGCATAATCCACTTATTTTTCTTGTTCTCTATTTTTTGCCTCTAGGAGATTTGACAGATCTGTGGAAAAATGGCGGCGGTTTCATTATGATATGAAGATACTTAATCAATGGCTAACAGAAGCTGAACAGTTTCTCAAAAAGACACAAATTCCTGAGAATTGGGAACATGCCAAATACAAATGGTATCTTAAGGTAAGGTTTTGATATCTCTTTTTTCACACTGTCTTTGCCACACTATCGCAACTGTTTAACTTCTTTAAGTTCAGGTTGTGAAGGATGATGGAAATTGATAATTCCCAACTTTTGTTGTTATCACTACACCTATTAGAACATCATCATAATGACCATGCTGGGAGAATGTGCTGTGGACTATTTGTGTCAGTGTGAGAGTTAGCCTGGATCTAACTGGTTTATCTGATGAACTGCGAAGTATAATTGAATCTGTGATACAGGGAAGCATCTTGTAGCAGGGTGTCCTGCGGCTTTGGGGCAGTGTATGTTTTTGCCTTATGTTGAATTCTGTCCAGGAGAACTTGTGGCATATTTAGCAATAATGTAGTTGCTGGAAATATCCATCATGATAAAATTACAGTTCTGTTTCCCTAGAGACAATTGTGCTGTAGCAATATTTCTATATATTCTGTTGACAGAATGCCTTTGAGATAGTCCAGAGGCCAAAACAATGCAGAGTTAATTGGTGGTACTTATTGACTTTTTTATGGTTTATGTTAATGGAAATGCAACATACGGATTATAACCAGTGTATAGTTTAATTTCAACTTGCTGTGTCATTTGAGTATGCAGAGAGAGATAAATTAGTTTTTGGAGGTTATAACTTAGGTTATAAAATATATAGTTTAGGTACAAGACATATTGAGTTTATTACACCAAGTCTTAAGTATTTTGGTAACTTTTTACTCAAATTGTTCATGTACCAATTTTCAATCAAGCAGATTTGAGTTGTGGCCAATTTTTAATGCCATAAAATACTGATTAAGATGGATGAAAGCAAAGAAAAAGGTAACTTATAAGTTCAGACATTTCAAATTGCTGGATTCATAAAAGCAGTATCATATTCAACTTTACATTTCCTTATTCTCAAATAATTTTTTGCATAGCAAAAATACCTTCTGACATTAAAAAGGTAAGATGTAAGCATGCACATATAGGTAAGCTGTGTGCACATATAATATAAATAATTTTAAGAACTTGTGTAATTATGTGTCAAATTTGTATATACATCAGCATTGGCATTGAAGATAGAAAATCCATGGCTTTCCAATCTGCCATCATATAGAAAATACATTTTGTAAGAGCACTAAAGTGAATTTGGAGCTAATGCAGCATTACTATGTCTCTAAAATATGTGCCATTAAGGTGTACTTGAGATGTTAAACCTTTTGTCATTTCCACAGATAACTTACACAAGATAGTTATACATTTTAATCTGTTTTTTATTATTTAAAAAAGTACATACTCACTATAAAAAAGAAAAAGCAATGCAGAAATTCATGTATACTTCCTTTCTACTCCTCAGAGAGTAGTTTTGATAAGGATTTTGGTACATATTTCAGGTCAGCATCTTTGGGAGGCCCCCTCCAAGATGGAGATTAACATATAGAAGGCTTATTGGGGAGTGCTTTTGGAACTCAAGCAATTGGTTTATGATATGCCTTGGTGTATAGTTTTCTACATGTTTCTTGTTCTTGAGGTCTGTTAAGCTTATTTGGATTATGGGATTTTAGTTTTTATCAAATTTGGAATTTTCAAGGCATTATTTTTAATGTTGTATATTTTTCCTTTATGGTCTTTATTCTGTGTAATTCATATTATGTGATTTATATTGTCAAATTGACCAATCTCATCTTTTGCAATATCTAATCTGTGGTTAATCTCATCTAGTGTATATTTTTAACCTTGGACATTGTTGCAGTGTGATTTGAGTCTTTTTACATCTTTCATGTCTCTACCCAATTTGTCAATCTTTCCTCTACATTTTGGAAAATATGGAATACAACTGTAAAACCTTGTATAATGTCCTTGTCTACTAATTCTGTCGTCTATGTCTATTTTGGGTCATTTTCAGTTAAGTTTTCTGTTCATTGTGGGTGTTTTTTCCTGCTTCTTTGGATGACTGGTCGTTTTGACTGGATGCCAGATGGTGTAAATTATCACTTTTTGAGTGCTTGGTGTTTTTGTGCAGATAAATATTCTTGACCCTTGTTCTGGGACACAGTTAATTTACTTGGAACCGATTTGATCTTTTGAGCATCTCTCTTTTAGACATTGAGAGTTTTGAACAGAACAGCGTAAGTCTAGAGCTAATTTTGCCCCACTATTGAGGCAGAACCTTTCTGAGTATGCTCTCCTATGCTCTGTGAATGATGAGGTTTTCTACTGTGGCTAGGAAGAAGAGGCATATTCCCAGCTGTGTGTGAGCTCTGATGACTGTTACTTTTCACCTTTTTGCATAGTTCTCTCCCTCATCATGTATACTTTGCTCACATGGAACAGCTGATCAGGACTCAGATGAAGACTTGAAGGGAGCTCTTGGGGGGTGGGGGTCTCTAGTGTTCTCTCTCGTTGTATTTCTCTCCCCTTTGGTACTCTGCCCTGTGAATTCTAGCCACCTTGGCCTCCTGGAAGTCCCAGATTTATCTCATCAACTCAAGGAGAGCTCCTAGCTTTGTGAGAGTCTCTTTATCCTTTGTCCTAGCCTGGAAATCTCTCCAGACAGTAAGCAGCAGCAAGTATGGAGTCACCTCATTGTTTCTAATTTCTCAGAGATCAGCATCTTTCATTGAGTGGTATCTCATGTCCTCAAAACCATAATTTCATATATTTTGTCCATTTTCTTCAGTTTTTAGCCAGGAGGTTAAATCTGGTCCCTGTTACTCCAATTTGGCTAGAAGCAGATGCCCAAACCAAATTATTTTGATGCCATTTGATCTTTTAGTACATTTACTTCTACATACCCTTGCAACTGTGTAATGCTTGTAAATGCCTTGAGAATGTCTAAAGGTCCTCAATTCTTGACAGTGTGGTTTAGTTGAGATTGATAAACATCTTATCAATACTTTTCCCCTTAATAGGAGAATTTTTAAAAAGACCTTTATTTAGTCTCTTTTTTACTCAACTTACACATAAAATAAGAAAGGGAATTCTGTATGTCCAGGGTAAAGTTCTTCTAGATAAGGACCTGTGAATGATATTTTAAATCCTCTAAATAGTTAAGGTATTTTTCCCTAGTGATTAGGAAGCTCAAAAATCATGCACAAGCATATGTGCATTCATGCACGCACACACATGTACATAAGATGCCTAAGGTTATCTTTCCATTCTGGTAAGTCTCAGAAAGCGAGTCCTGAAGGACCCTGTAAGGCAGCAACATTAGTAAGATAAATAGAATCCCTGATAATTTCAGCTATCTTGGCCATAATCATTGTTGATTGAGTAATAACAAATAAGAGAAAGAGTTTAAATTTTCGCTAAGAAATTATTTTAGGAAACAGAATGTTGATGGCACCTGTTAGTAGCAGACAGATTTTTTTGGCATGAACCAGTAATGGTTGCTTTGAGGAAAATCAACCAAACTGCCCATGTACTAAACAGATACATGCAGGGGTACACTGTAGTTTGAAGCCTCATATATATAATTTTTAGCAAAAGTATCATGTCTAAATATGAGATCAAATAAAAAGTATGTACATGCTGTATGCTCTTCTATGTATATTTCTATCACACTACATTTTATTTAACTCGTTAACTTGGAAAAAGACAAATCAGTGTTCTACTAACACTTGATATTATCATTCAAAATAAAGTGACTGCCAATACCAGAAAGATGGTCTGGTTCTATGCAACTCAATGATTTTTATCTCTGTCCTAAGTTAATGATAAAATTAAACATGTGAATTCATATTCTTCAAGATATTGCAAAAATATGTCATACCACAATAGGAGATCTCTCTTTTTTAAAGATTTTATGTATTTATTCATGAGAAACACACACAGAGAAAGAGGCAGAGATACAGGCAGAGGGAGAAGCAGGCTCCATGCTGAAAGCCCAATGTGGGACTTGATCCTGGGACTCCAGGATCATGCCCCGGGCTGAAGGCAGGCACTAAACCGCTGAGCCACCCAGGGATCCCCAGGAAATCTCTTTCTAAAAATTAAATTTTTGCATGAAAATATATCTACTATGTCATATGCCACTAAAAACTTATTTGTTAATACATTCGCTCAATTATTTATGCATCTTCTTGTATATTCACTCCACCAGCAGTAACTGAGTGCATATGCAAAATTTTATCAACCACAAAAATATTGACTTGTCACGTTAGGCTCTAATAGAAGTTCAGAAGATTGGCTAAGAGGTTGGAAGCTACATTCAGAAAGTATGGGTTCAAGTCCTGGCTCTTTTAGCTTAATATCTTAGGAAAATATCTGATATCTCTTCATGCCTCTGCTATCTCTTCTCTTAAATAGGAATAAAAATGAGATGTGCATATAGCACTTAGAATGCCATTTTCTACAAAATAAATAAAAGATCTTAGTGTAACTAATCACACTTCTTAGTGATTAGCCTATATCAATAAAAAAAAAACATTTACTGAATTACTGTCCCCAACCATCTGAAATGCAGATTGAACAACCTGACAATTTCATTAAACCTTATCTTTTTATGAATTATGACACTTCCTCAAAGTACAGCTCTTGGATTAGGAATTGAGGAAAATTCTAGTTCAGCCAAACACATCCTCCTCAGATAGCTGACACCTCTGCCTACTCATTTTAGAACAAGAAGAAATGTTAATGGGAGTTTTCAAAGGGAAAGCTGAACACCATGAAAGAAAGTTATGAAAATAACATTAACTAACATAGTGACAGAGTTGAATTGGTGTGCCAACAGATACCTTGAGTGAAAACAGAAAAGTAGAAATCACAAAGTGTCCTAATGTTTAGCTTTACATGTCCTTCTGGAGTAGAAAGCAGTTAGTTTTAAAACATGGACTACTATTTAGTGGGGGTTGAAAATCCTTGAGACTGACAGTAGAAATAATAAAAATCACCATTAGATTTAATATTTGAAAGAGTCTTCTTGCTATTTGTGGAAATGGAGCCTGTTTGTTTTATGGGGTAATGCTGCTTAGTGGACCATATTTCAGCTCCTGAAAGCAGTTGCAGTTACTCAATAAATTAAACATAAAATGTCCACAGGACCCAGCAATTTCACTCCTAGGTTTGAAAATGTGTGTTCAAACAAAAACTTGTAGATGAATGCTCATTGGAGCACTATTCATGACAGCCACAAGGTGGAAAAAAACAAATTCCCATGAACAAATGACTAAATAAAAATTACCAGCACTTTCTAAAGAATGTTGCCACGAGCAAGCATGACACCTTGAAATCTTAAGAAATTCCATTTGAAAGCAACTTACAAAGTAAACAGAAGAGGGGCTGTTTAGATGAAATTTTTTAGGCTTTAAATCGACAAATGTTAAGCCAACAGAGGGAGTGGAATGGCAGTGTGTTATTTTGACATGAGTTAACTGCTGATTTTAGGCAAAATATCATCTTTTTAATGTGAAGTCAATTAGTTTTCTGGTATCTCTTTCAATGCTACCATGTTTTACTCCTCCGTAATGTATATTATATTGTGCATGTGCAATATACTTACATACATTGCTGCAAATAAATTCAATTAAAAGCAGTTTACTTTGTAACATAATGATACATCTTAATCCACTGTGATTGAGGATAAAGTCAACATGAATTACATATGTCATATTGTAATGTTCACATTCACCATCAAATCTCAAACTTTTAGTTTAAATTTATGTCCCAGTTCAGCAGAATATACTTTGCCTTTTCTCAAATTGGAAGCTTGCATGAAGAATGGAAAATTCTGTAGAAACCGTGTGGCTAGGGCATGAGAACATTACTGTGAGTTCTTAGATGAAATGATAAATGGCAAGAAAAAGACATTGGTGTCTTGGAGCTGGGGAGAGAGGCACAGAAAGGAGTCTCTAAGAGTCTGTGTTTCGCAGCTCTTCATCTCTGCCTACCTTGGCTATTTGGGATAGAGAAAAAACAAAATCCCAAGTGCTTTTTTAAAGGACCTGAAGCTCAGAAGTTTAGATTCACAGAACACATTGCAGGCAGGTAGTGCCTGCCCAAAAGCTTGAGACAAGTGCAAGAGGAAAAGGCTCTCTTCCTCACAAAAGAAGCCTCACCGAGTTTGACGTCCAGAAAGTCCTCCGGCAGCAGGTGTCATTAGTGAAAACCTGTTGGCTTGCCCAGAAACGAAGAGAGCTGAATGAATGTGCACAGGTCTCTGACACTCCCTGCCATAGAGTGAGTTTTGGTCTTTTTCTTTGGAGGTACTCTGATACCTACTCAGTAATCTGCTCCTTCAAATGACTTTATAGGAGATGAATGACTTTGAATGAATATGGATTAGATCAAAGGCTCTCTAGAATAAAAGCATATGGTGTAAAAGACCAAATTGAATACAAGTATGTTTTCTATACAGTTGGCTTTTACAGTGCTGATTTTCACCAGCTGGCTGGTGAGCTGGATGGCTTCTTCACAGCCGCACTGCTGGGAGTCAAATGCTGATAGGAACTTTGATGGAAAAATTACTTGAGTAAAAATTTCTGCCATCTGTTGCCCTTCATTGGGACCCTGATGTTAAGAATAATTCCTACAATCGCTGGCCCTTTATATTTCCCCAGCAGTGATAAAGTTTTGTTTGGTAGTCCCAGTGGCTGTATCCAAAGGGCACACACTAACGTAAAGGAATCAACGTGAAAATTTAGTGCTAAGAGAATTTGTCTCTCGTGGCTTTAGGGTTACAGCATTGTGTAAGCACGGGACTACATCTTACAATAAACTTTTCAATGTTATTAGCTGGTAGTGGCTGGAGAATTCAGCCTTTTAATACAGTTGAACAGTTGGGTGCTTCATTCTTACGTAAATATTGTTAGCCTTTTATTGCTGCTTAGAAACTCCTCTACAACTTCTTGGCTCCTATGCATCTTTTCAGAAGTAATAAATAACAGATTTATTGGGAGTTCGGCACAGCGCAGAAATTCAGAGAGGGGCTCTAAATTGTTGCCTATCAAATGTGTCTTTCATAAAATAAGTATACTAAATTAATTGGATAATTCCAATGGCTTGTTCTTGTTGTCCAGCATGGCATGTTTAAGAAGATGACAGATTGCCACCCATTATTGGAAAGAAGCAAAAACCAAAACTATAACTTATTGTAATAACCATAGCAGTAAAGAACTGCTTAAAATGCATGAAAAACACACCATCCCTAAGGGATCCCCATTCTTAGAGTAAGAAATTATCAAGAGAGTAAGATTCTGCAAATAAAAGTGAAGCATGCTAATTGCAAATTCCAAATTGGAAAAAAAAAAACCCTGCTCACATCAACATAGAAGCAATGTGAATTCAAAATTATTATTTGGTGAAGCATAATATTAATGCTAATATGAGTGATTTTCATGAAGTGCAATATTTGCAAAGAAGACATTCTAGCCACACTGATCTTGCTGTTTCTTCTCTCATAATTTCTTACCCTTCCTTCTAATGCTTATTTCTATGATTAAATTTGCTTTTCTCTTTGCTTGATGGTTCTATCCTAGCTCCAGTTCTTATCTGATATGTCCCAATCCTCTCCCTCTCAGGATTTTTGTACACTTCTCTTTATTTATATACCTTTGTTCCCTCATGTTTTTTCTTAGACATGACTTTTGTAACTCCTCTCATCTTAAAGATCTCTCTCTCTCTCTCTCTCTCTCTCTCGCACACACACACACATATACACTGTCTTCATAACACTGTCAACGGCTGAAATTGTAATATATGGTTGCATGTTTATTATCTATATTTCCAACTAGAATGTGAACCTTGCTGGGACTTTGTCTTTCTTGGTCACAGATATATACTCAGCATTTAGAACAATCTCCTTAGCCGACTGAACCATTCAGCCAGCTAAGCAGCTGACTCTTGATTTTGGCTCAGGTCATGATCTGAGGGTCGTGAGATCGAGCCCCACATTGGGCTCTGTGCTCAGTGCAGACTTGCTTGATAGTCTTTATCCTTCTCCGTCTGCCCCTCCTTCATTTGTGCACTTTTTTTCTCTCTCTCTCAAAAAAATAATAATCTCCTTGTATATAGAACATATAATACTCATTCTAATGAATAGCTACATAAACGAAACAATTATATATCTATCGTATTATTCCCTTAGGTAGACTACCCCAAACTTGTCCTTCTTTCCACTTTTACCCCATCTCCTATCCAAGAAATGTTCCCTTATATTGAGCTGCCCTGACCTCTTCTTCATACAGAGTATTTGAAATGTTCATATTTGCTAATGGTTTAACAATATGATGGCTCCACTCTCTTACTCCTTGAACATATCATAAATACCTGAATCCATTCAACAAACATTTAGTGTTAGCCTAGCACAGGCAAGACTTTGCCCGCTGCTAGGGATATAGAGTTGGCAAAGAAACCCATTTCGTTTAATAAGCTAACAGCTTCATGAATTTAACATATTAAGGCTAAGGTTGAACCTCATGGCAGTGTCATTGTTCCAGAAAGGCCTGGAACAAGCCTATGGAAAACAGGACTGTTTTTTTCTACAGTAGTTATTTGTGTTCTCTAGTCCTTTTTGACACCCCTCCATTACATCTCCTGGATTCCCAAACTTAATAAAGAAAACATGACTTTGGAAGCCAGGAAAGAGCTATATTGTGAAAGGCAGCATAAGGAAAGAGCTAGCTATTGAAGAAGTCACACAGAGAGTGAGAAAATGTTCTGACATAAATTGTAAATTTTGAAAAATGATAAAATTGACAAATTATAGGACAAGAGGCCTGTTCACAGATGAGATGGTTCAGGATGAACTATTCATCAAACTGAATAGCAAGTATCTAGTCGTAAGAATAGTAAATCTTCCTACTCTATAACCAAATTATAGGTAGGAGCCTGAGACCAGGATTGTTTGCAAACATCATAATTCACACATTTTAAAATTCTTATTCTTTTATGAGGCTATAGTTGACAGAACTTTACTGGCAATTAATTAGTATTAAGTCATTCTAATCAAAACTGATAAAGAGAAATGATTCTGGGATATGGGGAAAAGAAAAAAATAGATATGTTAGAGATGAATGCATATTTATATAGTAGCATATCCCCCTTCAGGCTTTATTCACTAACTAAAAGTTCACTATTACTTTTTGCCAGTAGGTAATTTTAGTTCATAATTATGTAGTCCTTCAAGTTTTAATCCCTTCTTTGTCTACGTTCAAGCTTTCATTTTACCTAGACTAATTTCAAGGAATATTTCAGAGAAACTGAAACAATAGACAAATATCCTACACTGTAGACTCTAGGACTTCATGTAGAATATTGAACTCGTTATTATTATAAGTAAATATCTCACCTTTGATATTCCTCAGAGTACTTGTAATGAAATGAATTTGAATACAATATACATTTAATATTGATCCTAAGAATAATAAATTCTTTAGAAGAGCAAACTTAGGAGGCCCAATCCTGTCAGCTACCTGTTTTTGTGAATAAAGTTTTTTTGGGACCCAAACACACACATGTATTTACAAACTGTCTATGACTGCTTTTTGCTACAAAGGCAAAGTTAAGTAGTTACAGAGACTGTCTGGCCTACAAAGCTTAAAATGTTAAACTGTGTAGCTCTTAATAGGAAAAGTTTACTAACTCTTATTTTAGAAGATAGAGCAATAAGTTGCAATAAAAATTCAAGTGCTTTTTTACCTTCTCTCTAAGCATTCTTTGTTACTTGATATAACAGAGAAATGGACTTGGGCCATATCTATAAAACAAATTGAAAGTCATGGTAACAAAAAGAGGAAATCAAAATAGGCCTGTTATTTAAGTCAACTTTTTAATTAATTAATTTATTTATTATTTATTTATTTGAAAGAGAGAAAGAGAAAATGAGCAGGGGAGCAGCAGAGGGAGAGGGAGAAGCAGACTCTCCACTGAACAGGGAGCCTGCTGTGGGACTTGAGCCCAGGACCCTGGGATTGTGACCTGAGCCAAAGGCAGACACTTAACTGACTGAGCCAACCAGGTGCCCCTAAGTCAACTTTCAACTTTATGCTTTAAGAAAAGGTGCTTGATTAAAAACCAAAAGAAGTTTTAAAGTCACTTAAATAATGTGTGGTGGACTTAGTCGTTGTGAAGAAAGTATAGCCACTGTCTTATGATAGTACCACCAGTTTCTCTTGGGTACCTGGACATTCTTAGTGGGACAATAAATCAAGTATTCTGTCCAAGAGAGTTCTAGAGGTTGTTCTGCTGGAGCTTTTCTCAAACTATCAGTGGTCCTAAGCATAGGTCCTAAGCTTGGCCAAACATAATTTTTTCTTGAGGCTTTTAATCTTGTGGTAAGTGATAAGGTTGGAGTTTATTCATTCTGGTGATAATGGCCAGTCAAGAACAACATACTACTCCGACTATGGGGACCTCTGAAATCCTGCCTGTTCCAAGTTTGATTCTTTGATTTTTCCTTTCACTCCTGTGAACCCTTCCATTTCTTCACTATGAATCTCCTTATTGCCAGAGGCAATTTCTGTTGCTTATCAGTGAAAAACTCTAAAGGAAACCTAGCATCATTAGAGAAATTCTTTGTCTAGCCTGGCTCCTTTTATAAAGAAGTTTGAGTCCCCTTGGAAAGCCTGCAAAACATAACCATTTGCATGTAATGAACAGTTTGCAGTACTTTGAGATTGATGTGCAATTTCTATTTGACAGGAGAGAAACAATTAGGATCAACTGTGGTAGTATATTCCAGAATACCAGTGTTGTTTCCACACTTTAAGTGTTGTTGGATCATTATATGAGATTCATAATTTTGTCCTGTTGTACCCACTTTTGCATTACTATTCAGTCTTAATTTATTATATACTATTAAAAGTTTTTAGGTAATTTGTTCTTATTGCTACTCAGACATTAAAATGTCTGCAGGCTGTGAAAATGAATAAATTTAATGTGCCAGCCTAGTTCTCCAAATCCTGGCATTACAACTAATAGTACAGGCTTATATTGTATTATAAATCCTAGTTAACATGGATTTATTTTGAAAATCCCATTTTACTGCTATTTTCAAATAATACATTTTTTTTCAAATATTTCATCCTTGAATCTCTATTTGTTTTTAATAATATATGGCTTTTGTATGTGCTTACAAGAGGATAATTTATGTATTTTTAAATACTAATAATGGATTGATAAAATAACCTTAACTTTAAAACAACACAATTGTTAAACTATGCTGTGTGTGTGTTTGCTTATTAGTTTTTTTTTTAACAGAGGCATATTAACATTTAAGATGTATTTTATGAGGAGCAAACTCTACCAAGTCCTAGTTCATGGGAATTTGAAAATTTAATCTCATAACCAGGGATATCCCTAGAAGAGTATTTAAGGGCAATTCAATCAGTATATAACCACCCAAGATATATCATTGAAAGGAGGCTGAACTGTTGAAATATTTCACAGTGTCATTGGGTTATCACTAAGAATGGAAATTTTGAAGTAGAATCATAATGATATTTATATAAGAGAACCACATGACACCAACCATTCCACCATGCACAGGGCTTAGGAGAGCACCACTTACCTGTCTACTCATGGGATGGATCTGCCCATAAGACTACCTGTATTTTAGTAAAAACTGTGTACCATCACTAAATTCTAGTTTGAACATTTAGCCCTGCCAATTCCTTGTATTTCAATTAACTTTTAAAATCAATATATTTATTCAGAAAGTTGTAACAAGGGAGCTGTTGTGTGTCGGATGTTGAAATTGACACAACCCCAATCTATTCACAGAGAATGCAAAGTTTACCAAGTTGATGGACATTTAAAATGATTGCCACATAAATGGTATGTTCAGCGGATGGATATTTAAGCAATTAAAATAACAGCTAAGAAGTGTAATAGAGGTGGGTATAATATTAAGAGAGTCAGGGAAGGGAGAATAAAAGAAGTAAGTAACTGGCTAGAAGATTTGAAAGAGCTTCACAGAGGAGGTGATAAGGGAAATAAGCAAGAGAAGGCTACATTCAGAGAAAGGAAGAAATATTTGAAAAGTGATAGTGTTCTAAAAAATGGTAAAATGAGTAGGGTGCAGTGAAAAGTACTTTTGTCAGATCACAGATACCTTGGAAGAAATGGCCAGAAATGATGATAAGGACATCATTTCCTTTTTTGTTGTTGTTGGTTATATTTTGGGTTTTTGTTTTGTTTTGTTTTTTAATGGACTAGTATTTTTCCAAACTGTGAATCATGAATCATTTTGTGGATTGCCACCAACATTTCTTTTGGGTGAAGCAAAGCAAAGTCGAAAATATCAGAGTTCATTACACATACTAGAGAATTTTTCATAGATTTTTGTTGTTGCTGCTTCAATTGTGTGTGTGTGTGTATGTGTTTGTGTGTGTGCTGGATTCTCTCTGATTGAGCACTACAAGGTAGTAATGTGATGAGTATAAGGGCAGAATTTAGTTTAAAAAAATTAAGAAGCCAGTTTAGGAAATGGATAATTTTGGAAGATGGTATAAGATCAATTTTACAAAAAAGCATGCCCAGAAAGAAACAATACAAGATTTATTTAAGTGCAGTAGCTTATAAAATTTGAGTGCCTTGCTATAGAGAAGGTTACAAGTGATACTACTTGATGTGATTCTCAAAAAAAAAAAAATCTCAGCAAGGTAAGTAGAAACAGCATTCTTAAAACTCTTTTACAAAGACTCAGAAGGTTAAATATTTTATCCCAAATCATAAGGCTAATAAGTAAAGACCTTGATATCTGAGTACCATGTAGTTTACTGATCATCAGCTAGAAGTTAGAGATGTTAAGCAAAAAAAAAAAAAAATTGCAGCTCTGCCTAATAAAGTATTGAGGAAACTAATGAAAGGAATAATTCTTGTCAATCACCACAGGGCAAGGCCCTCCTAAAAAGGCGTTAAGGATATTAAGTGATAAAGATGAAACTTCCTTCATCCATTAAAACATTATTTGGTGATAAGTATATCCCTATTTAACCCTTCTTATATTATCAGTAAGGGTGAGACGTAACATCTTTATTACTATGGGTTATAGTTTGATTCAGAGTACATCAAAATCAGAGTATTAGAAAGGGCTATCTTTTTTATTAGAGATAATGTTAGAGTTGTTAATGATGACAATAACATTAGTCATATCATAACAAGGCACTTTATAATTTATGAAGCACTTTCAATTACACTGTTATTCTCATATTAATCTGTTGAGACACAGATTTGGGGGAATCCTTTATTACTGTAAGATGCAGATTACTGAGAAGAGAGAAGAGGATGGGCCAATTATTTATTTCTTCCTGATTTGGGATCAAAGTAGGGTCTTGGCAGGAGGACAGAAATTGGCAGGCAGCTTTTGTATATTGGAAGATAAGAGCATTGGACTATGTGTAGCGAAGGGTGATATTCTCTAAGAAAACTTTGACAGTGAAAGGCTCATTGCAGAGAGAAACCACCCTTTGAAGATCAAAGCCTAGGATTGAGTAGTTGCCCCCCTTTCCAAATACCCTTAGAATAAAACCCACCATGACATATATGGTCCCTTCAAGGCAAAACTATTTTCCTTAACATTGCACAGCTCAGGATAACAACATTCTTTTGTTCATTCGACATTTTTTTTTTTTTTTGTCAAGTGTCAGGACAGTGCTGCATGCCTAAGTTTTGATGTTGAGCCAAACAGATCTTCATTTGCACAGTGGCCTTACAGCAGTGGAGGAGACACACATGTACCTCCACGTGAGGGGATAAAGGATCACTCACAATTCCAATACTCAGGGAAGTTAGTCTTGTATGGGGAGAGATAGATAAACCTTAAATTAGTATAACACAATTCTCGAATTTTGTACTCACTATATTTACAAAGTCCTATGTGAACAAGGAGGAGGGGATGATGAGCTCTGTCTGAGAAAACCCAGAAAGTCCTCACCATGAATAGGCAGGTAGATCAAGGATAGAAAACACAGAACATCCTTGACCATGAGAACACACATTCAAAGGCCAGTTGATCTCACAAATGGTATGTTTTTGGGAGAATGGTAATAGCTTAGGGAGCTCAAGCTCCCAGTGGAGCATAGTGTGGGCAGCAGGCCTGGAACACTTCGTGAAGGACATGATGTGATATACACACAAATCTGTGTCTAGACAAGGTACGCAAGTTTGAACATAAACTCATTTAGGGCATTTTTGTTTCTTTTATACTTCCTAGGTATTCACACTGTGATTTTGGTGAGAACTTTTAAACAGAAACTATAGTTTAGCATACTTGAGAAAGTATAGCTTCAAATCATGATTAGAGGAACACATTTGACAGATTTTGTGATCCTGTTGTGCTTATTTTCTTTCCAGATGTTCCACATATAAAATGTTTTAAGTGGTTTATTTCTACTTCCATAGCCATCTGAAGGTGTTGTGAATGTGTGTTTTCTGCTTGAAAATAAAGCAGTAAGGGGTGCCTGGGTGGCTCAGTTGGTTGAACGTCTGACCTGTGATTTTGGCTCAGGTCATGATCTCAGGGTCATGGGATTGAGTCCCATAGGGTTTTGTGCTCAATGGGGAGTCTACTTATACAGCTCCCTCTTCCTCTGCCCCTCTCCCACTCATACTATCTATCTCTCTAAAATAATTAAGTTTAAAAAAATCTTAAAAAGAAAAAAGAAAGAAAACAAATGTGATTAAGATAAGACTTTCTGTGGTCATCAAGTACTCAAGGGTCTTAGTATTAAAGATGGCATTACTCTAATTAAACATATAGGGAGGAAACAAAAATTATTTTGGATATTATTCTCAGCATTCCCCAATCAGATGTTGATCTCTCACTGCCAAAGAAGGCAGTACTGTAGAGTGGTTACCAGCATGACTTTAGCTGCTTGAGTTTTGCCAGTCAACTCTCTCAGTATAGAAATTAAACAAGTATTTGTGGAAGACCTACTGTGTGCTATTTATTATTTCAGGAAATAGGGATACAACGGTAAAACTAAACAAGTTTGCATTCTCAAAAAAGAAGGAATGTCTGTATAGTGATATTCTGGTCCTTAATTTCCTCTTTTAAAAGAAATATTCCTCTTTGCGAAATACAGGCCCTCATATACTGTCAATGCCAACACTCGATAATCATTTAACAGTTCTCAAGGATTTCTATGTTTTGGCTGATGGTAACTTGGAAGTCAATACCTCTCCTTGTGTAGATGACTTTTCATGTATCATTGTTGATGGTCAACTTACAGTCAGAAAAGGCCATAAGCAGAGTGCCAGGGGTTAAGAGTTAGGGCAACCTACCAGCAGGATGGAAGAATAGAAGAGAAGAAAGAACAAAGGGTGTGGGACATGAAGGGTCATCCCCTGAGGTCCCCAGAAATTAGAGCTGTAATGGAGGGCAGTGAGTTCCCTCAGCATCTTCCCCCATCTTTGGTTTTGTTTGCCCAACCAACATTTCACTCATTCTCTCATTTATTTCTCAAATAACCCAATGAGATATGAAGTATTTCCTTTATTTAAATACCAATTTTGTATAATTAAGGGGTTTTCCAGGAGATAATCCAACTATCACTCCCTGGGTGGGGGATTTAGTATTGGCATAGAAATAGTTCCATCCTTAAAAGGAAACCCTACACGGAAGCAGTGACATAGTCACCAATGGTACATCTGTGCAGCAACGAAATAAAATATTTTACTATGAGCAACATTGTAAAAATTCCTATGCTCTGCTTCATTTGGAAGTGTCCTAGCTGTGTGAATGCTACAGTTCTTGTGTATCTTCTGAGTTCCAATGGCATTGCATCAAGGCTAAACTAATCCAAGCTTTGCTAGTGAGAGAGAGATATTCTTGAGGTAAGTTCTGGGATCTTCCTTGAGCAGAAAAGTGTTTTCCAAAGTTACCACCATGGTGGTTCTCTCTCTAGAGCTTCAGTACCCAATTTACTAGCCACTAGCCACATGGGATAGGTACTGAGCACTTGAAACACAGCCCATCCAGATTGAGAGGAACTGTAAGTGTAAAACACACACTAGGTTTTGAAGACTTTGCAAGAACATAAAAGTAAGTAAACTATCTCATTACATCCTAAAATGATAATATTTTGTCATATTGGATTAAATAAAATATGTCATTAAACATAAATTGACTTGTTTCATTTTGCTCTTTGAATGTGGCTATTTGAAAATACGAACTTATAGGTGTGATTTGCATTACATTAGTTTAGAATTAAGTCCTCTCTAATAAGGCCTCAAATGTTGTTTTTAATCAGGAAACTTTGAAATGTTCTGTAGGGAAAGGAATAAATTATGCTCATTATAAAGACTGGTGGGAAAAGCTATCAGGACCTTTAGGGGAGGAGAAAGGATTAGGGACACCCCTTCTTCTCAGCATCATTCCTTTCCCAGACTTTTTCTTTCCCTTCTATCATCCCAAGTCAAAACTGCAGAATTCACAGCTGGTATTCTGACTTAGGAAAAGACTTAAAAGTGTAAACAGTCTTAACCATACTCCAGGCTTTTCTACTTAAAAAAGAAGCTCATAATCAAGGCTAACTGCATGATTTGTGGTATTAGGTATGTGAGGGGATGTCTTTGAGGTAGGAACTACAGATGCTTCTGATAGCCAGCTGCTGGCACCCTTCCCTCTTTCCAAAAGTTCACACAGAAATAAAATGTTTGCAATCAGCCTTATTTAGTGGCTAGCAACTGGGAGCCCTCTGCCTGCATCTCACTTCTGCTAGTGGCTCAGCACCCCAGATGCTCCTGGAAAACCAACTAATTCCAGAGGGGAAAATAAGTAGGGTGGCCACAGAGAGCATTTGCAACTATCAAAGCTTAAGTGAGTGTGAATTGTCTTCATAGTTGACTCAAGTTGAAATTTGTGGTCCAACTTTTAGCGTAGCTAATTACTGATATCTGTCTTGACAATGCCTGAGAAGAAAGGTTATCAAAGGGAATCAATATCCAAATTATAGTATGTATCTTGGTCATGGAAGTTATTGAATTCTAGCCAATATTTGCTATTCTTTCATTTATAGTATGAGAAAGCAGTGTAATGAGACTAGCTCTCATGGTCCCGACTTGCCTTTCTCATCACATTTGCAATAAGTGCCTGTCAATATACATACGCATTTCATATTTCTAAAGTTTACTTTGTTTCTTTGTTTTCCATCACTTTGCTCCTGATGGAAAAGAAAATGCTTTATCGATTGCAAAACTGCTTCATCTTTAGTCACTTAGAGTCCTTTGTAGAGTATTCAAGGTCTTGCATGCATATAGCATCATGGAGCAAGATTTTTATAGACCATCTATTTTTTCAAATGTTTTCTTTTCAGTTTAGAAATATATTATAGGTTAAACCAGGGGTATTTTGGATAAGAGAAAAATATAAAGAAAATCCATAATCCCACTACCTACTGTCAAAGTGAAATTTTGTTAAGAAACACAATTTTCATGTAAATCATGTTGAATACATATGTGGGAACCAGTAGTAAGACAAAACAGACTCAAAAGAGGATTCGAGAAACAGATGTTTTTATAATCAGCAATTTTTAAAAAATTCTGGAATAAGATTGGTAAATTAGATTCAGAACAGGTTAATATCCTACAGTCTTTAGGATATTCTTTACTGGATAAAAAGTCGTTTGCGCTCTATCCGTTTTGTACAAGTTAGCATTTAACTTTACAGAGTTGTAAAATGTCTGAACCCAATTTAATAGTGACCATTAAGTCAACCAGATTTGCATTTTTCTGGAAGTTTAGAAGCCCATTTGAGGGTGTGGGACATCCCACTGATACTTTAAAAAATAAAATAATCCTTTGGCCTAACTTCTAAGTTTTGGATATTTTTTATTAAAATAACTACTGTTAATTTTAAATATTTTTCCTTCTAGTCTTTTTTTTGGGGGGGGGGAGTTGGAATATAGTTGAAAGGTGCTATATTTTTATCATCAGTTTTAAATTCAACTAGAAAGCCTTAAAGATGTGTATCAATTAATATATTTCAAATGTTCACAATTCCTTAAGTGTTCAAGAAAATATATCAGTAACACAGTCTCACACTTTCAGTGTATAGTATTTGTAAATGTCTTGACACCTAAAATTAAAAAGCACCTTTTTTTAGTATAAAAATTGTGAGAATTGGCTTTTTCCAGTAACCACATGAAAAGACTTTTGTGATTCCAGTACATGGTTGTCAATAGGAACAGATATGTCTACCCCTCTAAAACATAAGTCAAGTTTATTCTGTCGTTTTTTTATTACTATGAGGATAAATGGAAAGCAATTGACAAGGTGCCTCTGAAATTTAGCTCTCTATAATTTTTATCACTCTGTGTCATTATAAAACCCTTTTTGGAAAACTATTTTGTGATATAAGAAACAAATATTACGGGGTTCAGCTAAATAAATTGCAGTAATAAGGCTTAGGATTTCAACATACAAATTACACAGGTGTCTAATCCAGGAAGCAATATGAAAGCACACATTTAAAGGTAATACTTATTACTCTAAAAGTCTTATTACTTACTCTAAAAGGCTTATTATAATCCACAAGAAAAAACATAAAGCAAACTTGTATAAGTAAACAGGATTTTAAGTATAGGTCAAAAATATAGAGAGAAACATATGCATATGTGTTCCACAAATTTGGATTCAAAAGACAAGTCTCATAGACCTATTATATAAAATATGGGTTGCATGGTTAATATATAAATGCCAGTAAGTTACTTTAGTAGGAGTTTAAAATTGAATTTTTACTTATGAAGAGTATCTATAGGCTTATGGTGTTTTAGGAACCTGACTTATCTCACTAACAATTTAGTTTATCAAAGATTTATGGAGCCCCTGTGATGTTCCAGGTCAATGTCAGGGAATTAACAATAGATAAAGAACAAGCACAGGGATTCTTTACTGTGAATGCCATGTACTCCTTTAGCAGTGTGGTGAATCCTATGAATTCAGAATAATGGCTTTAAATAGAGAATATAAATACATAGAATTACAAAAGACACCAATTAGATATTATTGTAAAAAAGGAGTTTTACCATTACGATGTACTACATGTGCTTCTTTATTAATATGCTAAACAATACCATCTATCAACAGGTCTAATAAGTACTACAGTTTCTTTTTTGTTGTCATGGTAGGAATGTAACATAAAATCTACCCTCTTAATACATTTTTAAATGTATAACACACTATTGATAAATATAGACACAATATTATATAGCAAATCTCTGGAATTTATTCATCTGGCATGACTGAAACTTTATATCCATTGAAAAGCAACTCCCCATTTCCCTCTCCCCCACGCCAGCCCTTGGAAACCACCAGTCTACTCTCTGCTTCTATGGGTTCTACTGTTGTAGAGGACTTAGATAAATGGAATTATGAGTATTTGCTTTTCTTTGACTGCCTTATACAATACTTTCTGTATCCATGGATCCATCAACGGACAGTTATATTGTTTCCATGTCTTGGCTCTTATGAGTAATGCTGCAGTGAACATGGGAATGCAGATACCTCTTTGATAGCCTGTTTTCATTTCCTTTGGGTAGGATTCCTGGATCATATGTTAGTTCTATTTTTTTTATTAGTTGAGGAACCTCTGCACTGCTTCCCAAAGTGGCTGCACCATTGTATATCCCCATCAACAGTGTACAAAGTTTCTGATCCTCACCACTACTCGTTATCTAGTTTCTTTTCTTTCTTCTCTTTTGATAATAGCCATTCTAATAGGTGTGAAATGATACCTTATTGTGGTTTTGATTTGTATTTCCCTGACAATTAGGGATGTTAAGAATCTTTCTACATACCTGTTGACCATTTTTAGGTCTTCTTTGGAAGAATGTCTACTTAAGAGACATTTTAACATCGGGTCAGTCATTATCTATCTATCTACTATTGAATTGTCATTTTTTGTGTATTTCGGATATTAACCCCTTATCAGATACAAAGTTTGCAAGTATTTTCTCCCATTTCAAAGTGTCTTTTCAACTTTCTCAATTGTTCTCTTTGGTGTGCAGAAGCTTTTCAGTTTGATATAGTTCCACTTGTCTATTTTTGCTTTTGTTGCCTGTGCTTTTGGTGTTCAAGAAATCATAGTCAAGACCTATGTCATGAATATTTTCTGTGTTTTCTTCTAGGAGTTTTACAGTTTGAGACCTTACACCTAAATCTTTAATCTATTTTGAGTTGATTCTTGCATACAGTGAATAATTAATGCTATTTCAAGAAATTTACAGTAACTATAGTATGATATGATAACATCTCTTGTTTCTTTTATTATTTTTTATTTTTTAAAGATTTTATTTATTTATTCATGAGAGACACAGAGACAGAAAGAAAGGCAGAGACACAGGCAGAGGGAGAAGCAGGCTCCATGCAGGGAGCCCGATGTGGGACCCAATCCTGGGTCTCCAGGATCACTTGTTTCTTTTAGTAGAAGTCACAGCTATAGTAAATGCTACTGTGGGTTTGTTGCCTATATTCAAAACAGAAGGAAATACTTATCGTTTAGGTAAAGTTTGGTGAAAATAAAAATATAATATTTTTCTCCTCTAAATTTGCTCTTCAGTGAAAGTCTTTAAACCCTCAGAGAACTCACCTTTCTAAGGCTAGTATAACAAAGTATCAGTAGATGACTTAAGACAACAGAAATGTGTTGTCTCACAATTCTGGAAGTAAAATGTCTTAAGTGAAGGTGCCAGCAGAGCCAGGCTTTCTCTGAAGGCTCTAGGAGAAGATACTTTATTTTCTTTTCTGAGTTTCTGGTGATTGTCAGCAATCCTTGGAGTTCCTTGGCTTATTGATGAATCACTTTAATCTGCCTCCATCTTCACATGCTGTGCTCTATGTTTATGTATCCCTGGGTGTAATTATTTCTTCCTTTAAGATATTAGGGCTCATCCTAATCCAGTATGACTTCAACTAATTAAATCTGGAAAACCTTATTTCCAAATAAGATCCTATTCTGAGGTTCTAGGTGGGCATGAGTTACAGAGGGGAGTGGAGATTGTTTAACCCGGTGTACCCGAGGTCACAATAAACCAAGCTGAATAATGCAGTAGGTGCCCTCAGACTCTGGTTCCTCTGGACCATACCAGGTTCCTTCTCTTAACATAATTTTCTGTGTGGGTTTCTATCAAGCAAGCTAGTGTTTTCTTGCACTTCAGATATATTGCTGACAGTCCTTCTGGATTTCAGCCTGCATCACTCTGATGAGAGCAAATAGGTCATCAGTAGAGTGGGTTTCTTCTTCAATAGTGACTCTCCTCAGTGATGTGGAGATTGCTTTAATCTACTGATCATGATGGTTGATTCCAGATTTTCTCATTCTGGTGCTGGAAATTTTCTCTACTCTAGCCTTCCAATTAAGAGAATATCTGACTAAAGATACAAAAATAGCATTTGCTTATATGTAGTTAAAGATTGTATAAAATAATGTGGTTTTTATATTTTAAAAGAAATAGTTCCACTGTCATTTTTTTACTCCTTCAGCACTTACATGTAATCAAACAAGATTCTTCTATTTTCTACTAAATCTAAAATGACAAGTATTTTAAAACATTTATTTAAAAATTATTTCTTTGGAACTCATCTACTCTGCCTTTTTTACTTGCCCCCTATAAAAATGAGTCACAAAGGATATTCAGTAGTATTAATGTAAAAACTTAGCTGCTTTTCTTTTTTAACATTTAAAAAAATCTCTATATTTTAAAGGAAAAAATAAGTTTCTTCAGCAGGACAATGGTCAGAGAAAAGGGGGTTATAATAATATAAATAATTTAACTTCAGCTTATGTTTCAATGCTTATATTCTATATGGCTAGACTAGCCACTTTTCATGGGAAGCCATGAGGTGTTCTGTCTTAAAGGAGTAAGCAACAAATGAACTATTCACTTTACAGAAAGAAAGACAAAATGTTTAATATTTAAATACAAATATGCAATCTGTTCACCCCATGCATTTCACTGCTGATCCAAGATTACCAACTTTTCTTAGGTCAAAAATAACTATCAGGGCAGCCTGGGTGGGCTCAGCGGTTTAGCACCGCCTTCAGCCCAGAGCGTGATCCTGCAGACCCAGGATCGAGTCCCATGTCAGGCTCCCTGCATGGAGCCTGCTTCTCCCTCTGCCTGTGTCTCTGCCTCTCTCTCTCTGTCTCTCATGGATAAATAAATAAAATCTAAAAAAAAAATCCCCAATTTACTTTAAAAAAATAACTATCATCACTCATAAACCCCCAAACTTAAGAAAATAGAAACCAAAAAGTCCCAAATAGTTCTGTAGGGAAAATACTTTTTTAAAGAAAAGAACAGATGCCAATATAAGCTAACACTATGTGTGTCAACTGAAAATGGCAGTACTTCAGCCCAGGTGGGAGACACAGAGACAAAATGATTAAGTAAGAAAGAGAGGGCTCTAGTGTGTTCATTAAAATTCAAAGTCCTCTGTTGAATTGGGGTTTGTATTTCATCCATGGTCTTAAGAGTACATAAATTTGTGCATGGCTGATCTGAACTCTCCTCCTCTCAACATGATCACTAGATGAAAGAGCAAATCTTATTATATAAGAAATAGTGAAGACAATTTAATCAGCACATGCACATTACATGTAGAATCTATAATTATTGCAAAACCTGATGTGAACTAAATATTGAGAAACAGGTAATTTTTTTCTATTATGGCCATTTAAATATATAAAATGAATATCTTAGAAGTGTATATGTATTTTTACAGTTTTTATTTTACTATGGCTAAATGACTTCTAAAAGTCAAAAACTCAGAAAGCTTTAGGGCTAACACTTGGATCCAGGTTTTCTTTCTGAAAGGCCAAGGCTGCTTTTACATAGCTCACCAAAAAGAGAAAACTACCACGGAGTGAAATTTCTGTGATATTTGGAACAATAATGTAGAAGCTTAAAAGTATTATCCAGGTTGTCATAAGCCTGTTGTTTCTATACATTATGGAACTGAAAGACAGCATTAATGGCTAAATGCCATACTCAGGAATACTTTTTATTGTTTAGTACTGGAAATGTGCCTAAAATGTATACTGGGTTGTTGTTTTGTTTTGTTTTGTTTTTTTCCAAAATAGCTTCTATAACATTTGAAATCTGACAAGTTACCTAATAATTTCATGGCACACTTTCAAATGTAAATGTGAAGTTGTTAAAGGCATAGGCAAACATTCCAAATAAATGCCTAACCCTAAGCTAGCAGAGGAACTAGACTTGAGTGACTTAATGGAGAGATTGTCACAAATGACTCCTTTGGCGACCTTGTAGATGTTCAGCCTTACAAGCAGTCTTTGTGATGCTCCTCCATCCATTTGCAGCCAGGTTGGCATTTGTAGTAGGGCTTGCAGAAGACTGACTCTGGGTTTATGTTTCTACTATACAGATAGAGGGGACAATGGACCGACTGACTCCTTTCTTATTAAAAAATAGTCTCTGGCAGCCCGGGTAGCTCAGCGGTTTAGCACTGCCTTCAGCAGGTTGTGATCCTGGAGACTTGGGATCAAGTCCCACTTTCGGCTCCCTGCATGGAGCCTGCTTCTCCCTCTGCCTCTCTCTCTCTCTCTCTCTCTCTCCCTCTCTCTCACATAAATATATAAAACCTTAAAAAAATAGTCTCTCCTGGCTTCCATGATCTCTCCTAGCTTTTGTTTTATGTCACAGGCTGCTGCTTCTCAGATCCCCTGCTAGCCCCTCTTCCTCCTCTTGATCTTTAAGAGCGTACTTTTCAATATTTTGATCATGCTCTCCTATCAGAACAAAAATGTGAGCAAAATTCTTCTCATACATGAACATGTATTTATTATACATTTTATATGAATATATTTTAAGTAGACATGTAAAATATGCAGGGACATAAATCAAATAAATATAAATACAAATAAATAGAGGAGTGTTAACTCTATCCTTTCATACTTCAGTAAATTGTGCTGAGCCCTCAGGGGTGTGCACAATGCAATTTGAGACAACATCTTAATCCTTAGTTTTCCCAGGGCTATCCTCTCTCCTCCTAGGTGATGCCATCAATTTATATGGACTTAAATATCACCTTAAGTTTGATAACTCTTCAGTTTATTTCTCCAACCCAGATTTCTCTGAACTCCAAACCTACATATCCATCTGACTATATGATACCAATTCCTTGGCCTCCATATATGCAACTTTGACATTGCCCTTACAATTTCTCTTCTTCCTCAGCCCTCATCTTCTCTGCATCAATATCTTATTATTATTTACTAGGTTAGTAAAAAATCTGGGTCAACAGGATTCCTTAATTTCCCTCTCTTATATAATCCATAGGCAATTAATATACTGTAATTTCTATCTCCAAAATTTTTCTTGAGTTTTCTTTCTTTCTCTTCCTGTTTCCACCATCACTTTTTAAGCCATGTCACCTCTGCCATTTTGCCAGATTAGGTCACAACTTCTTACAATAGATGCTGTTGGTCATTTTCAACCCTACACAGCAACAAAAACACTCTTTTCAAAATGCCAGATAGACAAGGACATTTCCATGCTGAAATCCCTTCATGGACTTTTCTTGCAGTTATGATGAACACCACACTCCTTACCATGGCTTAGGATATACTGAATTACTTAATGTACTGTATTCTTGTCTTTCCCTTGCTCTTCTCAAGCCACTTTTCTCCATTCATAGATTCTAGTCATACTAGTGTTTCTTCACCTTTTGGGACACCTCAGGGCCTTTGCATATGCTTTTTCCCTTCTTTCTAGAATGCTATTCCCTTTTTCCTTATGTTGTGAGGTGCTTCTTTCCACTTAGGTATCACATCAAATGTCACCACCTCCTGCTCCTACTTTTGTTACCTCACAAAACATTAATGTCTTTATTGAACCATTTTTTTTAATTTTTATTTATTTTTGATAGTCACACAGAGAGAGAGAGAGAGAGAGGCAGAGACATAGGCAGAGGGAGAAGCAGGCTCCATGCACCAGGAGCCCGATGTGGGATTCGATCCTGGGTCTCCAGGAACGCGCCCTGGGCCAAAGGCAGGCGCTAAACCGCTGCGCCACCCAGGGATCCCTCTTTATTGAACCATTAATGAAATTCTATTCGGCAGTGCAGAAAAGAAAGTGTTGATACAATCAATAATGTGATGAATCTCAAAAATATTATGCTGGGGACACCAGGTGACTCAGTCAGTTAAGAGTCCAACTCTTGATTCTGGCTCAGGTCATAATCTCAGAGTTGTGAGATGGAGCCCCATGTCGGGGGCTCCCTCTTCCTCTGCCCCTCACTCATGTCTGTCTGTCTCTCTTCCTTTCTTCTTCCCTCTCTAAAAAACAACAACAACAACAACAACAACAAACAACATTATGCTGAGCAAAATGGCACAGACACAACAAATAAGAACATTCATATGAAGTTAAGGAAAACTTAGTTTAGCAAAACTAAACTGTCATAATAGAAAGTAGTTGACTTTGGGAGAGGATTGGAATTGAATGGACAGAGGCATAGGGAACTTTCTGGGGTGATAGAAACATTCTATATTATGTTTGACTATCATTTACATGGATGTATTCAATTGTCAAAACTCATCAATCTGAACACTTAGATTTTTGCATTTTATGTATGTAAATTCTGCCTCATTTGAAAAACAGAGCAATATGTTTATTCCCAAAATTATGGCAGCAGTTGAAGTTCTTTTAAAGATTTGATTCAAATGAGATTAATTCTATAGCCATCATCAATGTGTGATAATTTTGCATGTGATTGAGTCCATTTTAGATCATTCAAATTTATACTCATAATAAAAACTAAGTTACTTATGATGGTTGCATAGTATCAAGTTTATCTTCATTGCTCTTTAATAGCTTTTGTGATTTAAATTTCTTAACACCTTTGAGAGAAGGTGGTATGTCATGGTGGAACAAGCTTGTGTTTTAGAGTAAGATATGCCTGGTCTAGTCTCAGGTCTACTGGGTATTTATTATGTGAACATATTGCTGGGTCGCAATATCTTCAAATGCAAAATGAGACTAACGCTTGGCTTATAAGGCAAAAGTTGTTGAGTTATAAATTATTATTCCTGAGATCCAGGGACCTCCTAAAGACTCATCCACTTATGCCAGGTTAAAGACCCTTTTCAGTGACTAGAATAAGTTGAGATATTAAAATGAAAGCGTATATGTCGAAGAGCCTGTTGTGGTTGAGCACCATACAGTAGGTACTCTCTAAAAACTACTTTCTACCTTCTTCCTTTCTTTCTAATGTGTTTTATACTTAAAAAAGAAACAACATGGTTATTTTCTTTCTGGCAGTTGGGATTGATTTATTGAGGACATGTTAGCAGAAGAACAGCAAAGGTGAAACATTAAAAGCACCATCAATACACATGCAGAGGTCAAGCTGTACCGCATTTATTTTTAAAATAATGCACAAAATATAAAGGGTGTGTTAGAGAGAACTTGATCTATGAAAGAATATGAAAAAGACATTCATCAAATTATGTTGACAGGCTTTTGGAATGTTCAAAATATTATTTTAATTTTTATAATAGGCACTTATTGTTTGAATGTGTATTGAGGGATATGTGTATTTAATCGGAAAAGAAAACAACTAAAAATTAACAGTAACTGTTTTTATTTTGTGGTCTTATACTAATGGCTCAAGTCTAGGTCCATTCCCAGGCAAACCTGGGATATGCACCTTGGAAGACAGTTGATTGATAATAAAAGGGAGAATATTTATCTGTAATAATCATTCAAGTCATTATGGTCCACATATACGAATAAAATTTTCCAAAGTAGCCATGCCAGTTAACACATACTCAGAGTCTAAAGGCTACTAGACAACACAATTTAAAGAAATGTAGTGGGCAGCCCGGGTGGCTCAGCAGTTTAGCACCACCTTCGGCCCAGGGCCTGGTCCTGGGGACCCAGGATCAAGTCCCACGTCAGGCTCCCTGCGCGGAGCCTCCCTGCCTGTGTCTCTGCCTCTCTCTCTCTGTGTCTCTCATGAATAAATAAATAAAATCTTTTTTTAAAAAAAGAAAGAAATATAGAAATCCTCACTTTGTAGCACTATAATTCTTCTATATGTTTAAATGAAGATTTAGATACAAGGATAGATACTCAATGTGTTTAGAGGTAGGTACATCTCTTAAATGTAATTAAAATTTATTCAGTTTTCTGGATGTTGTTATTCTTCATGGGAATAAATGAAATCTGTGTTGAGTTGGGAGTCTTTACATATTTTCTGTGGCCTATGCTAATTTGACAATGCTGGAAGTTGTGTTTATCCTTACTTTTTCATTTCATAGTGATGATTTTAAGAAAAGCTTTCTCCCTTGTTAGATGTATGTTGCATTCATTTCTTGATCTTCCTTGCTGACTGCCTGGTCTGTCCTAGGAAGCATGGTATCAAAAGGCACCAGGAGTTAGGACCGTGTAGACCTTCCTTGAACCTTTGGGGTAAAATCTACCTCAAAGAGTGAGGGACTCAGGGACTCTCCTTGAGGCCCAAATCCTGCATTCATGTTAAAAATACCCCTGTGATTTTGTTTCCCTATCTATAAAGTGAAAGTCATGACTCAGGTCATGATATGGATTATGGGAAATAATACTTTTTAAAATATCAGGCCACTTCCAGTCTTAAAGTTTCAGATAAACACTTGCCACATTTATAATTTTACCCTTAACTCTAATTTTTTTTGATCAATGCCTTTATTACCTAGTATATTATGATGTCCAAGAGGGAAAATGATCTATTTTGCCCATGGTTGTCTTCCCAGGGCTTAGCATGGTGACTGGCAAAATACAACTGTTGAGTAAATATTTGTTGGAGAAAAACATGGAGTGAGCCATATTCATTATTCTCGCTCAGTTTTCCCGTTTCTTTACCTGAATAGGTAAAAAATGATGAATAGTCCAATCTTATATGAAATTTAAACCAAAGGAAAGATAGAAGTTGTTCAAAGACTGAGAGGCCTTTAAGTTGTGTCATTTAGCAAATGAAGAATTGAGGAAATTTAGCATGGAGGAGAGGTGATAACTGTCTTCAGATGTTTGAAGGATTATTATGCAGATAAGAATTAAATCTTGTTCTGAATTGCCCCAAGAGGTAAAAGATCCAACGTCTTTGGATCGGAGCTACGGGAAAGCAGATTTTTGACTCAATGAAGAGCCTTCTAATAGAACTTTCAAAAGAAGGAATTAAGCATGCTTTTCAACACTTAAGATATCTGAACATAGGCAGGGTGATAGAAACTGGAACCTAATAAACACACACCACTTTCAACATAAAAAATTATCAAACTTTTTCAGTTTTTAAATCTACTTTGATGGTTCTAGCTTAGGAAACAAGTGACAACAAACAAAAAAGAAAAAAAATTATGCATATTTTGAAGGATAAAACATATTAAGTAGGATGATTATATGTTTACTGAGAAAATTCAGGAAACTGATTTATTTTTTATTTTTTTAAGATTTTATTTATTCATTCATGAGAGACACAGAGAGAGAGAGAGAGAGAGAGGAACAGACATAGGCAGAGGGAGAAGCAGGCTCCATTGAGGGAGCCTGACGTGGGACTCGATCCGGGTCTCCAGGATCACACCCTGGGCTGAAGGCGGTGCTAAACCGCTGAGCCACCTGGGCTGCCCAAGGAGACTGATTTTTTAAATGTGAGAAATAAGGTTTTTTTTTAATATTTTAAAACGAATGAATATAATACAAATATCTAAAACCCAATAGCTTTTAAAAATAATATCAACTATTTATAACTATAAGTGAAAAAGAATCCTGTTCATAGTATAAAGTATGCAAAGTATAAAGTAAGGAGGAATAAAGCTGACAAGAAAGTTATAGGTCCCATAGGAGAAAAAACTATAAAAATTTACATAGGGACATGTAATAAACAAAAAACTAAATGTAAATAAATGCTTTGTTCTGGGATTCAGGGGTTACTGTCAATGAAGTTGTAATACTTGACATATTAACATTTGAATTTAGTGCAGTTCTAACCAGAATGCCTTTGGTATGTTTGTGGGAACTCATGATTCCAAAGTTCAGTAGGAAGCAAAACAGATTTAAGGTTTATATAGAAGAAAAGTGTGTGTCTATGTGTGTGTGTGTGTAAATTGCTAATAACTTTATGAATAAGAAGTATATTGTGACAATACTTACCTTTTCAGATTTTGACTGTGAAGTGATTGTAATCAAAACCATACTGGGGGATCCCTGGGTGACTAAGCGGTTTAGCGCCTGCTTTCGGCCCAGGGCATGATGCTGGAGTCCCTGGATGTGTCCCACATCGGGCTCCCTGCATGGAGCCTGCTTCTCCCTCTGCCTGTGTCTCTGCCTCTCTCTCTCTCATGAATAAATAAATAAAATCTTAAAAAAACATACTCTACTGGCACAAGGCTACACAAATGAGTCCAGAAGCATATCCAAATAAGATAAAGAAGATATTTCAGTTCCATATGAGTAGCCAATTTTAATCAATAAATGCTGTGGTGCAACTGGTTATTTATATGGAATGCCCTGTTATTTTAATGGTATACTAAGATAAATCCCAAGTGTCTGAGGAGCTAAGTAGAAATATAAACTCATAAAGATTATAAAAAGAAATGTAGGACACTTTTTATGAGAAGATTTTAGCAAGGCAAGAAACCTGAAAAAAATAAATCTTAAAATTGGCGGACTAAGTTATTTGAAAGTTTAAACCTTCCATGTAACAAAAGAAATCATAAACAAAGTAAAAAACAAATAAATAATAGATTTGGAGAAAATATTTACAGAATCAATGACTGCTACGGGTAATACTAGGATGCAAAGAGGATAGAAAGGCCTTTCACTATAAAAGTCAAACATATAGCTTCTAAAGTATATGAAATAGAATTAATCTCCACTAGTAATAACTACACACAACACCTAAGTAACACAAACATTATATTTCTAGTATACTTATTCTGTTTTTGATGGAAGCATTTACCACCAACTTACAAATTCTAATTTAAGCACTACCAGAAATGCAGGTGATTCCAATAGGTGCCCAGCATTATGTTGCAATTGTCAAAGAAATCACGTTTTTCCCAATTTTTTTACAACTCTTACAGAGCATTACTGGAAAGTGTTTCCATTTAGTGGCAAATTTGGATTTAAATATTATGTTTATGCATCTAGTTTATGCCATTTACCCCGCCCCCCTACTCCCCCCTGAACTGGATTGTACTTAATTGAAAGTTTAAAAAAAAGAACATCTGTTTCTGAAATTTTTTTTAAATTTTATTTCAGAGGGTAAGAAGTTTTAAATTGCTTCTTATGAACAAGCAGATTTCCTTCATTCCTTACAGGCTTTATAGTAAATGGATGTTTAATTCATTGATGGCATATTGTGATTAAATTTCTCATAATCTTCATATTTCTGTTTTCATAGCAGAAACTCAGATGTGTTTACTGTCCTTCAGAGAGCAATGCTCTGCAGTCGTTTTTTTCATACAAATATATATATTTAAAACTTGTATAAATCCTTTCACAAAGAAAGTTTTCCCAGTTGGATCATCTCTGACTCAAACTTCCTGGGGAGGTGTGGGGGTGGAGGGGAATGAGTGGCTTTAAGAAATGGAGTGCAAAAACGTAATGCTTTCCTGTGATACAAATATATGAAATGACCCTGAATGACATCTCTACTCTTGTCTTTTCATTTTTCCCACAAGTATGGTTCTGGTCAATTATAAAAATTGACATTTGCAGTGGGCCCTTCTGTAAAAGAGGTGCCAAATCGGAAGCGATTTATTTTGGAAACAGAGAGAATATAAACATATATATCCCCTGTCTCCGAAGTGTGAAGGTTGAAAAGCAAGGGGATGATCTTCAAAGTGTCTAAAATATTGATTTGTGGTGTAGTTTTACAAAAATGCTTCAGATTAGTTTTTCTTTCTCTCTCTCTCTCTCCCTCGCTCTCTTTTTTCTGGATGGTTGCTTATGCTTTGGGTCAGTTGGTGCTAAAACTTGAACCTCTATTTTTGGATTTTTTAAAAAAGATATTTCATAGTGGTATCTAACTCCCTTTAGATAGTCATTGCTAAAGAAGTAAGAATCATTCTTACTTCAAAATAATTCTGATACTTTCCCTACTATCACAAGTTTTGTTTTTGGTTTGTTTCTATACGGTGAACCTTTTCTATCTCCCTCTTCCCCAGAAATTACCCCAATTCAACGCCTAATTTCTTTTTCCATTTTTAAATCATGTATTTACTTCAGGAGCAAAGATACTGGATGTTCAAATTAGTTAATTTTCAATATCAAGCTAATAGCTTGCATAAATAAATTTTTAGCAAAACAACAGTCTAGCATTCAACAAAATTTCTCCAAAAGACATATCCCAAGCCATAGTTATATACACATCATCATTGATGCTAAGGAATTCACAACAAAATGATCAAATCAAGGAGAAAAACTAGAAAACAAGCTTTTAAATACAGAGAACACATACTGGTGTTTGCCAGAGACTAGGGGAGGAATTGGTGAAAAAGATGAAGAGGATTTCAATGTACAAGCTTCCAGTTATAAAATAAATAAGTCATGAGGGTGAAAAGTACAGCGTAGGGAATATAGTCAGTAATATTGTAATAATGTTGTATGGTTACTCACCATGGTGAGCATCAAGTGATATATAGAATTGTCGAATCACTATGTTGTACACCTGAAATGAATATAACTAATATAACATTGTATATAAACTGTAATCAATAAAAAATTGCTGATTATTTGTTGGGATATTTTATTTTCTTTAAGAAAAATTTAAAAAATAAATAATTTACAGAAAGCAGTTCTTCTAAGATTTCTTTTGACTCAATATTTAACATTAATTATTGATCTTATAAATTGAAAGATAAACTAAAAAGCACAATCTATAAGGTCATCTATATTTCATATGATGAAATATATATGTTATATAAAGCATAACAGTAAACTTAATCACCTGAAAATTTTGAATTAAAGTTATTTAACGTGACAGGACAAATACAGTAAGGAAAGATGGACTGAAAAGAATGTGGTAGAAAATGCAGCCATATGAAATATATCCATACTTCTTTATTATGAGTACCATGGCAATGCAAGAAAACAACAAAATCAGTGTGCTATGTCAGATTTCACCTTTTAATTTAAAAAGTTATTCACCTCAGGAGGGGAGTTTCTTTTTCAGGTTAGCTCAGTTATTTCACATCTTGTTAATTTAAATGGTCAATTTATTTTCCTTCTGAGATTTTTCTTGGGCAAGAAGAAAGAAATAGATTTGGATGTGTATCCTGAGTAAAACTAATTGTTTATCATTAACTCTTAAGATCTCTAAGAGGCAGAAAAAGGAGATATGTGCACCCCTACTTCACTTCTAAATCTCCAAATGAAGGGATACATTCGATTGCATGAAATGCTGTTAAAAGCAGGATGTGCGTTACTAACAACAAAATTTGGGGGCATCTCTGTACTATACATTCAATTTTTTAAAAGGCCATTATAGACTGAACTGCCTTCTCTACATCATTTTTGTACAAGAATTTTTAAGACTAAGCCCAAATACAACATTTATTTTCTTCTAATGGCATTCCACTTTTTCCCCAATGACATGTAAATAAATACCTTAACGCAGAAAGCTTGCGACATTGCTTATGGTAGGCACATATTCCATTTCTGCTGAAGGACCAAATAGGTGATGATTCCAACCTTAACTTTTTCAATCTTGCCTTCACATTAGAATTAAGTAGAGAGCTCTAAAGAAAGACATGTCCAGGCCCCAGCACAGATGAATCAAATCTAAATTCCTGCGGGTGGGGCTTGGACATTATCATTATTATTTTTTTTTCAAGCTCTCTGGGTGAGTCAAAGGTGCAGCCCAGCTGAGAACCCTGGGGAAAAAATTGAGACTCAGAAAGATTGAGAAGCTTGCCTACAACTGCACAGATAGTTATTAGCAATGCTGACTCTAAATCACGGTTCTACTTCCTTGTTTCACGACCCTTCATTATGTGAGACTGCCTCTTAGAACGGCCTTCTTTTACTGCTGAACGGAACAAATTCAAAAGCTAAAAGATAGGAAAGAGGGAGTTAGGAATTATATTTGGGCAAAGTACCAAGAAGACTGTTTCTCCCAGAATTACAACTGTCCTTATTTAGCAGTGAGATACAACTACAGAAGTGCACACAGAAATTATCAGGTGATTTTGGTATGCCAGTTTATATTTCATGTCAAAGGCAATAACTGAATTTCTTAAAACTACTGTCCTCACACTGATGTACGTATCACCTGGAGGTACACAAAGAATTTCCAAAGAGTAGGCACAGTTTTAAAATAATTTTTTAAATTGAAGTATAATTAACCTACAGTGTGATATTAGCTTCAGGGGTACAATATTGATTTGACAATTGTATACATTACTCAGTGCTCATCACAGTAAGTGTCGTCATTGCTTATTTCAGGATTCTCAGCTTTCCTTTGTACTTTTCACTGCATAGGAACTGCCTGAAAAAAAAGATGCCCACAGTCAAGGCCTCAGGCTGTTTCTTCTTTCCCATCTCCTCTTCCTAAACCACTTCTCCCACTTTAAGAAAGAAAGGTTCACCTATCTGGTATCTTACTGGAGCTTCAAACCGAAGGATCATGAGTGACTTTAGTAACTGGACAATATAGCTTTTTGCAAGGAAAGTGGTTTGCTAACTCTTTACTTTCAACTAAACTTAGAGAAGACCTGATGAGTTGTCAGCTTATAGATCATTAAAAATAAGTTTTGATGATGGATCACAATGTATCTTTAGCATTTGACACAGAAGGGGTTCAAAGAGTCGAATAAAATTACTACAATAAAATGCCTTCCATCCCCTTCTACTCAATTAAGAGTTATCAGCATTTACATGTATAAAAACAAAAAGTAGAAATAGAATTGATACTGAAACCTTGCCAATTCTAGAAATAATATATATTCTTTTACAGGTACATAAATTAGTGTAACCCCCCATCTGTCTTATTAAGTGAAATATTTTAGTAAAGCTTTATTTTTAGGTTTATTATCTATCAAGTTTTGTAATATATGTATATTTTGATGAATTATACACTATTAATAATTGTGATGATAATGTAGATATTTTTACACTTAAAGGCTGTGGTGACAGAAAAAATATTCAATGTATTTCAAGTATAAATATATATCTTTTATTTAAAGTATATTTGCAGTGATGTGCCTCAAATTATATCCTTTGTGATCATTTAAACTATGCATGAAAAATTCTAAATGTAGATTTAAAAATCTGCAAGGGTAAGACATTTTTCAAAATTATTTCTTAGAAATTACATAACGAGAAATTTTGGGGACTCCTGATCAGTCTCTAAGAGAGGGTATTTGTAGCTCCTAGAAAATTCCATCAGTTCAGTCTATTTAAAAGACAATAGTAAGTTTTTTTAGAATGCTTCAGATAAAAGTCATTAATACACACTAATTTTAAAGTGATATTCAAACATTTGTAGTTGAGAACTTTATGTCATCTGGGGACATAAATGAAGCTCTTAGTTTGCAAATATCAGAGGTATGTTATTAAAATGAAATAATTTACATTGCCCTGATGTATGCATAAATTAATGTCACCTCTACCTTGTCAACAAGAGTATATTTTACTCTCTCTCTCTCTCTCTCTATATATATATATATAATACATATGTGTGTGTGCATATATATATTTTTTTTCTATAGCATTCTTTCTGCTGCATTTTCTTTATTTCAAGCCACAGGTCTACTTGGAGGAAGGATCATGCAACAAGTGACATATAAATAAAATCAGAGTTTATGAATAGTGTCATCACATTAAAAGACAATCGCTGGATTCTCCCATTAGGCAAAGAGCTCACATCTTTGGAATCCATGAATTGTTATCATTTATGGGACACCTGGCATCATTTATGGGATATATGCACACACATATATACACATATGTATATGTATATTCTCTCTCTATAGATATATGTATATTTGAACTAATAGGTCAGAGGACAGTACTAACCTAATATAATAAATAAAGGAAAATAATTATAATTATGAGAATTAGCTATATGATAATCGTTTGACTTCAGCTTGCAGATTAAAAGAATAAGAGCTTTCACGTATTCAAACAAACTTTATCTTTTATACAAACATTTACTCAGCTGATTAAACTTCACTAGTTTATTTTTTTTCAAAGCATCTAATTCAGGTAGGTACAGAATAAACTAAAAAATCCCACTAGAGAAATTCAACACCACCCACATTCTAAATTCTTTACTTGTTCACACTTGGCATTTATTTGATGTCTTGGCTACTGATAACATCATGGATAGATTGGCAAGGTTCGTAAGAAATCAGACAATGCTGTTCTTCAAGATGGTGTGGTCTGAAGAAATGACCTATGTTTTAGAATTAGACTGACTTGTATTCAAACTCTGGCTTTCTCTTTTGGGCAAGCTGTGTAGAAAATGTACCCACTGTTTCTTCTGCAAAAGGTCCTATTTTCCTGGATCCTTGCAAAGATTTAAAGAGATATAAATGTTTAGGAAAAAAATAGGCACTGTAAGTGTTAATTCCATTCTTTCCGCAGTTAGACATGTCAGGTGGAAGAAAGCTATACAAAAGAATGAACAAGTTGTAAATGACTGAGAATAGTGAAAGATCATTTACAGGACCAAACTGCCTATTACATGATTTTGAAATATTAGTAATGACTAGCTTTTGTCAGATATTATAACACCACTCTAAAGTAAAATAAGGGAAATACATGACTTTTTCTATTTATTATTTTTTGTCTCATTAATTTATTGCCTCAATATTAAGGATATATAATGTACCAGACACTATGTTGGATGTTGAGTATATTGAAAATCATATTAGTATGATTATAACAAATGACATATAAAATATATATCATTTGTTATATGTTATATAATTGATCTATATGATATATATCATTTCAAATTTATGTTATCAAAACTGATGCTATATATAAAATAAGGAATATAAATAGATAGATTCAGATATAGATACATAGATTCTTACTAGGGCCAGAGAAATCTGCTCACACCCACCTATTCAGCTTTCCTTTTGAAGTTCATTAATGATGCACCATCCAAATAACACTATCCACTACAATTTGGCTTGAAAATATAATATTAGGTTTCTGTTGCATATCCTGAGGGTTTAAAATATTTCTAAATTAGAAATATTTATATATGATGCAATATCTATATAAAATTATATATCAAACGAAATCTTGTATCAAATAAAAAGTAGCTTTTATGATACTATTTAGTCTTAAGGCTTTTCATTTGGTTTTATAGAAATTATATGAAATATATTTCCTGAAATGGAATTATTAGCATTTTGGACTTTGACAGTGGCAGAAAGCTAGAGGGAAAGAAGAAGAGAAAGAGGATAATGGACCAAGCTTTGCTGGAAGTCAAACCACCAGTTTATATTTCAAAGCTGACAGGTTTCCCCTTTTTGGTTTGCTGTCACTGAAGCTTTCAGATGCACCTTGCCCATGGCTAGGTTATTTTCAAAGATTAAAATGCTAAACTGGAAATTAAATGCAACTTAATTTCCAATTTAAATTTCCATTATTTTTGAAAGTAAAAGATTAAAAGAATTGTGTAATTGCAGTTCTGGTAGAAGTAATTCTGGAAAAGGTAAAATGTGCAAGTCAGGGGGAGGGTTTATCTTATTGGAAGAGAGAGGAACCAAAGCTATCATTATTTTGAAATTGGTCTGGAAATCTATTTTCAAATGGAAAATATACTATATTTTTAGTAATTTCCTTGTCATTTTACTGTCTCCTTTTATGTTAGGACATAAATTCTGAATTCTTTATTCCATTTGAGATCTGCCTCCTATTGTATTAGCTCTCCTAAAGTTATCAAAGAATAATAAGCTACACAATATTCCAGATGTCAAAGCAATTATTTTTAGATTTAAATATTAAACTATTGACCCTTGAAAGTCAGTAAGATTCCATGTTGTTTTAAAAAAGAAAACTATATGCAAATAACAATAAATCTGTTCACATAAGCAACTCTACAAACACATTTAAAATTAGGTTTATAAAATGTCAACTCCAGACAATAGGGTGTTCTGTTTTCCAGCTAATTATCTTAGCAGACTGAGCAAGAGGTAAGACCGCATCCAATCAAAAGGTCCATCCATGGTAGCTCAGCTGTAGTTTTCATGTGGCCTCATTGGGAAACTTTTAATGCCTACCATGAAAATGGTTTCTTGTTACATAGCAGCATTACTTGACCATGTTTTCCTCATAGCACTTAGAACATATGCCCTAAACATGCCAGATGAACTCCCCTGAGTGTACCTGTGCACCATGGACTATAGCATACATTAAATGGTACAGGCCAGGGGTGATTTCCAGCATACTGCTCACTCTCATAAAAGCATAATACAAATGAGACTGATGTTATTGTTGGAATCAGTTTTCATTTATAGAAGATGAAACCACGTGCAAAGATCTGCATGTTAGCTGCAATAAGTACCAAAAGATTCATGACAGAATGAACATGTTGTGCTGATAGAGAACCATCATCCTGAGATTCGAACCTCAGAAGTCTCAGTGATGCTTAAACAGATCCCAAACTACTTCTTGAGAAAGGTTCTGGCTCAGTCTGAATATAGTCTCACAGCCCACTTCTCTGGAAGACTGGGAAGGTCTCCATCTGAGCACTATTATATATCACCTTCTCAATTTTCCTAGCATTATGATAATAACCACCCACTCACCAGTATCCAAAGCATGTCTGTCTTTCTCAATTAGAGCTGACACGTAGTTCATCATAAATTAGAGCTTCAGATTGTCTGCCATCATACTTCTCTCAAAAACCTGGCCAGAGTGTTATTTAAGGGTGATAGTGTAATCAAATGACCACTTTTAAGGAGCTGCTGATCCTACAGCTTTGTGACTGTGTAATTCCAAGATCACATTCACCTTTGTGAAGCCTAAGAATTTTTTAAAGATTTTATTTATTCATGAGAGAGACAGAGAGAGAGAGAGAGAGAGAGGCAGAGACACAGGCAGAGGGAGAAGCAGGCTCCACACAGAGAGCCTGATGTGGGACTCGATCCAGGGTCTCCAGGATCATGCCCTGGGCTGCAGGCGGCACTAAACTGCTGTGCCACCAGGGCTGCCCAAGAATTTTTCTTCTACCAGAAAGCTACATACATGAGCCATATTACGTTGCCTTCCCTGGTATAAAATATTGAGAGTTCTATTTTAATATTACATACCCAGGCTTCATTAGAGATCACTTAAGAAAATAATTAAAAATCACTTTTTATATTTGATGCATATTTCTCAATCTTATCACTTCAGATGGTCAGTATTATTAGGGTATGCTCCCATGGGGCATATTCCTTTCAGAATTTAACACCAAGACAAAAATTTGTGTCTTTTGAAGGATGAGGTTTACTATTTCTTACAGGGTTATTTCCTTCTTAGACTCTGACACTGAAGTGGCCATCTGTCATCAACTTAACTCCTGAATCTTGCTTAAGGTAATGGATTTAATAAATCTGAACATTCTTCTGGCTGAGTGATGTTAACTTAGTACGTGTTAAAGTTAACTTTGATTCATGGGACATTTTATGTCAAAACACCCTCATCAGAACTCAAATCATTACTTTGGCTTTTGTTTTTACTACCAAAGAAATAAAAAAAAAAAAAACCTTCCTCCCAAAAAAGTGTGATACCTAGGAGGACATTTCTGCTTTACTCTTTTTTTTTTCCTCTCATAACCACCTCCAGGATTATAAAAGAACTTTAAAAATAAAAAGCTCTTCTACAGTTGTTAATGTCTGGCTTATGTGGTGGTTCAAATGAGTATAGTTAAATCCACTCTGTGGATGGTGCCCAACACAGGCTGGCATCATGCAAAATGAGGCTATTCAGAATTATATTTTAGAGTTACTTTAGAAGAGAGAGAAAGAGAGAATTTGCATTGTATCAGATCTTCATTGGCGGGGGATGGTTAAGGTATATGTTGTCATTAGATTATAAAGGAACACATATTATTACTTTTAACAATAGTTAACCTCATTAATATATTTCAAAACACTATTTTTCGTGCAGAGAAAAGTAATTTATTGACATTAATTATAAAAAAAGATTTTGAGAGTTTTGGTTTGGAGAGTGTTCTGCCCATAAGACAGATTTCCACATGCCAAATACATGGCTTGACTTGGATTTCCTGAATGTCTCATTGATTTAAAATGTCTCATTCCATTCCTACATCCCCCAAACTTGTTCTTCTTTCTGTATTTCTTGTATTAGCTAATGGCTTCATCATTCTCCTAGTTACCCAACCTGAAAATAACTGTAGTCATCGTAACCTCCTATCCATTTTTCCTCATTCTCAGACAGAACTGTACCCAGGTCCTGTCAGTTTAACCTCTGAAATGTTTCTCAAGACATTTATAATCTGGCCATCATGTGCATTTCCATTCCACTATTTAGCATCATTTGATTCTCAGTCATACTACTATCATTTTTCCAAAAAATATTTATTTAGCTTCCTCAGTAATCATCATCATCATCATCATTATTAATTATAACTAGATGCTGAGGATGTAAAAGTGAATGTGACAGACGTGATCCCAGCAGGGATGTCAGACCTTACAGAAGTAATCAACTGTGATGTATCTCATGAGGTGCATGAGTGGAAGAGAGATAGAAAGAGGGAGGGAAAGGGAGGAGGGGAACCATTTGGGTTAGAGTTAGAAATCTGAATTAGTATCGACATAGAGATAGTATCTCTGAATAAGTCATATTTAAAGAGAGAAATGAAGGATAGGTAAGAATTGGCCACACACAAAAATTTAGGGGTGGGGGAGAATTTTCTACACAGAGTACCACACAGAACGATCTAGGGGAATGTCATACCATATAGGGACTGAAAGAGTGTCACAAGAGTATGTCTGGAATGAAGAGGGTAAAGAGACCAAGCTCAAGGGGAGCTGGGACAAGATCTTGAAGAGCCGCTGGATCCTGTTTGAGAGATTTTTCTTTGCCTCCTGGGCTTTGAGAAGTCATTAAGGGGCAATCAGCATGACAGTCATTATAATTGGATTCAGACTTCTTTTGCTGAAGAGTAGAAAATGGTTCAGAGAGAAGCAAGTGTGAAGAGGCAAAGAGGCTATTACTGTAATCTCTGCATGAAGTGATGGTGATCTTGACTTAAGGTAGTACTAATGAGGGTGCAAGGAAGGGGACAAGTCTGAGAAAAATGCCAGAAGGGGAACTGACAGGGGTTGATGTTAGACTGAATGATTATAGGGTAGAATCTAAGGAAACAGTCAACTGTGATTGCCAGTTTCTGACTTGATTACCTGGGGAGATGACACTATCATTTATGGAAAATATTAGAATAATTGCTATATTGGATGAAATAATAGATTAAATGCCTAACAAGGGGAAAGGAACACATTTGGAGAGAAAGAGAGGATGAGTTTGTTTGGGATGTATTCATTTTGAGATATCTGTGAGATTTTTTTCTTTATCTGTGAGATTTCTAGGTGAAGGGTTGAGTAGGCACTAAGAGCAGTGAATGTTTAGAATGATGTCTAGAAGACAATTGGCCCATGAAACTCTATGCCTTCTCCTAAGCATGTCACACAGCTTCCTATCAGTGCCCTTGTGACAAGCATTTGCCTGGAGCCCTCATTCATTACCTCCTTTTCTATACTTAGCTAAAATGTCACCTATAGTAACTCTTCCCGGTCTCCTCCATCCCCTAATTTGCTGATATGATTAATTTCTATCTATGTTCCAAAATACTTGTTTTGTTAACCTAATACATAATTCTTTAAGTAGTACAATTGTGTGATTGGTATGTAATCATTTCTCCAACCAGGTTAGGAGCACCTTAAGGGCAGAAAAAAAAATGTTTTCATCTTTTATGTCCATGCTTAGTAGCACAACTGAACCACTGTAGATCTAGCTCTCTAGAATGAATGTATTATATAATGTATTGAGTGTCCACTATATTCCTAGCAATATTCTGCACTCTATATACATGCTCCTCTAAGCTGAGATTCTAGTAAGCTGAGCTAGGAGACAAATTGAGAGAGGAAAACATGTCAAAGTCGGAAATGCCATGCAAAGAATTAAAAGAGAGTTAGAAAGCTTTGAAAATTGTTTTAAACCTCACTGAAGAGACGATTTCTAAGAAGATACTAATGACACTATAGCCAGGTAGCATTCTAGGGTGAGAGCATTCCAGGCACAGGAGATAGCAGGTGCAGAGGCCCCAAATATGAACAAGCTCTATATGTTGAATGAGGATCAAGAGAACCAGAGTGCCTATAAAGTTGTTAGGGAAATGATGGAGTCATATATTCCTCTGGTTTTGAAGGATATCATCTCATAACTCAACTGAGTTAATTCTTAGCCTCATCTTACGGGCATGATAGTTGAGGTAATACATCTTAATTAACATAGAACTCTCAGTTTAGTAATGCTCAAGTGTCACAGAAATTTACCTCCAGGTATATTTTGTTTACACCATATAGCCACGCAAATGGAAGCAGACGATGGGGATCAAGAAATGAATTTTATTTATGAAAGTCAAGGGCTGTAGAAGTGGACATAGCAACTTCAAATTCAAAAGCACATGAGAGTAACCTTTAAGGAAGATTTAAAGGCCAGAAAATAGCCTAGGATCCATGAAGATAGATTTGCTTGAAGTTATAGGTTTAAGCATATATCTTCCTGAGTTTATATGAGTTTAAGTTTATATTGGCCAATTTTATTTGCTTGTTTATTTGTTTCCAGCATGTCTTGTCTTAGGGCCAAAATGTTTCCCTAGAGAATAACCACTCTGACTACACCAGTTGCTATATTTTTATGCAACCTTCAACTCCTCATACTAAAGTGCCTCCAGAATAGAAAATAAATCTTTTCAAAATTTCAAAAGAGGCTCTCCATGTATTCCCCTTAAAAGTACCAGGCAGACGTATTTCTAGGTTCCTAACATATTGGATGTTGCCAGGAAGTCTATTCCAACCTTCACGAGCTATTCCTGTAATCATGCACACTTACTGGTGTGCTTCTGCTCTGGTTGCTCCTTGGAAGCTAAGCACTTTCCGGGGGAAAAAAATCTATGGAAGAGGAAAAGTAATTTTACTTTAAAAAGAGGATATATGTGAGCCATAGCTTTGTTTTGTTTTTAATTTCCCATAGCTTTACAAGATATCATTGCTTTAGATCAGGGGTCAGGAAACTTTCTGTAAAGAGGCAGGTAGTAAATATTTTAGGTTTTGTAGGCTATAAGATCTGTTACAACTACTTGGTTCTGCCATCGTAATGTGAAAGCAATCATAGACAATGCATAAAGGAAAGTGTGTGGCTGTGCTCTAATAAAAATGTATTTACAGAAAGAGACAGGGGGCCACATTTGGCTTGATGGCTGTAGTTTGCAGACTCCTCCTTTAGAGCTCATGATATGTCAACAGGCATCAACTGTTTTTGGGAAGCCTGTAATTAGGGACCATAATACCTCAAAGATTTACCTCTTCATTTTTCTGTCTCTTTTTCTGGTTATGAGAGATAAGGGCTAGAAATGTAGTTAATGATAAGGTCCAATCAGTGCAATTACAGTGGTTAGCACCACAGTCGGCAGCCTGTTGGCCAGTCTTATTTAATCTCTGGCAACTTCATTTTCACAGAATATATTCATATTATTTGCAATGTCTTTTTTTTCTGGCAAGGGAATTATACATTATAATGAGGTGGGGTCACCTTTTGTTTATAAACTTGATGGTGTTTAATCAACTCAATCACCAATTTTCTAATTTGTATGAAGTAAGATCTTTTATCTAAAGGTAGACTCTGGCAGCCTTTTCTCTCATTCACTTTTTCTGTAACAATTAACAATGAATTTATTTCACTTTGTATCATTTGTATTTATTTCTGTGCACCTTGAAAATGTGAATACAGAGCAGTGCTGTGACGTGTATTTTGCCTAATTCACACATAGTGTTTTTTGGTACTTCATAAAAAAATAGAATAAAATAGTCTAGTGACATGTTGGATACACAATAATCAAGTAATGGAAGAAGCTAGTCTTCAATCTTTCTTTTAAAAGCTCACTTTCCTAAAGCATATGCATGAACATTCAGGTTGTAGTTAGAAGAAAAAAAATGTCCTTAGTATTAATACATTTTAATTGACTACTGTATGAAGTGATTTTATAGGAAATATCAGAAATATGCAGGCAGACCATTATTTGCTTAGTAACTTGTTGCTTCACTAAAAACATCTCTAGGGACACCTGGGTGGCTCAGCAGTTGAGCTGAGGGTCAGGGCGTGACCGGGTCAGGGCATGATCCCGGTCCTGGGATCAAGTCCCACATCAGGCTCCCTGTGAGGAGCCTGCCCCTCCCTCTGTCTATGACTCTGCCTCTCTCTTTGTCTCTCATGAATAAATAAATAAAATCTTAGAAAAAAAATAAAAACACCTCTATGATTTTTCAGGAATACTTGATTATTATTTCAATGTGTGAATGGGGCCTGTCTATTCCAGGATACTGCTGTGCCCATAAAGCATATATTTTTTCCAGTGATCACCCTCTTTTTTTGTCAATAGGTCACAAGAGTAGTATAACCTAAAAATCCACATATTCTGAAAATGTGAAAGTATTTGAGCTATATACATAGAGATAGAGAGTTAGAGATAAAAATAGAGATAGGGATAGATCAATCACACATAGTGTGAATTCACACACACACACATATATATATGGCTTCAATTATCAGGTATCTTATGTTCAAAAGTGTAATGCTCATTATATTTTGCTACTTATATTTCTACATAGTATGAATAATATAAATATTTAAGACCAAATGCCTCAAAATTTGAATGAATCCATCATATGACCTATGATATTTTTCCATTCTCATTTCTTTTTTCTCATATCATTATGAACACTGATCTGAAAAAGAAGAAGAAAAAAAAAGCCTCTTCAGATTAGTAAAGGATTATTGAGTTTAAAATGAACAAAGTCTACAAATCATTCAGGGAAATTCAGACCTTTTGTTTATCTTGTCTTATTTCTGAAACCATACAATTCCCTGAGATGAATAACCAACAATATATTTGATAAACTTCTAAATTAGGCTCAAACACCAGTAATCTATTGGGCTTTCATTTCCTCCTTCTGTTTTACTAATCCCATCTGTATTTCTTTGTAGGAGTTACGGACATGTTGGGTTAATTATATAGTCCTCTATTTTGAAGGAAAGAATACTTTTTATGACATTGGAAAGAATTTGATTTTCTCCTTTAATTTGTTACTTTTAACTTTGATAGAGTAACATTGGTAAGGCAAATATTACATTTTGATAAGTGAACATTAGACATTGATAAGATGAATATTACACGGAAAGCATAGCCTTTGGTCATATTATTAGATGATCATTGCATATATGAATGATAAAAATGAATTTTAAAATATAAGACAAATAAATATGTTAAAAATAAGTATATGTAAATCTATGTCAAGCAAAAATGTACACACTTATTTGTCCATTTATGCAAATATCTTATATAATGACTTTGAATATGAGTATCTTCATGTTTTCTTTGTCTTTCATCTCTTAGATGAAATTGATATTTGCTTTTCTGAAGCCACAACAAAGCACACAAAGATAATTCTTAGTGCAGTTTCACTGAAGCTCACTATTATTCTGGTTAAATAAAATGTGAATAAGTGTGTGACTTAATGATCCTTTCAAATCCTGACACTAGCATTAAGCAAAGACAAAGGCAAAAATAAAATAAAATAAAATAAAATTAGGAACAGAAACATTAAAAGAGAAAGGATTAATAAGTACAAAATAAGGGATATGATATCTATCCATTGTTGAGAAGATGTTAGTGCTCAGGAAAAAATTGCGTGATCATAGTATGTGGAGAAAATAAAGAATTATTACTGTGTATTTCTTCTTAAAACGTTCTCTGATAATTTTTTCCATATAAGTTAAATTAGCAGATGTTTGATTTTACTTTAATATATGAGGCATCACAATATAAGAGGTATTTCTTTTTTTTTAGATTTTATTTATTTATTCATGAGAGACACAGAGAGAGAGAGAAAGGCAAAGACACAGGCAGAAGGAGAGGCAGGCTCCCTATGGGGAGCCTGATGTGGGACTCAATCCCAGGACCGTGGGATCACGACCTGAGCTGAAGGCAGATGCTCAACCACTGAGACACCCATGGGCCCCTATAAAAAGTATTTTGAAGGTCCTGTGATAGTTTATCAAATGAAACATATTGCAGGTTAGCTGAGAAATATGAGATATTTATTAATTTGAGGAAAAGTAGATCAAGGTTTCCAGTTATGTTCATATTCATGTATTTTTTCATTCATTTATTGAATAAGCTTTGGCTGTTTACCAAAATGACTAGTTTTTATGTAGATAGATATATATCACCATTTGATCATATTCCAATTTTGTTTTGAAGGGTAGGGGTAGCAGGTGTAACTATAGTTTGAGGGAGTATATCAGAGTCCAGTCAGGAAAACAGCTGCTCTAATCTAATACAGCAGTTCCCAACCACAGGTGATTCTGCCCCCCAGGGGACAGTAGACATATGTCTACAGACATTTTTGTCTATCACAACAGTAAAGGTGTTACCAGCATTTAATAGGTAGAGGCAGAAATGTTACTAAATACCATATAAGAAATGCAACAGTCTCCCATAGCAAGCAATTATCTGTGTCATTTTTTATCAATAATGATGAGGTTGAGAAATTGGTCTGGTACAAGAAATTTCATATGAGGAACTAGTTACAAAAATGTTGAGACAGTTAAAAAGCCGAACAAGGGATAGTGAGGCAGCCCAGAGATTAACATCTGTGGAAAGCAACTGTCACCTCTAGGATTTTAGAAACAAGAGAATATGAGCTATTCCCAAGGCCCAAGAGCCAGACCAACAGAGTAACAGCTGAATTAAGGATGGATGTTGCTGTTTGAGAGGTGGAAGCAACGAGGAAGTCTTTCCTGTATACGGTAGAATTACAGGCAATATGCAACCAACCCTGCAGTCACACTAGAAGTAGGGAGAAATGAATAGTAATACCCTTGTTTCTCTCTCCTTACTAACTGCTAGTCTTTCATCAGTGCTTCCTATTGGCCAGACCTGTAGGAAGCCAACTGGCAAAGGATTTGGATAAAAGTAGGTTGCAAAAAAAAAAAAAAAAGGAGGTTGCAAAGGACATGGGAAGAATGAATCTGAGAACAAATAGGAAAATCATCATCACAAAGAACAGGAGATTTAAAAAACTTTCAGATTTTATTATTCCAGCATCCGTGGTGTTCTTACACTCTCAGTTTTCCTTATTGGGAAATATGAAAGTATATAAAAAATAACAGGTGTAGTAGAATTACAGTATGCATACCAATGGATATTAACTCTCAGATGGAAACTAGGAAAAAGAGAAGGAACTTGCTAAAGGAGAGATGGTGGGGAAATTGTTTTTTTTTTTTTTTAACTATTATCATGTCTATTCAAAGTAAACCTGAAAAAGAGAAGAAATTAAATCTTTTGATTGATGGTATTTTTTTTCCTATCATCCTTTCAAAACTGAGAAGATAATATGTTCATTTTTCTTTGTTATCCTTGTATCGATGCCAAAAATAAAGAATGTGCTTATTCTAGGGGGAGAAGGCAAGTGGAAACAAAAAGAGAAACACAATGCAATGAACAAATACTACTACAATCTTTTCTCAATTAAAATTGAAAATGGCAAAAAAAAAAAAAAAAAATTGAAAATGGCACCCATCTTTTCTCCAAAGAGAAATTAAGTAACTGAAGTAGTGGAACTTTCTCTTCCATGGCAACTCTAGGGAAGGGGCAGATGGCATGGGATTGTGGACAGATGGACCTATGGAGAGGCCATATTTATAATTATTGTTAAAAACTTTCCTTCCGGCATCACCCAAACCTTCTATAACATTTTGTTTTCAGAATGTCAGTATATTTTTGGCTCACCAGCATCACCTTATATATGGATCCATAGAAACTTCCTCTTATGTTTGACTTAACCACGGTGATGGAAGCCAGTTTAACTAAACCACAATACTTCTATACAAACCAAGATGAAGACTTTAACTCTGTACATGAATCATCATGTGAGAACAGAGGACTTGTCCCCAGTCCCAGTCTCCATGTCTTATAAAAAGCAAAGCTGAGAGTGAGAATAGTTCAGAGGAAATAATTACAGCTAGTGGTTAAACAACGCAGTATGTTTTTTCTGTTACTAACAGGGTAGTATTTGTTTTTTAAAAATAATGGTTGTTGCTTAAGCAAAGTTATCTGGGGAATCCCTGAGTTTCATAAACATATATCCCATAGTTATTAACAAATGGAAGATAATGCAGGATAAACAAGAAATACTTACAAAGGAAACCAATTGGCCTTGTGAAGCTATGACACTCCTGTGCTTAGGATGTTAATGATTCAAGATAGAAATAATGTGAATAGGTGATGAATAAAAAAAAAAAATACCTTCTTTTATTGCCTACTTTTGGTTCTCAAAGTGAGCTATTTGTGGGGAGACTATGAGAATTCTTTGTTCTTTAGGACCTCAAGGGGTACATCTATAATACAAAGTATGTGTGGTGATGAGCAATATGTATAATGCAAGATTATATAGATCAATTAACTGCCCTTGTCTAGGCAGTAATTTTTAAACAAGATCTTAAAATCATTAACTGTAATGAAGCCCGTTCATATGCTCTGCTTTTGACAAATCCTTATCACCTTCAGGGAGTTGGCCATCTCATAGACAACTCTGCCTCAATAGAGAAAGACTGAGGGGTACCTGGGTGGCTCAGTAGTTGAGCATCTGCTTTTGGCTCGGCCATGATCCTGGAGTCCTGAGATTGAGTCCCACATTGGACTCCCTTCAGGGAGCCTGCTTCTCCCTCTACCTTTGTTTCTTTTGCCTCTCTCTCTGTTTCTCTCATGAATAAATAAATAAAATCTTTAAAAAATAGAGAAAGATTGTGTAATTCTAGTTACTATGGCCACCTATGAATTTTTCCATTAATCTAGTACATGTAGCTTAGGGCAGAGGAATACTTTTTTTCTATATACCTGAACCTGCAACATTCAGATCTAGGAGCTCTTAAAATAGATCTCAAAATACACTAAGCACAACAAAGGACAGATAACCAATCAATTCAAAGCAGGTGCAAATTACACAGACAGTCTTTTGGCATCACCAACTAGTTAAAGCAGAAAGAAAAAGGAAAGCAGTGGGGTCATATGGACAGAAGAGCTATGGCTTGGAAAAGTTTGGCAAAGATTGAGTATGTTTTGTGTAGTTTATGTGGGCTTGGTAATTTTTGGAAGTTATTTACAAGACCAGGGTAAGTGATGCTGGCATGTACATGCATGAGAAAACATCAAGGGAAGACTTAATAGTTTGAAGAGGTGATAAAGAGGAGAGGGACCAATTATTTGCACTAGCCATCAAAGCAGGAAAATTATCAGCCTTAGCTCAGCAGGGAAAATGTAGGTTAAATAATAAGCAACAGTTTGTTAAATATCTCAATGGTTTTCTTAAAATCACTTCCATAATTTCCTACTTTCCTCAGGGGATTTAGATTTTTTAAACTGTAATTGGTCAAGGCTTGATTTTATGTCAGTCTTTTAAAGTTATTTTAGAGATTATTACAGCTTCTTAAAGTCTCTCAAATAGAAGATTGGCGATTCTTAGCATTCTCAGCTCATGTCATGTCTCTAGAAGAGGAGGATAAGAGCCCAATGGCAAGTCTGAAAGCAATGTACTGGTGTATATGGTTCCATGAGAAGATAGTATCATTGCCCAGAATTCCAAAGATCAAAATACTATATGCCAACCTAGGATTGGGAAAGATTTATTGCAAGTGTCAGCAATCTAATTTGGGAGCCTGCAAATCAAATATGGCAGCTTCCTCTGGAGGGGGACCATGGAGTAGTAGCTCCTTGAAGGAGACGGTTCATCAGGGAAGACCAAGTGATCATGCTGATGAACAATTTTGTAGAGCTCCTCATATGTTCTTCACTGGACCAATAGAATCTTCAGAGATGGAGTAGGTCCCAGCCTTCAGGTAGAACTCACATACTAAATTCAAGGGCAAGTTTATCTCCTTTAATCTCAAAACAATCTTAGAAGGTAGTCTTAATTATTATTTCCAAGTTACACTTGAGGAAACGAAGGCTTCAAGAGGTTAAGAAACCGGACCAAAATTGCACAGGTAGCAAGTACCACAGTGAGAGTTTGATTCCACAGTGTCCTGGATTTTAAAGCCCACACTTCCATCAGTACATGGCATTGACTTTCTCTTGTAAATGCATCATTAAACTCCCTTCAAGTTGAAGCACTTGAACTGTTTTCCAGAATTCAGAATCAGACCAGCATTATTTGTGTAATATTTTAGCTCATTTATAGATGAAGTATCATTTTTGTGGACTAATCTATGAAATATAACCATGTTGGATTCCTTTGGTTATGGACAGGCTTGATTCCAGAGGATGGGCATGCACAGGTAATGGTGAGGTGAACCCAACCAGAAAAGTTAGAGAGCATCTAGCGAATCATTAAACACTGCCTTTCAAATGTGTGGAACACAACCCATTTGTAAGCTGGGGACTGTCTATATTGATTCTTCCCAGGGAATTTAATTATTTCTATACATGTGTGCTGTGTTCTATCCATAATACAACTCGACATGATAAAACTCAGGTGCATTATAAAAAGAAAAACAGCTGCTACTAATAATGCCGTTTGTTTTTCTTTGTATCATGGAAGCAGTAAGAACAAGTTTTCTTTCTCTTTTCCCAGGTGTTTTTTAAATAGTGTCAAGGAATGTGAATTATATTGTCACAGTGAAAAGTGAAAACTAAGACTTTCCTAATTCTAAGTAATTCTGCATGACTCTCCCTTCTGGTGGCTTTACACATTCACTCATTTGTTCATTTATCAAATATTTATTTAGTGTCTACTATGTGCCAAGTATTGCTTTAGGTACAGGGATAACATTTTAAAAAACAGGTAAAAGTTCTTTTTTAAGGAGCTCATATCCTAGTGAGGAAGTTAGAAAAGTGTGAAATAAATAGGTAGTATGCCAAATGAAAGTGTTAAGAAGAAAACTAATGTCAAGTAAGAGGGATAGAGAAAAAGTAGCAGAAAACTGCTGTTTTAAGGGTGGTAGTCTGGGGAGACCACTGTGAGGTGATATTTGAACAGAAATCTCAAGGAAGTGAGGGAATTAGCTATTTATATTCATGAGGAAAAACATTTCAAGTAGGAGAAACAGTAAATGCAATGTCTTGAGGAATGGCACTTTTAAACTTTTTATTTTGAGGGGCGCCTGGCTGGCTCAGTTGGTTAAGCATCTAACTCTTTATTTCAGCTCATGTCATGGTCTCAGGGTCATGGGATTGAGCCCAACGTTGGGCTTCACACTCAGCATGGAGTCTTGTCCCTCTCCTTGTGCTCCTCACCTTGCTCATGCTCTCTCTCTCCCCTCTCAAATAAATAAAGTCTTTAAACTTTTTACTTTGAAATAAATATCACAGAAGTTGCAAAAAATAGTTCAGAGAGGTCTGGCATACCCTTTATTCAAGCTTCCTGTAATGGTTAGTTACATCCTACATAACTAAATACAATATAAAACCCAGGAAATTGACATTGATACAATGTATGGGCCTTTTTCTGATTCACTAATTTTTACATGTACTTGTGTGTATATTTTATATTATTTCATCCCATTTATAGAGTCCTGTAACCACCACCACTATCAAGATTCAGAATGATTCACAAAAGTTCTTTTGTTCTATCACAAAAGAACTATCATGATCTATTCCCTTATGGTCACACTCTTCCAGAGCCCTAATCCGTACCCCTCATCCCTGGCAACTACTACTCTGTTCCCCTTCTCTATAATTTTGACTTTTCAATAAATTTATATAAATGGAATCATCATTTAGGGAAAGAAGATTAATTGACTCAAGCATTGGTAGGTCATTTTAGCTGCTTGTGGACAATAGACAATAGACTAACTAATGAGGAAGTAAGGGGCCATTGCAATGATTCAAGTGAGAAGTAATGGTGGTTCTAAACCAGGATATTTCTAGTGTGGATAATGAGAAGTAGATGAATTCTGGATACCTTTAGAAGGTAGTATGACCAGGATTTTCTGATCAGTGAGATGAGGGCATAAAAGAAAGAGAGGAGACCAGGATGACTCCTGGGTGTTAGGGTGGATAGAATGGAGAAAATAATAGAAGGATCAAGTTAGGTGGTAGAGAGGTGGATGTGGAATCAAGAGTTTGTTTTTGCATTTGTTTGAAAGCGTATTAGATGTTGTAGTAAAGTTTTAAAAAATGTAGTTGCCTATGAATCTGGGATTCAGAGATGTAGTATGTATGGGCTGGAGATATATGTTTAAGAGTCTTCTGCGTGGAGAGACTGTTAAAATGCATGCCCCTTTGGAGTACATAGCTATTTAGGCAGGGTCTTCAAGACTACCTATAGCTTCATATCTATGGCTGTCTTTAAAGCGATTTGGCACAGCAGTGTAAAAGCTGTTACTTGACTGTGTTGTTTCTAGAGAATCACCTTCATTGATCATTGTGGAAAAGGCACTTCTCTGGGAGTCCTTGCTACAGCAAGAATATTAGGATGTACCATTCTTCCTCTATGTTCATGGCTATAGGGCATCATGAATGTTTCATGGGCAAGGTATCCCGGTCACATTCAGGTGTTTAATGGCAGAGAACCCTGATCACAGTTTGGCACTTCTGTGTGGGAGGCTGAGGAATGTCTCCTGTTGGAAGACCAGTGGCAATGGGAATACAACCCATACCCTGGGCTAATGTTCACCTTCATTCCCCTTACCACACTTTCCTTTCACATTTTCCTTCCTTTCTCAAGATTCTCATTTAGCTGAGTTTTCAATTTTCACTTGTCAGAGTTCTAAATCTAGGCCTTAGGCAAGTTATTTTATTTCACTTGGACTCAGTGTCCTCATCTATAAAATGGATGGTTTGATGATGTCTTTAGTCCTAACATTCATTGGGTCAGAACTAGAACCCACTGTCCTGCTCAGTATTAGTCTTATCTCTAACCAATCCTTCCTTCTTTTGCTCTGCCTTTCACACACTTTAGAGAATATAAAATACATCGTCTTCACTCAGGGTTTATTCTTTCTAACTGGCTTCCCAATTCAATTAATTTACCTGGTCAAAATTATTAGTGGCTATTGTGACTTAGGTAAGTTTGCATTTTATAGAGGTCTTTAATAACACAGAAGATAGTGATAAAAGAAATTAATATTGAGAATCCCTGAAGTGCCAGGTACTGTATACATTTTAATATATTTAATCCTCCAATCAACTCTGCAAGGAAGATAGTATTAGTATTGCTGTTACATAAATGAAAGAACTGAGTGTAAAACAAAACAAAACTCCATCGCTGATGAGTATTGAAGGCATGATTCAAACCCTGGTCTGGTTGCTTCCAGAGCCACTTTTTTTTTTTTTTTTTTGCACATCCTATCATCTTAGGTGAATAATGCAGGAATCTCAAACACAATAGCCTGTGGTGGAAAGAATCACGTCATGCAAGACGGCTGAACACTGCAGCCTCGTTCCTCTCCAATGCAAGGCTAGCTTCTACTGGGGAAGTCCTTACGAAATCTCTATTCCTTCAAGGAACTTTCCAGAGTCCATGGTATAGGGTCTCCCTCAAACTATACGAGGCTATGAGAATACCACAAATGGATCTGAGAGTAACACCTCGCCATTGGGAGTCAGACTCCTGAGCTAAATTTAGTGTTCCTACAGCTACAAAGGAACTGAGTCAGGGACATGACAGTTTTATATTTACTTATAGCGGTCACTTCTTCCTATAATGATTCCAGCCTAGTAGATCACAGGCAGTCAAAGCAACCCAGAATAGCTAAAGTAAAAATGAGAACTCATTGCCCACTGACCTTCGCTATGTTTGCACTTAGGAAGTAACAGTAAAACATGCATGAAACAGGCTAGCTAGCTTTCCAGAGCCCCTAACACCAAGTCTGTATGTGTTCTGATAAGGCATTGACTATTATTAAAAAGACAGACTCTACATACTTAGAATTTATTGTTTTCCTTTTCAGTCACCAAAGGAAAATCTCTGCATATGTTAAGCAAAAAAAAAAAAAAAAAAAAAAAAGGTACTGATCTTATCTCTAATATTAAAGTTTAAATTTGCAAGCCGTACATTTCATATTATTCATTTTAAAAACCAATATTGATTGGTATCTTGTACTACAACTTGTACTGTGGGTCAAGTTCCAATACAGCAAATATCATTGCAATAAAAATTCTATAAAAGTACATCAACAAAACCTTTCATGTTTAAGTAATCAGCCTGATAGTGTGAAGCAATTCTGAATAAAGTTTGCCGGGAGAGTCTCAACAATTATTTGTTTTGGACAACAAAACTTTACTGTATTAAAAACATAGGGATCCCTGGGTGGCGCAGCGGTTTGGCGCCTGCCTTTGGCCCAGGGCGCGATCCTGGAGACCCGGGATCGAATCCCACGTCGGGCTCCCGGTGCATGGAGCCTGCTTCTCTCTCTGCCTGTGTCTCTGCCTCTCTCTCTCTCTCTCTCTCTCTCTCTCTCTCTGTGTGACTATCATAAATAAATAAAAATTAAAAAAAAAAACATAGCCATCAGTGTAGGATTGTTTCTAAATCAAGCCTGAGAAGTCGGATCAACATTGACATATAATGAACATTTGTTGAATGAATATTGAATGGAGAGATTCATCTAATCTACCCTAGATCATACTTAAGTCCCAGCTCTTAGGTCGATATCTGACATACAGATCCTGAAAGAATGAATGGCACAGAGTAATTTTTTCTGAAATGCAAATTCAATTATGTCACCTCCTTGCTTAAAATCATTTAATAGCTTTCCATAGCCTCCAGGATATTATTTAGAGCAGTGCTTTTTGAACTTTGATGTGCATAAAAATCACCTGGGGATCTTTTAAAAAGGCAGATTCCAATTTGGTAGGTCTGCAGTAGGGCCTGAAAGTCTGCATTTCTAACAAGTGCCCAGGTTATAGTAATGATGCTGTCTGCAGACCACACTTAGAGTAGCTAAAGAATAAGCTACTTAACATGACGTGAAGGATTGTTCTTTTATGATTGGATCCTCAGTGTCACTTTTGGCTTTTGTTTCAATTGTGCATTTCCCTGAAAATGCCACAGTCGATCTGGATGCTGGGTTTCCCCAATTCTGGATCTGGGTGACCCCCTACCTCCTTAAAGTCTTAGTTCAGACATCATATCCACAAAAAGATTTTCCAGGATTAATACCATTCTCTTATGTTTTTAGTGCAGTATTGGAACATAAACCTATCACATACCTTATCACAGGCAATGGTGCTACCGGTGATGCCATCAAAATGCCTGGGTGAGGAGATGAGTGGGAGCTAGGAGACTCATGAAAGTAAGTTTGCAGAGAAAAACATACTGTTTATACTTAAATTGTATATTTATTTGGGATGACCAATAAAGAGGCTAAAGTCTGAATCCTCTCCTTGGTACCACTGCTTATCTGCCTTTGATTCACATGTCTATTTCTTCTATATGTGGAATGCCATCTCCCCAGATGTCACCAATACAATCTGTTCCTAAGACAGCTGAGTTGAAAGGGAGACAGAACATGAGAGACTACTAACTCTGGGAAATGAACTAAGGGTGGTGGAAGGGGAGGTGGGTGGGGGGTGGGAGTGACTGGGTGACGGGCACTGAGGGGGGCACTTGATGGGATGAGCACTGGGTGCTATTCTATATGTTGGCAAATTGAACACCAATAAAAATTATATATATATATATATATATATATATATATATATATAAAGAGCTGAGTTTATTGCTCATCATCATGGTAAAGGAAGACCACTAACTTGACAGAGTTTGGTAGTGATTGATAGGAGGAAGGTTGGATTTTATTGAGAATTTGCAGTTTAGTTCAAGGTGGATCTTTCAACAGGGGGGTTCAGTTAGGATTGGTTTAGAATCATGATATTACAACTTTGGTTTACTTGAAAACAGCATGGCAAGGGTTTTGAGGCAAGAGGCTTAGAGAGTATTATGGTGTGAACTCTACTGAGGCTCTCTATTGAAAAGTTGATGGGACTTTGGGCAAGTTAAAATAATGAACAGACAAGTGATTTGCTTGGGCAAGAGTCTTCTGGAATAGGAGAGATACGTTAATGAAGACAATGAAATGGTAAGTCATGTTAATGTTGATGATAAAATCTGTGACTATAGGGGTAAGAAGCTTTGGTTCTCCATTGTCAAAACTTTTTGTGATGATAAATGATTTTGACTCTGAAATAAATTGAGAGCTTCCCGGAGTTGCAACAGTGTCTTTATATTTTCTGAAATATCTATGTACTTCAGAGCGCTTGCCATAGAATAAGCATCCAATAATTGTTAGTTGAGCAGATGCTGACAAAAAGTATGCAATAAATAAAAATGGCAAGATGACACAAGTTCACTCTCATTTGGAAGAATAACACTGTGTTTCATTGATAGTTGCTACTATGTGGGGTCCATAGACCAGCTGCATAAGTACTACTTGGGTACTTATTAGAAATGCAGAGTCTCAGGAGCCACGCTAGACCTCGTGACTAATTATACAGATTCTACATTATTAAAACTATCCCCAGGTGATCTATATTACATTAAAGAGGTATATGGCTTTAATGTCTGTTTATTTGTATGTTTATTTGTTTATAGAAGATTTACTTATTTTAGAGAGAAAGAATAGGGAGGAAGGGCAAAGAGGGTCTTAAACAGACTCCATGCTGAGTATGGGGCCCCACATGGAGCTCGATCTCATGACCCTGAGATCATGACCTGAGCTAAAACCAAGAATGGGACACTTAACAGACTATACCATCCAGGGGCCCCTAATATCTATTTAATCCTCACCACCTGATGAGGTATTATTCGTCCCATTCACAGATGTGGAACTGAAGCCAGAAAATTTCAATAACTTGTACAAGGCCAAACAGCTTATGGGTAGCTGAGCTAGGATTCTCAAAAGTCTTTTGCCTCCACTACATGCATCTCAGCTACTGCCCTAGAATGGGATGCAATATAGTAACCCAAGAAGAATAAATACACTAACAACCTAAATAATGATATGCACTTTGGAAAGTACATTTCTTTTTAATTCTAATCTGTCTTTCCTTTCAAGTTTTCTGATGCATAAAAATATGAACAGCAGGTTTGAACAATTTTTAGGTGCTGTGCTTTGATCCTTTTGCCATTCAAGATGTTCGATTTGCATTCTGCAAAGGAGTCTGTGATAACCTCTCTGATGTAGATCACACCATTAACAAAGGAGGGGGTGATCCACTTTCATTTGAGAGCTGGCTGGCTGTGAATTACTGAAAGGAAAAGGATGTCTATTTACATATTGTATTGATTATTTATAAATAAAAGTCCCTCATTTCTTTCTCTATTGTGAAATCTATAGTTAGAGAGTTAGGAGGAGGATCAAAACTGCATACATTTTCATCTGCCAAGCTGGATAACTAGTTTCAGCATGATATAGATGGCACTGAAATAGCACCTCAAGTATCAGGCTCTATCAAATTTAATCTATCCATAAAGCAACTGCCAATGATATTTTAGAGAAGAAAAGTAGATTGAAAAGATAGACAATCCAAGTAGTGACTCTGGTAAAATCATATGCCTATAATAGGTATCTCGAAGATATAAATATCAAGTGTATTTCTCCTTCATTTATCATTTATCTGGTCATTTGACAAGTATTTATTGAACACCTGTTATGAGTGTAGAGCTATGCAGTGAAACTGCAGGTGTAAGTAGGTCTTCCTGAGAATATGCATAACATCAGAACTGGGGGATGTGTGTCTGTAAGCTGGTGATTTCTTCAGAGGATATTTAGAGGTGGAGTAACAGGCGGTAAAGAATACACTGGGTGCTTGTGATACATAAACACTTGAGCACCACTTAGGTTATTAACTTCCTGTTTTGTTTTAGGTACACTTAATTACTTTGTTTATTAAACAAGCACATCATAATCTGTAAATATTGTCATAAACAGCACAATAAAACCCATCACATCAGGGATGTCATCTACCAAATTAGGTGTGTTCCTCATCTGTCCCAACATGCACACACCTGCACCTGTAGACAGATGCTTGCCAGAGATTGCTTCCAGGTGTGTGTCTGTGGGAAGACCCTGGGAGGCAGGGCACTTTGGCACCTTTCTCTGCTTCAGGTATTAACCTAAGGGTTCCTTGCCAGCCTGGGTTTTGTTACAGGGCAGAAGCGTGATAAAGAAGGTGTCTGTGAATTTAAGGTTTTTGAGAAGTTATTGTAGAAGTAGTAAAACTACCTCAAAGAATGGTATTCTTTTATTCACTCCAGTGTGTAAGTTTAATGTAAGTTTGATGAACAGCTCCAGAGGGTTAGTAAATCTAAGTCTGCACATGTAGAGCTGATTACAAATATATATCAATGAACTGAAATAAAGCCTACCATTCATTCATTGATGAATGGACCATGATAATGAACTTATTATTAGACAGATTTCCCCCGCTAATGCAAAAGTAGACCATTCATGAGCTTAAATGGTGTAGAGTAAATAAGCAATTACCATTTTGCAAAAGCAAAAATCCTCTTCAGATTTCTTTCAGTTAGTGAAAACAGGTACTAATGTAGGTCTTTTGTAAAAGTGAAGTGACATAAAGTGAACTTTTGGGTAGGGGAGGAAACTTGTACTATAAATTCCTGGGGCAATAAGCAAATAATACATAGGGGTTTCAACAAACTTTTTAAATGTTATATCAGTGGATTCACTTAACTCATTTTTACTTTTATTACAGTATGTAAATAATTAAGCAACTTCTAATTTTCTCCATTATCAATTCAACATTCAATATTTAGCCAAATACTTATCAAGTACTGACTCTGTTCTACATGTTGGGGCTACAGTTTCAAACAAGAGCATTGATGTCTTTCATGTTGCTTACAACTAATGATCTACCTCAAGGTAGATCAGATCTGTAGTTTAATACAGTGATTTAAGAGTTGTTAGGGGTAAAAAAAAAAAAAGTGGGAGGGGCAGGGCCTGTCTTTGTCTAGGCAAATATGCTTCCCGAAACAATCTCTATTGGATAATGCAGGCTGTGAGTGGAGTGGAATTGAGTCCAATCCATGATCCAGCAGAGCCTCAGCCCGGGTTTTCTTTAGAGCCTTTGCTACACACAAAGTTGGCTGATGTGCCATTCAGCATCCCAGCAGCTCTTTCTCTTCACACTAGCAATGGCAAAGCTTTGTGCGGAGGCATTGCTGGCTGCTCTGAACTAAAACCATCCGTGGAGACCGTAAGAGGTTTTTTGCACACCTTATTAAGGTAGGCAATAGTATATTTTTGTGTGTGTGTGTGTGCGCGCGCGCGCGCACGCGTGTGTGTGTGTGTGTGTGTGTGTGCGTGCGCTTAAAAGCCTGAAGACATCTGTTGAGAGGAAAGTGCTCTTCCGTGGGTCTGGCTGCCTCTATGTAAGTCTTCTATTCTGATGCAGGAGCGTGTGAGCAGTAGGTGGGAGGAGATGCTTTTGTACTTGGAATGCCGAGGTCCGGATTAAGTGATATTGCAATAGCTAGTTAGAGGCAGAATAAAGGGCTGGGGATCAAAGCATTCAAAAATATATCCTCCCATTATTTCTCTGTTCTCAAGTTAAGCCACATCATTGTAGAGGAAATTAAACACACACACATACACACATACTCACAAACACAAAAACCGGCAGTAAGGGCTAGTAGCCCAAATGTAAGGCTCTTTGAGCAGCTCTGGTGGTCCAGCTTTTGAAGTCTCCTTCTCAGACCCAATTTGTTTGCTCCTCTGGAGGGGGTAATTCATATCCACTTCCCTCTCCTGGAGCATTTCCTTCTTCTCTACTCCAGAAGGGAACAATAGAGTTTAACAGTAACGGGAGATTTTTTTTTTCAAGGATTGTGCCCTCTTCTGCTTTTAAAGGTGTTTTTAAGAGACTCCTGCGTAAGGGAGGCTTGGTGCTTATGCGTTAAGGCAGCAGTTAACTTTTAGTATCAATGCTCACGTTACATTTTCTCTTTCTGCTTTACTAAAGCAGTCATTAAAATGCAGTGTGAGTAGCATCAAACTTTATCATAAAAATCTGCTTTGTTTAAAGTACCTTGATTTTTTTTGAAAACTGCATTCTCAGTTTATATATGCATTGGTGCCTTTCTTAGAATGTCAAAATTCTCTGTGCCACAGCATTAAGAAACACTAGGTTGGTTGTTCGTCTATGTTGTGTTTTATTTGAACAAATACTGTTTTCAAAAGTTTGATTTATTCAAGTTTTAAGCTATAATTCTCATGACAAATTACTTGAGTGGGACACTATGGTATTACCTCTTTATTGCAATTACTTTTGCAATTAACATGTGGTTAAGTGATAAAATAGAATTATTTATCTTTATTTATAGTTGAAAAAGTTATTGCAGGAGGTTTTACTTTCAACAAGAGTTTAAAAAAGATAGTTAAAGCAGGTAACTGAAGTTGGAAGATATCTTTACACTTCTCAATTTTACCTCTATTCACTTGGGTTGTGATTTAGTCATTGTAAACGCCTCTGCCTTCAAGTAAATGCATTATTTATAATGTATGCTGTATTTTAATAAAAAGCAAACAGTTATGGGCTGTCTGTTGTACATTGGAATTTTGTCATTTGGGGGGCTATATTTATAACCTCCTTTTTCCCTGTCATGAGGTTTACTTTGGAAATAAGACAGGCTCAATAATAGGCTGACCTTCAAATCCTATGTCTTAAATTCAAATGTTGTCAATGTTGTTATCACATCTGGAATGTGTGGGGAGAAAGATACCAAGTTTTGTTATTTAGATTAAATTGTAGAATTGCAGATTGATATTTTTCAATGCATTTTCATTATAGTTTCTGCCATGGAGGCAGCGTGAGGGCTTTCAGGAAGATGGAGTGGTGTAATTACCAGGTGCACACGTTCATTAATCCTTCCTGGCTAGAGAAAGCTTCAAGTTCTTCTCCAGTGGCCCATTCGTAAAGCTATAAATATCTAAATTGTGTCAGCCAAGAAGTCACACAGAATGGTGGCTCTTTTTGAGTTCAATTTCATGCACTGTTGCTTTGGTCTTGTGAGGAAAGCTCTGAATTCCTGAGGATAGTCTTACTTGTGAAGTTCCAAAAACAAAATATCAAATCATCAAGGATTTAATTTAAAATACACACTCTTATTTTGCATGCAAATAATGGTAGCAATGTGGATAAAATATTTTAAGATTTAATAAAATAATTCAGTTCCTTTTTTTAAAGTTCTTTTTTAAAATTTTGAATGATCAAGATTATAGCTAAAATTGTAGTGCTTATTGGAAGAAGACTTATGACTTCTGGTCCAATAATCTCCATATGACTTTAACACTGACTATCCTTCTATATTGTCTTCCAGAGTGGAATGTTTGCATTGCATGGGGCAGCTATACAAGATTTGGCCTAAAATAATATTTTGAAGTGATTCTTAAGAGTGCCTAATTAATTATAAAATATGCCCTAGTAAAAGTAATTTTAAAAAGATATTTTCTATGCACAAAAAAACCAAAAAAGATAGATGTAAATTAATGTAAATAAAGAGTAGCAATACACTCCCAAAATATCTTTTTTCTTGTATTATTTCCTGCTCTCAATTGAAATACCTAAACAGAGATATCATCAAGAAATCTGTCATTTCTCTAAAATGCATCTAGGAATTCATTTGATAAGAACAACCTGAGAAGGAATGTTACTCTCCTCATTGGAAGGGTGCCATTTAACACACATATGCACTTGCACACAAACACACATTTATACACACAAATGTATTTTAAAACTCATATTATTTCCTTTGTATGCTTTAGAATAAAGGACAACCAGCACATATTCAAAGTGAGGTTGCAAAATATATTTGTAATAAATGGTTTACTTAAACTTTAAAGATCCAAAAATGTTATTAAAGTCATTTTCTAATTCTTTCCTATGTTTGAATGTGTCAAAATCATTGGAAATTCTTGAGACATTATTTGTAGAAGATTTTGTCCAGGATATTTCAGATTATATTCTTTCCCCCTGATGTTTCGATTTAAAAACCTGTGATTTTTTTTTTACTTTTAAAATGACAATAATTAATATGATCTTAAAACATGTCCAAGAGCACTTTCATTCTCTGGAGAATATAATAACCGCAAATTTATAGATAGTGAAAGAAAGGGCAGGGCACACTTATATTTGAATTTGAGTTAAAAAACGTGTGTATGTGTGGGTGTGCGTTTTGTGGGCATGTTATTTAAAAAGCTAAGTGGAGAGACAGATACAGGATTCAGGAACTTTTGCTGTGGCTTTTGATCTCTAAAAATCGTGTGAGGCCTCTGAGCATCCCTTTCTCAAGGCATTTTAGGAACTGTCCAGCATTGTGATCAGACTGAAGATTGTTAGATTCATAAGACGGAGAAAACTTGTTAATGAACGCCAAGTCTTTTTTAAAATAATGGTTACAGCTTTTGCAAAATGTGAATAATACATTTATACAACCTCTGTCTTTAGAAAATCAATTTCTAACAGTTATTTACTTTCAAAGTGAACATATTCACTACTTTGCAGAGCATTCCAGTGTGGCCTATATGTGGTATGCATCCTAAAGAAACTTTAATGAAATTATGGGGAAAAAATCTTTCTTTCTTTTTTTGTTAGATAAGTTAAGGTATTTTAACAATTTGCATTTAACATTCCGTTTATCATTTTGTGTGTCTACATGTGTGCACATGCATTCACATTTACAAGAGGATGTATGTATTCTCACAGGCTAGGGCTGTTTAAACAGTTTGTGTTGGGACTTATAGGGGAAAATCTCTTTCAAGATATAAAGAAGCAGTCATTAGATACTGTGTCAGTGCGGAATTAACAACCACCTTTTTAAGATGATGGAAAAAAATCAATTACACATAATTTGTAACTTCACAAAATTTTCTTTCTGAAGACTAGAAATATTGATGTGGGGCAGCTCCGGTGGCTCAGCAGTTTAGTGCCGCCTTCAGCCGGGGGTGTGATCCTGGAGACCCGGGATCGAGTCCCACATCGAGCTCCCTGCATGGAGCCTGCTTCTCCCTCTGCCTGTGTCTCTACCTCTCTCTCTCTCTCTATCTCTCTCTCTCTCTCGAATAAATAGAATCTTTAAAAAAAAAAAGAAATATTGATGTGAACATAGTGATGAAGGCTCAGTGGGTCCCTAATAAAATAGAGGAGGAAAAGGAAAACCATCATAGCCAATACACAAGAACAAAAAAGTAAACCTTGGTTCACCATCATGTTGGTGAGTATCTCTGTATTATCTATCAATAAAGGTCTCCACAGATTTAGAATGATGTTTAAGAACTTTCTCCTCTAGAGAAGACAGTAGGGTAAGGACTTCTATCACTAACTCCTGCTGCTTGTGCTCATGGAAATATAAATAATAGGGAGGAATCATTGTGTTTCCTCAAAGGAGCAGTCTGGTCTCATGGTCTGACTTTATAACAATGCCTACAGAAGACTTAACCTATAAAAGGGCCAGCTGAGGGAACTCCCTTGATGACTACCATTTTATCTACAGAGGGATATGGTCAGAGTTCATATCCCTCACCCTGCAGAGGAAACAGAAGGAAGTAGAGGTGAAGAGGAAATGGTGTCATAATCTGGTCCATAAACAAGTTAACTAGAGAACTTCTAAATCCACTCTTATCCCTGAGGAAAGGAGAGTCATCACATCACTTTTTTAGCCATTTTATGGATACTCCTAATTTGGGAGGATAGAGAGGGAAAACTATTTTCTTACAATGGCTGAGAGGCTTTGGTTTCTCATTTAATGAAGGTATCATTTTAAGATGTACAACCTCTCTTCAGCTATTTTATGTGTTCTAAATTAACATCAATTTTTTATACTTTTTTCTACCTTAAAAAAAGTACAATAGTAACACATACTCATTGAAACAAGTCAAACAAGATGGAATTTCATAGAGATAGTTTGCAAATCCTCTGTATCCCTCCCTCTAATGTTAGCATTTAGGTGGTATGTGTTTCTCCATCCATTTTCATTCAAGCCTAAATTCCCATCCAGAGACAAGGGAATGCAGCAAGTTTGTTTAGACCTGATATAGAACTATACTTATCCTTCTCCTTAGCAGCTTTCCTTGGGATTGACTTTACTCATCTAAAGATGCTTAGAATTAGTGCTTATAGGGGTGCCTGGATGGCTCAGTCAGTTAAGCATCCAACTCTTGATTTCAGCTCAGGGTTGTGAGATTGAGCCCAGCATCAGGCTCCGCACCCAGTAGGCAGTCTGCTGAAGATTCTCTTCCTCTCTCTTTCCCTCTCCCCCTCTAAAATCAATCAATCTTTAAAAAGAACAAGTGCCAGAATTCATGGTTCCAGAAGACACTACTCTCATTGACCACCTTATCACTGACTTTGAAATGAATATCAATATCTGAGGGATCATGAAGGATGTTAGAAACATCCTTTCTCCTCCCATTATTCTTATCACTGCTATCAATAAATGTAGCATCTTGCATTTAGTAGCTAAAAGGTGCTGCCCTTTCTTCTTTTGAAATTCTTGCCCAGTACCATTGTAGCTGTAAAGCTGGTGAGGAATGCTGCCTCTTCTGTGGTGCTCCAATCCTGAGATGGACCCTTACAAACAGTGCTAGGCATCCAAGCATTTCCTAGGCTTTGTAGTTAAATATAGCAGTAATATCCTAAGTTAGGTATTATACAACCAGCAGCACTAGTGCCGGCAATAAGGAAAGTAATTGGTGATGGCCACTTTTAGTTTTCACAGTGTTACTTCTTATCCTCAAAACAGAGTGCTGCAAATAATTGCCATTGCCAGTTGAGTGCTGCTGTGTGACCATGCCCAGGCGAAGTGCTGTGTGCATACCACCCTGTTTCATCCTCATGACAGCCCTTAATATTATCTTTATTCTCAAATGAAGAAATAAATTCTCTGTAGATGATGCTGTCAGTGCTCCACTTATATCCCTTCACACCCATTTAATATTTTCCTGGTGTGATTTCACTCTCAGCAGCCAGCACCTGCATCTCTTTGTTGGAGGACTGCCCTCAGCCTGCCAGAGCCCACTTGGTTTGTGCAAAAGGAGAGCTGGATGTGTCATGGAATGTACATCTCTGTGTGTGGGAAGCCCTTAATCAATGTCTGCTGGTTTCAGAAGCACAAATAGTTGAGCTTTCGTGAATCTCTCCAACTGAGAAGTTCAGAAGTATGACCTATACTGTCACCCTGAGCGTTTATGCTACACACATAGTTGGACTCTTTTTCTTCCCAATTCTACTTTTCTACTCTCAAACCATTGTTTCTTGGAAACATGTTCTATTATATCACTTTTTAAAGTCTTTTTTATTATATCACTTTTACATGAAACCTGATCTCAGAATCTCCCTTTAGGAAACAGGAACTAAGATCTCCTCTAAATGTGAAATTTATTGGTAAAAATGTCCAAACTCTCTCAGTAAGTGGGCAATATGAGACCACGCCTAATATTTTGGGGTCAATTTCTTTGTCTTTGAGTATTAGAGTCTATTGTAATTCATTTTTCAAACTTTAGCCAACAAGTACCTATTGAATGCTTATTTTCTGGCATATTATATTTATACCATAATCAGAATATTATAGTTAGTGTTATCTGTTATTTATACACCTGAGATGCTATTGACTTCATTGGACTACAGTTTCTTCATCTCTAAAACAGGCACATCAGTGCTACCTACCTCAGAGTAGATATTAGAACTAATAAAATGGGGGCACCTGGGTGGCTCAGTGGTGGAGCATCTGCCTTCGGCTCAGGTTGTGATCCCGGGGTCCAGGGATCGAGTCTCACATCAGGCTCCCTGCAGGGAGTCTGCTTCTCCCTCTGCCTATGTCTCTGCCTCTCTGTGTGTGTGTCTCTCATGAATGAATGAATAAAATCTTAAAAACAAAACTAATAAAATGATACTTGCAAACTGCTGAGAATCATATTTGGCAGTTTCTCATGCTCATCAAATGTTACGTTTTATTATTATTGATACTTTTGAGGGTGTCTTAAACTACATAGTTTTATTGATATTAGGTTAAAAGGTAAAATTCCTATGCAAAATCCAAGAGGTATTGACATAGGCACTGAAGCTTGAACCATAAAAGAAAAAGCAATTGACTAGAGCCTCACTAGAAGCCTGACTGTTGGCTCTGTGTATCCCTTTTAGTTTTGGCTCATCAAGAGAAAATGGAGACATTTCTGCTAGACTCAGCAGATCATTTTAACAAAGATGAATGGCATTTTGCTTGAAATGTATTTAGCCTTAGCTGCCTTTTGCTAATTTCATAATCTGTTGTTTTTAGTAAGAATTAGAACCTCTTTTTTAAAAGCAGTGTAAAATAAAATGCGTATCAATTTGTCACTTTATTATTTTAACCACATCAGATAAAGTATTCAGTGTGAAGACTAGCCAAGTGAACTCTTCTTCTTATAATGCTCAGATACTCTTTTAGCAGTGGTAAAATTGCTGCAATTTATATTCATCAAATTGCATGATTTGACTTATTTTAGAAAAGTTATTAACTTCTGAAGAGAAGTCTTCACAAGCATTCAAATGAGTACAGGGTAGCACTATTAGTATATATGAAGTTTATTTAAAAATATATTGCTGGATAGTGAAAGGGATTATACGGGAAAGGAGAGTAAATGAGTGGGAACAATCAGAGAGGGCGACAGAACATGAGAGACTCCTAACTCTGGGAAATGAACAAGGGGTATTGAAAGGGGAGGTGGGCGGGAGGATGGGGTGACTGGGTGACGGGCATTGAGGGGGACACTTGATGGGATGAGCACTGAGTGTTATGCTATATGTTGGCAAATAGAACTCCAATAAAAATATACAAATAGTAATAATAATAATAATAAACTATCAAGACTATCAAAAATATACTGCTGGAAACTATACTTAGCTATAGTATTTTAAAAAGATTAATTCCTACTTCATTTTGTAGGATTTTATTTTGTATTTATGAAAGTTCTATCACCTGCCAGTGTAAAGAAGAAAGATCACATCATCTTTTAAAATAATATTTTTCATCAAAAGTAGGATATTCTGGAAAAATAAAATACATCATTCTGCACTGTTGGCATGTCACTTCACAAGTTAGCCTTGAATTGAGTTAGGTAGGATTTTATATTTAGTTATATCTCCCAAGTTTAATGGAAGTGATATGAATAATTTCAAGATACTATCAACCAATAAAACAATAATTAATTTAAATATAATTTTCAAAATATTTCAACAAGCTTTAATCCTTGTCATTTCGGTTTCTTTTTCATTGAAAAAGAAATGTTAGTATATAACATATTAGTTTCAGACATATAACAATAATAATTCAGTATTTGTTTATACTACAAAGTGATCACCACAATAATTCTAGTTACCATCTGTCACCATAAAATTGACCCTCTTCATACTTTTTGCCACCCTCCAAACCCTTTCCCCTCTGATAACACCAACCTGTTCTCTGCATCTGACTTTTGTTTTCTGTTTGTTTTGTTTTTTAGATTCCACATATAAGTGACATTATAAGGTATTTCTCTTTCTCTATTTGACTGATTTCACTCATCATAATACTTACCCAGTCCATCCATGTTGTTGCAAATGAAAGGACTTCATTCTTTTTTGTGGCTGAGTCCTATTGTTACACACACACATACACACACACACACACACACACCTTTATCCATGTATCCATCAATGGATACTTAGGTTGTTTTCATAACTTGGCTATTATAAATAATGCTGCAATGAACATGGAAGTGCACATATCTTTTTACACTTGGGTTTTCGTTTTTTTTGGATAAATACCCAGAAGTGTAATTGCTGAATCACATGGTAATTCCATTTTTAATTTTTTGAGGAAACTCTGTATTGTTTTCCTCAGTGGCTGCACCAATGTACATTCCTGCCAATAGTGCACAAGGGTTCCCTTTTCTCCACATCCTTTCCAACACTTGTTATTTATTGTCTATTTTGATAATCTTCTCATGTGCCTATTGGCCATATGTATGTCTTTGGAAAAATGGTCTGTTTAGAACTTCTGCCCATCTTTAAATTTTTTATCTGATTGTGTTTTATTTGCTACTGAGTTGTTTGAGTTCTTTATACTTCTTAAATATTAACTCCTCATCAGATACATGATTTGCAAATATTTTTTTCCATTCAGTAGGTTGCCAGTTTGTTTTATTGATGGTTTCTTATGCTGTGCAGCAGTTTTTAAGTTTGATGTAGTCCCACTTATCATTTTAGGGTTTTTCTTGCTTTTGCTTTTGGGTGTCAGATCCAAAATTTCAATGCCAAGACCAATGTCAAGGAGCTTACCACTTATATTTTCTTCTAGGAGCTTTATGGCTTCAGGTCTTACATTCAAGTCTAATACATTTTGTGTTAATTTTTCTGTTGGTGTAAGATAGTAGTCCAATTTCATTATTTTGCATGTGTTTATTTATCCCAATAACATTTAATGAAGAGTCTGTTTTTTCTTCAATGGTTATTCTTGACTTCTTTGTTATAAAGTAATTGACCATATTTGTGTGGGTCTATTTCTTAGCCCCCTATCCTGTTCCTTTGATCTATATGTCTGTTTTTATGCCAAAATCATACTTTTTTATTATTATAGGGTTGTAGTATAGTTTGAAATCAGTGAGTTTGATACCTCCAACTTTGTTCTTCTTTCTCAAGATTGTTTGACTATTCAGACTCTTTTGAGGTCCCATACAAATTTTAGATTTGTTTTAGTTCTGTAAAAAAAATGTCATTGGAATTTTGATAAGTATTCTATTGAACCTGTGGATTGCTTTGGGTAGTGTGGACATTTTAACAGTACTTATTCTTCCAGTCTATGTGCATGGAATACCTTTCCATGTATTTGGGTCGTTTTCAGTTTCTTTCATCAATGTCTTAATAGCTTTTTGTGTACAAGTCTTTCCCCTCCTTGGTTAAATTTATTCATAGGTATAGTTTTAAATGCCACTGTAAATGGAATTGTTTTCTTTGTCTCTCTCATTGTTTGCTATTAGTGTATAGAAACACAACAGAATTCTATGTTTTAATTTTGTATCCTGAAACGTTAATAAATCTATTTATTAGTTCTAACAGTTTTTTGGTAGAGTCTTCAGGGTTTTCTACATAATAGTATCATGCCACCTGCAAATAGTAAAATTTTACTTCTTCTTTTCCAACTTGTATGCTTTTAAAAAAATTTTGCCTATTGCCATAGCTAGGATTTCTGATACTATGTTGAAATAAATGGTGAGGGTGGACATCCTTGACTTGTTACTGATCTTAGAAGAAAAGCTTTTCACTATTGATTATGATGTTAGATGAGAGTTGCCATATATGACCTTTATTATGCTGAAGTACATTCCCTATATACTTACTTTGTTAAGTGTATTTATCATAAATGTGTGTTGAATTTTGTCAAATGTTTTTTTCTGCATCTATTGAGATGTGATTTTTATCTTAAATTTTGTTAATGTGGTGTATCACATGAATTGATTTGTGGATGTTGAACCATCAGTGCATCCCTGGAATAATTGTACTTTATCATAATGTATGATATTTATAATATGTTGTTGAACTCAGTTTGCTGAAGGTTTTTGTATCTATGTTCATCATAGAGTCTGTAAGTTTATTTTTTTTTGTGGTGTCCCTGTTTGTTTGAATCAAAAAATGAGTTTGAAAGTGTTCCCTCCTCTTATTTTTTTAACAGCTTAAGAAGGATAGTTATCTTAAATCTTTGAATGTTTGGTAGAATTCACCAATGAAGCTATTTGGTTCTGTACTTTCTTTGTTGGGAAATTTTTGAATACTGATTTAATCTCCTATTAGTAGTTGGTCTGTTTGGTTTTCTATTTCTTACTGATTTAGTTTTGGGCAGATTGTATGCTTGTAGGAATTTATCCATTTCTTCTATGTTGTAAAATTTATTGGCTTATAACTGTTCATAGTAGTTTCATGATTCTTTTTATTTCTGTGATATCTGTTATAACTTCTACTTTTTATTTCTGTTTGATTTATTTGAGTCTTTCTTCCTTTTTTTTTTTCTTGGTGAATCTGGCTAAAGATTTGTTGACTTTGTTTTTCCTTTCAAAGAAATAACTTAGTTTCATTGATATTTTCTATATCTTTTTAGTCTCTTCACCTATTTCCATTCTAATTTTTATTATTTTTTTCTTTCTATCAAATTTGGCTTTGTTCTTCTTTTTCTTTTATATATCACATAACTAATTATTATAGTTAATCTTGCTACTTTTATTTTTTCCTACTTTTATCTTTTAACCTCCATACTAGATGTATGAGATTAATCCATTACCTTTATTATATATTCACCTCTACCACTGAGATTTTTACTTTAATGTCTTTTCTTGTTATTAGTGGGTGCCTTTTCTGCTTAAAGAAATTAACATTTCTTCTTTAAGGCTGGTTTAGTGGTGATAAACTCCTTTAGCTTTTGCTTGTCTAGAAAATTTTACCTCTCCTTCAATTCTGAATGCTGCGCTTACTGAATAGAGGATTCTTGGTTGGCAGTTTATTCCTTCCATCATTCACAATGTATCATGACACTCTTCTCGCCTGCAGTTTCTGCTGAAAAAAAATCAGCTGATAATCTTATTGGGCTCCTTTGCACATCACAATGTTTTTTCTTGCAGCTTTTATGATTTTTTGTTTAACTTGTGATGTCTTAGTTTTAATGTGTCTTGGTGTGGATCTCTTTGAGTTCATGTGATAAGCAACTCTTTGGGTTTTATAGATCTAGATGTTTGCTTCTTTTCCCAGGTTAGGTAAATTTCAGCAGTTGTTTCTTTCAATAAGTTTTCTACTCCACTCTTTCCTCTCCTGGAACTCCTATAATGCAAATGTGATCCTGCTTAATGTTGTCTTATGGATCTTTTAACCTATATTTACTTTTTAAACTATTTTTTTTCTTTTTGTTGCTCTGTTTGGGTGAGTTTCACTGCCCTGTCTTCCAGGTCACTAATCCATTGTTCTGCTTCATCTAGCCTGCTGTTGAACCACTGTAATGTTGTTCATTTATTTGTTTTTGTTTGTTTTTTTTCTCAATTCAATTATTGTTTTCCTCAGCTCTGTGACTTATATTTGCTTTCTTAGATTTTCTATCTGTTGAAGTTCTTATTATATTTATCCATTGTGCTTCTGAGTTTGGTGAGATTTATGACCTTTGAACTCTTTATCAAACAGATTATTTATCTCCATTTCATTAAGGTTTTTTTCTGAGGCTTTGTCTTGGTCTTTTATTTGGAACATAATCCTTTGTTTCTCTCATTTTGCTTGGCTACCTGTGTATCTTTCTATGTATTAAGTAAAATAGCTACCTCTCCTAGTCATGAAACAGTGGCCTTGTGTAGGAGATGAACCTTATTATTCAGCCTTGCCCTAGCTCTTGGTTGTATCTTGAACTTTTGTGATTCTCTAAGTAGCCTGATATATTCTTGATAGGTCCCAATTGTTGAGGGTATGCCAAGACCTGTCAGTGTTCCAAAGGAAATGATCTCAGTTAGCTCTTAGTTTCAGGCTTATTGAAGCCAGATTCTCAGGCAGCAGCTTTTAATATATGTTAATATAGAGACCTATGGGACCACAATTGTAAGCCCTGCTGACCTTTAGGCCAGGAGATCTGGAGGTATCCTCATGGTGACAGTTGAATCAGGTCTTCAGTAGTATATAAGCTCCTCCATGGGAGGTACTAGTGAGCTGTGTCAAGAACAAAGGAGAGCACAAAGATGGTGTTTCCCAGCCTATATTTCTTGAGGAATCTCTATACACTCTAGATGTATGGTAAACCTGAAGCCTGTCCCTCAGATTGAAGCTCCAAGACAAGTAAATGGGCCTTTTTCACAGGAAGACTGGGCATATGTTTTAGCCTGTTGTCTGTGCGGTGCTGTGGAGGTGGTAGCCTGCCCTAAACTGTAAACTGTCTCTCTGATTGTTACAGTTCTGTGAGACCTAGAAATACAAGTCCCTTTGGTCACCCGAGGCAGGCAATCTCAGAAAGTCCTTTCTGAGGATTGTATTTACCCATCAGCTTTAGCAAAGTTTTGGGAGAGTGTTGAGGGCAGGGCAGATTTGTAGCTTTAGAGATGCAGGGGAAGAACACTGCCGATGAGACATATACTTATGCCTATAAGAAGACCTGGGATGAGTGCTGGGGTCAGAGCACATCTGTAGCTCTAGTGAGACCAGAAATGAGCATGGTAGGTGGAGCTCTCCATCAGCTTTAGTAAGGCTGTGTCTATTCACATCCTGGCAAGGTAGAGAGAGAGTGCAAAAATGTGCTCACTAGTGCCTCCATTTCTGAAAAACATTCCAACTGGTTCCTGTTCTTCTGACAGATGCTTCAAGATTAGCAGATGAATCTCCTCACATATAATCCAGTCAAACTGGTCACCTCTCAAACTGCTGACTTTGTACTGGATTTCTGAATGAATGAGTTCACTCTTAAGCCCCTCAAAAGGAGTATCTCATATTCCCACAACCCCCATGTCCTCTTGACATAAGCCCTGTTTGTTTCCAAATCTAGACATTTTGGGAACTTGTGTCTCTGGTGCATGTCCCAAGGGTTGGGGTGCCCAATGTGGGGCATAAAACCCACACTCCTTAGGGAGAAGCTCTGGACCTGTGAGATCCTTCACTATTTTGTGTCACTGCAAGAAGATGGGATTTTTGGTGAAACCATGTCTGCCCCTCGTACCCACTTGATGTAATTTTTTATTCCTTGTTGTGGACTGAGCTATTCAGTAGTTTTCAGTTATTTTTCAGTGGGAATTATTCCATATGTAGCTGTAGACTTGGTGTGTCTGTGGGAGTTGAATTCAGGGTCTTCCTATGCCACCGTTTTGGACCACCTATTCTCATTTTAAACTTCTTAATAAGTATTGTTTTCTTTTTTTTTTTAAAGATTTTATTTTATTTACTCATGAGAGATACAGAGCGGGAGAGAGAGAGGCAGAGACACAGGTAGAGGGAGAAGCAGGTTCCACGCAGGGAGCCCGATATGGGACTCGATCCCGAATCTCCAGGATCACGCCCTGGGCTGCAGGCGGCGCTAAACCGCTGCGCCACCCGGGCTGCCCATGTTTTCTTATTAGTAAAGTAACGCAGTCCAGTATAGTAGTAGTAGTAGTAGTAGTAGTAGTAGTAGTAGTAGTAGAATATCATCTAATGTTCATAGATCTAGATAGTTTACATGGATTTATTTATTTAATCTTCAAAAAAAAAAAAACCTGTTAAGTAGCTACTACTATTGCTCCCTTATTAAAAACAAGGAGATAGAAATACAGGTATGTTAAGCAATTAGTTTGAGTCTACACAATTAGCAAATGGAAGGTGAAAATTCAAACCCAGACAGTAAGAGTACAGGGCCAGCTTTCTTATCAGTATGATACTATAAAAATCTAAGCATGCTATGAACATCTCAGTACCAGTTGGAGACCATAATCAATATTTTGATGTATAACTTGCTGGCCTTTTCTCTGTAGGGATAGAAATGTTACATATACACACATACTAAAGAAATCCTTATTTCCTATTTGTTTTTCCTATTCACTTTAAAATGTAGCTTATAAAGCTTTATTATTTTATATTACATTTATTCTAAAAATCGATTTGTGAATTTTCAGCTTATTACTTAAGTAGGAGCATGAGATGATTTTTATTTATACTGGCATAACTTAGAGATATTGTGTGTCCAGTTCCATGTCACCACAATAAAACGGATATTGCAATGAAACAAGTCAAAAAATTTTTTTGGCTTCTCAATGCATATAGAAGTTCTTTGCACTCTACTGTAGTATTTTAAGTGCAAACGAACTAGGGGTGGTGGAAGGGGAGGAGGGCGGGGGGGGTGGGGGTGAATAGGTGACGGGCACTGAGGGGGGCACTTGACAGGATGAGCACTGGGTGTTATTCTGTATGTTGGTAAATTGAACACCAATAAAAAATTAATTTATTGAAAAAAGCATTGTGTGTATTTTTAAGATACACATACCTTAATTAAAAAACACTGTATTGCTACAAAATGCTAACCATCATCTGAGCGTTCAGTGAGTCATAATCACTAATCATAGATTGCCTTAGCAAATATAATACTAATGAAAAAGTTTGTGATATGTGAGAATTACCAAAATGTGACACAGAGACACAAAGTGAGCAAATGTTGTTGGAAAAATTTTGCCAATAGACTTGTTTGATTAGGGTTGCCACAAACCTTCAATTTATAAAAAAATGCAAATCTGTGAAGTACAGTAAAGTAAAGCACAATAAAATGAGGTAAGCCTGCACATACCAAACAGTCTAGTTCACCCAACACCATATGTGAATCAATAAAGTATATAATTGTTTGCTGCATATCACATATAACATAAAGATGGTACCTATAATAGAATGAGAATGAAACACAGATCTAGTTAGAGGTCTATTTTCAAGCAGCTTTGTCACTTATTAGCTGTATCACCTGAGAACAATCATTAACTCAGTATCCCAAACATCAAAGGAAGGATTACCTAGGATCTGCTGCAAATAATATGGAGCTAGGTGTGGGGGTGGATGGAGCTTAGTTGGTTGCAGATTGAACAAAACTGGTCCTGAATTTATCATTGCTGGATCTGGGTAGTGAGTATATTGTGGTTTATTGTACAATGCTGTCTACTTTTGTATGTATGCAAATTCACAAAATAAGAAGTTAAGAAAGAAGTGTGGTAATTCTTGACTCCACAGAAGTTATGCAAAAATTGAATGATAATTTATTTTTATTTTTATGTATTTTTTAAAAAAATATTTATTTATTTATTTATTTATTTATTTATTTATCTATTTATTTATTTATGAGAGACACAGAGAGAGAGGTAGAGACATAGGCAGAAGGAGGAGCAGGGTCCATGCAGGGAGCCTGACGTGGGACTCAATCCTGGGACTCCAGGATCATGCTCTGGGCTGAAGGCAGGTGCTAAACTGCTGAGCCACCCAGGCATCCTGATAATCTATTTTTAAACTCTGAACATCTTGTCAGGATGAGTAAGATATTATTTGAAGATAACATATTTTTATTATTATACTCAAATAAGATGAGTTTAATGAACTGTGTTATACAGAAGAAAAGTAAGTTCTGCATACTAAGAGAAGGAAGGTAAACATTATTCCTTGGTCCAGTGACTATTACTATAAGTTTACCACCAAATCTTCCAAGTTCTTCGCATCATTCCACTACATAAAAATAAAGCAGATTGGGATAATATAATGCCATGGAAAGATTTTGTATTATGAAACTAGATAGATGAAAATGATGATCATATTGATGATAAAGAACATAATAATGGTAGTAGTAGTAATACTAACAATGATGACAGTTACTTTATATTGGGTTATATTGTGCCAGACATTCTGCTCAGCATTTCTGTACATTGTATCATTTAATCCTCACAACAACTGTATGAACTTTAAGCTCCACCATCATGGGGAAACTGTGACCTATAGAGATTGTGTGAATAAATGTCGATGAGCTAGAGCAGGCATCTTGATGTTATCGCTTCTGATTTCTATTCTTGCCTTTATAACTTACCAGCTATAAGACCCTGGGAGTTTAAATGTGTGCTTTAAGTCTTGATCTTCTCATCTGTAGAATGCTACTTAAATGAATACTTTAAATAATTATTTTCATGATTATATGTCCTTTGGTATGTAAAATATCTATGCCTAGACTCATAGAGGGTGATTAATAACTGATAGCTCTCATCATTAGGCTATGTTTAGTCTATGCATAAAAAAATACATGGAATATATGACAGAGTGTTAGAGAGCCAAATAACCACTATGACAAATAATTTACACTTACTGAATTCTTACTGTGTGCCAGAATAAACTAACTTAATGCTCACAACAGTGCCATGAGGTAGGTACTGTTATTGTCCCATTTTACATATGATAAAAGTGAAGGAAGGGGATTTAAGTTATTTCACAAAGACCATATAAGCTATCTCTCCATCCTTCTGTCTACCTATCTACCTGTCTGTCCTTCCATCCATCCATCCATCCACCCAGTTACTCTCTCTCTCTCTCTCCATCTCTTTTATCTGTCTATATTTTTTAATTACATGAGTATATTTCCCACGAGTATGGGAATGAAAAAGAATCTTTAACTTTTCCTTGATGAAAGACCACACTGAGAATACAAAGGCAATACACAATTCTTTACACATATATGGAAAAACTGTCTTGAACAATAGAAATACACAGTATAAGAAAGTAGAAAAATGTCAGACCCTTAAAATTTAGAAAGCAATCTCATGTACTTTATTTCGTTTGACTTTTACCACAATCTATGAGGTTGCCATTATTAGTTTTCCTCACTTTATAGGTTAGATTTCATGTGGCTTCAATTTAAAAATATACTAAGTAGGGTATGTTTGATAAATATTCTAATGTATGGTTCTTATTGACATTAACAATAAATCACAGCCATTGGTGAAAGAAAAATAATACCTTTTATGCTAATACTAAATTATAATTGTATCATTAGAGCATTTCAATTCATGATTTTCAAGAGGTTGTAATATGGTGGCTTCTCTGATCTGTTTTTGAATTTACTTTCAGCATTGTAATTCAAAAGTAATCTATGCATTATCTAAAATGTGAATGCATGTTCACACGGAGATAATAAATTATAACTGAGTGAGAAATGGCAGTATTTTGCTCATTGTGATTTTTAACTTATAGGAAATCATTATTGTCTTAGAAATTGAGGAAATTCAGTGTTTGAGGTGAACTTATTCTTTTTAGAATAGCAATACATTTTGACATAGTTCTCTCATAGGGTGACTAAGCAGGAGGCCCTCAGAGCCATTCGTTACTGCAAGGAGCATGCTGCGCTGAACTAAAATTCATTCCTTTTCGAACTCTCTGGAACTGTTTTTTTCCAGGAGACTTCAAATGTCAATAAATTTAACAACAGTTGGAGGCACATCTAAGCATATTACAATGAAAGCCCCGATGACTAATTATGTTACCACTATTTACAATATTTTTTATGTGTCTGTGCCTTATCTATTATGCCTTGCAAGTTTTGGAAATAGTGTTATTATTCACAGTAGCAAGCTCACTTCCAGCAAAATCCAACCAATGACCAATTTTTAAGTAAATTACTTGCATACATGTAACATGAGTTTATAACAAAGTCATAAACCTTTGTTATTTTTATATCCGCATCATGCTGTTCCGGCCAGTAAGGGTTTTGCTTGTTTTTTTTTCCACTTATGGTTTTATATTTCTAGAAGAAGATAAATTCTAAAATGTAGATTTTAGTTTTGAAAGGCCAATATGACCTTGACTAATCACGTATATAATCTTATGTAATGAAGATTAAATATACTCTTTTGCTATTCTCATTTTATTTATAGTTTCTAATTTTTTCTTTTACCAAAGATCCTTGTCAGTGTATACTTTTGGTCTTGCCTATAACTTTATTATATGTGAAGTTATAATAAGATGAACTCTGACTTTAAAATAGCACCCACAAAAAAATAAAATAACATAGCACCCACAAATATTATTTCTAAGTGCTAGCAATATAAATGAATTAGAAGCAACTTTTATTTCAATTAGCTTTTAAATTGTTTTACCAGAAATATTCCTTTGGGCATATTTCTATAATAGTTTCTATACACTAAATATGTGGTAGGGTTTGGTATGGCTTTGCTTTTGATATTATTTTAATAGAAGTAGTAATGGAGAATCCAGACAATTCTCATGACAGAATCCAGAGAGAATCAGCTTATACTCTAATAGTTTACACTTTTCTATTAAAATCTGAGTGAGAATCCATATGAGAAAAGTGGAGAAAAGTTCAGCTTTCAACGTAGACTTGACATGACTCTCCGGTAACAGAACTGTGGTTGAGGGAAATCAGTCATAGCATCTTCTGTAATTGCATCACCTAGATTTGCCTCAGGAATTTCTGGATTTCCAGAGAACATCATGACCTCAAATGCTATATCTTAATAGAGAATAGAAGTAGATTAGGAAAATTATTTGCCTACAATTTATGGGAGACAGGCGAATCTTAAGAGTTCATTAGGTACCCATTACTAAGATATCTTCCTGTATCACATGATCATATAGGAAATACAAGGTTTGAGTTACGCATAGTAACCAATTAGTGAACACTGGTCTTCACTATCTAGTAGATACCTAGAGTATAAGAAGTTATTCATACTATTAATCATTGTGAGAGAATTTGGTAGGCTACAACATACAATTAGTTGTCATTATTTGAACTGCTTGGGTTCAAAGTGCAGGATCAATTCTTTGACTAATGAATGAGCCTAGCCTATTGCCCAACACTCCCTGTTCTGTGGGAGTGAACTCTGCTAAAGAACTATGTGATAGTATTATATGCAGATTTTTCAAAATGAGTGGTTCAGTCAAAGATTCTTATGGAAATATAGGGTAATAAATTCCTGTGCAGTTGTGTACATTTGGGAAAAGATTCATTTGGGGAGGGGAAACTTCAGCTCTGGCATTTAATCATATCCAATATATTTGTATTAAGCTCTTAACACAGGAGTCTGTGTTAGGTGCTAAGGATACAACAAGAAACAAGACATGAACACAACCTCTAATTTCATGTTCTGGTACACCTCCACAAGTTGTCTAACTATAGTGAAGAGAAAAACAGAAGATGTTGTTCAAGTGATGTGGTAAGATGGAGAGTGTTATACCAGGAAGACAATGAGAAGAAAACTTTGCTGAGTGGAGAGTGATTTGGGGAATGCCAGATAAAATATTAGAATTGGATGCTGAACCAAGACTCATTGATAGATTTGATCCCATCAAAAATAGGTTCTTAAATGATAATAGTGACAGTGGTGGTGATTATAACTATATTTCTTTCTGCCAGGTGGTCAATATGCACAATATCATTCCAATAATAATTCACACAGATTTAGCTTAAATATATCCACGAGTATACTGAGACTCAGAAATTAAATGTATTTCCCAGGACACACAGCAAGAAGTGAAAGATCTAAAATTTAGAACCATATCTGTCTGATTTCAAAGATGGTTCAACTCTTTCTTTTCCTTTTTGCAGAGAAAGATAGGGATAGTTCTACATCACCAAGGCATGAGTCATTTTTTCTTCTAATTATAATTCCTGCATTAATGAAATAAGTATGATATTCAGTACATATTCTAACCATGGTTTTGCTTAATCTGAATATTGTTTTAAGAATTGAATAGTGTAAATAAGGTCCAAGGAAACCCAAGGGAACTCAGCAAGTGCAAAGAAAAGAACCAGATTTTAAAGGCTTTTGTTGAAACCTCTCTTTTTCTTAGTTAATGGATGGAGGGGCAGTGAAGGTAGATGAGGTAAGATGGACTACCCCTATGTAATCTTCTGAGAATATTCAAGTAAAATGAGAGCAAAACCCCCTTGAAGTGGGGAGCTTTAACGCAAGTGTGCAGTGTGTCTCTCCGGAGCAGACATTCTCCTCTGCAGTTGTCTGTTTTCAATACAGTCTCATGGCTCCAACAAAAGGCCTGCCCACATGGTCTAGGGCTGCCTGCTCCACTTGCACTATCTTCTATCATTATACTATAACTCCGCTCTCTGTCTCTGTGTTCCATGGTACTTACTTTCTGCATTCTTGTTTTGTTTGTCTCCAATGATGCAAGTACCATGAGAGAAGGTTCCTTCTCAGTTTTTTGTCATCAATGTATCCCTATGTCTGGCAGCACTAGAGATAAAGTCAGCCCTCACTATGGATTTGTTGAAAGAATGAATAAATCAAAGAAGTTGGCCCCCAGTCATCATCTGTTGTCTCCATTTCTCTTCTCCTGCATTGTTATTATCCTGCCATTCCAATCTCTCCAGCCTGACCAAGCAGATCTTCTTTCCCAGTAGAGTTTGCAGCTATTATCTACTACTCTCACAAGAGAAGTCAAGACCCATCATTTTTCACAAAGCAGCCATAGAGTGTTATTTTAACTAAAACTAGGGCTTACTACAAGAGTATCTATTCACTAGTTATTTGAGAAACTATATGAAATCTCATGTGTGTGTGTTGAGTTCTTTGCTATATTAAGTCTGAATTTTTTTCTTAAAAAGAGAAGCAAAATATTTTAGCAGACTTAGAGAGCAGAGGAAAATAACAGTTGCAGGCTTAAGTTACTGCATACTAATTGCCATTGAGCAAGGAAAGCATATTGAGGCCATTCAGAAGTAGAGAATTAACTATTTTTATTTAATTTTAAAATGCTAAAAGTTACCACATAAGCAGTTGTGAGCTTAATGATGAGGTGATCAGAACTCCTGTGTTCCATGCTGAAGAACATCTCTAAGCTTTTGACTACTGTAATCTTCTCAAGAATGTAAACTCAGTTGTGCTTGCAGCTGCAACTATATCTCCTTTGTATGAACAGAACTTATTGGTGAAAATGCCTAATATACACTTTTCCTTTAATAATCAATATTATCTTGAAAATATTTGTTTAGTATATTTTGATGATAGAAACTATATCAATATAAACTTTGAAAAGTAGCTATGTAATGCCTTTTGATTTTTTATTATGATTTTACTATTGGGTCTTAAATTTCACCCCTGTGTTGATGATCTTCATACACTGCTTTAAAAAAATTTTTTTTTAGTGGGAATTTGTTCCCATGGTTCAATCCTGTAAAAAAATAATGCAAATATGGCTAGAACATTTAAAATATAGACAACAACAACAACAAAGAGAAACAAACTGGTGGTTTCCAAAGGGGAAGGAAATTTGGGGTGGGTGAAATGGTACAAAGTTCCATTAAAAGGTACAAAGTTCCAGTTATAAAATAAGTAGGTCATGAGAATTAAAAGTACAGCATAGGTCAATAATATTGTAATACACTAATTGTGGTGAACATATCTTGATGTATGTAATTGTTGAATTACTGTATAGTATACCTGAAACTAGTTTAATATATGTCAACTATACTTAATTTAAAAATAAGAATAAATAAGAATAAATCAATATGTTTTAATTCAGCCCATGTAATCACTTTAAACATCTTAAGAACAACTCAGTTCCATTTTAAGAAGAGATAATTTTCTAGGTATGTGTCATAACACCATATTACCTTGCAACATCTTGTGATCAAATCACGTTTTAAATATATTGCAAATTCAGTCATAACTTAAGATTAATAACTAAATAATGGCACATTTATAGAACTTGTATGTAAACAGAAGACTAAAAGAAAAGTAGAATAAGTAATTTTAGTGTGCAATTTACTTGTACAAAAGATTTCACATCTTCTTAAGCCTTTTGAAAAACAAAGACTTCTCAAAACTTGTTAATAGAGGAAGTTTTGTTTTTGTTTGTTTCTAGTATAAAAGAAATGAAAATTTCTTATTAGGAATTAACCAGTTTCTTTCTTTCTCTCTTTCCTTCCTCTAATTATTTTCTTCTACTTTTTCTTAAAAGGTACAATAATTTTCTAATGGATTTTAAAATGTTTTAAAAATGTTTTTAAAGATTTTATTTATTTATTCATGAGAGATACAGAGAGAGAGGCAGAGACACAGGCAGAGAGAAGCAGTCTCCTCACAGGGAGGGTTATCCTGGGACCAGGATCACGCCCTGGGCCAAAAGCAGATGCTCAACTGCTGAGCCACCCAGGCATCCCAGTTTTTTAATTTTTTTTATTATGAAATAATCATAGACACACAAGGAGTTAAAAAAAGTACTACAGAGTTCTTGTGTACACATTACCCAATGTTCCCCAGTGGTAACATCTTAAATCAATACACACATTATTAAACCTAGGAAATTGGCATTGACACAATAACTAGGTTACAGACTAGATTATTAACTAGATTACAGACTTTACTTATATTTGATCATTTTTGCCTATACTTTTTTATTGTAAATCTGTATTTTCTGTGACAATCATATGTGTAGATTCATTTAATCACCATTGCAATCAAGGTACAGAACTGTTGCATCACTACAAAGGAATTTACAGGATGATTATTGTAAAGTAACCACAAATATATCAACGTCATTACTGTATTATATAGTAAGTGTGTTTTATTTTTTTTGTAAGTGTGTTTTAATTTATCGAAACTTACTGGTAATACCTTTCAATGCTGTAACACTGGGTTTTCTTCCCTAACCATGGTAATCCTGATGAATTTCAGTGGAATGTGAGAACATTCAACTTCTTCTGACTCTATGAATAGGTTTTTGGAGTTTGTAATGTTTTGGTGTCTTCTCATGGAGCATTTGTTTTATTACAATGATTTGAACATGGTGAAAATAGTAGAAGCAGCCTGTTAACAAAGAGGATGTGAGTCTTCTATATCCAGCTCAGTCATTGCCTCAGCAGGGGACGTCTACTTAAATATCCCTCTGGAAAATGTGAACAGTATGAAAATGAATGATATTCTCAGATTTTCCAGTACATCCACTCTGAGGAGAGCAGGGATAGCAATTCAGGAGCTGCATTAGCTCTTTTGGTTTCCAAAAAAAAAAAAATTTAGTGTCCTAAGTCAGTCATTTACTAAATGATAGGGCAACTGACTGTCCTTTTTGTATGGGCTGATGATGATGCTGATTCAGCAGAGTAGGATATAGACAATGCATTTTCTCTCTTATAGTGAGAAAGGCCCTATTAGCAATTAATCCATATGCCAGACACTTGGCATAGGAATGATAGGGGGAAAACTGAATGGTCATTGACCTTAGCATCACATAGTGGTTAGGAGTTTGGGCTTGAAATTCAGAATTCTACCCCTGCCACTCAGCTAGGTCTTCCTCGCCAAGATATGTAAAAGGCACTGCAATTTCTGGCATCTACCCATTACATACTCAGTATGCTATGGCTATTATTAGTCAAGGATCTTAAAGGCTGGTTGATGAGGTAAATGGTAGAAATAAGAGTCAATTAGATGAAATACAGTAATATAGTATTTATATATTTAAAGAGGATTTAGAAGAGGAAGGGGAAGAGAGCTAACATGCTGTGAGCCCACTGTGTATCAGATACCATCCCAGGTGTCTGGGAAATCTTATTTTAGGTTACCATCATAAGAAATCCATAATGTGGTAGATGTTATTTTCATTTTACAACTAGTAAACAAATATTTGGTTATAAAGTTGAGTAGTTTCAACACAGTTATTGATTTGAATCAGTCTGTATGACTCTAAAAAATGGTGCTACTGGTGTTTAGAGAAGTGAAGGATGAATTCATGAAGAAGATGACTAGAAGGACAGATAAGATTTGAAAAGAGAAAAAAACAGGGAAGGTAATTATAAGCTCAAACTGTGTCACAAGTGAAACTTCAATGTTATGAGGCCAAGTGACATGATATCTAATCAAACAGTGGGATCAGCATCAGTACTCTATTAGAATAAATGGGGACAGGGTGGCTAGGAATTGAGGTGGGAAACCTTGGGGAGACTAAAGTCTAAACAGGACTTGAGTCTTTTCTCAGGGCCATGTGAGGATGTTAGTTAATATACAGATGACTGGGCCCCACCCAGATCTACCAAAAAGAATATCTGATGATATCACTCAGGGAATCATAGATAGCAGTTGTAACTAGTTATGAGATAGGCAGGACTGAGACTATGAATTATGTTAAACAATTACATATAAGAGTCACAGTGGGGTTAACATGTCTACCACACAGCGAACTAGGTTGTAAATCAGGGCCTAGAGAATTTTCTACAATCGAGTATTCCACAAACTAAGGACCTGATCTAATGCAGCACCACGGACAGCTCAGAGGTTACTCCAAGAATCTGAAATTGAAAACTTGCTTTCAACTGCAAACAACTTTATTTTTGGCCTCATGAACTTTACCCCAGAAGGAATACCTTCTAAAGTTTAAAAGACTATCCCCTATTAATGCTTACTAAACTTGTACTTATTGGTTGCCGAGCAGCCATCCAATAATTACAAGTCTATTGGCTAGATTAGGATCTCCTTTGCAGAATTTACATTGGCTCAGCCCATTTGTTCATGAAGTTTTCTTTCATGAGAGTCTTTTCCACACTTAGAATTCTATACTTCAAATGTGTTTATGTGTTTTAGGAGTTCCTCTGAACTTTCAATTGATACTTTTCCCCTACCATATCATTTTTGTCAATGGAACATCAGATACTTGGTGTGATTACAACAAAATATACAAATCAGGTAGGGGGAATTAATGAGAGCAGCATTTCCAAGATTTGGATCTCTAAGATTAATTTCCTAATGCCTAATTCAGCATTATAAATGAGTTCAACACATTTGAGGCTAGAATAATCCACGTTTAAAAATCCTTTATGTTATCTATGCAATGACACATGTAATAGATAATATTCTCTTCTAGATGGCAGTACAAGACATGTGGAGAGCTCTACTTTGTCCATCAGAATATTAGAATGGGTATACCATGGGATGGTTAGTTTTCAAGATCAGTTTGAATCTCACAAAATTTTGATCCTGTTTTGGGAAGAACAAGTCAGAACCAGGTGCCAGACTATGCCATGTTCAAGTCGTGATTCATCTTTAACCTTTGGAGATTTCTCAAATAGTGCTGCTTGTTTGCTTTTCTTTATGATCTGCATCAATTTGCTACATGGCTTTTTGTAGACTGACCTCAACTGCTAGAAATGGAATGGTCTGTGTAAAGGACCATATGTTTTATTGAAAGCAACCTAAGCAGGGAGGAGAATATGAACAATTGCCTAGGTAATAGGTAGTGACAACAGAGATATTACTCTAGTATAAATGCATTCAGTTTTTCTTTGTCCAGTAGGTATCACATGAGAAGCCCTGGCTTGGGTGCACCAGATGAGACAGACTGAGAGATACTAGAATGCCAATGGCCTACCAACTAGAGAGAACTGAATGTTAAAGAGACATGCCCCAAATGTAGTCGTTTGAGGTTTAAGGGTTGGTTTAAATTGAACACTGAAAACGATGCTCAAATGAAAAATGTGATTTCTGTCTATAAACAACCATGAAAAGTTAAATACCAGAAAATTCCAATAAAACATTATAAAGTCCATGATTTCCTGTAGATTTAATATTTGGTTCATGAAAATAGAGGATTCCTAATGAATTATGTAATCAGCTATTTCTAACACCATGAATTCTAAACAGTTTTATTATGCCAGTTCCACTTCATGTCCTAATTATAATGTGTTGTCCATGAAGTTCATCACTAAATTTTAGTAATATTATTTGATTTCTATGTATCTTGATTTGTACATTTATGTGTATAGTAATAACTGCAAGTTAGGCATCCATTAATATTAAATAAGTATATTTTAGTAGAAAACTAAAGTTAGACATTTGAAATAACCTAAAATATTTAATGACCTTAAATTTGTATTTTGTGTGAATCACCTTTAAGTAGCTAATAAAACATGCATGTAAATAAAAATAAGCAACTTACCAGAATGATTATGTGAACATCATTTATTCTTCCAAAGCATAAATTTTTTCAACATACCTTTTATTACTGTTTTAAAAAAGAAATCATTTCCATATATTTGCATGTAGATCACTTTGAGTGTCAGAGAATTTTCCATCATTATTTTAATGTTATAACTGACAGAGCTGGTGGACTGTTAATGTGAATGTTGCACATAACACATCTGTAGCTTAAATGACCAAAGATGCCACTTTGATTTTGGAACTTTAGATGCAAGTTAAGTAATTAAAGAATGCTCATTAATGTTTGATCTAGACAATCTTGGCAATATCTTTCAGAAATGAAAAAAATGTGTTTTTTTAAGATTTAATTTATTTATTCATGAGAGCAGAGAGAGAGAGAGAGAGAGAGAGAGGAACAGACACAGGCAGAGGGAGAAGTAGGGAGCCTGACATGGGACTCGATCCCGGGCCTCCAGGACCACACCCTGGGCCAAAGGCACTGCTAAGCCACTGAGCCACCCGAGCTGCCCAAAAATGTGTGTTTTTTTTTTTTTTGGATACTTACAAAGTATCTTTCCTTTGTAAAGTCTAGACTAAAATAGTCATAAAAATAGACTCTTGCCTCAATAATATATTAAACCCAATAAAAATCATTTCTTATTGTAGTCAGCTAATAACTTAGGGTTTGTATACAGGCAGCTTGTCAATGACGGAAAAATTTTCACCTCTGAGGTTCCTTTAGCTTCTCATTCTCACATGGTTAGTTTCCTAAATATTTTGCCCAAAAAGAAAATTGCATTTGTCAAGAGTTTTTTGTCTTTTTTATTAATCAGACTTCTAAAAGTAAGAAATAGTAACCACTCCTGATTCCCATGAAATAATGAATGACCTTTTGAAATAATGTCATCCTGGAAAAAAAGAAAAAGATAAGGAGAGTGATAATTTAGTCAGCCTTTAAAACCTTATCACAATTAAACATATAATTATTTTAGCCTTTTTGAAATGGTACAAATCTCTATTAGTATTTTCATGGATGTCCTCTTTGTCTACGTTCCTGACTCTGTGCCGTACCTCTAGTAGAAAACAGCAACAACAACTGGTATTTTTCTGTGTTTTCCTCCATCTTCTCATGTCTTCCTCTCCTGTCCCTTAATTTCTATTCAGTCTATATGTGTCCACTTTCATTATTTGTTTGCTATTTCTTTTTTTTTTTAATTTATTTATGATAGTCACAGAGAGAGAGAGAGAGAGAGAGAGAGAGAGAGGCAGAGACACAACAAAGGCAGAGGGAGAAGCAGGCTCCATGCACCGGGAGCCCGACGTGGGATTCGATCCTGGGTCTCCAGGATCGCGCCCTGGGCCAAAGGCAGGCGCCAAACCGCTGCGCCACGCAGGGATCCCTGTTTGCTATTTCTTTTACTACTCTAAAACTAGTTCCACCACTGGGTAACTAAAAGTTCTTGATTTAGCATCAGGTTAATTCAACAAACATTTATTGAGTATTTATGTGTCAGACACAACCCTGGATGTTTGGATACATCAGTGAATAAAACAGGAAATATTCAGGCGTCTGGATTCTCAAGGGATGCAGACAGTAAACAAAAAGACATAATAAATAAGTAAATTTTATAGTTAGTTAAAAGATTATGAATGCTGTGGGAAAGAAGAGCTAGAATAAAATAAGAAGTGGCTTCTGCTGGCGTGCATTCTAATTTTAAATAGTGTACCAAGGTAGATCCTGCAAGGAAAGTAATATTTGAGCAAATACCTGAAAGAGGCAAGGAGGTGAATAATGTTAGATATTAGAGGAAGAATAATTTTAGCCTGAGCAGTGAATGCAGAATTCCTAATTCATGAATTTATCTGCTATTTCCGGTACTGTATCTGCATGTGAAAGAATGAAGTAAGTGAAAGAGGTATAGAAGAGGCTATCTACAAGGTGATTTTGGATGTTGGAGGCCATTGTAAGGATGTTTTGTTTCCTCCTGAGTGAGATGGGAGCCAATGGAGGACTTTATGGAGAAGATTTGACATATGTTTTAAAAGGATTACAGTGGAAGCTGAGAGTGGAGGCTCAAAGCAAGGAGAAAGGTTAGAAGAATATTATGGTAATTTGGTCAAAGGTGATGGTGGCTTAGACTAGGGCAGTGAGGAGTCATATTCTAATTATGTTTGAAGGTAGAGCCATCAAGGATTTCCTAATGAAATGAAAAAGAGCCATGGGAGAAAAATAGTCACAAATGATTGCAATGCTTTTGTTCTGATCAACTGAAGGGATTTATTTGCCCTCAACTGAGATAGTAGACTGCAGGCTGAGTGGGTTATTTTTTTGGAGGGAGGCAAATTAAGTTGAGACATCTATTAACATCACTGTAGAGATATGAGCAAGCAATTGAATATGTGCATTTAGAGTTCAAGAAATTGTTGGCATAACATTTAAAGCCATGAGATTAGATGATCTCACCAAAGTATGGATAGAAAAAAAGAAGAGGACTAAGGGCTCCAACATTAAGAGGTAGATAAAAAGAGGAGAAACATCATAGGAGAATGCAAAGGAAAAATCAGTGAAGGGGGAGAATAAACAAGATAATATGGTATCCTGAAAACTTGATCCTCTACCTACAAAATGTACATTTGACCTTCTTCTGCCCTTCTAATCACTATATACTGGCTTTCTACCTATAAAACCAAAAAGAAAAATCAGTATTTTTGAGATATAGCATGTTAATAATTTCAAAGGGTATTCAGTGAATGTGAATAATTCAGTGGGGTAATGTGGAAAAATATAGAATTCATAGGGAAAGGAATAGAAGTTAGCTTAGGAAATGACTTAACACTGAGGCTGTATCTCCAGTGTAGGTCTGCCTGTTCTACTTCTCAGTGGTTGAATTAACAGCAAGACTCCTTAGTAGGGGAAAAAATGTGAGCATTTGTATCAACATGGTTGTATTAAAACCCTCCAACAATGAAATCTAGTTAACATAGTATCTTGAAAAGAACCTAAGTGGGATTCAGGGAACCTGAATTCCAACTCTGGTTCTGCTGCTGACTGATTGCATTAACTTCAAATCTATCATTAACCTCCTTGTGCCTCATTATCTTCATTTCACCAAATAAGAAAAATGAAATATTCCTCCTTTCCTACCTCACTTGGATGTTGTGAATTTAAATGTATGAGAAGTGCTTGAGATGCATAAAATTTGATGGAGTGTTTTATTCATGAATTCAAGGCATCTGAAGTAATTTGACCATGATGGAAAGTTGCTTCCTTGCACATTTTTTTTAGAATGACATTTCTGTTACTGACCCACCCATTTATGCAGCATACTACCTACTCCAAACTGTAAAGCAAACACAAATCAACCTTATGGGTAAGTATTGCATCTATTTATTTTACTCATCATTCACTTTTTTATGTATTCAGTGTATGTTTATTGAACAAATATAGGTAAGGCCTCAATTCCTAAGTAACAATGATGGAGCCTTCCATTTTTATATTCCTCTGGTATTTAAAATATGCTTTAATAACCATGATCTCCATTGACTTTTCAATTCCATGAGATTGATATGACAGATAGGCTTTCTCCTGTTTTAACTTTTATTTGTTTACTTATTTTCCCAAGTCTATCGTATATAATTGACATAGAACATTTTGTAATCTTAAAATGTGCATTGTGATGATTTGAAATCTTTATCACCCTAAGGTTAGTTTGCAGTCCTTCACCTTGCATAACTACCACTTTGTTTTTGTTACAGGTAGAACATTAAAGCTCTACTCTCATAGTAACTTCCAAGTATACAATATAGTATTGTTAAGCATAGTCACCATGCTAGAACTTAGATCCACAGACCTTATTCATCTTATAACTGAAAGTCTGTACCCTTTGATGAAGATCTCTTGCATTTCCCCTTCCTTTCACCCCTGGCAACCACCATTCTACTTTCTAATTTTGACATTTTTAGATCCTATATATAAGTGAGATCATATAGTATTTGTCTATCTTTTAGTTCACTTAGCATAATGCCTTCAGGATCCATCCATGCTGTCACAAATGTCAGGATTGCCTTCTTCTTATGGCTGAATAATATTCGTGTGTGTGTGTGTGTGTGTGTGTAATCTGTTTCTTTTTCTTTATCCATTTTCTCTAACCATTCATCTGTCAGTGGACACTTAGTTTATTTTCATGTCTTGCCTGTTGTGAATAATGAGTACAGATGGGGAGTACATGGGAGTACAGATATATTTCCATATACTCTTTTCATTTCCTTAGATATGTACCCAGGAATGGAATTGTTGGATCACATGGTAGTTCTATTTGTGATTTTTTGAGAAACCAAGGACAATTTTATAAAATTCCAAATGCCCTGCCCCCACTACAGAAGAGCCTGTTTTAATTAGCCTGAGTAAGATTACTAGATCATATGGTAGTTATATATTTTTTTATTTTTTCAGGAACTTCCATACTGCTTTCCATATTGGCTGTACCAACATACCTTCTCACCAACAGTGCACAAGGATTCCCTTTTCTCCACATTCTTACCAGCATTTATTATCTCATCTTGTCTTTTTGATAATAGTCATCCTAAGAGGTGTGAGGTGATCTCTCATTGGGTTTTGATTTGCATTTCACTAATGATTAGAGATGTTGAACATCTTTACATATACTTAGCTATTTGTGTGACTTCTTTGGAGAAATGTCTATTCAGGTTCTTTGGACTTTTTTGATGGAATTATTTGTTGTTTTGCTACCAAGTTGTATAAGTTCCTTATATTTTTTTCTATATTAACCCCTTATCATATATATGGCTTGTAAATATTTGCTCTGATTCCATTGGTTGCCTTTTCATTTTGTTGATTTTTTTTATTAGTTTCAGAGGTAGAATTTAGTGATTAATCATTTGCATATGACACCCAATGCTCATTACATTGAAGCCTTCCTTAATGCCCCTCACCCAATTATCCATTCCCCCCATCCTCCTCCCCTCCAGCAACCCTCAGTTTGTTTCCTAGAGCTCAGCATCTCCTATGGATATGCTGATTATTTCCTTTGTTGTGCAGAAGCTTTTCAGTTTGATGTAGTTTTACCTGTCAATTTTTGCTTTTATCACATTTGTTTTTGGTATCACATCCAAAGAATTTGTTGCCAAGACTGATGTAAAGGAGCATTTTCATTATGTTTTCTTCTAGGAGTCTCATGTTTCAGGTCTCATGTTTAAGTCCTTAATCTACTGTAAGTTAATTTTTGTGAGTGATATAAGATAGGGGTCCAATTTTATTCTTTTTGCATGTGAATATCCAGTTTCCCAAACACCATTTATTGAAAATGCTATCCATTCCCCACTGAGTGTTCTTGGCTTCCTTGGAAAACATTAGCTGGCCATATATTGCAGGTTTATTTCTTGGCTGTTCAGTTGGTCTACATATCTGTTTTTTATTTTTTTCTAATACCAAATTGTTTTGATTAGTTTTGTGACATAGTTTGAATTAGTAAGTGTAATGCCTGTGACTTTGTTCTTTCTCAAGATTGCTTTGGTTATGTGGGGCCTTTCATGGTTCCATAGAAATTTTAGGATTGTTTCTTCCAATTCTGTGAAAAATACCATTGGGATTTTGATTGGGATTGCATTAAGTCTATCTATAGATGGCTTTGAGTAGTATGGAAATTTAAAAATATTAACGATTCTCATCCAAGAACATGGGATATCTTTCCATTGAATTGTATCTTCGATTTCTTTCATCAATGTTGTATAGTTTTCAATGTACAGATCTTTCATTTTCTTGGTTAAATGTGTTCCCAAGCATTTTGTTGTTTTTGATGCTATTGTCAATGGTATTATTTTCCTTATTTCTTTTTCATATGATTCATTGCTAATTTATAGAAATGCAAAGGTTTTTGCATGTTGATTTGTATTCTAGAACTTAACTGAATTTGTTTATTAAGTCTAATAGGTTTTGGTAGAGACTTGAGGATTTTCTGTATGTAAGATCATGCCATCAGTATAGATTATTGTATACCTTTCTTTCCAATTTGAATGCCTATTGCTTTTCCTTGCTTAATTTCTCTATCTAGGACTTCTAGCACTATGCCAAATAGGAGTGGTAAGAGTGGGTACCCTTATCTTATTCATGATCTCAGAGGGAAGGCTTTAAATCTTTCACCCTTGAGTGTGATGTTAGCTGTGAGTTTGTTATAAATGGCCTTTACGTTGATGTATGTTCCTTCTATATCCAGTTTGTTAAGTATTTTTAACATGAATGGATGTTGAATTCTTTAAAATGCTTTTCTCTATGTATTGAAATAATCATGATTTTTGTCTTTTCTTCTACAGTGTAGTATATATTTATTGATTTGCAATGTTGAACTATTCTTGCATCCCAGGGAAAACCCCACTTGATCATGGTGAATGATCCTTATGAAGTACTGCTGAATTCACTTTGCTGATGTTTTGTTATATTCATCAGGGATATCGGTCTATAATTTTCTTCTCCTGTAGTAGTATCCTTATCTGGCTTTCATATAAGTGTAATACTGGCTTCCTAAGTAGTTTTTGAGTGTTCCATTCTCTTCAATTTTTGGAAACATTTGTGAAGAACTGGCATTAATTATTTTTAAATGTTTGGTAGAATTCATCAGGGAAACTATTTGGTTATGGACTTTTCTTTGTTAGATTTTTGATTACTGGTTTAGTCACATCACTGATTATTGATCTGTCCAGATTTTCTTTTCTTTTTTAATGATTTGGTCTTGGTTAGGTTGTACGTTGCCAGGAACTTATTCATTTTCTGGTTATCCAATTTGTTGAATGCATGATGTTCATATTAGTCTCATGATCTTTTGTATTCGTGTAGTGTTAGTTGTAATATATCTTCTTTCACTTCTGATTTTGAGTCTTCTCCCTTTTTTTATTAGTCTAGCTAAAGATTTGTCAATTTTTAAAAGCTCCTTCAAAAACCAGATTAGTTTTATTGATCTTTTCTATTGTTTTTCTTGTTTCTTTTTTTTTTTTAATTTCTGTTCTGATCTTTGTTACTTTTATCCTGCTACCTTTGGGCTTAGTTTATTCTTATTTTTCTAGTTCCTTGAGATGTAAAGTTAGATTATTTACTTGATATATTTCTTTCTTTTAATTAGATATTTATTGCTATAAAGTTTTCTCTTAGTATTACTTTTGCTGCACCCCATAAATTTAGGTATGTTGTGTTTTCTTTTTTTTTTTCAAAAAATATATATAAATTTCCCTTTTCCTTTCTTTTTTTTTTTTTTAGCCCATTGATTGTTCAGGAGTGCATTCTTTAATTTTCACCTATTTCTGAATTTCCCAGTTTTTCTCATGTTACTGATTTCTAGTTTCATGGCATTAGGTTGGGAAAAAAAGCACTCCATATAATTTCAATGTCTGAAAATTTGCTAAGATTTGTTCATGACTTAAGATAAGATCTTTTCTTGGAGAATGTTCCATAAGCACTTAAGTAGGATATGTATTCTGTTTCTGTTGGATAGAATATCTTGTCTATGTCTATTAGGTACCTTTTGTCTAAATTATAGTTTAAGTTCAAAGTTTCCTTAATGATTTTCTGTCTGGATGATCTATCCCATGTTGAAAATGGAGCACTGAAGTCCCCTACTATTATCACCTTGCTATCTGCTTCCCTCTTGAGATCTCTTAGTATTTGCTGATCAGACTTAAGCACTCCAATGTTGGGTGAATATATATTTACAATTGTTACATTCTTTTGATGAATTGACTTGTTTATCATTATATAATGACCCTTTTTTGTCTCTTATGTTAGTTTTTGACTTAAAGTCTGTTTTGGAGCAGCCCGGGTGGCTCAGCAGTTTAGTGCCGCCTTCAGCCCAGGGCCTGATCCTGGAGACCCGGGATCAAGTCCCACATTGGGCTCCCTGCATGGAGCCTGCTTCTCCCTCTGCCTGTGTCTCTGCCTCTCTCTCTCTATATCTCTCATGAATAAATAAATAAAAATCTTTAAAAAAAAGTCTATTTTGTCTTCTATAAGTATAGCTATTTCTGTTTTATTTTGGTTTCCCCTACATGGGATATATTTTTCTCTTCTTTCATTTAGAACCTCTGTGTGTCCTTGAAGTTGAAGTCAGTCTTTTGTTGGTACTTTATAGTTGAGTCTTTTTAAAATCCATATAGCCATTGTGGGCCTATTGATAATAGAATTTATCCATTTACAATTAGAGTAATTATTGATAGGCAAAGACTTACTATTTCTATTCTGTTAATTGTTTTCTTTTTTTTAATTTGTTTTTTATTGGTGTTCAATTTAACAACATACAGAATAACCCCCAGTGCCCGTCACCCATTCACTCCCACCCCCCGCCCTCCTCCCCTTCTACCACCCCTAGTTCATTTCCAGAGTTAGCAGTCTTTACGTTCTGTCTCCCTTTCTGATATTTCCCACACATTTCTTTTCCCTTCCCTTATATTCCCTTTCACTATTATTTATATTCCCCAGATGAATGAGAACATATAATGTTTGTCCTTCTCCGACTGACTTACTTCACTCAGCATAATACCCTCCAGTTCCATCCACGTTGAAGCAAATGGTGGGTATTTGTCATTTATAATAGCTGAGTAATATTCCATTAATTGTTTTCTGGCTGTTTTATATTTCTTTTCTTTCTCTCTTGCTGTCTTCCTTTGTGACTTGATGATTTTTCATAGTAGTATAGTTTGATTCCCTTCTCTTTATCTTCTGTGTATCTACTACAGGTTTTTGTTTTGTAATTACCTGAGGCTTACTTGAAATATCTTATTGGTATAACTGCCTATTTCAAACTAACATTTTAATTTTGATCACACAGAAATCTCTACCTTGTACTCTGTTCTCCCATTTTATATTTTTGATGTCACAATATATGTATTTTTGTATTATGTAACCAGTAATGATTTATTGTAGCTATAACTATTTTTAATATTTTTGTCCTGAAACCATCATACTAGGATGACATATTTATTAACACACCATCATATTACAGTGTTAGAGGATTCTGCATCAGACTATGTATTTACATGCGATATTTTCATATGTTTTCTTGAAAAATTCTTTATCTCACCTTTATTTCTGAAAGCCAGCTTTGTTGGATAAAGTATTCCTGGTTGGCAGCTTTTTTTTTTTTTTTTTTGTCTAACGACACTTTAAATGCATAGTCCCATTCCCTCCTGGACTTCAGTGTTTGCACTGAGAAATCCACTCATAGCCTTATGGGAGTTCCCATTTATTAAATAACTTTTTCTCCTGTTGCTTGTAGATTTCTCTCTCTGCCATCCATTTTAGAGAGTTATTATTATGTGTCTTGGAGATTACTTTAGATTGAAATTGTGCAGTGACCCATTAGCTATTAGCTTCATAAACTTGGATGTCCAGATATCTCCCCAGGTATAAGATATCAGCCATTATTTCTTTAAATAAGATTTTTGCCCTTTTCTCTTCTCTTGTCCTCTGGGACTCCAATGATGCATAGATTGTTTCTTTTAAAGGTATCCTATAAGTCTTGTCAGCATTCTCCATTCTTTCTTGTTCTTTTCCATTTGCTCATCTGACTGGATAATTTCAAATAATTTGTCCCCAAGCAAACTTATTCTTTTTTCTACTTGGCCCAGTCTGCTATTTAAGCTTTCTTGAAGCTTTCACTTTGGTCACTCATGCTGTGTGGTTAATATTGGCATCTCTGTTCTTTGTTTCTGACGGTCTCTACACATAAATTTGCCAAAGTCCTGGTGGGGTGAAACTGAAGTGGGTCCTGAGTGCAGTGCACTCAAGAAGCTGAGGATACTGGTTGCTCACTCTGCTCTCCTTTTCCCAGTGAGAGGAACTGAGGAGTTCCTTCTTCATACTGAGATTGCTGTATTAAGGATATGGGATGATACAGGCAAAATGGAGTGATTCTTTCTTCATATTTTGTGTGGTTATCTTCAGGGTTTTTTGTGATGCTGAAGTGTGTTAAGTGAACTCCTGAGCTCTCCTAGAGCTCTTTTTATTTGTGGATAGCTAATTGTTGATCTTTATGGGAGGAGGGAGGCTGGCTGTCTCCAACTTTACCATTTTGGTGACATTACCTCAGAAGAGAGCTCTCCTACTTCAAAATACAGTAATTGTGACTCTTGGATTCCTGTAACAACCAACTAATCTATGAAAAAGCTAAGTCTGGTGCTAAGGTCTTCTGACCCTTAGCGTAGGGTGCTATGCTGTATAACATGGCCTTCAGTTGACTTTATTATGAGCAATAGTTATTTTCCCTAAAATGTGCTTTACCCAGAGGAGAATGTGGTCTAAAATAGGAACAGTAGAACAGAGGGGTGTAAATGACCAACTTTTGTGAACTTATTATATTTTAAAGTGCTTTCTTTTTATTGGTATAGACCTCTTCTGATTAAGAAATCATTTCAGCAATACTTGATGACATCTGTGTTTCTTAATGTGACAATCAGGCTAAGATATCCTATATATGATTTCAAAAACTATGTCCATCATGATATGGACAAATCCATTTTTATTTGGTTAGGTAGGTGTACAGTCTTGACTTCAAAATCTGGCTCTGGGCAGCCCTGGTGGCACAGCGGTTTAGCGCCGCCTGCAGCCTAGGGTGTGATCCTGGAGACCCTGGATCAAGTCCCACGTCGGGCTCTCTGCATGGAACCTGCTTCTCCCTCTGCCTCTCTCTCTCTCTCTGCCTCTATGAATAAATAAATAATCTTAAAAAAAAACAAAAAAATCTGGCTCTGTTGGTTACTGTATGGTCTTGAACCTGCCACTTACCTTTTCTAAATCTCAGTGTCCTTCTCCTTCATGAAAAGATAACAAGAAAACTCATACCCATTTCAAAGAGCTTTTCGTTCAATCGCCCATCACATATTGATTACTTCCTATAGGAAGCAGAGTTCTAGGTGATTGATTACAGCAGTGGATCTTACAGAAAAGTTCTTGCTCTCAAGAATATTACATTCAAATGAAATAGATGTAAAAAAATAATATAATACTTGGATACTGATAAGGTCCATTCAGAAAATAAAAGTCAGCCGTATGGTAGAATATGCCTAGAATGTGAGATGAGATGGAGAAGGTACTTAAGAAACTGATATTTGGGAAGGTACCTGAACACTGAAAGGGAAGAAGACATTTAAATAACATCCAGACAAAGGGAACAGAACATGTGGATCTCCCTAGCAGGAATCATCATGGCCTATTTAAGGAATAGCGTGAGTGGTGTACGGTGATGGAGGTGAGTGCCAAAAATGAGGAGAAAGATCTGGCAGGGTCAGATGATGCTCAGTCTTCCAGGACATGGTCAGTAGTTAGGCTTTTTTTCATAAATTAAATTGCAAGCCATTGGGGTTTTTAACAAGGATGTGATGTGATATGATTTAATGTTTAAACATATTTCTTCGTAGATGGAGCGTTTATTATGGGAATTTTTGTAAACATAAAAGAGATTATACATATAAAATGCTTATCATGGTACTTGATATATCGAATATGTTTTAAAACCCCCCAATTGTATTCATTGCTGATAATGATGATATTGATGATGGTGATGACAATGTGGTTGAGGGTGCTGGTGTAGCTGATGGTGATCATGTTTCATTCCCTAACCTCTTGAAAATCTACAATTGACCTGTAAATTTGAAAGTAAATGTAACAAACCCCAAGATCTCTTCTTTTCTGCACAACCTGGTCCAGTTTTGATTGGTAAGGCAAATTGCTCAGGCGTCTGAGTAAGGTTTCAATGTTCCCACTCCCTTGTTAGCACTCCCCATTAAAACTACATTGGTAAAGACTTCCCTGACCTAAATGTCACTGCAACCTCAAAGAGAAGAGCAAAGCTCTTCTTATAAGAGGGGTAAAAGCCAGTTTAAAAAAACTAAAAGAGTTCTGGGACCAAAAAAAAAAAAAAAGTACTTTTAAAAAATGAGGGAGAGGATAGAAGAAGAGATGCTTTTTCCCATTGTAGCCAACCTCTGAAAATAAAAGTATTGTGTTGTAGCTGAATAACTCTTTGACATTGCAGCCACGTGCTGATGTCTGACCTTTTAAAATGGCCCAAACCCATTGGCCTCAAAATCAGAAGCCAAGAAAATAAACTTGGACATAACATTTCCTGTAGGAACTATCAATTACTCACTTGTTTAAAAAAAAAAAAAAAAAAAAACTAACCATAGGGACGCCTGGGTGGCTCAGCAGTTTAGCACCTGCCTTTGGCCCAGGGCGTGATCCTGGAGTCCCGGGATCAAGTCCCATGTCGGGCTCCCTGCATGGAGACTGCTTCTCCCTCTGCCTATGTCTCTGACTCTCTCTCTCTCTCTCTCTCTCTCTGTGTGTGTGTGTGTGTGTCTCACGAATAAATAATATCTTAAAAAAAAATTAACCGTAGATTCAGCTCAGCAAAAAGACTGATGTAGAAGTTCCTGATAAGCAAATTTCCATTTGCTCTCAGGATATAATTGTTATTCGTGATCACAACCCTTAAACTTCTCTCTTGTTTCATTGGTGCATTTGAGCTTAATCTTTTTTGGTATATTTTTTATTGGAGTTCGATTTGCCAACATATAGTATAACACCCAGTGCTCATCCCGTCAAGTGCCCCCCTCAGTGCCCATATTAATCTTGAATTAATAGTTATGATTCCTTTTAAGTGTGGAGGGGCTGGTATTAGGTGGTATGATTATAACTTTAGACTCATAATGCATTCACGAAATATCCCTCATCTTTGCTTGACTGTCAAATTGGTTGCTCACATTTTTGCATTTTAAGAGAAATCAAGTGCTGTCATCTACTTTTTTGGTTTTGTGATTTCATCATAAAATGTGCTTTTTTATTAAATTTTGGGACTCTATAAATTTTTGTTGAATGGATGAATGATACTGTGCCTTTTTCTAGTAACCCAATCCAACAGTGTTAAAGAATATAATTTGAGACTTGAAAAAGTGTTTTATTGCAAGAGGAGATTATAACAACTAAATTCACTATTGATGCATGAATTTGAAAGATAAAATATAAATTTGTGGTTTAGGAAAGGTAAGAAAGAGGAGGGTCTTCTAGATATCCACAACAAACTATAGCTCTTTAATTTTTGGCTATGTTGATGAGGTTAGGGAACCTTATGTGTGATTAGCTGTCAGAGTGATTAAGCTAAATATTACATTGAATTTCTGTTTTACTGTTTCCTTCCAGACCTTTTATTTGATAATTTGTCATAAATATTTGGGTGTTTAAAAACCTTTCTATGTAGTATTTCTCCAATTGGCCAAGGGGCTTTGCATAAAGAGAACTACACAGGTTGTAAGAGAAATATTTTCAACCCTGAGTTCCTATTTCATTTTTTCTTTCTTAAACATATTTTCTCTAAATGATGAATGTGAGTGTTGAAAGGTGATGAAAACCACCCGTAGGCTTTAAAGCCTAAATGTTGAGTTTGACTCTCAGAGTTTAAAGGCATCATGAAAATTTTTCCAGAACTAATGTTCAAGCAATTTGGGTTTTACAGGCAACTCAGTTGTTTGAATGATGTAGTTATTTTGAAAAAGTAACCATAAAAAGCTATGTTCAGAGAATTGGTACTTTGCATTTATCAGAAGAACATAAAAGTCAATTGATTAGCTTGCTATTTGGAATATACTTTAATTTTTAAAATTATATTTCAACTCATTAGTATTTAATTCATGATTTTGTGTAGCAAACAGAATCTATTAAAAGATTGAATGTTTATTTTAGATTAGAGGCATATAAAGGAAAATATAAAAATTTTAAATATTCTTTTACTATATTTTTCTCTCCAGTCCATCTCTAGACATTTATAAGATACATTTCCAAGAAGCACTTCTATAAATTTTATAAACAAACATTTTATTATTAAACATATCTTTGTTGCCTGGAGTACCATTGACTATGGTATGCAAAATATCTTCACGATTTTAGCAGCTAGTTTCCTTTTTAAACATACAGTGTTCTTTATTTACAGTGAAATTAATGCATATTGAAAGGGATATCCATGTAGAACGTTGAAAGAAAATTGCCATGTAGTTACTATGCTTGCGAATTGCCTATTTTCTGTGTATATTTTGCATTGGATAGTAGTGATTGCATCTAAAAGAAAATGGATAATCTTTATTTTCACTGAAGGGATAGGTCATGTATCATCCTAAACTCATGAGCAATAAGATTATGGGTGCATGCCTGTTCATTTATGATCCAATCATCTCAGTATGAAAACAATTATTAACAATTCAAATAACCGCCTTGTCCCTTCAAGTAGCATGTTGGAAAAGGAAGAGAAATCAGAAATACTTTCAAAGATCCTTCAAATACTAATGGTACAGTTGTTTCAGCAGTTAGGTGATTTAACAAAGCTGATGTATTTTATGTTTGATTATTAAAGAAAATATATTTATCAGAATGCTGTTGAGAGCATATGTCATGAAGCATAATTTCTTAAATTATTAGATAGAAGCTGCTGATACTATTTCTTTTCATCCCATGTAATAGAATATATGAATCATATCCATAAAAATCAGGTAAGCTTATACATGTAGATGTATGTATATTGGTTAAGTGGGTGTGCTCTTATTGATTAGACATTGCAGTTAAAAGAGTTATCACTAAATATAATCATTTTATTAAGTAGGATGATTAAAAGTATACAAAAATAAAATTGGCCCAAATAAAAATAAGCTCCTTGGTTCAGCATCTACCTAAATATCCCAGAATGTTCCAAAATAATCATTAAAACCACAACTTATCCGTGTACTCATGAAGTAGAGAAGAGACAGTTAATAGAAATTTCTTAGCTGATAGACTGTTATAGAGCAGAGAACAATATGTGTTTTTGAAAATTAAACATATCAATTTGCTCCTCCTCTCCTATTAAGGAAGAGCTTCTTAATTGTGCTAACACATCAAGTGAACTATTCAATTAGATTTTAAGACCCAGGTATAAACAGCTGGTTAAGGTTACATATTTCATAGCAACAACACACCAGGAACCGTTGGTTTTAAATATCACGGCTGGAGGATAATTTGCAGCAGAGGTTTATCTGTCAAACATCCAGAACTGCTAATATTGTTCTAAAGATGGGAGTGTGGGTGTTTGAGTCTTGAAAATAGCTGTTTATATCTATCAAGCTGAGACTGATAGTTAAAAGTGCCCTCTCTGTCAGGTTCTACCAAATCAACTTTTGCCTCGTTGTGTCTCAGAACATTTTACCTATTCAACTTGGATTGCTAATGTCACTTTCCCTGGCACCAGTCTGTCCCTTTTGCAAAGTATAGAAAGGGCATGCATAATTGTTGAGTTATAAAACACTTGTAGCAATGCTTTCTACAGCTTCTGTTGAATCAAGAGGGTCTAGCTTATATAATCTCCTCTGGCATGGAATCAAGAAAAGCCTTACTTTGCCCCTGCTCCCTCTCTACCCATGAGTGTGAATATGCCGCATGGCTGACTGCTCCTCAGAAAACGGACTGAACAAAATAAAGCAGGAGTTCTCAGAACTGAGCATGCATCCAATTTGCCAGGAGGGCTAAGCCCCAACCCAAATCTTTTGATTCAGTAGATCTAGGATGGGGCCTGAGTATTTGCATTTTTCATGAGGTTGTAGGCGATGCCAATGCTGTGGGTCACCCCAGGATGACATTTGGAGAAACACTCATGTAGAAGTCAGAAAATTACCTCTACTTTTGAGACCTAGCAAATGGACTGAACTTTCATTTTTAGTTCTCTTCATCTCTACCATAGATGGTTAGATTGGTTTTCTAATGTAAACTTAAGTAGGATATGGTTCTGTTTTACTACATGGTGTGCCCCCAAAAAGGATAAAAATACTGTGTTTCATTTTTTAAAAATATTTTATTTATTTATTTATTCATTCATTCATTCATTCATTCATGAGAGACACAGAGAGAGAGAGAGACAGAGACACAGGCAGAGGGAGAAACAGGCTCCATATAGGGAGCCCAATGCGGGACTTGATCCCGGGACTCCAGGATCACGCCCTGGGCCGAAGGCAGGCGGTCAACCGCTGAGCCACCCAGAGATCCCCCTGGCCTTCATTTTTATACTGTCTCCTGTCTCTTGGTGCTTTTGGTTTAAATTCCTAACTTGCTTGCAAAGCCTCTAAAATTTACATCTCCAGCCCTGAACTCTCCCCTGAACATTAGTCTTATATACTCATCTGCCTAATTAACATCTCCACTGTCAAAGGCAGGTCACATTCCACAAACACCAGCAAAATTGAACTTATGATCTTATCCTTCAAATCTGATATGCATCTACTTTGCTCCATTCTAGTGATTGACACCCCCGTGTTGAGCAGGCTGAAAGTCTGGGATTTGTACTTGATTCCTCCTCACTGTCCTTCAACTGCCATATCAAATCTGTCACCTGGTCTTACTTATTTAACCTTCTCCATATCTCTGCAGTTTTCCTCTGTCCATCACTATCCTAAACAAGATGTCATCATCTCTCACTGGCATGACCACAATAACCTCTTAATTAGTTGTGTTAAAATGAATCTACCCCTCCCAACCAGATTATTCTCTCTACAGCCAGAGTAGTGTTTTAAAAGTGTAAATCTAGCCTTGTCACTTTTCTACTTCAAAGGCTTTTTCTTACTCTTGGCCTTGAAACATGGCCTTCAAAGCCCAACGTGACCTGGCCTTGGCTATGTTTACATTAATATCTTTCACTACTCCTTTCTTCTCATTCTTTGTATTCCAACTACACTAACTTTTTAAGATCCTTCTAGATACTGTGCTGTGATCTCTTCTGACTTTGTATATATTATTCTCTCTGCCAGGAACTCTGTGCACCCTCTCCCAATACCCGCAAGTACATCCACTCACTAACCTCTTCCTGATCATCTTGCAGAACTCATTTGATTGTCACCATCTCAGGAATATTTCTCTAGTTCCTCCCATCCCCAAATTAGAATAGTTATTCTTGCTACATGCTTCCTTGGTGCCCTTTATTCCCCTCCCCCATAGTCTTTTTTTCAGTGTGTAATTATATGCTATTTGTGTGAGCATTTATTATCTGTTTCACCCGCTACACAGTGGGTATGCTTTGCTCACCGCTGAATCCACAGAACCAGGGTTTGCAAACAACAGATGGTTAAGAGAAATTGTCACATCGATGAATGAAAAATTATACCTTAAAATTTTTCTGATATGGTTTCCACAATGGGCTTCCCTTTGGGGTATATGTTCTAGAACTTCAGAAGCATATAAACTGAACCAATAGCTTTATTCAGGTTTAAATCTTAGAAAATAATTTAGTTTCTTTTGCATGTGACTCTCCTGAGGGATGAGGCCCTCTTCAGAGTGAGTCACGTCAGTACAGTGGAGCCATTGAGAGCAAACCCTACCTTCAGACAACCTTAGTTCATTTCAAGTCATTGTTCCACCATTTCTAATCTTTGTGGGTTTGGATACATTAATCTTTTTTTCACATTAATCTTTTTAAGCTTTGATTTCTTTTTCCTTAATTTGGAGATGCTGATGATGCCAACTTCTGAGAAGTGTTGTGATGAATAAATAAGCATTGTTCATAGTAAGCACTTTGTATACCACCTGTTGCATCCTTACTGCTATATAAATCAAAATTATTAGCTTTACTCTGTTAGGTATTCCCAGCATTCAATACACTTCCAGGCATGTAGTGGGAGCTCAATAAAATTTTTTATTGAATTGTATGGACTCCATACATAATATCCGTATAGCATTTTAATTCTTTAGGTATCTCTAAGTATCCTTTGCATATGACCTCACAAAAGTTAGATGTCCTGTTCACCTATGTGAATCATTTCAGATGAAAAAGAAAACCAAGAATCCACACAGTGAAATCAGTAGTGTACCTTAAGTGACAGATTACTTCATAAAATTTCTACCATTCTAAAGATTAAGGCAAAAAATATGTATTTCCTTTAGAATTCTTTTAGTCCAGCAAATATTTACTGAGCATTGACTGTGTACAGGCCACGATAGACATAAAGATGAATAAATCCGGGCAGCCCGGGTGGCTCAGCGGTTAGCGCCACCTTCAGCCCGGGGCATGATCCTGGAGACCCAGGATTGAGTCCCATGTCAGGCTCCCTGCATGGAGCCTGCTTCTCCCTCTGCCTGTGTCTCTGCCTCTCTCTCTCTCTCCCTGTCTCTCATGAATAAATAAATAAAATTGTTAAAAAAAGAGATGAATAAACCCTGCCACCATTTGTCAAGAAGCTCATTGTCTCATAAAAAAGTGGATTCACACAAATAACCATATAAGCAAGTTGTCAATTGGGGCTGGCCTGAGAAACAAAGGGTTTTTGATATATATGAGAGATGCAGCTAATTTTGCTTGCAGGACTTCAGTTGCCTGAGATTTCTATATTTCTTCCCTTTAACCTTTCATGTTTTTCTTTCTTTCTTTAGAGGTAAAGAACTCTTCATAGCATATTCAGACCTTTTCCTTCATAGAGTACACCAGTGGTTCTCAAAGTGTGATCCCCAAGATCTCCTGGGAATGGTTAGAAATGAAAATTCTTGAGCCCTATCCGAGATATACTGAATCGAAAACTCTGGCAGTGGGATTCCACAATCTGTAAACAAGCTCTCTGGGCAATTTTGATGTATGCTCAATGTAAGGAGTCACTGGAGTGAAAGGTCATTTTGTGATAGATTTGTCTCCTTACATCAGTTCTGATCTTAAATATACAAATGCTCACAAACACAATTCACCAAACCAGCTTTAAAATTTCCCCTTTCTGGATACATAAAACAAATATGTGTTTTATCTGAGACAATATAGTATGACTAAGTGTGTCTCTTTGGAGGGCTAGTAGCTGTCAAGGTCTGTGCATCTTCACTGCTTTCCTTTGATGCTTTGGAAAAGTAGATTTTAACATGAATGCCTGTTTTCCTTTTTGTGTTTTGAGAAGCACTAGAATGGGTGAAATCTGGTTAAAGTTAGTGACAGGACATTTACTTAGACACAGTTAATTTGATTTACCTTGTAATGTTCAGTGTGAGAAGAAAAGGTCTTATTCATACTACTTTCCTTAAATAGCAACAATACAAAAATCGCCATTGAAGTCTCCTGGTCTCATTTTGCCTTGTTTTTCCAGAGAAGAGTAAAATGTTACACATTAGGGAACGTGACTTGCCTAACAAAGTGCAATTTACTTATTCAAAAATATTTATGGAGGAATTGTCAGTGATGTTGCAAGTCACCGTGATACGGACAGGGAATTCAAAGATGAGTAAGATAGGCCTCAAGGAACTTCATAGACCTGGGGAGGATGGATATATAAAACCATTACAATGGAGTGTGATAAGTAATCTAATAATAGCTACCACTTATTGAGGGCGACTATGTAAGAGGCACTCTGTCCTCTGCTGCTTCCTCCTGCTACTTAATCTTTGCCACAGCTCTGTAAAGTTGGTATTATCATCAATTTACAGCCAATAATACTGAGACTCAAAGAGGTTAAGTGACTTGCCCAAGGTTGTACAGCTAATAAGTGGTGCAGTTATGATTTGCATCTAGCCTTGAAGCTTTATTAGGGTAGAAACTGTGCCCCTTTTGTTTACCATCATTTCTAGACCATAACAAATTCCCTTGAACAAAATAGTTGTCAGATAAATAAATAATTCCAGGTGTCTCCAAAGGCCTTACTTGTTCAGATAGACTTGTATGAATGAAGTGTCCCAGGAGTGAAACACTTTGCCTGAGGGGGCTGAGGAAAGCCTTTCTTAAAACGTGAAGAGGTGTACGAGTTGAATAGGCCAGGAAGAAGTTTGGCAGCAAATGAGGTTCAGATACTGTTTGGCCTGTGGCCAGCAATGTGCCAAGTACAACCCACACCCCCCACTTTTCAGAATTATCTTGGTGTCTTGATAAAAGATGTAGATGCCTTACCATGATCCCAAGCCTTATGAATTAGTATCAGTGAGTGAAGACCTAGATTCTCTGTAATTCTTTTTTTTAAACCCACAGTCCCCAGCTAACAGATACTGAAGTTTAGAACCACCTCTAGGCCAGTGGTTCTTGATGTAAGAAAGGAACATTAGGTTTCAAAGCTGATGGCCAAGAAAGAATTCTTGAGATGTTTTTGGTGCAAAAAGGTGGTTTAATTAAAGCCTGGGGACAGGACCTGTGGGCAGGAAGAGCTGCACTGGCATCATGAGGAGTGGCCCATTATACACTTTCAAGTTGGGAGGGGGTCAGGGAGAGCGTAAGTCTCTGAGAAATTTTGGAAGCAAGTTTTCTAGGACCATGAGGGGGCTGGCTGTTGCTGGGAAGGGGTCTTTAATTACTGTCTAATGAAACCTGAGTCATGAGACCTTCCAGATGTATACAGGTGGGCCGTGTGCTTGGAGGATGATTGCCAACATGTATCTTGGAGGGTTTAGAGATAAATAAAATTTCTCAAGGAATTTTTATATGTTAAAGTAGACTTATAGGATCCTGGGGGTGGGCTAAGATTGCCTTTTGCCCTTAGCAAAATATTAACATTGAGGCAGTTGAATCCCTAGAGGAATGTCACTCTGCCTGTTTCAAGGGCTTGTCCAGAGGCTGCCGATAGTAAAGAAATTTAATAATTTCTCTTCTGCCTTTGTTTCCCACATCAATTCTCACATTTCAGCAGCATCTGAATCACCTGGAGGCTGGGTTATACCACGGATTGCTGTGCCACACCTTGGGAGCTAGTGGTCCAGTGGGTCTGGGCTGGGGCTAGAATCTGCATTTTTAACATGTTCCTCTGTGATATTCCTGTTGGCCTTCATCTCCTCTTGCTTGAGAAGCACTGTTTTAGGCTAGTCTACACTTCTAAAAGTACATAAACTAATAGACAAATGACTTGAATAGACCTGAGTTTTCAAAACACCTTCTCTCCAGTTTGGCCAATAGATTGGAGGAAAATAGAACAGAGACAAGAAAGGAGGTGGGGGGATAGTTAAAGCCATTCTGACCTGCCATGGAAGGAGGCTCAAGATCTGGGTCACAGAGCAAATGCAATAACTCTGGGTCTTTGGCCTCTAGCCCACTGTGATATCAGCTTTTTTCCCCTCTTCCTCCCTATAAACACATTTATTTGTTTCTTTAGGGTGATTAGATCAAAACGTTTGAGAAATTCTAAAATACAAGCCACTCCTTTTGTTCCCGCCTTCAAATGTTTCATTGCTGTCTAGGCACTTTCGCGGTTTCAATACATCCTTGCCTGGAAATTCTGCCTTTTTCCTTTGGCCTATATTGATTACGTGCCTTCTTTTAGACTCTATCCAATATTCTTCCTCTCCTTAAATGACACTTCTATTGCATCTTGAATAAAGCCGAAGAAATATATTAGCACACATTTTTTTTTGAAAACCTTATTTGGAAAAGAAGGCTCGTGGAGCAAACATTATTTAGCTGATTAATCAAATCTTTTAGTGAGAGACCTTTTGTCATCCCCTAACTTCCTGTTCGCAGTATCCAGGCAGCGGGGGTAATTCGGGAGAAGAGCGAGAGGCTTATTTCATGGGGTCAGGGGCCAGCGCCGCCACCTGCAGGTGGAGACATCAGAAACAGGAAGGAGCCTTCCAGCTGCAGCGAGAACACCCCGCAGAGCCTGACCAAGATGAAGGGTCTTTTAAATTCCAGCCCTCTCTTTCAGTTTTTGTGCTCTAAATGTGAATATTCAGGTCTGCCCTGATTAAGAACCGGCAGATAAAATGGCTCTTTGTGAATGCCACACTTCTTTGGCTTATTCATTCTTTGTCTCCCCATGTCAAATTATTATTTTCAAATGCATTGCACATAACTACCATGGATACGTCTTGCGGTCGGCATGGAGCGATCGTTTTGTAGCCACCCTTGACAAAGAGAACGGACTGCCCAAGCCACCCGTCATTCGGTACAAATCATTAACTTCTAACTAACATTTGTATTTCCAGGTTTGTTCTCTACCCAATTTGCTAGATGCAGTTGCAGTATTGACCTCAAACTCCAATTTTAATAATGCCACAATCAGACAGCAGTTTGGATCTGAGCAGTCAGAATTTCAGAAATTTGGTTTGGTCCGTAACAGTGATAGGTCTATAAATCAGGGAAGCAAGGGTTTGGTTGCTATTAAAATGCATTTCATGCCCATCAATCTTGTAGGTGGTTGTTAATCAGCCAGGGGGGCTCATTAAGCACCTCGGAGGATCAGTATACAATTCCAAGTAACTCTGGCAATTGTAGACATTGCCAACTGAATTTGTATTAGTTTGGTGAGGTTAAGTGGAAACAAGCAGCTTAGGGCCCTGATTACAAAGTGAAATCAAGAGTGGAGGAAGTCATGAAACCCCAGGTACATTTTTTAAAATTATTTTCCTTCGTTGGTATGCTCACAGATGTGTTGAGATTCAAAAGACTCATTTATTGCAAGATATTTTTTTTCTCCTTAAAATTCACTGTCCGATTTCATTCATTCATTAATCGAAATGTTATCAAGTATCTCCTTTAGGTAGGAACTGTGCAAAATGCTGGTGTGAGAAAGATGAAAGACACAGTCTTCCAGGAGCTCCTAGTTGTGGGGGGCAGTCAGGTGTGTAAAGAAATCACTGCAGTCCCATACTCTGAAAGAGGTGAGCACAGAATGTGATGGCATCCCAGGGCTGCAGAATCAGCCCCCAAATGTCGCATCGGAGAAGGGAAGGGTCACTCAAATAGACAGGACAGTTTTCGTCAAGGCCCATAGATAACAGTGAGTCAGGCATGGTTAAGGCAAGACTAAGCTTCACAAGGCTAGGGCCTTCTCAGCTGTGGCATGTCCCATGCTTGTTTGGTACAGGGCTTTGCAAACATAGTATAGAAATGAGAGAGTTCCGCATTTCTGTGGACAGGGCTGATGAGGAGGGGGAGGAGGGGATGACAGCCATGCTGACCTTTGTAGGCCGTGTTCATGTTCTGTGGTGTTCATAACGTAGGGAAATGCAGTTATGGGAGCTTCACTCAGGGAAATCCCGCATGTTTTTATTCAATTTGGGGTTTAGCTCAAGACAGCACTAGAAACTGTAGCTTTAGGAGAGGCTGTACTGTGGATATGATATGCACATTGTTGACATGCATAAGGTATGACATTAGCCCTCAGGACTACTCGGCACCCCTTAACGCTACAGATCATGAAACTTGTTACTACCTGCTTCAATCCCTTTGGCTTTTAGTACTATAGGGGCATGGTTTTCACACATTAACATACATCAAAATTGCCTGGAGAGCTGGTTCAAACACTGATTGCTGGGCCCCACCTCTAGAGTTTCTGATAAGGTAACTGTGGGGTAAGGCCTGAGAATTTGCTTTTCTAACAAGATTCCAAGTGATGCTGGTATTGCTGGTCAGGGAACTACTGTTTGAGAACCACTGCTCTAAGGGCATAGAGTGTGAGAGAAGTTCCTTGGGCTTTGCCCAGTATTTACTGAGGCCACCAGTGTTACTAGAAGTTTACCAAGATTCAGAGAGTTGTGCCCTATTCACCCTGTAGCCTGGGACTCCCTGTCATCTTTAGAACTGTGATTGAGGGAAAGGTTACCAGCTTAGGTGTTTCGACTATTCTTTGCCTAAGTGGAAAGAAAAAAAAAAGTAACACAGGTTTGGGGGAGAGCTATAGAATAAACCATCGATCTCAATAATCAGTGTTTAACAAAGGAAAAGAGTAAGCTTTACTGTATAAATCTTGTCCCATACCTACCAGGCTACTGAAATAGTATGTTTTGTCGCTGTTGTTGTTCTTCGGTATGATGGTGGAAGCTTCTGAAAATAGGAGAGGTACAGGCTTAGAAGTGGAAGAAAACTATTAGCTTAGGATTCAAAGTAGCATGAAAAACCTGTAAACAGACTATTTTAAACTCTGAAGTAAGTTTGGGGTGAGAAAACACAATGCCCTGATGGTCTTTTTGACCCACTTCCCAGGTTTCAGGGGCTCATGCCAAAGATAAGCCTCAGAGATGACCTTAAATGGTGCCTACCCAGGGCTTGCAAGATAAATATGGGCATTGATGGCTACTTTGGCTCAGGCTTTCCACACCTGTGATTCGGTGTCCCTGTCCCACCAACCTCTCCGGTTGCCAATCTATGGCAAGTAACATGAAATTCATAACCTCTTTTTTTCTGGTAATAATCCTTGCATATCCATATGGAGGACTCCTATACAAATCATCCCCCAAACGAAATTTTTGGTTAAATATCTTCTTGGCCTGAGGCCTCTTCTTGGGTTTGAGTGAAATGGCCTACAGGCAGCCTTTTACTCTAATTTAGAAAAGTAAGAATGAAGATATAAACAGATCATAGTCTGGCAGATCTGGGAAATTGACCTAAGCTTCTCTTGGTGTGCATTCAGGAACTTCCTGCTAGATTTTATGGAAGCTACTTACTATAGGTTGGAAGAGTTTGAGGGTGTAAAAAAATGAGAATGGCGATAGAAAAATTTGTGAAGAATCTGAGAATATCTTTGCCTGGTCAGATGGTACATTGGTAGCTGTCTACACTTGTGGAGTTCTGAAGTTCAGGGAGTCCTGTCCTTCTTTGAGGGGGCACTGCTGGGTTCTGGACTCTGTGGAACCCCAAGACTGGAGTAAGCAATGTCTTTGACCTATATCAGAGAACCTTCTATCTTTTTGATATGGCCTTAGACATTTTTTTATTAATCACATCACTGGGATCTCCATGCAGAACAATATCTCCACTCTCCATCCTGTTCCTCCAAACTATTTAGCTTAAGAATGAGATCACATGAACACTATGTAGATCATTTCTCAATGTGGCAGCTCCACTATGGTAACCTTACTTTAAAGAAATTCCATTTCTTGCCTGGCATTGATGATGTGATTAATAAAAATAAGTTATGGTGTGAGGCTTAGAAGGATGAGGAGGGGGCACCTGGGTGGCTCAGCCTATTAACTGTCTGCCTTCAGGCTCAGGTCATGATCCCAGGATCCTGGGATTGAGCCTCACATCAGGCTCCCTGCTCAACGGGAGGCTGCTTTTCCCTCTCTTTCTGTCCTTCCCTGTGCTTATGCTCTCTCTCTCTCTTTCTTTCTCTCTCTCTCTCTCTCTCTCTCTCTCACACACACACACACACACACTCAAATAAGGAAAATAAAATCTTTAAAAAAAGAAGGACAAGGAGAGTTACTCAAGTTATGCACCTACTGATGTGTTCATTTATGTTGTCAATGAGGAAAAACTTTCCCTCTACCCTCTTTAAGTTCAGCACTTAGGAGCCTGTGAATTAAACTGGCAAAAGACAGATTAGCAAGAGAGAAGGCAAAATTCACTCATGTATATACACAGAAGGATGTACACAGAAAATGTAGCTCAAAGAAGCTGTTAGAATTTAAAACTTATATACTATCTTGACAGAGAGTGGGTTAGGATTTCAAGGGACACTAAATGGTGGAAAATGATTGAGAAATATACGAGGGGAAACTAACGGAAGGTAAGGTTTGTTTTGGTAAGGTCTATTTATGTAATTTCTCATCCTGGTGCCAGCTTCCCATTTCTGGTAACAGGTAGGAGTCATTCTTCCTCCCTGCTTTGGGAAGCCTCCCTTAAAGGGGGGATTTATAATAAGTTGAATTCTCTTTGAAGGCTCTACTTTTAGGCAGAAAGTAGAATGCAGAGAATGTGTCTTCTTATATCCGTTGATTCTCAAATGCCTTCAAATTATCCATATGCCACAGTGGTATAATTTGGATCCCTTCAATGTGTTTTTTTCATTCAATACACATTTACCAAGCACATGTTATATGCCAGGCACTGAGAATACAAGAATCAACGAAGTTAACTCCCTACCCTCATGGAACTGAGAATCTAATAGAAAACCAGACAGTAAATAAATGATATTTATTTGTTACATTTATTACATACATATACATGTGATTTCAGATAGTGTTATGTTCTCAATACTGGTTAAATGGACAGAAGATGGTTTTGAAGGTGGACTGGTGTAGGCTGGCAGACACAGCTTTTCTGGAAGGCAATACTTGAGAAGAGATGAGAGTTATTTAAAGCAGCAGGCCTAGTGAATATTTGGAGAAAAAATATTCCTGGCAGAGAAAACAGCAAGGACATGGCACAGAGATCAGAAGAGACTTGACTTATACAGGGTCACAGTGTATGCAGAAGAAGGGAAGGCAAGGAAGTGGGATGGTGGGCAAGGGCCAGATTATGCAAGGATTTATATTCCAGGATAAGGAATTTAATTATTTCTGTAAGTTTCATGGAACATCATTGGAGAATTTAGAACAGGAGAATGAAATGATCTGTTTTCTTCAAAGAGCTTTCTTGTTGCTGAGTAGAGATTAGACTGGAATGGGACAATTGTGATTCAGAGAGATGACATTGAAAACCACCCTAATAGTCCATGTGAGAGGTGGTGGTGGCTCAAGCTAGGATGGTATGATGGGATCAGTGAGAGACCTTGGATTGAGGATGCATTTCAGAGACATAGATGACAGGATTTGCTGTGATGGGTTACATGTGCAGTATAAGAAGAATTGAGAATGGTTTCTGAGTTCTTGGTGAGGGGAAGTGGAGAGAAGTGGAGGAAGAATGGTAGGTCCAAGGAAAGATGAAATCAAGAGATTTACTTTGACTATGTTAATATCAGAGACTCATTCGGCACCCAAGTGGAGATGCTGGGAAGGAAGTTGGATAAACAGAGGAATCTGAAATTGCAGAGCTTATTTTGGACTGGAGATATTCATAAAAGAGCCATAGGCTTATGGATGGTTTTTAAAGAATGGGACTGATCGAGGTCTCCTAGGAAGAGAGTTTGGCAAAACAGGCTGGGAATTGAGCACATATATCAAAGACAAGAAAGGGAAAAGAAAACATTCAAAGGAGACTAAGAAGCAATAGCTGTGATATATAAGAAAAACCAGGTAAGCGTGAGGTTCCTGGAGTGACAGTGTCAGAGCCTGCTAAGAAATTCAATCACCCAAACACAAAAGAACTGCACTGGATTTAGCAATATGGAGCTCATAGTTGACTTTGACAGAAGACATTTTTATTGGAAGCATGTCTCAAAACCTCTTTGTAGTGTGTCACAAAGATAATGAGAGGTGAGAATGTAAAGACAGTAGCTGTCACTGTGCAGATACCACTGTCAGTCATGCATTAATTAAACAATATTTGTTGAGTATGTACTATGTTTCACGTGTTGCAAATGGTGCTCACTCCATTGGGGGAGAACAAGATTAAAATCATTATAGTACTCTGAAATAGTTACAGTAAAATCTGTGAAAGAATCACAGAAATCTAAAGCCCAGTTTTACAGAGAAGGTGGCAGATGAGCTTATCTGCAAGTTGGAGTAGAAGTTTGCCGATATAGAGGAAGAAGATCAGAAGTGAGACAGCAGTTTGAGTAACCATGAAAGCATAAAACAGCATGGCCTGTCCTGGAAATGTCAAGAAATTCCACATGACTGGACAAAGAATGAAGGTATAAGGTGGATTCAGGGATGAGGTCAAAGAAAAGCAATTTGGAGAAACTGGCCAGATTAAAGATTGTATTCACATATCCATTTCAAAGGGGTTATGTAGGATAGTAAGAGGAGAGAGACAGACACTAGTGGCACAGAGAACAATCAGAAACTTCTAATAGTAATTCAGAGACATGAAAAAAAAAACATAGAAATGTGTTGCAGATTATCCAGTCCCCAAGGTTGAACAATTAAGCACATTTTCAATTGTTATGCCCATGATATTAACATATTTAATAACTGCAGTGCCTGTTGAGGCTAAAAATAAATTAAAATACTGTGCTCATTCTGTATTAAAATGCTGTGGCTTAGAGTTAAAACTGTTTCCTAGCTAAATAAAAATAGGTGATCTGGATTAATTTGTATTATATTTTAGCAACACAATGTTGACTTTTATGCTTGCACCATCAAAAAGAGGAGGTGGTCTCTATTCAATATCCACATCTTCAGCACAAGTCGAGTGAGACAGTAAATTACTGGAAACAATAATAAGTTCTTAATATAATGAAAAATTTAATTGTTTTATTTGGATTTACTAAAGAAAAATGTTTTGAAACATAGGTGCATGTAATAAAGTGATTTGTTTTTGAGAGGAGGGAATGAGGGCATGAGGTGAAAGTTTGATAATGAGCCTCAAAGCTCTAAATATGGTCAATAAATCAAAATTGGACTGAGTAAATTCCTCAGGATTTCCAGGAGTTGCTTATGAAACTGAGGAAGGTAAGGAAATATACAGGAATAAAGAAGAGCCAACACTCTCACAGGAGTCTGGCTCTTCTGGAAGTTACCTGTGTTGTGGCTGAGCTCCTCTAGTTGAGAAGATACTAAGATGGTTTCTTAAACCAGAAGACATTTTGTTGCCTGAATACAGGACATGGAAAAAAGTGGCCCATCAAAGTCACCTTCTCTTTCATCCTTCCCATGAACAAGGTAGAGGTCCTGGCTAGCCATCTGGTATTTACTGTGTTTTAATGCTTCTAAGATGCATGTTGTTTTTAATGGCTCTGAAAACAGACATGTCTCATCCTTGATGTTTTTGCAATTGTGAATTAGTTACTATACCTGCACAGGTGCAAATTTGATCATAAGTATCCATGTGGTAGTCAATTAAATAGCTAAATTTATTTCTGTGCTGTGTTATGGTAATAGAATGTTTGGATAGTTGTATCCTAGTCTTGATTCTATTATTAACTAGCTAGGTTATTTTGATTTACTTAACTATTCTGGTCTTCACCTTCCTAATTGGCAAAATTACAGCAGGGGTTCCTCCTGTTTCAATAGGCTGAGGAGTCTATGAAACTGATGGGTACAAATGTTCATATTATTTGAGGTGGGATACCAGGTGCCCTCTTGACACTAGGGGAGGGAGAGGAAAACTTTACTGGAGGCTGTGGTTTCCCAAGGAGATTGTTTTAAAATGTCCAGGTTGAGACAGACCAGGTGCTAAAAGCATGGTATCTAACACTTCAAGTTGAAAGAACAAAATAACTTTTCATCTTTGAGATCTTAATAGCAGCATGATGAAAACCTCTGTGTATCCTCCACCCTAAGTGTTTTCTTTCTGAAAACTGAAGCCCAGGCGTGATCACATCCTTCCCCTATTTATACATTTCTGATCATGCTTCATGCTTCTAAAATCTACATTCTTTAAAATTGTGTCCAAAATCCATTAAAACTTCTCTGTCCCCAACTACCTATGTCACATTTGCCCCCAACACCACATCCTCTAAGCCCATTCATTATACAGCCTTCCTGATGCTCCCTGACTACAGCAGGCACTCTGCTCCATTGTTTCTTTGCACATGTATCTCCTGTGGGATTGTTGTTGTCTTCTCTAAATCACTTCCTCCAGGCCAGCAGCATCAGCATTATCTGGGAATTTGTTAGAAATATAGATCCTCAGGCCCCATCCCAGATCTGCTGCATCAGAAACATTGGGATACAGCAGTCTGTAATTTTACAAGCCCTTTAGGTGATTCAGTATACACTCAAGTTTGAGAACCAGTGGTCTAGATCATTCTTTTATAACTTTCTTCTAGCAATTATTGGATTGAATTCCAGGGACAGAATCTCCTTGAAAGCCAAGAACATGTCTTTGCCATCTCTCTGTCTTCAGGGCATAGTACACTATCTGGCCTATAATTAAAGCTCAATAAATGCTTTCCGTGCCAATAAGTCGGTTAATCAAATACACTGTTCCTGCCCTTGACGTAACTGAAATTTGTTTGCAGAAGAAAACATATAACTGTATAGATTAACAAGAGAATAATTTATTGCCATCTATAATAAAATGCTAGATTCTATAATAAATGTCATACATTGTCAATGGGCAAAAATTGAATTAGGATTTCAGATAATAAAAAAAATAAAAATAAAAAATAAAAAAATAAAAAAAAAGGATTTCAGATAAAAGAAAGGCTATTGGTGATTAAGTCACCTGGAGAAAGCTTTGCTGCAGAGATGGAGCGTTGAAAGCAGAGTAAACTGTCATGAAGAGATCTAAGCTGATGGGAGCACAGGTTTGTGTGGAGAAGTATGAGCGATAGTTAACCATGGATTCCAGACTATACAGATAGGACTCGATATGATAACGACAACAACAACAGAATGTCTAGGGTGGTAGCGAGCTCCTCATTTAGAAAATATGCTAGGAGTATCCCAAGAAGAATAGAGACCCACATAACTGAAGGTTGACTGAACAGGAACCTGGCATAACACAAATAGGAAAGCCATAATCTATGCAGCTTTCAGCTTGCCACAAAAATGATTCTGGATTACAAGCATTAGTTTCTGTATGAATCCAAAGAAAGATGTAGCTTATCTCTTTAACAAAGTGGCTCACTGTTCATTATTCTGCAGTTGCAATTCTTAAAATATTTTGGAAATATTGGTTGGTATGCTTTACTCAACTCTAAGAAGTAATAGCTTTTATAAACAGATCGTTTAAAGGAACAGGCCCATTTGTCTTTGGAAAAAGGCAAGGAGAAAAGAAAAGATTGGAGCATGTGTTCCTGCCCAGATAGCGGTAAAATATGGGGGGAGTTTTTGTCTTTAAAAATGTATTTTCTCTATCCCTCTGCATATGTACATGTCCCAGGATCATTATAAAATGGTACATTGTGTGTGTGGAAGCGGTACCATATTGGGCTGGGTGGTGGATGATTAAATATATATTTGTGGTTTGATGTATACACTAGCTATGCAATATAAGTAGCATTATTTCTCATACAAACATGGAAAAATGATTGCATAGTCATTAATTTGGCTATTGTGTATTGAATTCCCATTTTATATCCTGAAATTGAGTTTAAGTGATCTGTCTTTGATTTTGGATACTTCCACTGGAATACTCAAAGAGTTCATTTTCCTTCTTCAGCACATGAGATGGTAACATTTGCATCCTCTTTTCTGGCCACAAGTTAATAGTGATTTTATAAGCTAGGATGACTTTACAGAATTATAGGTGGTAAACATCCTACCACCAGATTTACCCAAGAACATGAAACAAATGTTTTAAATGAAATAGAATGTCCTTTTGTGACTATGCTGGAATTTTACATGCAGCATTATGCTTTTTCTCCTAGGGTAGTTAGCCACGTGGAACTGAAGCCATTAGCCAGTTCTTCAGTGGATAAATATTATCATCTGGGAAAAGAGGCAAAAGAAATGTACCCACTCTAGTTAGAAATTAAAGGAAGAGGAACAACATGGGTAGTTATGTTCACAAAAAATTGGGAGAACTATTTTATTTTAAATTTTTAACCCAAATATCCAGCTTTTGTGACTTCAAAATCAACCATCAAATACTATTTGTAAAGGAAAACTACTGTTGGACTTAAGTAGCTTAAGTAGCCAACTTAATTGACTTTAGCCCCAGGTCTCTGCACTTTGAATTTGGGTTTTGCACTTGCATTGTCATGGGAAACTTTTATAGCATAAACCTATGATGATATTATTCTGTAATATGTTGCAAAATTCTGCATGTTATTAAGGATGAGATGAAGATGGCACCAAAGAGGTAAGCCTCAGCCAATCGGGGAAGAGTGAATGAAATTCTGATAGGCAAAACAATTTTTGAAACTGTATGTGGCTTGAAGCACCTGGTGGCTCAGTGGCTGAGCATCTGCCTTTGGCTCAAGTTGTGATCCTGTCCTGGGATCGAGTCCTCCACAGGGCTTCCCACAGGGAGCCTGCTTCTCGCTTTGCCTATGTCTCTGCCTCTCTCTCTGGGTCTCTCATGAATAAAGAAATAAAATCTTAAAAAAAAAAAAAAAGAAAAAGAAAATGTGTGGGGCTTGACCTCAGAATAAATGAAACTGGATATTACCTAAGCTTAGCAAATTATAATATAGAAAAAGTAGTAGCCATGGAGAAATAATTATTTTGAAGCATGGTTGTGTTTTTTTTTTCTCTATCTGATGGATATGACTGGTTTAATTTTGATGTTATCGGTGCTATTTAAGTGTCTTGGTCAAGAATTCACCTTGGCTTTCATTTAAACATAAAATATTTTAAGCAATGTGCAAGAGTTTGTATTGGAAAGATTAAAAACAAAGCAATTAGGCAGAGGGGCAGAAGTATCAAAAACAAAGTAATGAGGCAGAGGGTCAGAAGTATCAAGAAGAGGGAAATTTCATTCTGCTACCTGTTAGGTTAGGTGTCCCATGTATTGTGTCATTTCCCCTTCTTGGCCCTTAACACAAAACCCTATAATTACTTCTCATTTGTCTAGATCAACCCACTAGACTACAAAGGCTATTCTTGCATTAGGTCAAGATTGTTGTCCATTTTATTCCCCTCTCTATCCCCAGCATATTCATTTGCCTGGCCCAAACTGAGTGCTTCAAAACTGCCTACAGGGAGATAAGAGAAATGGCCATTTTTGTGAAGACGCTTATCCATGTGACAGCAGACTAATCAATTTTTCTCTCTACTTTTTTTTTGAATTTTTGAATCACAAAATGACTCTCTTCCAGCCCTAATATTCTGTGATTTGATAATTTCCGCAATCACATTTTCTTTAATGAATTTTGCATGACATTAGCTATTTTTGTACCAGATATTACCTTGCTCTAATTTCTTTTTTTCACCCTAGGAAATAAAAGTATCAAATGAATTTCCCATTTTCGTAAGTTATTGATACACATCACTGCGGGGTATCTCCGTGATTAACTTTCACACCACGTAGTCAACAAGAGTTCAGCGAAGAGATCGTGTATCAGAGCCCCCTGTCTATGTAGACTTTTGGGAAAAGAAGAAATACATAGAATGGGGTGATAGTGGGTGCATGAAGTCTCTAAATGCAAAACCTTATAGCTACTGGTTTTCCTCAGGCAAATTGAGTTTGGAGAGAGGAGGGGCCTACAAACTGAGTAGAAGAGACACAGAAATAACAAGAAACTTGAGCTTACAAGAAGCCACCACTGTTTTCAGAATACGAAAATTATATCGGTTCATTCTGAAAGTTTTTGAGGAATATAGAGGAGTATAGAAAAGAAAGACATCTCTCCTTTAATCTCCTTTAATGTCACTTTCCAGAGAAAATCACTCTTAAAATTTCCATGTGAAAACATTTTCTAATAGTCTTTTTTTCTGTTATGTGCATATGGATTTAAAAAGCCTCCATATTTTTATGAAAATGGAATGATACATGCTGTTTTATAACATGTTTAATTGACAACGTGCAGTCTGTTCTAACATACTGCTTATGTTCTAAAAAAATTTAAACCTTGTGTTATCAAAAACTGTCTTAAAATAGCTATCAATGGAGAAAAGAGGTCGGAGTAGAGAATTTCAGATGATCAATATCAAAGCTATATTTCCGTTTTTTAAAAATAATGAGTATAGGATTATAAAATCTACAACAGAGATAAAAATCTGACCTTTGAATGTCTGTTTGGCTCCATAGCAATAGCCCTCCTTCCTCTCCCTGTTATTCTATGTCTCATTAACCCATTTTCCTGTGAAAACCATAATTTTATGATATTCATCCACTATCTTTAGGACAGGGCACTCTTATTTTTGGATTTTTAGTGTTTGTTCTGGTGGTGTTTTTGTCCCGCTGTTCGCTCTTGCTCTGATTTAATAGGATTGTAACCAGTGGCAATCCAAATTTTATAAATCTTTCTTCCTAAATAATTAGGAATTATTTAGGCATTCTAGTCATGAGAATTTAGAACACTTTCACTGTAAGAGAAATTCCTGCAGCACAAACATTCTCCTTCCCTGTAAATTTGGCTGAATAGTATCTTATTGTATTTGAGCCAATAATTATTGAAACAATCTTACTTTTTTGGACATAAAAGTTGTTTCCAACTTTTTGCAATTTTGAAAATGCAAAGCCACGATCACTAAAGCATTAAGAATGTAAAACAAAACAAAACAACAAAACATCGGTTATCTTCTTGGTGGACCCTGCGAGTTGCTATTTCCTTGTTTCTGGTCAGTCCATCCTTCATGGTTTCAGTACACACACTATTTTTTATGTTGTGGATGGGGGAGAAGTGTCTCTTTTTCCTCCAAGGCAAATCATATGAACATTAAGTGTTATCTGGATTAGCTATTATTTATAATGTTATGGAGCATCAAACCTGGTCAGTATTGTTCTTGGAATTCAGAGGGGCTTCAGACATCCTCCCTTTCATGATACTCTTGCTCAGTTTGTATCTACTATTCTGCTTTTGTGATTTGTCATCACCTTCCTGTGATGGTTCATATTATGTGTCATTTTGACTGGGTCAAGGAATGCCCAGATATATTCGGTCAAAATTTTTCTGGGTGTGTCTGTGTGGGTGTTTCTGGATGAGATTAACACTTGAATACATAAGCCCTGTAAAGCAGATTACCTTCCCTAATGTGGGTGGACCACATGCCATAATTTGAAGACCTGAATAGAACAAAAAGGCTAGCTCTCCTCCCAGAGTATGAGAGAATTCCTTGTGCCTGAGTGCAATCAAACTGGGACATTGAACTGGGGCATTGACTTTTTCTTGCCTTTGAACTTGAGTTGACATATGAGCTCTTACTGACTCTGGAGCCTGCCAGCCTTCAGACTGGAACGACACCATCGGCTCTCCTGGGCTTCTAGCTTGCTGACTCACCCTGCAGATCTTGGGACTTGTCAGCCTCCTTCATCGCATGAGCCAATTCTGTATAATAAATCGCTTTTTGTCCAATTGGTTATGTTTCTCTGGAGAACCCTGTTGAATATACTCCCTATTGCCCTTTCTCTGGCCTTGGAGATCTCCAAAGCCAAGGGCATAAGCTCCACTCCTGGTGTTACCAGCTCTTCTGCTAATCTTTAATGGTCAGATAATAGTTATTTAGGTCACTTATAAATTACTTTCTTCATAACACTTTGCAGTTCCCTCCACTAAGGAACATGGGATCAGACCTGAAGGTATTTAAATCAAATAGTTCCTCAACAAATACATTCCTCTTAAACCCGTCATAAGTGCCCCCAGATGGGACATGGACCATTACAGCATTAGTTTCAGTTGATTTTCCTGCCTTCTCAAGGATCTCTAAAACTGGAGAAAGATGCCCTCTCCCTTGCCCAAGCAGCACCATTCTGGGGTAAAGTTCAATACATGATTTGGCACAAAAGTAAAGGAATTAGCTTTGCCTAGGTCCCAGAGAAATAGTTTTCTCTCTTTCATGGCATTTTTACATGCCGTTTGATGGCACTGCTTAAGTGGAAGCTTTAAAGTGAAGAGTTGGAAGAGGAAATTCTCCCACTTGTGAGAAGGTTTGGTATACAATACAGATCCGCAGAGAAATGGCTGAGGTTCAATGAAGCAAAATCTAACTAGAGACTGTGATACAATTTGGAGTCTCTGGCTCTCTCAGACAGGGGGCAGAAACCATCCTGCTAGATGGGAAAAAAGGATGAATCACTGGATAGAAATGCAGATATAAACACCATAGACTGCAAAAGCTGAAAAAGATACTCATGATTCTCTATGTAAACACCTTCTCCTGTAGGTGAGGAAACCAAAGCGTAGAGATGTCAAGTGACACCCATAGGGTCGCATCTTAAAAATCCCATTCAAATCCATTTTAATAATCTGCTACTAAAAGGAAGGAAATCATTCCTTTTAAACTTTCACCTTCAAAATAACATTTATCCTCGTCCTGATTATACTCATATCTTTTTCTGGAGTTGAGCTCATTAACGACCATGGAACTGTGGTTACGGACAGAGGTAAATTTTCTATATGTCTGTCTTCTGGCCTTATGGACTCTAATACAAGAGTTTTCAGGGCACCTGTGTGGCTCAGCAGTTTAGCGCCGCCTTCAGCCCAGGCTGTGATCCTGGAGACCCAGGATTGAGTCACATGTCGGGCTCCCTGCATGGAGCCTGCTTCTCCCTCTGCCTGTCTCTCTCTGTGTCTCTCATTAATAAATAAATAAAATTAAAAAAAAGAATTTTCAAATTATTTTGAAAATATTGTTAAAATCAGCATGTTAAAGAAAATGTCACTTAAGTATTAAAGAATATGCTCTTTTTACACTCTCCTTTACTGAATTTAGTACTTTTCAAGTAGAAAATTCTCAGATCTATTAGATAGCATTAAGTATGTTTTCATCATTAAAATAAGATGAAAATATAATTTTACTTTAGGGTATTTGGTGTTTCCAGCCTTTAAAAAGTCAGCATTTAATCATATCTGAAATTTACAGGATAAAAATTTGAAAGCCTTCAATTATTGACATTATTCCAAGGGAAAAAAAGGCACTTTGCCACAGAACTTAAATTTTTCTCTCATGAATTGAGTCTGGTACAGAGTATTCATTATGGTGAAGTTTAAACATAATGGAGTCTAGCTACTTCCATGAAAATACTATTCAGTGAGTTTCTGCTTTGACACTGAACTGACCTTGTAATTAATGTTGTACACTATCCTTTCATTATATACTGGATTATAAAATACAACTTATTGGCAGCATAAAGGCACAAAGTTCTGAAATGCAATTTATAACCATGTAAAAGGACTAGCTTTGAGTGACAGTTAAATATGAATAGATGGGTCAGTGTTACAAAACATGAATAATGAAGCATTTTAAACTCAAGTTTCTGGTTAAATCATTAATTATGATTATTTTTAGAAGAAAGTCTGCATCTATAATGTACCCAATAAGATGTGTATAAATGCAAACGTTTATATTGTGTGAAATAATTAAAATGAAAACTAGTTTTCCACATTCATTCTTACATTGTTTTTTTAATTTAAATTCCTTGAAATGTCACAAATAGGCTTATTAATTTGAAGCTATATATGTTACAATTGTGTTTAAGCTGTTAATATAACTTCTCTTAGGGTGATTCTGTTTAAATGTTGAATTTTCATTATCCAATAATAGTCACCATTTGTTCAGTGCTTATTGTGTGCAAATATACTGCTCTGAGATCTTTACATATATTTTCCATTTGATCTTAAAAGCCTCACCTCAGATCCTTCTGTTTGAATAGAATCTAAGTTGAACCAGATAGACATTTTTAGTTGTTATAATCAGAGGTAGACACTACCAGCCTGGATGGATGTGGCTAAGGACTAGACTCTTTTGGGTGCAAGAACAGGCTGTCCCTCCCAGCGCCCCTGGATGTGCAAATGGGTAAAAACCCAATTTGTAGTTAAATGCACCCAGAACCTAAATCCATTTTACAAATAAACACAAAGTAGATTTTGTATGTGTATGTGTGCCCTTTTTTTTTTTTTTTTTTTTTTTTTTTTTGTCTGAGAGAGAGAGAGGAAACACAGCTTTAATAGTTGCTAAATTTTTCAGGAATGAAGTAACAATGTTCAGAACTTTACCTAGAGCTGTTTCCTTTATCAGACAACATGGAGAGCGGTGCCCCTTCTGGTACTGGAGTGTCCTGTACAAGTCATCATCTCTAGTGGGGCAGCCCGGGGGCTCAGTGGCTTAGCGCTGCCTTCAGCCCAGGGCGTGATCCTGGAGACCCAGGATCCAGTCCCACATCGGGCTCTCTTCATGGAGCCTGCTTCTCCCTCTGCCTGCGTCTCTGCCTCTTCCTCTCTCTGTGTGTCTCTCATGAATAAATAAATAAAATCTTAAAAAAAAAGTCATCTCTATTCCGTCGGCATTAAAAATGTGCACATTAATGGGGATTCTACCCTAGGTACAAGTGTCTGAGTTCTTTAATAAAGTCTTCTAGTGTGGCCATGCAAACACACATACAAAATCATTTTAAAATCAAACAAATGTTGTATTTTGTTTAAATAAAATTGTTATTATCATTAGTAAATAAAATCATTTCATTTCTCCCTTATGTTATACTTAGAGCACTTCATAAGCTAGGTTATGGAATCTATTCATTCCATTTCAGATCAGTAAATGTGGCTGTTACCAAATATTTGTCCTTAAAAGGTGGACATTAGGTCTTATACAGTTCAGAACAACAGATCTAAACCTTGTGCACTTTTACTGTTAGAGGACACAGCCAGACCTATCTGGCTTCCGGTCCAGGCTATTACTTAACTGTATATTCGGTGTTGGGCAAGTTGCTTTACCTCTGGGTTTTAGTTTCTGCCTTTGTAAGATAAGGCTACTAATCATATTTCTATCATGGGACAATTGTGGGTGTAATAAAGCACCAAACACAATTACAAGTAAAGTAATCAACAAATACTACTTGTCAGTAGTGTATTGTATTACCTCCAGAATAGATCAAAAGTATATTTTTCACATCAAAGAGTATATAGTGCAAAAATCATGCCTAAATTAACGGGCGTACAGTAGGTCAGTGAGTGGGGATAAACATTATGAGTTTCTCTCCGCTTTTTGCTAAACAGGTCCCTGGCTTTGCTTCCTCATTTATGTACCTCAACCCACCCCTGAACTCTGAGGAGGGTGTTGCCATGGCCAGTTCTGTTATAATTGCCCTCCAGTGATGAAAACCCAAAATAACAGAAGGCTATGGCTGTCAGCTTACTCCCTTCATTGTGCCAGTAATATAAATGACACTCAGTCTTGTGGTTTTGTTATAGAGTAATGTAAATGAGCGGGCACCAGGGGGAAAAAAAGTAATAGTTATACAAGATTGTGTACTGTGAGAAACTGACACAGGCAGATCAGATCAACTATCTGAGTTTCTCTTAATCATTTACTGGGACCTAGAAACAAGTTTTTTTCCATTTGCAGTGTTGATATAGATAGATAGATGGATAGATAGATACAGATATAGATATAGCTTTTTCTTATATATCTGAATATACGTTATATATATCTGAATATATATTATTATAATATATCTGAAAGGAATAATAGTTGTTTGAGAAATATTTTGGAAAATTATTTTTATTCTGTTAAAGCAAAATTACTCATTAGTGGTGTGTTTTATTTTTTTAAGTAATCAGAGGCACTTCGGAGTGCAGCGATAAATCATTAGAACTTTAGAAATCTTGTTTTATAGAGTTTCAGATTATAATTGATATGCCATCAGAAAGAATGACAGACACACTGGCAAGAGAGGCCATTTATGTGCTTTGGTTTTCAGCTAATTTATAGAGTCATCATGAGAGGAAAGACTCCTCTCTTAGTGAAAATCACATAATGGTAGATTAACACTTGATATTTAATCTCTTCCCTCATTCCACTTTATATCCACATTTATTCAAGTGCTAACGACTGTAGGGCAGCTACAAAACACTTTATTCCTACATTATAGTTATGCTATCTGCCATTGATTATTTCTCATTTGTTATTAACATAAACACACATATAAAATAGTGATTTTCAAAGTATACTGTACATTGTCTGGCATAGCAATTGTTAATAATTTGAATACTGTCAAGGAAATTATAGGACATGTCCAATAAGATGAACCTGATGCAATACTGTCTCAAAACAACAGTGCTACCATAGAGATGTGATACCAAGTTCAAAAGCAATCACAGAAAGTAACCTAAATGGAGTTTAGTTGGACTAAATGTAGTTCCTCTAAGTTATATGTTCCATAAGTTTGAGATAATTTATAACAGGTGATAAAGTGCTTTGTAAGTTATCAGTGATAAGTCATGTGCTTAAAAATCCATTTTTTCCCTAAGATAATGTAAGACATTTACATTTCTGATCAAGATAAGAAGATTCAGCCTTACTTATAAATATGAGAATAACTAGCTTTTTATTAAAAAAAAAGCAGTTGCTTGATGCATAGGAGGATTTGTGTAAGTCAAAACCAAATTTTATTTCAATGACTGTTCTCCCACTCCATTAGAAATTCTTTTTTTTTCTTTCTTAAGAGAAGTGAGTTGGGGCGCCTGGGTGGCTCAGTCGGTTAAATGTCTGACTCTTGGTTTAGACTGGAGTCATGATCTCATGGGTTGTAGAATGGAGCCCCAAGTGGGGCTTGAAGATTCTCTCCCTTTCCCTCTGCCCCTCCCCTCTGCTCTGACACACCCTCTCTCTAAAATAAATAAATAAATAAATCTTTGAAAAGCAAATATGCGTACACTTACACATATGGTTTTCGTTAGTGAGTAAATTTAAATTTTTCTTATATGCCCTTCATTTGATTTTTGAACGCAGTAGAAACAAAATATGAAATTAGTATAAACCTAACATTGGTAAACAGAAACAAAACCATCCCATTATTCTATGTGCCAACAACACCTTATCCTTTGAAATAATTGCACAAAAAACATTGTGTGAGAGAAATATTTTCACTGATTATTTTATTTGGAAAAGTGTGAATTCCTCTAAACATAGGGATGAAATTGAAGCTTATTAAAATGAACTTTACATTTACAATTCAGTATGGATAGAATCTTTTAATAGGTATTGTCAGCAACAGGAAAGCTGGAAATATTTAGGAAAAATAATTCAATAAATATTAAGGCTCACAGTTTGTGAAAAGTTCTGGGAACAATAGCAATGATAAGGATGAGAAGGAAGATAACAGTGAGCAGGGATTGAGGGCTTATTGCAGTCCTGTCCTGTGCTAAGCTTGCTCTGTGCCTTTCCCATTTAGGAGGTTTGCAAGATTCCTCATAGAAATCTTTCCAACCGAAAGTTTAGAAAAGTTAAGTAATTTGCCCAATGTCGCATAGCCACTGAGTATTTAAACCTAAATTTGCATTCCAGCTGGCTTGACGTCAATCTGGTCTTTTAATTACCACTGCCTCTCCAACATAAAATTCAAAATCTAGGTGAAAAGAAGGGGAGGGGGCAAAGACAATGTTATATAACAGACTATGACAAAATATTAATGTATATAAATATGTATATATGATATCTCTCTATCTTTACCATAGAAAAGACTCTGACATAAGCATTTTCCATGGACAAAATGTGTTCATTACATTATCTGTAGTGATGTATATGTGTCTATGTTCAACAACTCTGGCAACCAAGCATCAGCTTACAGGAACGGTTACAGAAAACTTAATCTTTGCCTCAAGAAACTTAAAAGTAAAGACAAATAGATGAATAGGAACATGGAAGTGGGTACAATGTCAAATCCTGCTGAAGCAATTGATGCTGTGGCTGCTGGGTTATGTTGTTCTAGGCAAAAGGAGCACGACGAAGGGAGATGTAAACTTAAAAACAGAACTCTTAAAAGCAGATGATAGCAAGAGGGAAGCCAAGACCATCCCAAGCTCCCAAAAGGTGGGAATTGAACAAACAGTACAAAAGGGCTAAAGCCTTTGAAGGATACAAAAGAGGCAAAAAAATGTTAGTCAAGAAAGAAGAGGCAAAGAAAAACCCTCCAAAGAAAAGATGTAAAATATTTTAATAAGCAAATTGACAGCTAGCAAAAGATATATACCATGCTGTTTCCTCATTGCAGCAAAAGAAACTGGGGGTGATTGTGCTTTAAAAAAGCATAATTCCAAAAAGCAATTGTAGAGGAAGAAGCGATGAAAATGTTTTAATACCAGAAGGATGTTCCCAAGGTTTCAAGCCTCCTTGTGGGATCAATACATGTACATTTTCTTTAGTAGCCAAAGAAGGCTATCTGGGAAGACAGTAGAAAATGATTTTCTGTTTTTCATATACTTGGTTGAAAACAAAAGTAGGCTATCTAATGGAAGCATTTAAAAATTAAATGATAAAGAAAGTCAGGTAATCTTCTAAGCAACTGTGTGTCCCAGGTAGTGTATTTCCCTTGTGTAGTTTTTCGTTCTGGGCTTTATTTTTTTTTTAATTTTTTTTTTTCGTTCTGGGCTTTAATAGCAATTTCTCCTGGGGGGAGTATTTTAAAGAAGTTATGTTTTGTTCCTTTCTTTCTTCTCATTTTCGGTGTAGAATTAATTCGCAAATTTGATGAGGAACAGATAGATCCTAGAGAGAAGTATTTAAATGCATTGCATTCAGAAATAACATAAAATTAGATCATATTTAGTTATGCATGAGGTCAGAGGATAAAATGAGGATAAACTGAAATAATTTATTAGCCAGCTTGGCTTCTTTTATGCAAATCTGAGGAAAAAGACACATCACTGTAGGATACATTCTTAACATAAACTTATTCCTAAAAGCCATTTTCATAGGGCACACTGCAGGCCATAGGCGTGCCTCACAAATTCAAAGGCCTAAACCGTCTACATGCACAGCAATATACTTGGAGAATAATTGTAAAGATGATGATTCTGGAACTTTTTAATGGCCCCAATCATTATCAAAGATTAAAATTATATTCAACATTCTATATTTACCAAGGCAATAAAGTGGACTAATCTATTTTAAAGCGGTTTTAAAATGCAGAGATGAAACAAACAAAATGATTTTGATTTAAACTTCATAAAAAACATAAGTTAAATTAATCAAATGATTCTGTTTTATGAGTGTTCTGATTGAAGTAATTATATTTAGCCCAGGGAGAATAGAAGAAGGGGAAGTCTGGGTATGGCATTGAATTTCCTAAGGGGATTATATTGTTTGGTTTGTGTGTGCCAAACGTTGTGCTAGGAGCAGAGGATGCTAACATTATGTGGTGAATATTTTCCATGCGGTCGAAAGAGAATGTGAATAGATGTAGAATGAGTTGGAAAACTGCATGTTTTCAGTGTAGAGACCTGACTTCACATGAAAGTACTGAATCAAACAAGGTCGTTGATGAAAGCTGGATAATTAGTGAAGCAGAATAGCCATGCCATCAACATGGTCCCCGGCAGAAAACTGGCAATTTTGATCATTTGTGCTTTCTTGTAAAATTAGTAAAAACCTAAGGAGAAAAAAATGAATAATTTTTCTGTATAATTTGAAGTATAGCTAACTGTGATTTTTCTTTAGCAATTAAGCTTTATTGTTTCTCTAGAAAACACATACACACACATACACACACACACACACACACACACACACAACCTTCAAGACCCCTTTTAAATTTTTTTTTCATAGGGCGGCCTGGGTGGCTCAGTGGTTTAGCGCTGCCTTCAGCCCAGGGAGTGATCCTGGAGATCTGGGATCGAGTCCCACGTCGGGCTCCCTGCATGGAGCCTGCTTCTCCCTCTGCCTCTCTGCCTCTCTCTGTGTGTTTCTCATGAATAAATACATAAATATTTTTCATAGTGTATTTTCTCAATATGATTTTTTTTTATTTATAATGTTCTTTGAGTATTTTTGGTGTTTCTGGTATGGCTGCCATGAAACCAATAGTTAGCAGTATAAGGAAAAAGTAGAAAGCTTGAATCTACAGTAACTTTTATATTAACTTCATTGGTTAATGACACAGGGGTGAAAATGTGACATGGGGGCAGCCCGGGTGGCTCAGCGGTTTGGCACCGTCTTCAGCCCAGGGTATGATCCTGAAGACCTGGGACTGAGTCACACATGGGGCTCCCTGCATAGAGCCTGCTTCTCCCTCTGCCTGTGTCTCTGTCTCTCTCTCTCTCTCTTTGTGTCTCTCATGAATAAATAATTTTTTTTAAAAAAATGTTATATGGTTCATGTTGAATATGGGTATGAAACAGAGCTCAAACCCCTGCTTCCAGTACTTCCTAGTTGAGATGTACTTGGAAAAAAATGTATTTCCTGAACTGAGAAATACACAAAATGCCTACCTCACAGGATTTGCTAACATGATTAAACTATGTGATATAGAAAAGAATTTGTACACTCTCATGTCCTAGGTCAACATTAGGAGTTTGGTTGTTACAATATTTCCATATAAATTATATGCATTAAATTATATATATACTCCCTTTGATTTTAAATTTTAAAGTTAATTCATGGTTTAAATAAGTCATTTTATATTTCTGGTCCCATTATAGAGATTTCTAGTTGTCCTTAAGGTATGATAGTTTGATCTTTATAAATACTCATTAGAAGTTAAATGATTATTTCTTTTTTTTCCCCAAAGATCTCACTTATTTATTCATGAGAGACAGAGAGAGAGAGAGGCAGAGACACAAGCAGAGGGAGAAGCAGGCTCCACGCAGGGAACCCAACTCGGGACTCGATCCCGGGTCTCCAGGATCACAACCGGGGCCGAAGGCAGCACCAAACCACTGAGCCACCCGGACTGCCCCTAAATGATTATTTTTTACTTATTTATTTATTTTTAAAGATTTTATTTATTTATTCATGAGAGACAGAGGAGGGGGGCAGAGGGAGAAGCAGGCTCCATGCAGGGAGCCTAAATGATTATTTCTAAGGAGACTAACACTTCAATACTTTTGTGTGTCTTGAGAGAATTATCTTGCTATTTAAGCCATCCAAACTCAATTCTATTAAGTGTTCTAACAGATTTTAAACAGTAATACTTGAATATATTAGAAATATGCAAATATATATTGTATATGGCATCTGAAGACCAGAGGACAGTGAGTCATCTGATCACACTTAGACTTGGAAAAGTCTGCTTGTCTTAACAGCAGTTGACTGGCTCATCCTATGGATGTACACTGTTGCTTGAAGCAATTGAATAAAGTGCCTCATAGCCATTCTGGTAAATGTAACTGGGACCTAACTAACTTGGGCTTCACCTCCCTAAGGAAACATCTATTACTTTCTTTTCTAACATGGTAACAATATGTAGTCTATGTTATGCTCAGGCCATTCACTATTAATAAAATACTTGCTTGGATGATTTGCTATATACTTTGAAAAGAGATCTTGGAATGTTATTATTTATGAGAGCTTTCCACTGTTATCACTGTCTCCTAACAATGGCCTCATATTTTGTTTGGTAATAACAATCCTTGAATTATCCAAATTAATAACTAATATTTTCTCATGGCTAGAATCTTGGAAACTTTTGTTGAAACCATTAAGCATAAGTAAGTGGTATTTGGATTTAAGAGCTCTGTCAAAGCAGTACAGACTCCTATTTTATTGCAGGAACTCTAAAGTCAGAGGCCTGAGTTTGAATCCTAACTCCCCCAATTTCTAACTGTGCAATATTAGGCATGTTTTATTTTTGAAGTTTTGGATTTTCCATCTGTAAAATGAGGTTGTTGGGATGATTGAATGAGATTCTGCACGTGAAACATTTAGCATAAAGTTAGGGGATTCATTTTCAAATCTTAATTGCACATACTATATGTCAAGGATTATACACTTAGATACAAAAATGAATAACATATGACCTCTGACTTTAAGAAAAATATACTTCAGCGTAACATTCGGGCATATAAACTGCTTGTTATTTTGCCAGGGGTGTATGTGTGTGTGTATTATATGTTGATGTGCTTAATAAGTACATAATACATACAAGAAACTACTGTTATGCTTTTACTGTTACTATCATGAGCTTATAACCTCATAAAAATAGTTTTGATTCATAGAAAATCAATTCAGAAACAAGTTTTTATATAAATAATGTGAAAGAAGCAAGAATTAAAATGAAGGATTGACACATTTTCTAAATTAGTTGTCTTTTCTTGTATGCTTATGACATTTATAGGAAAAAGCTTTGTATCTCATGTGGTGTAAAGAAATAAAATGCACTGTGATGTAAATAATCATTGTTGCTGTTCAACTCTAATTCATAATTTACTAAGCACTGACTATTTGCTAAAGCCCCCAACCAGCCCTGTGGGGAGGATTTCAGCTGATTCATGTACAGACCAGCTTGCAAGGAATGTAGGATTTTCTTGGGGAGGGAAACTAAATGCTTTCAACAGTTAAAGAGTAAGTAATTTCCTCCAAATAATTTTATTGACGAAAACTTGTTATATTAAGTGAAGCTGCCATTGTGACTTCCATATTTCTGCTTGTCTGTTAAATATAGTTTTGTAATCTGGGCTTGGAAACAGAGCCTTCTTAAACTCCCTTTTGCATTCTCCCCATGTGTAACCACTCACCAGATCTTCTTTAATCACATCTCTGTCATCACCACCTTTAGTTCATTGGTGCAACACACTATCATCATCACAACTTGAAACACAGCCCCCTCCTCCAAATGGAGATATTTTATATCACCCTCACTAACATTATTTTCACAAAGTAAAATAATTGATTTAACAAGCAAAAGAATAGAGAGAAGTGACAATAGCTCGAGGCAACGGACTATGATTCAGAAGGCCAGGGCTATACTCTTTGCTAAAGTCATGGAATTTCCCTGAGCCTGTTTCTTCAGCTCCGAAAGGAGGAATGATCTACAAGTCCTTTTGAACTCTTGATTACACATCTCTGGCCATATCATCCAAAAACTACAATTAACTCTCTCTCTGAATTTGTCTTGTGCTTTTCTACCCCTGGGTCTCTTGCTTGCCATTGACCCTCGCGCAATGTGTAAATAGCATCCATCATGCCAAGACCTCTGCTCACAACTCACTGTCTCCGTGAAGACTTCCCTTACCTACTCCCAAAAGCCACTTCTTTCTCTAAATCGTATGCAACCCATCTGGTATTTACTATGTACTACTACCATAAGCCACTAAGCATCCCTTTATGAATACACAACTGATAGCTTTAGCTTGAGTAAAGATCTTTGAAAATGCAACCCTTATCTTGCCTTTTTTTGTTGTTTTCTATAAGCTTTAGGACTATACTTTCCAGTATAATAGGAACCCAGTAACTATTTGTTTTATTTCTTGATTCTTCCCTGTATTTCAGGATAACACTACATAGTGATCGTGTTTTTCTATGAAGAGGCCCCACACTAGAGAATATTGTGTATATCTTAATGCTATTGAAGGAAGATCCATGTATTTAAAATAAACTGGCTTTAATAAGCATTTCTTCATATTTCCCTTATCTTTTATTTGAATATTGAGATATTTCACCAAAAACAATTAAATATTTTGGGGGTTAACAATGTTATATATTCAGTATGAATATTGTAAATAAAGAAAAATACATACACACCAGTGATTCTCTTGGCATATTCTTCAATTATGCAATATTGATGAAACTCAACTATGTATATATGTAGCTCAGACATAGTGTATTCACAAATATTTTATTTATTTATTTTATTTACTCTTGCCAATAATTATTGCACTATTTCAAGAACTATTTGTAAGTTGCTCTGAAAAGTATTGAAAGTATGGTTGGCTATAGTCGCTGCTAACCACTTCAGTAAAGGCAAAGTGTGTGAAAACTTTTTAATCTGTTAACAAACATTGAGTTTTTTCACCTTGCTATCAATCAGTAGGACTCTTGAGTTATTTTCTAAGAAAGTAAACATTACAACTTGGAAGGCATGATTATCCTCATCAGTTGAAATTATGCAGCATTATGTTAATGAGCACAAAACCATTGTGGTTCTTTTCACATTTCTTAAAATAAGTTCCTCATAACCTCAGTGATATCTGAAATGAATTTAGATAAATTTTGATTTTAAAATGAGGATTATAAAAAAAAAATAAAAAAAAATAAAATGAGGATTATAAATGACATTTCAAACCAATTTTTGTTTTGCAGATTATCTATAAAAATTTTCATGTGTTATTTTCTGTGAAATATAGGGATAATTTCTTTCAATATACTCCTAATACTTATGGCCATTGTCTTAATTCTACTTCTAGTGGCAAAAGTGTTTAATGCCACTGAAAAAGAGGCATTAAACACTTTTGTGTTTTTTACGTGCCTTGCTCAAAACACAAAAGCAATATACCTTATAATATGCCTGTTGATAAGTAATAAATCCATGTATTACATATACCCCCAAAATTTCAGTGTGTCTTGCAACTTTAATATTCTAATAGTAATTTCTAGTTTGGTATTTTTTAGACTGTTTTGCTTTTTTAATTTTTAATTTTTGATAAAATAATTTACATATTGTTTATAACCTTCTAATAGATTTTTAATGGCATCATATGGAGCTAGTTGAATGTTCTTGAGCATTTATGTTGTAAATACTTTCTTAATAAAAAGGAAATTGGTACTTTATAGTAAATACACATATTATTCTCAGCTGTTAACTATTGAGTCATAGAATTAAATAATTCTGTTGTGAAAACTAAAATGAATATTACCATAAGAAATTATTCTTTCCATTATATATATTTAACTTCATATACCTTATAGCTACCACCAATTAGTAAGTGTATTGAATGCAAAAGCTAAAACATTAGTGGTGGTGGTACAACATGTAAAGAAAAAGATCTCTCTAGGGGCACCTGAGTAGCTCAGTCTATTGAGAGCTTGACTCTTGGTTTCAGCTCAGATCATGATCTCAGGGTCTTGGGATTGAGCCCTGCATCGGGGTCTGCAGAGAGTCTGCTTGGGATTCTCTCTCTCCCTCTCCCTCTGAACCTCCCCTGGCTCACACACGTGAGCACTCTCTCTCTCACTCTCTCTCAAATAAATAAATCTTTAAAAGAAAAGAAACAGATCTCTCTAAAAGGGAATAAAAACATCGGTAGAAACAGTGAATGAGCACAAGGTGGCTTAGTAAGAGAAAAGCTGAAACATAGTAAAAATGGTTTTGTTGCTGTCACTTTTACTTAGTTATCTTATATAATTAGGATTTTTTTAATTGCTAAGAGAATTAGCCAGGAAGGCTTCTCTAAAGACTAAAGGAGCTTTCTCCCTGAATAATTATAAAGTCAGTTCCATCCTCCTTGAGAGAGAAAGAAGGAAAGAAAGAAAAAGAAAGAAAGAAAGAAAGAAAGAAAGAAAGAAAGAAAGAAAGAAAGAAAGAAAGAAAGAAAGAAGAAAGAAAGAAAGAAAGAAAGAAAGAAAGAAAGAAAGAAAGAAAGAAAGAAAGAAAGAAAACTGAATGATGAACATTTTGAGAAAAAAATCACACAGCTGGTTTTGCAACTATTTTGCTGATATAACATAGCATAATATATTTCTCGACTTTGCAGTCTCTGAATGTATCTAATGTTACATCATTGCTCTACGTTAAACATAAATAAATGATTAATGAAATAAATGAGATAACATATGCAAAGCTCACAGCCCAGCGCCTATAACTATTTGAAACAGAAATACCAAGGAATTTTGATTTCTAGTCAGAAAGTGATTGTAGTGGTTCAGTAGTGGTTCAAACATAAATGTCATTTATTGCTTTTGCTACTATTGTGTCTTTTTTTAAATGTGGGACTGAAAGAGAAAGAGACCTACAAGAAACTTTATGTAAAGTGTCCCTCCTTCATGCTTTTCCTGCTTGAGTAAAAGGTAGAAGAATTCAGTAGGAGTTTCAAAAGGTATAAAAAACCCTTGACTTGAGATGCCCTGTTGGCATGCTGGGAGTTCTCCATGTCTCATCTAGACTGAGAAACATTATCATGCATAATTGAATCCTACGAAATCTTTTAAACCACTAGCAATTGAACCTAGAACATATCTCTAAGCCAGCCTTTCCATCCTAACACCAAATCATAGCATAAGCCAGGCTGTCAGGGATACTGCTGCTCCCTGGGCTGACCTTATATGTTGAAATAACAAATAATATTTTCATGAAAGTTCTGCACATCAAAGGAAAGCTACCATTTTATATACGATGATATGAATATTTTCTCAGATAATCCAACAAATTATCAGATTAAAGAATTTGAAGATCGTTACTATTCAGAAGTATTAATTAAACCTAAGCCCTCATACTCATCAATACATTGACTACTAGCTATGAGAAATTCTTGACAAATTCTGGTAGCCATTTTATTTTCTTTCATTTTTAAAATCAATTAGTATTATAAATATATGGATATTTTTAATTCTAATATTTTATATCTGTTTTAATAACATTATTAACTGTCACTTTTTAAATCTGTGAATAGGACCACTTTGAAATGTTTTGAACTTAGGAAATCTGATGGGTTTAGGTTTAGCTCAGGCTATAGATCACTTGTGGAGATTAGAACTGCCAAAAAAATTGCTTAAGCAGCCCTTTGAGTATTCTAAAATAGGGACATTTTCCAGAGCATTGGTTTCTAAAGCTTCCATTATTTCTCGATGTTGAGCTTTCAGGATTTAGGTGCAATATTTATTCAACATCTAAGCTGAGTTTTTTATCAGTCATATTTTTATACCTTTCATAATCAAATTGCTTATCATTGAAAAATAAATAAGTTTCCATGACCCTGAAAGAATTCTCCTTGGTGTTTCTTTGATCTGCTTTTTGATGTGTGGAATATGAATTCAATTTAAGAATAACAGAGATGTTGCAAAGAAAAGCTAAGAAAATCAGTTTTTCTTAATAGTCTGTCAAAACCATCAGTTAGCAGGTAATCATCACTATTCTTCCAAAGATGTCTTTTTTCTTTCTCTGAAAATTCATCTTTCAATGTTAGGCCATCATTATGTTCCCAGTGCCTGGAAAGATATATAGCCTCAGGAACTGGCATGGGCTCTGGTCAAAAAATTTACATTTAAGCCAAAATTTTTTTAAATTTATTTTTTATTGGTGTTCAATTTACTAACATACAGAATAATCCCCAGTGCCCGTCACCCATTCACTCCCACCCCCCGCCCTCCTCCCCTTCCACCACCCCTAGTTCGTTTCCCAGAGTTAGCAGTCTTTACGTTCTGTCTCCCTTTCTGATATTTCCCACACATTTAAGCCAAAATTAGGCCGCTTACTGGTTGCCTCCTCATGGTTAGATGACAGAGAATGCTTTCCTTCTCTAGTGTCTGCTGCTAAATATTAAACACATGAATGGAGCTATCACAGAGCGCAACTGGCTGGCCCCATGGGCAGTACCTCATGGGATAGCCTATTCCAAAGCATCTCCATTTGACTAGTGTCTACCCCTGAGGTTTGGCTCCCCTCACACAGATTGGATTATTCTACCAGAGAAAAGTTAAAATTAAAAGTTATATCCAGACAAGAGTGCCCTTTCATTTGTGCTATTGTTCTACCTTTTCAAGGACTGAATACTTGAGTCTGTCAGATTAACCAAGTCACTGATTTCATAATCAGAAGTCAGAGCATTAGAACAATGGTATGGGATGGCTTTAAGGAGCATTTCTCTGGGGTTGTGGAAAAGCCTGAAAAATTCTCACCACCAGAGCTTACCACTCTAATGGCTGTAAGGTAGGAGATTTCCTTCTTAAAGGAGACAAACTTGTATTCATCGCTTGCTCATTTCACAGGCTTTCATGTAGATAGAGACCCTCTCTAATTTGAAGACACTCTTCCTTCAGTTTTTTTAATGTCAGAGAATTGAATATACCTTTCACACATTTTCCCTGGATATCTATCTACTCTTCCTGTTTTATTTCTGAAAGTAATCTAACCTCCCTCCAAAGGAAATTCTTGATCTTTCTAAATCTATGCAGTTGCTGTTGACTTTTCCAGGTGTACACTATGAGGGTAATCTTGATTCAAATTCTTAAATATCTTACTATGTCATTTCTTTTTATTGACTTTATTTAACTTATTATTTCTTGATGTGGACTCATTAAACATGATAATGTAGGTGAAAAATCTTTATTAACCCTGTAGCACCAAATATTGTTTGTTATTTATAGTAGCTGTAATATGCGAATTACTTTTTAAATCTTTCACTGAGTGTTCCATGTGTGTAGTTCTTTTCTGTTTAAATGATAACTTCTCTGAAGGGTAGGAGTTTAGCATCTCTTTCTTACAGCACAATGAACAGTAAAATATAAAGATTTAAAGAGATTGGCTGTGATCATTTGGGGTTGGGGGAGTGGTTGACAAGAGAATTTTGTGAGGTGACACAACTATTCCATTTCTTGGTTTCAGTGATGGTTACACAATGATGCACTTGTCAAAACTTAGAACTTTACACCAAAAGGAGTGGATTTTCCTATCTGTAAATTTATTTATTTTTTATAAAAGGCAACATTACAGTTTTATTTGACAGTGAGATAGAATGAATGGGTAGTAAGAAAGCTTGCTTTTATCCTATACTCAGTCTCTATTTTAAGAAAGATGTCATTGTTTTAAGTAAAAGAAAGCTTTCTTTTAATTCACAGAGATTAAGCTAAGTAAAGGCCGTAAAAGGAGATAAACTAAAGCTTCAAATGGAAAGCCAAATGGAACAAAACCACACATCATTATTCCTTATCCTTGGCAATACTAAGAAAAATGTTATGTTAAAAATCCATGCAGCAAAATACAGACAATACTACATTCAACAAGAATAGACAATTTCTTAGTAATTAAGAAATTTGGAGAGGATGTTAGTAGAATTAAAAAGAAGAAAAAGTAACCAGCCTCCATGTTTGTGGAAAATAGGTGAGCACCTCAATAGGAGCCTGGTACAGACAAAACCATTTAACAATTATTTTAATTCAAAAATCCTGAACTAAGTAGAGACTTGAGGAAAATTGAGTGTGAGAAAGGAATCTGTGCTCAAAGCTAAAGAAAAAGTGAGAGAATGTTAGCTAAATAAAATTAAAGAAAAACTACTCTCAAACTTAATTGGTTTTATAATGTGAGGAATATATTAAAAATAAATATTCTTTAAAAGCCAATTTTTAATTTTTCTTAGTTAGTTCAATGTATGTGGATGGTTGATGGCTTTAGCAACCATTGACTAATTTATTGTTTTACCATGATTCTTTTTTTGTGGTTTCAAGTTTTTACTTAAATTCCAGTTAGTGAACATACAGTGTAATATTAAACTACCTGTAAATTTAAAACACATATTCATTTTTAAGAAAAGAGATACCTTAGTATTGATTATTGAACGGATCTCCAGAAGAAAAACACTTTTCATGTTTCAGCCTAGGCTTCATGTCATCCAGAAAGCCTTTTCTTACTCGCCTTCACATATAGGTGGTGATCTTCCCTTGGGATTCTGGTTGCACATTAGATGAACCTCAATCTTAGGATCTGTCATAGCAGACTGGAATTATTTATTTATATGTAGTAAAAGAAAGAGGTTGGGACCATTCCCCTTTGTACTGATGGTGCCTAGCAATAGTTGATACAGAGAAGGCGCTTAACTATGGAACTTCTGTTTTACCAAGATTGATTGATTCATTGATTCATTGATTTCACAGATCTTTTCATTTTATGATCTATTTTATGATCTATTGTACTCTCTTAAGGCCCTCTGCCTCAAAATCAATTCTTTCCCATTGTCCATCAACTCCTGTCCTTCTTTTACTCTACCTGGGTTAGCTTGCTTCTTTTTGATCTATTTGAGAATTAAAACAACTCATTTCTATCTTTCTTTAGTCATTACTTCATAAAGTTACCTTTTCCCTGTGCTTATAATAGCTATTGATATATTTTAGAGATATTAAGAGCTCCTGATTGAGAGCTTGAATTTGAGCAACTATCTGAGATTGCTTTTCAGACTTTACCACCTTTTACCTGTCTGACCTGGAACAAGTGGCTAAAATATCTGAGTCTATTTTCTCAGTTGTAAAATAGGAGAATGGCTTTATCTAGCCCATAGGGATTGCATGAAGATAAAGTGAGAAATTGCTTATTCAGTGCTTAGCACGTGTGTGGCACATAGGAAGCCCCCTAGGAATATTAACTAGTATTGGATTTTTTTTCAAAGAAATCCATGTGTCTGTATGTCCTTACATTATATATCTTAGTAGCTTAATTTAGCACATGAAGAAAAGTCTTTTATGTTAAATGATTTGCCATAGACTGTAGAAATAATACTGGTCAGCCATATCCTAGAAGTTTTATCCAAAAAATATAGTGCACTCCCCCACTCTCATTACCCCTTACCAAACTTCACCATTCTCCAGAGAAACCCACCACAGAATTCTGTCTGATTTATCTATATATTCCCAATAGGGCCTAACATATCCAGAAATACCCCTAACCCATTGTCCAAATGTAACAGAATCTTCCAAAGACAAGGCTCAGAGTGGCTAGTTTTCCAAATGGAAGGGAGGCTCTGATTATTGGCCTTAGTCTTTATTTTCATGAACTCCTAAGGTTTATTTCACCGATAGTCACACACTGACTTTTTTATTTATTTTATTTTATTTTATTTTATTTTATTTTGTCATACATGACTTTTAGACTACAAGCTGAAGAGAGAGAAAACCTATCCCCTCATTTTTAGAATATAAGTCTTTCTTCAATACAGTTGAACCAGTTTAATACAAGAGATGCCTCTTAATCCAAAACCAGTCACTAGGAGAATTGCAGTTCTGATGGACTTAGGCTATGGAGGGATGAATGTTCAGGCAAAAGACCGCAACACACAGCACAATATATCAGTAAGGAGAGCCTTAACTTTATTTTTTAAAAGAAATTTTTTAGAGCAGTTTTAGGTTCACAACAAAATTGAGAGAAGGTTGAGGAATATTCCATTCATCTATAGATGCACATTTGGGTTGCTTCCATATCTGGGCTATTTTAAATAATGCTGCAATAAACATAGGGGTACGTATATATTTTTGAAATAGTGTTTTCATTTTGGGGGGTATTATAGGAATTACTAGATAATATGATAGTTCTATTTTTTACTTTTTGAGGAAAACGCATACTGTTTTCCATATATAATGGAATATTACCATCAGGGTAATATTTCAAATTTTTAAGTTCTTCTGAGAAATATTGTCAACATTCATTTTACTGTTTTCCTCAAGCAATCATAAGACTATTCCTAATTAAGTGGATAAATTAAAGGGAAAATCCTGTAATGTTAATTATTTTATGATCACAAATCGCAAATCATCTTCTTATTTTATGTTCTTCCCTGATCATTAGGAAGGGAATGGTGGCCATTATAGGCAAGAATGCTTTATAATGATACTAGTCTCTTACCAATTCTTAAAAATTAAAATTTTTTAAGTGAATGGGGTATGAAATAAAATATCCAGAGAACGAAGAGAACTGTTGAGTACATTGGAGGATTTTTGGTAATGTCCATGATGTGTGCAAAGCATTCCTTGTCAACCATCTGTGATTGGAGTGACAGGTTACCTAAGGATTTTTTGTCTGTTTTGTTTTGTTTTTCTGAAGATTTTTTAAAATTCTGTTTACCATGGGCAGCCCAGGTGGCTCAGCGGTTTGGCGCCTGCCTTCAGCCCAGGGCGTGATCCTGGAAACCCAGGATCTAGTTCCACATCAGGCTCCATGTATGGAGCCTGCTTCTCCCTCTGTCTGTGTCTCTGCCTCTCTCTCTGTCTCTCATGAATAAATAAATAAAATCTTTAAAAAAATTCTATTTACCTAAAGCTTCTCTTTTTTGGCATTGTAAATAATCAGAATTAGACTAATCCAATATGCAGGACAAAAATTCTTATATTATTAGCACAAATAAGCATGTAAATGAGAGCACACTGTCACTATTCACATGCCTCTGTAGACTGCTTTTAGAAAGATTAACCTCAGATAAGGACATCTCTTTTATATTCCTAACGAATCAAGGAAACTGGGGTGACTATTCATATTAATACATCCACATTTTCACCCACAAAGTATAGATGCCAATAAATGTATGCAGTTTCTGTGTAATGTGAATCACCTGTATGATGCGGATAATTATGTTAACCAGACAAGCCTGTTACATGGATTAAAAATAATATATAGGGATTCCTTGGTGGCTCAGCGATTGAGTACCTGCCTTCGGCTCAGGGCGGGATCCCGGGTCCGGGGATCGAGTCCCGCATTGGGCTTCCTATGAGGAGACTGCTTCTCTCCCTGCCTGTGTCTCTGCCTCTCTCTCTGTGTGTCTCTCATGAATAAATAAAATATTAATATATACATATATATATGTATATATATACACACACACACACACACACACACATATATTTGAGACACCTGACATAGGATGTGTTTCAAAACAACATTAAAAAGATGGAAACTAGGGACACTTGGGTGGCTCAGCGGTTGAGCACCTGCCTTCAGCCCAGGGCGTGATCCTGGGGTCCCAGAATCGAGTCCCACGTCAGGCTCCCTGCAAGGAGCCTGCTTCTCCCTCTACCTGTGTCTCTGCCTCTCTCTCTGTGTCTCTCATGAATAAATAAATAAAATCTTTTTAAAAAGACGGAAATTATGATATTCTAGTATTTTAGGGACCTAAACTTTAAAAAAGTTGTTGATGTGTACATACATATAAAGTGCATTTATGATAAGTGTATAACTCAATGCATTTTCATAAATAGGACATAGCTATTTAATCAGTACCTACTTTAAGAAACAAAGCAAATAAAGCACTCCAGAAGACTGGCAGCTCCCCTTTTTTGTCATTAACTCCCCAAGAGTAATCAATAATCTGATCTGCAACAGCATAGAGTGGTTTTATCTTATAATTTGTTTTGCTGAATCAGATCATATGTGATATTTTATTACTAGTTTTTATCTCATGGTATTTGTGTGACTCATCCATTCTCATGTGTGTTATTGTTGAACAATCATTTTTCAGTGCTCCATAATACTCCATTGGTGAATATAACAGTCCTATTGTTTACTTAGCTATTTTGAATAGTGTTGCTATGGACATTCTAATATGTATTTTGGTGCACATATGCACATATTTTTTATTAGGATATACCTAGAAGTGAGTTTCCCAGGTCTTAGGGTACATTAAATACACTTAGTTTTAGTGGATATTGCCAGATGTTGTAAGTATAAGGTTGGTAAATTTAGTAATATGTGCTTTTGCTAGAAAAAAGTCGCAATACTGTTGTTTTATGTATATGTATCTGTCTCTATACACTTTAAAAATCTGTAATTGTAAATGCAATTATAAACAAATAATTATGCATATTTTAAGTGTATATTTTCTCACTTAAAATAAGCATGTATTCTGCAATTAATGCTCAGTTTACAGAAGACTTGTCCATCCAGACTTGTGGCAAGTACTCCATGTCTTAGAATAATCTGGTTTGCCTTTCTGGTGTCTGTGATCAAAGTGATAACCCATACACTCAGGATGACTACAAACCCCCATGGATGCTTTGAAATATAGAAAATAGTGGCCCTTCTTCTGAACGGACAGATGCCTGGGCCAGGTTTCATGGCTTGATTATTTCACTTTCCCTACTCCTATCAGGAGGATGCTTTTGTGGCCTTGTTATTACTCCCCCTACTTCAAAGATCCCATTTCAACTTTGTTAATTTTCCCCATTCTCACTGGTGTGAGGTGGTATCTCATTGTGGTTTTGATTTGTATTTCCCTGATGGTGAGTGATGTGGAGCATTTTCTCATGTGCATGTTGGCCATGTCTATGTCTTCCTCTGTGAGATTTCTGTTCATGTCTTTTGCCCATTACATGATTGGATTATTTGTTTCTTTGCTGATGAGTTTAATAAGTTCTTTATAGATCTTGGAAACTAGCCCTTTATCTGATACGTCATTTGCAAATATCTTCTCCCATTCTTTAGGTTGTCTTTTAGTTTTGTTGACGGTATCTTTTGCTGTGCAAAAGCTTCTTATCTTGATGAAGTCCCAATAGTTCATTTTTGCTTTTGTTTCTTTTGCCTTCGTGGATGTATCTTGCAAGAAGTTACTGTGGCCAAATTCAGAAAGGGTGTTGCCTGTGTTCTCCTCTAGGATTTGGATGGAATCTTGTCTCACATTTAGATCTTTCATCCATTTTGAGTTTATCTTTGTGTATGGTGCAAGAGAGTGGTCTAGTTTCATTCTTCCTCATGTGGATGTCTAATTTTCCCAGCACCATTTATTGAAGAGACTGTCTTTCTTCCAGTGGATAGTCTTTCCTCCTTTGTCGAATACTAGTTGACCATAAAGTTGAGGGTCCACTTCCGGGTTGTCTATTCTGTTCCATTGATCTATGTGTCTGTTTTTGTGCCAGTACCACACTGTCTTGAGGACCACAGCTTTGTAGTACAACCTGAAATCTGGCATTGTGAAACCCCCAGCTGTGGTTTTCTTTTTTAAAATTCACCTGGCTCTTCGGGGTCTTTTCTGATTCCACACAAATCTTAAAATAATTTGTTCCAACTCTCTGAAGAAAGTCCATGGTATTTTGATAGGGATTGCATTAAACGTGTAAATTGCCCTGGGTAGCATTGACATTTTCACTATATTAATTCTTCCAATCCATGAGCATAGAATATTTTTCCATCTCTTTGTGTCTTCCTCAATTTCTTTCAGAAGTGTTCTATAGTTTTTAGGGTATAGATCCTTTATCTCTTTGGTTAGGTTTACTCTTAGGTCTCTTATGCTTTTGGGTGCAATTGTAAATGGGATTGACTCCTTAATTTCTCTTTCTTCAGTCTCATTGTTAGTGTAAAGAAATGCCACTGACTTCAGGGGATTACCATTGTTCTCTGATTGCATTAATGCTCCCTGAATTCTATATTCCTGGTAGCAGATCAACTTCACTATTAAAATAGTTTAAGTTAGATTCAGTGGTTGAGCTAGAAACCAACCTACACTTTATTCTGTGGTTTTCCATTGCAAATATCTGATATTCAAATTCAGTCAAGACCATACTTATTTATAAAGCAGATACTATTTGTGCCTATTAACATTAATCTCAGATAAGTATCTTATTTGTAATGAGATACTTATCTTTGAAAATAAGCCTTACCTATCTGCAGGTCGTCTTGTGGCATATCTAGAGTCTTTGTGTGAATTAGGAATGCCATCTCTTTTGGTTTGATGATTTAATAAAAATATGTTCCCTCTTTGGGCAAACACATTTGAAAAAGGAACCCCATCCTAGGTCCGGGGGATGATGGGATGCAGTCCTGAAACAAGGAACAAGACCTAGAGAGTGAAGTTTGTATTGGCTTTCACATCCCTCACTCTGCTTTGGGCTGGATATCTTTATGCAGTATACAAACAGCTCAACATATGTGGCATCTCTGCTCATATGAAACATACACATACACATGAGCACACATACCCACTCACTTAATATTAATATTAATACAATATTAATATATTGTCCCTTTCTTGACTCTTTCGTTTTTAATTAAATCAAGCTTTGAAGCCTTTTCATTAACCTAAGATGAATGTGCAAAATATTTGTGGCTCCAGTATTTAAATTCAGAGATATTTATATTCAATTTAAATATTTGAAAAAAACAGCTTGACAAAATACAATTATAGACAAAAAGAAAATTCAGACTTAAGGTGAAAGTTGCAGACCTATTTGTGAAAGAGTAGGAGAATTTTGAAAGGAGAAAAAAAAACAAAGTTTTATAAGTATGGTAGGAAGCATAACCAAATAATTATGCATATATTCCTCATGCAAAGGTTGCTCGGCAGTCTGTACATGTAACTTAAACGTGACTACAACACGTAGACTACAACAGAAGGAGTGGGCAGAAGTTCTAGATGAAATGATGGTCTGAAATGGCCTTATCTCCTACATTTTGGATGTTTGAGCACTCTTCAAGGATTCGGTTGACAGAATGTAGTCACACATCAAATAGTTTTGTGGAATGTCCCTGCTCTTTTGTTTGCAAGGTACCTCAATCCATGAGATGTCTCTGGGCCCCCTTCCACAACACTATTTGTTTGGCCTTATCTATATAAAAGCTTTCCAATGACCCCAAGATCGCAACACCCCAAGATCACAACCCAAGCTGAAACCAAGAGTCGGACAGTTAACCGACTTAGCCACCCAGGCACCCCTTTATATAAAAGCTTTTTTATTCAGCTGACCATAAGGTTCGTTAAATAGGAGACTTAGTTTAAATTTAAGGGTTGCTTAAAAAATAAAAATAAAAATAAAAAAATTCAAGAGTTGCTAGTTAGAAGCTGCCAGACTGTGTTCAAAGATAATAGAAAAGGAATTATGCAGAACTTTTAAAAACATTATTATAAAAACCAGAAGAGAACCTCTACTATTTTTTAATGTCAAACAGACATAGTTGTTTCTTTACATTTCATCCAGGGTGGTATCTTATACATTAAGAGGTGCTTAGTAAATATTAGACTGACTAAATGAGAAAGCCCATATGAACATAAGAATAATATGGCACTTGCTTTGGATCTCATATTGGTTCCCATGCCTAAATCCTTTTGGGGAGTTCCTTTATTTCCTCTACCATAAAGAGCTGGTATAAATTAAAAACACCAATTTAAGGGGCCATCTAGCACACTTGAAGCTTTCATGACACATGTTGGGGAAATATGGCTGGGAGGGATCTTTTCTTTTCTTGGGCCTTCAAGTCCTACAGGGCTTTTGAAAAGTAAACCTGAAAACAGATGATTTCAGGATTAGCTGTAATTGAAAATAGGAAATGAGGTAGAAAGAATCAGTTGGGGGAAAAGCAAGGAGAGAGAGTTGTGTGTTAACCTTGGGGGATATTTTAAGAAAAGACATTAAAATGCAATTTTTGCACAGAAAAAGACACATATAGTAAGTGGATGGAAGTAACAAAGGGACATATTTCTTAGATTTCACCAAATAGAATACTTCTATACCTGTAGATTGCTGAAGTGGTTCTGGAAGAGGCTGAGTGATTTAATGGAGGTGGCCTAGGTGCCTGCTCAGTAATCATCTACTAAAGCACCTGAAAACATGCATTATACAGTTTCAAAGGGAGATAATGCACATGAAATAACTCCATGGACTCTTCAGCCAGAGTAATAAACACAACTTCTCCTGGTAGCCAAACAAAAAGAGAAATGATATGACATAATACTGCTCTCCTTGCTTTCTTTGAAATGCTGGGTAGGTGGGACAGGTTGGGTTTTCAGGGAAGCAGTTTCCATGATGGAGTTTAGTGTGCAGGATACTTCCTAGGGAGTGCCCTTTGGATCGACTATAAGGAAGGGATAGGTAGAAAGCAGAAGTGGACTGACAGAGAGGTTGAGCTGTGTGCAGTCCCAACAAGAGCCTGGGGCAAAGTAGGTTGACATTTTCAGCCAGTATGAAGAGAGTAAACTCGAGTAGTTTAATAGGCAGCAAAAGCATAATGAACATGATGTCAGCTTCACATGTGACTTGTCCCGCAGAGTGACACCTCATGGAAAGGGACCAGATGAAAGGCAACATAAATGGTGGGGCCCTCTGTGGTTGAGAAGCCACATTCATGGGGCAAGTAAGCAGTTTCTCAGCCTATGGCTGTACTTTGAATGGAGATGAGGGGAAACATTTCACATCTTCCAGGAACCAGGCAGGCAGATGAGAAACTGCCTGATAGCACCCTCCTTCAAGGAAGGTACGCCTTCTTTCAAGATTGCACATCTTCCCATGTTCTGAGAGGATCACAGAGTGTTCACCACAGCTTAGGTCAGTTTGAAGTTGAGCTTACCTCTGGCCTCTGTGGATACTTGCAGTGTCACTGGGCACTTCCATGGAGCTGTTTCCCAGCAGTTGGCCAACCCTGTGGGATGCTCTGGAGCTGGAACGACTCTTCACGGGGATCCTGAGTGGGCTGAGATGGCTGGGGCTTTATACTCTTACATTAATCAGTCCTCCTCAGAAGGGGTTATGACCTTGGGCAGAGAAACTGTCTGCAGCTGAGGCACCCCCTAAAGGGACCACTAGCTGAAGGCAGTCTGCCAACAGTGCTCCCAGCTGCTGAGGCAACAAGTTCTTCATTGAAGGAGAATCAGAATAGTTCATCAGTGTACACTAAAGTAGTTAAATGATTGTTTGGCCTTATGACAGTGTTGTGCTTATTGGTAAACAATCACTTTGCAGGACTTTTTAGGTCAACTTTTAAAAATTACGCGTATTCATAGAAATTTCAAGTGTTGAGAAGAAACTTGCACCTTAATTGTTACAGAAATGCACAACTGGAAGGGCTAGTTTCTTCTGGGTATTTACATAATTTTACAAAAAATATCAATCCATTTTTTAATTAGCTGTTTCTAATAGGCAGTTAAGCTAAGATATTATAAGCCATATATTAGGTTAATGGACATTTAACAGCTGAGTTAAGTTCTTTTAATGGAAATGCTGACAAACCTTTATCTGTAATTATAGCAACACTGATTACAGAAGGAGGTACCTCTCCTTGTTGTTTGCAACTCTATAATTCCATATGCTTCTACGGAAAAAAAAAGTCCATTATTAGCCGAACAGAAGTTAAACTTGGCAACAGGCATTACTCATCTCCTTGCTAGATTTGAGTCACATTTTTAAAAATCAGAGGGGTAGCCAGTTAATAATATACATTCTTCTCATGTTATGAGACTAACAGAAATAGTTCTTCAATCTGTGGTGGCCTTTATTGCCACTCGCAAGTCCTGGCCACTGCTAATTAGAATGAACACTTCTGAATGGAAATATTCTTTGTCCTTACACTCAGCAATTTTTCATTTATCATATCCGGTTCCTTGTTGAGGGGATTATAATTCAGCATTCCACAAATGTTTATCAAACACCTATTGCAGGACCCTCCCTGTTTGGGGGCACTGGGCATATAGCAATTAATAATCAAGGTAAGATTTGGACTATCATGGAGATTATACTCTCCTGTGGAAGACAGAAAACAAAAAAATAAAAATAAACCATAAAAATAAAGAGTCTTTAAAATAAGCTAATATAATAGATGCTGATTGTGTAGTTAGTTTGACTTGGGCTGTCAAGGAAATATTTTCTAAACACCATCGTTTAAACTGATACCTGATTGACAAGAAGGGGCCATGGGCTGTCAAGGAAATATTTTCTAAACACCATCGTTTAAACTGATACCTGATTGACAAGAAGGGGCCAGATATGTAACAATTGAAAGGTGCAGCATGCCAGATACAGGGGGCACCAATGCATAGTGTCTTGGGTGAAGATGAGTTGTCATATTCATGGAACAATAGCAACAACAAAAGGCCTGGAATTAAAGCATAGTGTGTTGGAGAAGTAGGCAGTGGCCAGTTCGTATAAAGTCTTGTGAGTCACTGTAAATTGTTTAGATTTCATTGTAATGGTGACACCAAGTGATTGGAGAGTACTTACATCATTTTGAATGGTTTAGAGCAAATGGGAGGTAGGGGGTGAGAGTGGAATAAAGTGATCATCATTAAATGGAATAGTCTAGGTGAGGTAACGGGGGCTCAGACAAGGATGGCCATAGTGGAGAGGCTGAAGAGACAGATTTCAGGTTTGAAGTTACCAATGTTTTGTTGGTAAGAGAAAGGGAGAAATCAGTGTTGACTCTCAGATGTTTTACTTGAAAAATCATAAAGATGGCAATGCCACTTGCTGAGTGGGGATATTTGAGGAAGAGCATATTTGGTGGAAAAATCAAGCATTTTCATTTGGACACATTAATTTTGGAATGTTTATTAGATATTCTAGAGTAGATGTTGAATAGGCAACTGAATATGAATTTGGACTTGAGGGCAGAGCTTGGGAATGGAGATAGATATTAAGGAACTCCATAAAGCTATGGTACTAGAGATCTCCAAGAGTAAGTGTATAGATGAAGAGGACAAATGATCTCAGAATAAGCCCTGAAGCACTCCTATATTTAGAAGTAGAACAGAGGAAGGGCATCTAACATAGAATATTGAGAATCAGTAGATTTAGGAGAGTGTGGCAACATGGAAGACACAAGAAGAAAGTGTAAGAGGAGGGGAGGAAGGAGAAACCAACAATATGATGTGTTATGAGGAGCTCAATACAATGAAAAGAGAAGTAGCCATTGGATTTCACAACATATAGCTTTTGATGAGTTAGACAAGAGTAGCCTCAGTAGAATGGTGAGGTTGGAGAGCCCAGAGAGTGGTTTAAGTAGATAATATGAGGTGGGGACATGCATACAAAGATTATAGACAACTCTTTCAAGCTTCACTAAAGAGGCACAGCAGGATGAGACGATGATAAATAATAGAGTTTAGAATGATGAATTTCAACCAGATGAGTTTCAAATGTTAGGAAGGAAATTTTAATAACTTGTTTTTCCCCAGTAAAATGGTCTGAAAATATTTTGATCATTTCTATCTTATGTTCCATTGTATCAAACTTATATAACTTTCAGAGAATTGAAAGAGATATTAAGCTGTTAAGCTTTAATAGGATAATAATTAGAGGATGTTTTCCTTTAGTTGAAATATACTAGGTCTAATTTCTAGAACTTCTTATTGAACTATAATGTACTTCACTAGAAAAGCACACATTAAAAAAAAGAAAAAAAGAAAGAAAAGCACATGTAATATAAAAGTATAGCTTGATCAATTTTCCCAAACTGAGCAGTTTTGTAATGAACACTTAGCTTAAAAACAAAACTTTAACAACACCCCAGATACTTCCTCACATCCCCTTCTAGTCATTCATTGCTACTTTTATGAAAAAGCACTATCATGACTTCTAATAGCATAGATTAATCTTGCCGGTTTTTGAACTTTATGTAAGTGGAATCTATTTCACTTGACTTTAAATATTTAGAATTGACATTGTCGCACTGACAGTGACACAGTCTCTGTCTCCCTCCTCATTACATGACCTTAGACTTGCTTTCCCAATTCATTATCATAAAACCTATAGTTTTCACACTATACCGTATTACTATCCTTCCCTATTCTTTTTTTTTTTTGGCAAATACCCTAGATTAATTTTAAAGTGCAGTTTGCAGAACTCCTATAACAGAATCAACTAGGGAGCTTGATAACCCTGGACCCCTATCAAGGTTTTGGAGTCTGAGAGTACGGTAGACAACACCCTACTCTCTCATACCTCTGTAATGTCATAATGTCTTCTTAGAATGTTCTTTGTTGGACTTCTTAAGGAAGTCTTTCACTTCCTTTGTAGCCTGAGCCCAAAATTTCATGAAAGCCATCTGAAATTTTCCATCAGAGGTAATATCTCTCTCCCCTATCTAGCTCTATTACAGCACTTATCTCCATCTGCCTTGTATCATAGTTACTTGCACACTTGTCTGTCTTCCTACCCAGGTTATGACCCCCTGGAGCACCATTACTTTCCATTCCTTTGCCTTTCCCATAGCACCCAGCACGATGCCTCGCATATAGTGAGTGCTGAATAACTGTTTGTTAAACAGAATCCATAAATACAGGGAAGATATTATTTCCTTAGAATAAATGAGAGATTAAATGTGGAATCCCAAAAGACCCATTTTTTTTTGTAGAAACATTATGGTAGCTAGAGGGACAGAAAAATTATGGATGTAGAATTAAGTATCTGTAAGAACTTGGGAGATAAACAACAGTTTGGCAAGAAAGACCTTGTTACAGTTTTTTTAGACGGTTGTAATGCCTCACAATAAATAAGCCTTTGCCAAAAAATAAGTATTTGTATGTTTCATTTGCTCACCGATAGCCTAATTTTATTTGATTTGTTCATAGGAATGATTTTTGTGAAAGCATAAAAGTGTGCATGTTCATTGTGACTGTTTTTTATTCCATTGTTATTATAGAACTTCTGCAAGTACCCTTCCTGCTTGGGTGGTTTCTTCCTTTGAAAAATTCCATAAATGGAAGAGTTAGTCTCATAGTTCATGTTTAACTTTATAGGTAGTCTCTCTGCCTCTTTTCTTTTTTTTTAGAATGAGAGAGAGAATAACTGTTGACTTACCATTAAAACTTACTCATGCTTAGAGTTTGAAATAAACAGGGAAGAAAATATGAAGGGGAATTAACTTATCTTCTCCAACTACGTTTTTAATTAGAGCTTTTTCTGAGTAGTTTTATTCCCCTGCTCTCCTCCCTCTCTTCATTGCCTTTTCCCTCTACAGTTTATTCAAAAGTCCTTTTAGAGCAAAAAATGCCCCCTTCCCATGATTTCATGGCAACATTAGGATGTAAACATGAATCTTCTGACTAAATCTCCAAGTCCTTTCCCCCTTAGCTCTCCTCCTCTCTTCTGAATTTTTTCCTTCACTTCCGGTAATTGAACTCTTGTGGTCCAACCAGAATTTGATTGTCTTTTTTATTTATTTTTTATTTTTTTAAATATTTTATTTATGTATTTATTCACGAGAAACAGAGAGAGAGAGAGAGGCAGAGACACAGGCAGAGGGAGAAGCAGGCTCCACGCAGGGAGCCCGACGTGGGACTCGATCCCGGGTCTCCAGGGTCACGCCCTGGGCCGAAGACGGCGCTAAACCGCTGAGCCACCCCGGCTGCCCTGATTGTCTTTTTTATTACCTTCTTCTATATGCTTTCTCCTAAAGCAAGAGGCAATAGACATTTCCTATAAAAGTAAATATTTCAGACTTTGCAGGTTATCCAGTCTCTGCTGCAACTATGCAAACATGTTGTTGTAGTGAGAAAGCACTCATAGACAATATATGAGTTTTGTTTCCATCACACCTTATTTATGATGTGTGACATTTGAATTTCATATAATTTTCATATGTCACAAAATATTATTCTTTTTTTTCCTCACCCCAACCATTTAAAATATTAAACCATTCTTAACTTTTGTACCACATACACAGAGGTGGCGGGTGGGAGTTGCCCCACATACTATTGTTTTCTGACTCTGTCTTGAAGCAAATATTCTCTTTACAATATATTCCACTAATATTCTTTTATTTAAAAAGATTTTATTTATTTGAGAGAGAGAGGGAGAGGAATGAGAGCCAGAGGGAGAAGCAGAAAATCACAAGCAGACTCCCCACTGAGTGCAGAGCCTGACATAGAGCTTGATCTCACCACTGATGAGATCATGACCCAGACCAAAATCACAAGTTAGATGCTTAACAGAATGAGCCGCCCAGGTATCCCTCAATACTCCTTTCTATTAATTCCTTAGGTAGTGAATGCAATTTCTTCATTAGCCCACATTTAAAAAATAAATATATTATATGTTGTTTTAATGTACCGGAGACTGGGGAATGCAGAGCGCTTAGACCTGCTTTCCATTAGTCCTAAAAGTGCATTGAAGAGGCAGGATGTGTATATGAACAGATAAACAGCGTTATAAAGTAAAATTGCAGTATGATGACTATTGTTTAGAGCTACAGCTCTTTAAATGACATGGCTTTTATATGATGGGTTAAATAACATTGTTCTGATTTATAAATATGAAAAGTTTGAGAATTTTTATGTACCTATTTATTCCCTTACTTGGTGAAAAATTGTTACTTACTATATAGGCATTTGTCTTAAAATGTCTTTTGTCTTTCTTTATGTGGTATGATTACGTTATTATTTTGTGTAATTAATTACTAAAAAGTATTATAAAATATTCCCATATTTAGTAACTTTGTATTATGAGATAATAATTATGTCTGAGCACCTGGGTGGCTCAGTCAGTTAAACTGCTGAATCTTGATTTCAACTCAGGTCATGATCTCAGGGTCTGGGATCAAGCCCCGCTGCCGACTCCGTGCTGAGCATGGAGCCTGCTGAGATTCTCTCTCCCTCTGCTCTCCACTCTCCCTCTCTAAATAAATAAATTAATTAATTAATTAATTAATAATAACCATTGCAATTTATGGTTGAAATGGACTTTGTCTTTTTTTAAATATTTAGTTAATGCTATACTGTTTCTTTGGAGATATGAAAATATGTCTCAATCAGAATTTTGTGTATGTATCAACTCAAAATAATACTACTTCATCATCTCTCATAAATTTTCATAACTAATTCCATTCTACTATCCTATAAGTTACAATATAATATACTTTGGTTTTGCATTTTTACACTTTTGATTATCACTACTTGAGAACTTAAAAGAGCTCTGAGTAAGAGCAACTCATCAGATATGTTTACAAGTGGAATGGTTGAGTTTCCTTTGTAGTCCTCCAGGAATTTTAGCCACAATTTAAAATATAAATAAATACTATATATGCTTAGGTAAACATTAAAAAATATGGGGTTGTGAAATGCTAATAGCTCATTCATGATTTTGTAGTCATAATGTTTATAATACAAAAATATGCATACACTTGTTATTGAATGTAATGTTTCTAAATTTACCAGAAGGCAAAAGAAAAAACCTGGAAAATTTCTCAGGGCATCCCCCAACTCTGTGATTTATTGCTCACAGATAATAATTTGCCAAGTGATGTCCTAGTGAACCAAAAGAATTAATGCCTCTTCCTAAGTAACTTTCACTGAGGAGCTGAAAAAGTCTACAGCTTTTTGCCAATTAAGAAAGGAAACAATCTACATCTCAGAGCAAGAGTACTGGAAAAGAGAGCTAAAAGAGTTGCTTTTTTATTCTTCCTACAAAAATCCCCATCTGTCCTGAATCTTTGTTTAAGAAATGCTAAGTGAAGTCACGGGTACACCTTTGTAATATATACGTTTAGTAGACTGGCCTTGTGATATTATACTGTCATAACCATCGTATTTAGTTTTAATTATGTCATTTGTTGGTTAATCTCAGGCTAATCCTAAAGTTTTTTTGGAAATCAACATCAATAATAGCACTCTCGCCTACTTTAAAGGCTGTCATGTTGGTACTTTGTAAACTATAAAACACTAAAAATACATTAATAGGTATCTAAAATACTAAAAAGTAGGAAATGACAAAATTATAAGATAATAAAGCTAAACGTTAAAGGAAAAGGTGTAACTAGGAAAAGAAGCTCAACTCTGGAGACATTCTTTCTCCAAGCTACATAAGATTTTTTTTTAAAAAAGGTTAATTGCTTTTATATTTCTAGTAAGCAAATTACTAAAGTATCCAGCACCCTGGGAAACTTCATCAGAGGATAGCTTGTCTTAAGCACTAATTATCATGATACATGATAATTAGTGACCACATCCTAAGTTATTTTACAGTGATTAAGATATATTTGAAGCACTAACTTAGAAAAAATGGGTAGGAAATTATGAATTCCTTAGAACTTTACTTGAAATAACAGTCAAGGAAATTATTTGTTAAAATCACAGTGAATGTGGGCCCCTCTGGTTTCTGGGGCACCTGGGTGGCTCAGTCTGTTAATCGTCCAACTCTTGGGCTCAGGTCATGATCTCAGGGTGGTGAAATAGAGCCCAGAGTCAGGCTCTGTGTGGAGCCTGCTTATAATTCTCTCTCTTCCTCTCCCTCTGCCCCTCCTCTCCCACCACCCCACCCCCTGCTCGCATGTGCCTGTGTATGAGCGCTCATGCTCTCTCTTTCTCTCTCTGTCCTCTCCATCTCTCTCTCTCTCAAAAAAAAAACATTATTTTTTAATTAGAAGACATCATTAAGGAGTAAAAATATCTTATTCACTAGATAGTTTCCTCCTAAAGGGGAAATTAATCTATATGAAATACTGCTGTATAGAATACCAATTTTAAAATCTCAAATAAAAGAGGATAGTTTTAAAGTATTTTGGAAATACATGAACCAGTTGAATTTAAAATTAGAAAAACATGTCATCGGAGGGTAAGGGGTTTTTAATATTACATTTGTCACATATATTAGGACTCAACCTTTCAAGATGCAGAGTAATTTATAAAAATTAAGTAGAGGGAAAATAAAATGCCAAGTTGTCCATAAACTATATTTAATATAGCAAACAAGGCAGATAAAGACACTTGCACAAATAATGGGCAAGTCCATGGTAATATAATTCATTTACAATGCGACTTATCTCATAGAGTTTTTAGATTATGCTGTGAAATTTAAATAATGCTAGTAAATGCCAAGAGAATGGAGAAATCAATTTCAGAGCAACCACTAAGAAGTTTTGGATTCGTTTTCTAACTTTAAATATTTCTCTTCATACTTATCACTGAAGAGAAAATAAAGACAAAAAATAAAAGATCAGGTCATGTATTTGCTTTCTCATGTATGATTTCTCTAGTCTTCAAGATTAAGTTTTCTTCGTTTTACTAGTAAGTGATATTTTTGGGAACCATGATATAAATCACAGAGATTTACTTTTTAGACTGCACCCATTTATTTGTTAGCTTAATGAGCTCTAGGCAATCCAAGTCTTTACCAGCTTAGAGTTACATAGTTAAGAAATCCTATATGTAGCTTAGAATTTGCCATTTCTACTAAGAATTCCTTCAAAGGCTACAATACTAATTTTGATATCCAGAACCTATTTGTTTTCTATATCCAAGAAGCCCATATGGTATACAAACTTGTTGACCTCACTAAAAAGATCCTCTTATAAACTTCATGGTTCATGTAATTCTATAGTTTTGGGAGTTTGACTAGTTCTGAGACATCCAGTATTGGCCTAGAAAATTAAAATTGCACTCATCAAACAAACTCTGTTCCAGATCATACCCATTGGATCACCAGTCCTAAGTTTGTCTTTAGGTCTGCTTTCTAGTTTCCCCCTTATACTTCTGTGTCTGTGCCCCCTGTGGTTACCTACTATCCTCCTGCTGACTGATACACTAAACAAATATCTCCTAATTAACACGCTTTCATATTTTTTCCCACCTTGGCATATTGCCCTCCTTGGCAATTTAGGGTGAAAATGTAGCAACATTATCCTGGTGGCTTGGTTTATGAAATCCAGGTAATTAATGTATTTTTGCCTATTAAAGACATCACATCATATGTCAAATTCAAAGGAACAGTGTTTAGAGGTACTAAATTTAAGTTGGAGTACAAAATTCATAGCTCCCTTGAATACAGGCAAAATGTACCCTGACAAGTCAACCGGATTTTCACAGATGGTCTATAGGATTTGAAGGCTAATTTGATGAAATAAAATTAAATGAGTGAAATTGTATGCAGTCATTAATGCATCACATCACTATTTAAAATGCTTCATTGAAATTGTTTTTACTGTTTCAAATGTTCCACAAATATACAGAAAGAAGCATTCAAAACCCATGTATAACATAGATAAAACTTTAAAGAGTTGTAGAACTTTCTCTGATGCTTTTAGAAAGTGTGTTACCTACAACTCTATTGCTATTAGAATGTTTTTTGGTTTTATATCCATTCAATGTTCAACTCTCCCTGGACCAAGTATGTGAGAAAAAGTCCTTCAAATATAAAATGATCCTCATTAACTTTAAGAAATCCGGTGTGCTTCTTTTTTTATGCCATATCAAAATGAAGTAAATTCAATTTCAAATTATAAGGGCAGTCGTGATTTCAGATACTTAGATCTGATGTCACCACAAAGCATAATAATGTCCACCAAACTTGTAAAATTTCATATACTCCCATTTATTTCATGGTAAGGATTGGGCCCTTCCTCTGTAATGGAGAGGCCAAATGACTGAAATCTCTCAGAATATAATCAGTACTCGTTATAAATATTCTGTCTGGTTGTCAGGTCAATGTGTCCCAGCTTGAGGTTTTAAAATTGTGACTCTATACACTATCCCACCTACTTTACTTACGTGTTGTGATGGCTACTGTCATATTATTTAAGCTAATGGTTACTTTTCATTTAGATAAGGAGTTTAGCCTAGCTTTTCAAGTTTATACTGAGGTTACCTTGCTAATCATAGATTGCAGTAGGAAGTTTTCAATTTTAGATTTAGTACATTTTTTTCAAATCCCTAAAACTTCTCTTTCATTAGGACATTGAATGGGTTTAAAATCTTATCAAGATGGCATGTGGATACTTATAGTTACTAAGTGTATTAAATGTAATACAGGTAAAAACAAAAATTGAATGAGAAGAGTTCTCTTTGTTACAAGTCATGGCAGACATCATTTCCTGTTGGATCACAATATGAATTCTTTCTCATGTTTGTGAGCTGAATTAAATAATTAGTTCAAGTGACTTCTGTATTTATTGAACTAATACTTATATATTCTGATAATATTGCATAAAAATGAAAACATCCCTGCTGAAATCTCCATCTGTCTAAAGTTTTTCACCTGTCTTTTCTACATTTTTTTCAGTGAGAAAAGCATGCTAATGCTGGTAATTATAAGTTGTGGACACTAAAAAATTATCTTGATCTATGTGTTGTATTTGTCTTACTAAATATAAAACATAACCTATTTTAAAACTACATGCCCCATTTTCCACAACAATTTGTCTCAATTCAAGAACTTTCCTTCTCTCATCCATTTTTGTTTTTAAGATAAAAACAAAAGAAAGAAAGATAAGTTTTCTTAAGATTATGTTGCTAACCATCCAGGAACCGTATCATCCACCATTGGTATGGCTATATTAAAGTTCAAAAACAGATGGTAGGGGATCCCTGGGTGGCGCAGCGGTTTGGCGCCTGCCTTTGGCCCAGGGCGCGATCCTGGAGATCCGGGATCGAATCCCACATCAGGCTCCCGGTGCATGGAGCCTGCTTCTCTCTTGCCTCTCTCTCTCTCTCGCTCTCTCTCTGTGACTATCATAAATGAATAAAAAAAAATTAAAAAAAAAAACAGATGGTAGCATTATCTTGGGCATACAAAAGTAATTTCTGTCACCATGTCATAGGCCAAATTATTATTCTTTAAGTACATTTATTACCACTGGGTGTCCATTATGCACCCAGATATATGGGGGACTCGTAGCAATATGTACAATAGAAGCAGAAGATAAAAGAGCCTGCTCACAGCTACAGAAGTGAAGGTATTTTTGCCGCTGAGCTCCAGATCTCAGTTAGGCAAGTATGGATGATATGAGGGTAGTTATTCTGTATCAGTATGACAGCAAAGTGTTGGTGTGTTGGCACTTAACGCAGGTATCGGAAACTGCAATGTAGACGTGAGCTAGGCAGGTAACAGAGAAACATGATGACACACTGGACTAAGCAATAAGCGCTAAGCTTCCGATGTACTGAAATATTTAAACACTGTGTGAGGCAAATAAAATGGCCATTGGGAGAGTTAGACTGCCAGCTTGAAACATCTGATCCTCCTTCCAGTCCCTAAACACATCTGAAGCTACAATTCTCTATTTTTGGTTATTGTTATATACTTATTTATAAGCTAGTGCCCCTATGATGGAAGTATTATAGAAGGTGGGTTGGAAAAGATGGTGTTGGAAGTTAGTTTGTACAGTGCCATTGCCCTATGTTCAAATCCAGTATAAAACATAAACACATGAAACAGGTAGTAAACAATGAAAATAAGCCATTGATGATAGTTCCATGAGTCTGATTCAAACCACATGTATGAAGAGGAACTTAGCAAAAAAAAATTAAGGTAGGAATTAAAGAGATTCCGTCATGGATGCTTAATATGTATATGTCATATTTAGGACAGTTCTTATTTAGAAAATGTAGATTTTTTTAAAAAAACAAAGAAGATTCACTCTGTCATGGAGAGAAAAAGATGCCATGACAAATGTTACAGAAAATAATTTTTGTGAGGATGAGTGAAAGACTGCAAACAAAAAGCAGCCTAGAATTTACCATGTATTCTATTTCACTGTTTTAATTCAACATTAAAATATTCAACATTTTATATGAGTATTATTTCCATGTACTTTATTACTCAACTTTGTTACCAATTTAAAAACACCTATGTTGGGGCAGCCCTGGGTGGCTCAGCGGTTTAGCACTGCCTTCACCCCAGGGCCTGAGCCTGGAGACCCGGGATCGAGTCCCACTTCAGTCTCCCTGGCATGGAACCTGCTCCTCCCTCTGCCTGTGTCTCTGCCTCTCTGTCTCTTCGTGTCTCTCATAAATAAATAAAATATTTAAAAATAAACAAATAAAAACACATATGTTGATTTCCATTCCCGATTTTAGTTCTTACCATGATCATACTTTTGGATATTCCATAATGGAATATTTGCTTTACAAGTGCATACATACATGCACACGCACGTGCACACACACACAATGCGTTTAGTGTTCTATCAAGGAAAGAATATATGTGTTATCAAGTTAAACATTACTTTCAAACATTAGGGGATGTTGACATTAGAATGTTATACCTGACTTTATTTCCTCATTTAAGCAAATTAGCTTAGTGTGAAAAAAGTAACTGTAGCAATTTTAAAAAAAAAATTACATCACATTCAATTATTAGAACAAACTCTTTTTTTCTTTATAGGCTAGAATTAGTTTTAGTCACAGACTTGGAATTACAATTTGACAAATTCTAAACAGAGAGAAATAGAGAGTTTAATAACAGTGTGTCTTTGGCTATAGCTTCTTCGAGAAAAGAAAGCAATTATATATGTTCACATAGCACTGACAAGGAGAAACACAACTTTGGATGGCAAAGAACTTGCATTAGTCTTTTTTGACATGTTCCTGTGGTGTGATTTATTATGTAGACAATCAGCTCAACTTCTCAAGTTTGATATCTTTGGAATCATTTGAAATTTAAATTTTAATGAAAATTCATTAATTCCAAGGCCAAAAGAAGTGATTCTAATTGCTTTTGAGAACCAGACTATGAAAGAATTCTTTGGCAAACTTGTACCATCTTTTCTCCCGTTTATCATTGGTTGCTTTGTAGGTACTTAATTGAAGGTCCTCTGATTATCAGCATGGGTTGACATCAGTGCACTCCCTGCATTTTAAGCAGTAAGCCAGATGTTTAAAGGATCAGCCAAAGCATCAATAGCATGCTAGTGTGAATAATAAAATTGAAATTATCTACAAGAAGCAAATAAAAAGCATAAGCTTTTCCCCCTTTAGCCTGAAAGAGAGGATGAATGCTTAAGTGTCATTTTAGGAACAAGTCGACTAAACTGTGGGAGAATTTGGTAGAAAACTCATAGTTAATGTTGACTCTGCCTCCTTAGCACACCAGGCACTCACACACAGGGGCATATACAGACACAAGCAGACATATACACACAATCATAAGAGAATTTGAGATAGTCTGAAGAAATTTATTTGAGGAATAACAATATATGCAAAATCCTTTAAGATGCTGGGTTAAATGGAGGAAGGGCAGGACAAGATGGCCTATGTTTACCTGATTTACTGGTTTAATGTTTGCCAAGGCTTCAGCTATGTAAATGCTTTATGATCAGAATTAATGACCTTTCAATTTGGAATTATTTGGAGATTTTTTAAATAGTATTCTGAACCTAGAAAACCCAGAAGCTCATGGCCTGTAAGAAACCGGGTATGTGTGCATTTTATACTCAGGGAAGAAAGAAATAAGTAGGTAGATAGGGAAAGGAATGACTCTTCACAAGTACACACATATCTTTCCATGATACTTCTTAGAACATAGCAAATTTATATATAACTTATCAAAAATGTACTTTATTTTATGTTTAGTCTGTAATAAATAAATTGGGCATTTCTAACCTTAGGGACTTCATAACTTAAAAATAATTTATACTTTATATCAAACAATGAATTGGAGTTGTTCTGACATAAAGATAAATGTTCATCTACACATTAAAGTGTTAGATGATTCATTTGTTAATAGTGATAAATTTGGTGGATCAAAACTCTTAACATCTACTATTAGCTGGTTTTAAATTCCTTATGAAATTCCCTTAATTATTTCTATTTATATCTCAATCTAGAACAAACATCTCGTAAATTTAAAATGTAAACTTAAGTGATTTAATTTCTTTACCATCCAATAAGAAACATTCATCATATGCAAAGAGTTTACATACTGTGGTTTGTAAAATTTTGCAGACTTGGTATTTAGTAAGTCTTAATGTCAAACATTTTAACTTCCAGGTCATCTTTCTTTCAGTTTTAATAGCCACAATCTTTGCATATTGGTTGAATTGACTCAAGTAAGAAAGTGGATCGCCATCTATCCCAAACTAGCTGAGAGTAATCAACTCTTCAAGAATATCGGAAAAATAGGAGAATAGTAATAAGTTGTGTTTGCACTTTTTCATCCTTGAAATCCCGAGTTGCTGCTTTGAGAGTCTAGACTTCTTAGAAGAGGGAATAAATGACAGAAAAATTATTAAGATGTGAGTCTTCTTTTTTAAATAATTTATTCATGAGAGACACAGAGAGAAAGGCAGAGGCACAGGTAGAGGGAGAAGCAAGCTCGCTGCAGGGAGCCTGATGCAGGACTCGATCCCAGGACCCCGGGATCACGACCTGAATCAAAAACAGACACTCAATCACTGAGTCACCCTGGTGCCTCGGTCCATTTTATTGACCATGCAATCAGTTGAGGGAAGATAAAACTCCCAGGTGTTCATCACTCCAAAAGAGAGATGATGTCTTTGTTAAACCAACAAAAAAATATGATAAAGGCATATTTGGATTTTGTCAAAGGATATATATATATATATATATATATATATATATATATAAACTGTGTGTGTGAATCGTGTTAGATATAATTAAAACATTATTTGACTAGAAAATCCTACACGCAAGTTAAATGGAGAAGTATAACATGCCATGTCTACACACGTTGGGCATTTACCTGGTTGAAAGATCAAAATTGAATTGACTTAATTAAATGTTGAATGCTGCATAGTTACCTAGTAGTGACTCAGTATATTAAAACAAACATCTAGAACTTTTTCAGAATTAAAAACAATAGCATAAACCACATCTTCTTTATCCATTCATCTTTCGTTGGACACCGAGGCTCCTTCCACAGTTTGGCTATCGTGGCCATTGCTGCTATAAACATCGGGGTGCAGGTGTCCCGGCGTTTCATTGCATTTGTCTCTTTGGGGTAAATCCCCAACAGTGCAATTGCTGGGTCGTAGGGCAGGTATATTTTTAACTGTTTGACAAATACCCACCATTTGCTTCAACGTGGATGGAACTGAAGGGTATTATGCTGAGTGAAGTAAGCCAGTCGGAGAAGGACAAACATTATATGTTCTCATTCATTTGGGGAATATAAATAATAGTGAAAGGGAATATAAGGGAAGGGGGAAGAAATGTGTGGGAAATATCAGAAAGGGAGACAGAACGTAAAGACTGCTAACTCTGGGAAGCGAACTAGGGGTGGTGGAAGGGGAGGAGGGCGGGGGGTGGGAGTGAATGGGTGACGGGCACGGGGGGTTATTCTGTATGTTAGTAAATTGAACACCAATAAAAAATAAATTAAAAAAAATAATAATAATAATGAAAAAAAATATAAAAAAATAAAAAAATAAAAACAATAGCAAAACTCAGGTTTGCGTTGGGTTTACTAAAACAGCAGATCTGATTTTACTGACTTTTTCCCTTTAGGTAATCAGTTTCTAATCCAGAACTGAATAATATCAAGTGTAGTTCTACATTGAATTTCTCTTTTCCTTTTTTTTTTTTTGACTAGTCTTGTTCTGTTTCCCACTTAGCACCTATTTTTGTGACATAAAGCCATTAGTGTGCAGGTTCAACTTTACTGAATGTTTTAACCTATTTAAAATATCTATCCAAAAGAATTAGTACAAATTTATGTGACAAGCTGCTCATTTAAAAAGATCCACTTATTCTAAAAATTCTTCTTATTCATACTTTTTAAGGATCTTATTTCTAAGTTGTATAAGTAACGCATACTTATTAACAACAACTTAAAAATACACAAACTGGGATGCTTGGGTGGCTCAGCAATTGAGCCGTCTGCCTTTGGCTCAGAGTGTGATCCTGGGGTACTGGGATCAAGTCCCACATCGGGCTCCATGCAGAGAGCTTGCTTCTCCCTCTGCCTGTGTCTCTGCCTCTCCTTCTGTGTCTCTCACGAATAAATAAATAAAATCTTTTTAAAAAATACACAAACTTGTATAAAGAGCTAATAAGTTTCTGCCTCTCCCTCCTCTAATGCTGTTAAATGTTGGTAGGAATCATTCACTCATGCCAATTTATCTGTACTCACATGAACATGTACAGATATGCATATGAACATACTATTATATATAAGCATATATTTATTCATATATGTATTATTCATATATTCATATTCTTTCTTTTTTATAATGGAAATGAGATTATGCCATATATCTGGCATAATTATGCAGATTATGCATCTGCTTTTTGTCAGTGCACAGTGATTCTAAGATAGATCCCTTGGTTAGAAACTATACTCTGTGTATCATGTAATGACTCTTCAGCCACCTCTTTTCTCTATTCTAACTTGGGTTTAACATTTCTTCATACAATACTATCAGTTGTTATTTGGTGTTCATCCTTTGAGAATGCATAATGTTCATCCTCATCCACTCTCTATACTTTAAATAGTTGTTTGATACTAAGCCAGTCCTTATAAACAAAGCAAGGGAAACAGCGTTAGCTATCTGTTTCAGTTGAGCTGAATCACCCAGAATATGTGTACATATTTCTCTAGAAAATTTTAAAATCAGAATTTCAAATTTGTAAACCCATGAGAAACACTAGTACACATCGTTTAGTGGAATAATTTTACTAAACAGTCGTAAGGGATCCCCCTCATGTGGATTCTAGTTCATTAGGATAAAAGTCTAATATGCTTCTGAAGGATCTGAGCTACCTTCTTGGCCTGCATACACTGATTTGGCTTCTGAGGTATGGGAGGCCCAACCAAGTTTTCCCCATGGGTTTTCTTCCTTTCTAGCTCATCCTTTTACAGACAAAATACTCTTTCGTGGTATTGTGGCAATCGAATCATTTCAGATTCTGTAACTTATTGAACGGAGTATGATAGATACACCAGTCCTGAGAAAGAATGGCTGAGATGGTCCCAGGAAACAATGACACCTCTAGTTCCCTAATTCCAAGGTTGTACACAGTAGTTCAGACAATTTTCAATTCTATGTGCTGAATTGTATCATTTCAAACACCCATACTAAGAATTATCTACCACTGCTGAAATCATGAATCAGACCCCACCAGCTATGGATGATATGCTTATTGCTAGAGTACAGCTACAGAAAGAAAATAACATTTAATTTATAGAGGCATGATAATGGCTGTTTCACACCCTTTTCAGAACTATGAGTTGACCTGCTCAGTTGTTTCTTGTCATTGTACTGAACACTTTATTTTTTTTTTTACCAGTTGAGATAAGGAATAGGAGCCCAGCATGCAGATGAAATTGGTAAACAGGAGTCATTAAAATTTGAAATAAATTCTAGAGATCTATGGTACAACATAGCATCTATAGTTAACAGAATGGTATTGAGCACTAAAATGTTAAGAGGATACATCTCGGGATCCCTGGGTGGCGCAGCGGTTTGGCGCCTGCCTTTGGCCCAGGGCGCGATCCTGGAGACCCGGGATCGAATCCCACGTCGGGCTCCCGGTGCATGGAGCCTGCTTCTCCCTCTGCCTATGTCTCTGACTCTCTCTCTCTCTCTCTCTGTGACTATCATAAATAAATAAACATTAAAAAAAAAAGAGGATACATCTCATGTTAAAGTGTTTTTAATACACACACATATACACACACAAAAAGAAACGCAAAAAGAATAAAAGAAAAATTTTGGAGGTGATAAATATCTTAGTACCTTGATTGTGGTGATGGTATCATGAGTGTATGCCTATGTCTAAACTGACCAAAATATATAAATTCAATATGTGCAATTTTCCTATGTAAATTATAACTCAGTAAACCTTACAAAAATTGGAAGAGTCAAGATAGCCTTAGCAAAAATGCTTTCAGTGTAGGAAGTAAATAAGTAAACAGGTACTAGCCTGATTTGCCTGTCTCTCCATGTAGATATTTTGATAATGTGATATCCATTTCTGGCTGTCTAAAGACAACCAAAGTAGATGTGGAGAATTATGTTATGTATCTTGCCTTATTCTGCCTCTGGCCTAGGGTTAGGGTTTGCTATTAGCTCCAGACCTTTGGAGGAAAATGTAGAAAAGTGTATCAAAATGAATGTTTTGAATTTCTTCATAAAGATAATTGTGAATTTTTATTGAAGGCTTCCTATGTGCTAGGCCCAGTACTAAGCTGGGTTGTATTATTTTATTATTCCCATTTTACTTGCGAAGAAATTGGAGTACCGAGAGACTAAGTACTGTGTGTGGTTTGTCTCAGCTCCTACACAGTGTGCTCAGGATTTGTGCCTAGACCAACCTACCTGAACCTCTGCCAGAGCCTGTTTCTCCTCTACTTAAAACAGGTTTCAGCTCTGAACTTACGGTTTCATAGGAAAGGAAATTCTGAACAGAACCATTCAGTTTGGTCACTTACAAATTCTGTTCCTTCTCCTCTCTTTTGTCTCTATCTCAAATACTCCAAGCTTTGATTAAAGTCATCTTTCACTCTGAATGCTTCAGAACTGCTGAACAGAATTGTTAAAAGAGCTAAATTCCAATTAACTTTGCCATTGATTACTGTATGACTCTAGAGAGGGGGTTCTTTCTTGCAGGTTAATTGGGACTTTCTAGTATATCTCAGAGATTGAAAATAACACTGAAGGAAATGGCAATCCAGGAGTCCTCTCGAACTTCATTTTTTACTCTCCTGTGCTTCAAATGAGAATAAAGAATGGCTATGGGAAGGTTAAGGGAAAGATGGTGTAGACGAGGTTTCCTGTAGACGGGTCACTAAATTTTCAATAGCCTTGGAAAGTACTGGTTCTCCAATACAATCACCAGGTTGAGGATTCATTCAGCAGTTTTTCTAGAGCTTTTACTAGAAAGTGATCACTTGAAAAGTATAGAGTAACCACCTGAAGTTGAATATGTTATGATCTTCCAGTTTCCATGTATTATGATCATTTCAGTTTCTTTTTTTTTTTTTTTTTTTTTTATTTTTTTATTTTTTTTTAATTGGTGTTCAATTTACTAACATACAGAATAATACCCAGTGCCCGTCACCCATTCACTCCCACCCCCCGCCCTCCTCCCCTTCTTCCACCCCTAGTTCGTTTCCCAGAGTTAGCAGTCTTTACGTTCTGTCTCCCTTTCTGATATTTCCCACACATTTCTTCTCCCTTCCCTTATTTTCCCTTTCACTATTATTTATATTCCCCAAATGAATGAGAACATATAATGTTTGTCCTTCTCCGACTGACTTACTTCACTCAGCATAATACCCTCCAGATCATTTCAGTTTCTTAAAGGAGTTTTGTCCCTCTACAAAGCATTTACATTCCTGTATCGCCATTTGAATTTGCTAGGGACATCAATGAGCCCAATGAAAAGAAATTAGCCTATGATTACAATTGACTCTCAAATTATGACAGCATTCAAGTAATCACTGGATCTGGTATGTGTGATTTTTGAGTAGCCTGGTGAACTCTTTCAAACAAAGAAAAAGAACATCATTTAAAGAAAAATGTCAAACTACTTTATCCCCCCCTCCATGGCATCCCCCTTATAGAGTACATGTAAAATTGTCATGTAACCCAATCAAGAGTCCTTTGTTTTCCTGCTTTGGAGTATAACTGCTTAGGTTCCCTTTTGAATCTCTATGAGTATTTACTAAAAAACATTTTATGGGTAGTTTTTGAACACTTAAACATCAGATTTCTAGTTGAAGTCTCTTAGCATCTTCTACCAACTTCCACATCCACTCTTATCACCCACCCTTCCCTTGAGTGAACCCTGAGCTCTGGGCTGTGCCTACACAGACTAGCCCCGGTCTTGCCTCAGGTTCTACTTCTGCTGAAAAGTTGTCTGAATGAGCTCTCTGTTGCCCTCTTTCTCTTCACATCTTTTGATATTTAAACCCAGCATAAACTACCTTCATCCCAAAGACATGCCCCAATGTTCTTCTGGTGATGTTTTGTGACATTGAACACCTTTTCATGTACTTGTATTCAGTATTGCTGTTTCTCTAGCCTAAGAGACAAACAACAAATCAATTCTAATAATTAGTTAATCTTTGTTTTATTGCTAAGTACTTTCCATTGCTTGGAGCTTTTCTATCATGTTTCCTTTAAAGCACTCATCACAGTTTGTAATTCTCCTCCTCCTCCTCCTACTACTACTACTTACTATTATTATTTTTATTATTAGTATTTGACTACATAAGTCAAAGCTTTTTTTAAAAAAGATTTTATTTATTTATTCATGAGAGACACAGAGAGAAAGAGAGGCAGAGACACAGGCAGAGGGAGAAGCAAGCTCCATGCAGGGAGCCCGACGTGGGACCGGGTCTCCAGGATCACGCCCTGGGCTGAAGGCAGGCGCCAAACCGCTGAGCCACCCGGGCTGCCCAAGTGAAAGCTTTATAAAGGCAGAAACTGTGTTTTGTTTTGTTTACTAATTTATCTTCAGAATAAAATACTGTGTTTAACATGAAGGAAGGAAGGAAGGAAGGAAGGAAGGAAGGAAGGAAGGAAGGAAGGAAGGAAGGAAGGAAAGAAGGAAGGATCCAAAGAATGAAGGACTCTAAGAAGGGAGAATTAGATACGATTCAGACAAGATATAATTTAGACAGGGAATAAATTAACATTAGAAGAATAATTAGAGAAAAAGCAAGATGGCGGAAGAGTAGGGTCTCCAAATCACCTGTCTCCACCAAACTACCTAGAAAACCTTCAAATTATCCTGAAAATCTATGAATTCGGCCTGAGATTTAAAGAGAGACCAGCTGGAATGCTACAGTGAGAAGAGTTCGCGCTTCTATCAAGGTAGGAAGACGGGGAAAAAGAAATAAAGGAACAAAGGCCTCCAAGGGGGAGGGGCCCCGCGAGGAGCCGGGCTGAGGCCGGGGCGAGTGTCCCCAGGGCAGGAGAGCCCCGTCCCGGAGGAGCAGGAGCTGCACCGACCTTCCCGGGCGGAAAGGGGCTCGCAGGGAGGTGGAGCAGGACCCAGGAGGGCGGGGATGCCCTCGGGCTCCCGGGGACACTAACAGCAACTGCGCGCCCAGGAGAGTGCGCCGAGCTCCCTAAGGGCTGCAGCGCGCACGGCGGGACCCGGCGGGACCCGGAGCAGCTGAAGGGGCTCGGGCGGCGGCTCCGCGGAGGGGGCTGCGCGGCCCCGGGAGCAGCTCGGAGGGGCTCGGGCAGAGGAAGAGGCTCCGTGCGGAGGGGGCTGCGCAGTTCCAGGAGCAGCTCGGAGGGGCTCGGGCGGCGGCTCCGCGGAGGGGGCTGCGCGGCCCGGGAGCGCGAATCCAACAGCGCAGGCTCCGGAGCACAGGGCGCCGGGACACAGCCCGGGATCCCGCCTCCCCCGGGACAGGCAGAGGCCGGGAGGGCCCAGGACAGCGAGGACGCTCCTGCCCCAGCTGAGCACATCAGCGGCCCCGCCCGGAGCCTCCAGGCCCTGCAGACGGAGTTCCTGCCGGAGCTGAATCCAGGTTTCCAGAGCTGCCCCGCCACTGGGGCTGTTCCTCCTGCGGCCTCACGGGGTAAACAACCCCCACCGAGCCCTGCACCAGGCAGGGGCACAGCAGCTCCCCCAACTGCTAACACCTGAAAATCAGCACAGCAGGCCCCTCCCCCAGAACACCAGCTAGACTGACAACTTCCAGGGGAAGCCAAGGGACTTAAAGTACACAGAATCAGAAGATACTCCCCGGTGGTTCTTTTTTTTGTTTGTTTGTTTTTGTTTTTGTTTTGTTTTGCTTTTTGATTTGTTTCCTTCCCCCACCCCCTTTTTTTCTCCTTTCTTTTTCTTTCTCTTTTTCTTTTTTTTTTTTTTTTTTTCGTTTTTTTTTTCTTTTTCTTCCCTTTTTTTTCTCTTTCTCTTTTCTTTCCTTCTTTCTCTCCTCTCTTTTTCTCTTTTTCCCAATACAACTTGCTTTTGGCCACTCTGCACTGAGCAAAATGACTAGAAGGAAAACATCACCTCAAAAGAAAGAATCAGAAACAGTCCTCTCTCCCACAGAGTTACAAAATCTGGATTACAATTCAATGTCAGAAAGCCAATTCAGAAGCACTATTATACACCTACTGGTGGCTCTAGAAAAAAGTATAAAGGACTCAAGAGACTTCATGACTGCAGAATTTAGAGCTAATCAGGCAGAAATTAAAAATCAATTGAATGAGATGCAATCCAAACTAGAAGTCCTAACGACGAGGGTTAACGAGGTGGAAGAACGAGTGAGTGACCTAGAAGACAAGTTGATAGCAAAGAGGGAAACTGAGGAAAAAAGAGACAAACAATTAAAAGACCATGAAGATAGATTAAGGGAAATAAACGACAGCCTGAGGAAGAAAAACCTACGTTTAATTGGGGTTCCCGAGGGCGCCGAAAGGGACAGAGGGCCAGAATATGTATTTGAACAAATTCTAGCTGAAAACTTTCCTAATCTGGGAAGGGAAACAGGCATTCAGATCCAGGAAATAGAGAGATCCCCCCCTAAAATCAATAAAAAACCGTTCAACACCTCGACATTTAATTGTGAAGCTTGCAAATTCCAAAGATAAAGAGAAGATCCTTAAAGCAGCAAGAGACAAGAAATCCCTGACTTTTATGGGGAGGAGTATTAGGGTAACAGCAGACCTCTCCACAGAGACCTGGCAGGCCAGAAAGGGCTGGCAGGATATATTCAGGGTCCTAAATGAGAAGAACATGCAACCAAGAATACTTTATCCAGCAAGGCTCTCATTCAAAATGGAAGGAGAGATAAAGAGCTTCCAAGACAGGCAGCAACTGAAAGAATATGTGACCTCCAAACCAGCTCTGCAAGAAATTTTAAGGGGGCCTCTTAAAATTCCCCTTTAAGAAGAAGTTCAGTGGAACAGTCCACAAAAACAAAGACTGAATAGATATCATGATGACACTAAACTCATATCTCTCAATAGTAACTCTGAATGTGAACGGGCTTAATGACCCCATCAAAAGGCGCAGGGTTTCAGACTGGATAAAAAAGCAGGACCCATCTATTTGCTGTCTACAAGAGACTCATTTTAGACAGAAGGACACCTACAGCCTGAAAATAAAAGGTTGGAGAACCATTTACCATTCGAATGGTCCTCAAAAGAAAGCAGGGGTAGCCATCCTTATATCAGATAAACTAAAATTTACCCCAAAGACTGTAGTGAGAGATGAAGAGGGACACTATATCATACTTAAAGGATCTATTCAACAAGAGGACTTAACAATCCTCAATATATATGCTCCGAATGTGGGAGCTGCCAAATATATAAATCAATTATTAACCAAAGTGAAGAAATACTTAGATAATAATACACTTATACTTGGTGACTTCAATCTAGCTCTTTCTATACTCGATAGGTCTTCTAAGCAAAACATCTCCAAAGAAACGAGAGCTTTAAATGATACACTGGACCAGATGGATTTCACAGATATCTACAGAACTTTACATCCAAACTCAACTGAATACACATTCTTCTCAAGCGCACATGGAACTTTCTCCAGAATAGACCACATATTGGGTCACAAATCGGGTCTGAACCGATACCAAAAGATTGGGATTGTCCCCTGCATATTCTCGGACCATAATGCCTTGAAATTAGAACTAAATCACAACAAGAAGTTTGGAAGGACCTCAAACACATGGAGGTTAAGGACCATCCTGCTAAAAGATAAAAGGGTCAACCAGGAAATTAAGGAAGAATTAAAAAGATTCATGGAAACTAATGAGAATGAAGATACAACCGTTCAAAATCTTTGGGATGCAGCAAAAGCAGTCCTAAGGGGGAAATACATCGCAATACAAGCATCCATTCAAAAACTGGAAAGAACTCAAATACAAAAGCTAACCTTACACATAAAGGAGCTAGAGAAAAAACAGCAAATAGATCCTACACCCAAGAGAAGAAGGGAGTTAATAAAGATTCGAGCAGAACTCAACGAAATCGAGACCAGAAGAACTGTGGAACAGATCAACAGAACCAGGAGTTGGTTCTTTGAAAGAATTAATAAGATAGATAAACCATTAGCCAGCCTTATTAAAAAGAAGAGAGAGAAGACTCAAATTAATAAAATCATGAATGAGAAAGGAGAGATCACTACCAACACCAAGGAAATACAAACGATTTTAAAAACATATTATGAACAGCTATACGCCAATAAATTAGGCAATCTAGAAGAAATGGACGCATTCCTGGAAAGCCACAAACTACCAAAACTGGAACAGGAAGAAATAGAAAACCTGAACAGGCCAATAACCAGGGAGGAAATTGAAGCAGTCATCAAAAACCTCCCAAGACACAAGAGTCCAGGGCCAGATGGCTTCCCAGGAGAATTTTATCAAACGTTTAAAGAAGAAATCATACCTATTCTCCTAAAGCTGTTTGGAAAGATAGAAAGAGATGGAGTACTTCCAAATTCGTTCTATGAAGCCAGCATCACCTTAATTCCAAAGC